>NC_086449.1:533285858-534014608 GCF_028390025.1 Pseudophryne corroboree | reverse complement strand
ATGGCACCACCCCACCTCACAAAACGCAGTCACAGATCCAGGGAGCTGCATGGGCGCACACATTGGGTGTAATTCAGACCTGATTGCTCACTAGCTGTTTTTTGCAGTCCTGTTTTCACATAGTTGCCGCCCACCGGGAAGTGTATTTTAGCTGTGCAAGTGTGTGATCGCATGTGCAGCCCAGCGGCACAAAAAAAACGTTGTGCAGTTTCTGAGTTGCCCAGGACTTACTCAGCCACTGCAATCACTTCAGCTTGTCCAGGGCTGGAATTAATGTCAGAAACCCGCCCTGCAAATGCTTGGACACGCCTGTGTTTTTACAACCACTCCCTGAAAACAGTCAGTTGCCACCCACAAATGCCCTCTTCCTGTCAATCTCCTTGCGATCGGCTGTACGAATGGATTCTTCATAAAACTCATCGCACAGCTACAATCCACTTTGTACCCATGCGATGCGCTTGCGCATTGCGGTGCATACGCATGCGCAGTTCTGACCTGATCGCAGTGCTGCAAAAAATGCTAGTGAGCGATCAGGTCTGAATTACCCCCACTGACTGCAAGCATGCCAGCAAGCAAATGTAAGTTTTATTTAAAAAAAAAAAAAAGCTACTAGCATTACTAATGTGGGGCAAATGTGTAAGGTGCATTACTGTATGGAATTATGTGTATTATGAGCATTACTAATGTGGGCTATATGTGTAAGGTGCATTATTGTATGTTGTGGGCCCCACTGCCTGAGTGTTGCTGGGTCAGATGCAGAACTTGCAGTGGTGCTAGGGGGCACCAGACAAAATTTTGCCTAGGGCATCAAATTGGCTAGGGCCAGCTATGCCTGTGATAGTGGATTCCAGTGGGGACGAATTAATACTTTGTGAGGATGAGGATGTACACACTGAAAGGGGTGAGGAATCAGAGGATGAGGATGACATCTTGTCTCTGTAGAGCCAGTTTGTGCAAGGAGAGATTAATTGCTTCTTTTTTGGTGGGAACCCAAACAAACCAATCATTTCATCCACAGTCGTGTGGCAGACCCTGTCGCTGAAATGATTGGTTTGTTATAGTGTGCTTGTCTTGTTTATTCAACATACAGGTTGGTGGGAGGGTCCAATGACAATTCCATTTTACACCTCTTTTTCTTTTTATTTGCATTATGTGCTCTTTGGGGCCTAGTTTTTAAAACTGCCATCCTGTCTGCCACTGAAGTGCCACTCCTAGATGGGCCACGTTTGTGCCGCCCACTTGTGTCGCTTAGCTTAGTCATCCAGCTTACTCGGTGCAACTATTTTGGCCTAAAAACAATATTGTGAGGTGTGAGGTGTTCAGAATAGACTGTAAATGAGTGGAAATGTTATTGAGGTTAATAATACCATAGGATCAAAATTACCCCCAAATTCAGTGATTTTAGCTGTTTAAAAAAAAAATCCAGATCCAAAACCCGAAAAGGGTGGTTTTGGTAAAACCAATCCAGATCCAAAACACAAACGGAGATCCAGATCCAAAACCAAAACACAAAACTCGAAAAGTGTCGACCACACATCTGTAGTTTGTACTGTGCATGGAGACACTGTCGAGGGCTATCAGGTCTAACTGTGATATCAAGGTGTGATGAGTGGTGATCATAAATGCAAACTGGCATTGTTTGCCAGTTTCCTTTATTTAGCCAAGATGCCTCAATTCCTATTCCCTATTTCCCTCCAGATGTCTCAACACCTGGATTGACCTGTTGGTCCTCTTTGGCCATTTTGCAAATATTTTACCTGCTGATGGTGGGCTGCAGCCCTCCACAGATCTTCACTGGGAACACCATCTTCCATCATGTTCCTTTTTGGTTCTACCTTTTGGCCTGTCCTCTCTCTCAGCAGGTCGACCCCGGTGGACCCCTTCTAAGTTTGAATCGGATTGTTTGACCAAGACTGAACCAAGACATTTAATTTCTCATCTATACCAGTTGTGTTTCAAAAGTGCTAACTCTCAGCTACCCTCATATGCATCGGCCTGGCAGGAGGAACTCAGCAGGGACTTGGAGGAAGCTCAATGGGCCCACATATTTTGTTATACTTTTGCTAGCTCCTCTTCACTACAAGTTTAGTGACCCAATTTAAACTTCTAGCTAGGTGGTATAGGTGTCCAATGCAAATCCACAGGATGTTTGCGGATAGTCCATAAAGTGACGAGCATGATTACTTGATTTCATCTGCCTGACACGCCTGAGTTTCAGTTGTTTACCTTAATGGACATACCTCGCTCAACATATAAAAACTCCCTATTTCGGCATTTGATGAATGCCGAAGGCCACCATACCGTGTCATTGGAGAGCCTCAACCTGTCCTTTTATTTCATGGTAGTTTCAGAGGATGGATCATTATATGATTATGGAAGACCTCAGCTTGTTTTTGAAATCCCCTGTCTCAAATTTTACATCCACCTGGCACACTGGTAAACAGTCAAGGAATCAGCTGAATATAGTGTACACGCTGACTCTCCTACAGTGGCACATTGATTCTCATGGATGACTACCCTTCCCTCATTTTTTCTATTTCTTTCTTCCCTCTTTTTCCTTGTTCTTCTTTTTCTTTTTTCTTTATACTATCGTGACTCAGCAATTTACTGTATGTTTTTTTCCGGGTGTAGCATGAATCACCGACTCTTGGGTTTCCGGCACCCAGCATACCGGCGCCGGGATCCCGACCGCTGGAATGCCGGCAGTGGTGTGAGTGCAAAAGAACCCCTTGTGGGCACGGTGGCGCGCTACACACGCCACATTATTTATTCTTCCTCCAGGGGTGTCGTGGACACCCCAAGAGAGAGATTAGCTGTCAGTATACCGGCAGTAGGGATTCCGGCGCCGGTATGTTGAGCGCCGGGATCCCGACAGCCGGTATATCAAGTGTCACGCCGTTTTATTTCTATACTGGGATACATGTGATTATTCACTAGTGTTCTCTCTGATTGCCCACTTATTGTACTTTTTTCTTTTTGTTGTTTATTTGCATGCACTCTATTATGGGTCTCTTGTGACCTCTTGTATGTAATAATGAACTTGATTCAATAAATACAGATTCCTTAAGAAAAAACCTCCAAAAATTTTCGGAGGTTTGTCCGCATTTTTATCTTTAGTGCATTCCGCCCTATATCACACAAATAGCACCCACAGATGACATTAATATCACCCCCCACACACACATAAATTATATTAATACTATCACATACCTACACAATGATAATAATAATAAAAAAATAATAGGGAGGCAGTCATTTACCACCTATCGGGATCCTGGCGGTCAGGATACCGACGCCGGAATCCCGACACCCATTGAAATACCGGACTCCGACCACCGGCTGGTTACCCCTCTTGGGTGGTGGTCCACGCCACCACCCGGAGGGGAATAGAACCCTGTGGCGACTGAAGCATGGCGAGCGCAGTGAGCCCGTGAGGGAATATGCTGCGCTCGCCGCCGGCATCCCGGCTGTCGGGCTCTCAGCGTCAGTCTCCTGACCGCCGGGATCCCGACCGCCGGGATCTTGTACTGATCTCAACAACAATACCTGTGATGTAGTTGCTATTACACACAGAATATAGGCATGCTGCATATAATATTAAACAGCAGGAGCAGCTTGTGTGTCCTATTTGCATCATTTTGCTTCTGAAATGAAATGATGGTGATTTCAATGGTTTGCTGAAACACCAAATACGGTGGCTTGCATGACAAGGCACCCAAATCTGAAATACGCCTTGCCGAAGGCAAGGCTAGGAGAAAAATTGTTTTCCAAGTGAGAAACTTAATATCCACTTGTTGTAAGGGTTCAAAATATGAAGACTGTAAAAAATCTAAAACCAGATTCAAGTTCCATGGCGCTGTAGGTGGAATGAATGGAGGCTGTACTCTGAGGACACCTTGCAGAAAGGTGTGTACAAACGGCAATAGAGCCAAATGTGTTTGAAAGTAAATTGACAAAGCAGAGACCTGCACCTTTAGTGTAGATAAACGCAGTCCTCCATCTAACCCCGTCTGTAGAAATAACAAAAGACGGGATAACTTGAAAGATGATGTCGGAAACTTCCGAAGTTCACACCAACCTATATAGGCACGCCAAATTCTGTAATAATGAGCTGCCGTAACTGGCTTCCTAGCACGTAACATGGTTGGTATAACCGATTCTGGAATGCCCTCTCTTCTTAAGAGGGCAGTATCGACCGCCACCCCGTCAAACGCAGCCGCGCTAAATCGGGGTCAAGGAACAGACCCTGTTGTAACAGGTCCGGACGTAGCGGGAGCAGCCAAGGATCGTCTGCGAGTAGTCCGCAGAGATCCGAGAACCATGCTCTCCGAGGCCAATGAGGCGCCACTAGCATGACTGTGGTTGACTCACATTTGATCCGTTTTAGCAACAGAGGGAGCAGCGGAAACGGTGGAAACAGATACACGAGGCTGTACAGCCACGCAATTGTGAGAGCATCCACCGCCACTCCCTTTGGATCTCGCGTTCTGGACACATACTGGGGTGTGTGGTGATTGTGGCGAGATACCATCAGATCCACTTGTGGGTAACCCCACCTCTGGACCAACATGTGAAACACTTCTGGATTTAATGCCCATTCTCCTGGATGAAAATCCCGACGGGTGAGATAATCCGTCTCCCAGTTGTCCACTCCCGGAATGAACACTGCTGACAATATCACTTGGTGATGCTCGGCCCAAATGAGGATTCGAGCTACTTCCTGCATGGCCATGCAGCTTCTCGTATCTCCTTGTTTGTTAATGTACGCGACCGCCGTCACGTTGTCTGACTGCACCTGGACAGTCTGAGACCGGAGCATGTGCACTACTTGTCGTAGCGCATTGTAAATTACCTGGAGTTCCAGTACATTTATAGACAGCAATCTTTCGTGATCTGCCCAGAGACCCTGGAGCTGACAATTTGAACCACAGCTCCCCAACCTCTGAGACTCGCGTCCGTCGTTAGAATTATCCAATTCCAGACGCCGAACCATTTCCCTGCGGTTAGCGTGTGTACTTTGAGCGACCAGAGTAGAGATACTCTGTCCCGTGGAGACAACCTCACCATCTGGTGAATCTGCAGATGCGAGCCCGTCCACTGGGCGAGCACATCCAGTTGAAAAGGGCGTGAGTGAAATCTTCCGAACTGAAGCTCTTCGAAAGCCGCCACCATTTTTCCTAACAGTCGAATGCACAAATGTACCGAGACTGTGTGTGGCTTGAGCACTAATTGTACCAGATGACGGATACTCCGTACTATCTGTTCTGGTCAGTGGCGGATATAGCGGGGGGGCGATTAGGGCAAACGCCCCCCCCTACACATACCGGCACCGGGATAGAGGCCGGGTCCCGCCGCGGTGTTGGGAACGGGGGTGGAGAGCGGAGCAGCGCGGCGGGGGAAGGGGAGAGAGAGAGCGTCCTGACACGCGTACAGGGAGGAGGGGGCGTGGTCAGAACAGAGGCCAGCGGGGACAGGCTACAGTGATTGTATACACTGCTGCCTCTTCCGTCCGTTCTGACCACACACCCTCCTCCCTGTACGTGCGTCAGGACGCTCTCTCTCTCCCCTTCCCCCGCCGCGCTGCACAGCTCTCCACCCCGTTCCCAACACCGCGGCGGGACCCGGCCTCCATCCCGACTTCTCATGCTGCTGCGGACAAAATATGAGTAGGTGTCAGTGTATGCCATGTCTCCTCCCCTCCAAGCTAAAGTGTGTGTGTGTGTGTGTGTGTGTGTGTGTGTGTGTGTGTGTGTGTGTGTGTGTGATCCACCCCCCCTTCTCCTCCTAGCTTGCTAGCTAAAGTGTGTGTGCCATGTCTCCCCTCCTAACTAAAGCATCTGTGTTCCATGTCTCCCCCCTCCCCTCCTAGCTAAAGTGTCTGTGTGCCATTTCTCCCCCCTCTTCTCCTAACTAAAGTGTATGATATGTCTCCCCTCCTAGCTAAAGTGTGTGTGTGCCACATCTCCCCCCTGTGTTTTTTTTCCTCGCTGCCCCAGTGTAAGTTAATATGGGGGTAGGATTCCCCTTGCCCCCAGTGCCTGCATTATTTTGGCTCATTCAGTGTACTGTAATGTGAATTTCGGCTCATTCAGTGTGCTATAATGTGAATTTCGGCTCATTCAGTGTGCTATAATGTGAATTTCGCCTCATTCAGTGTGCTACAATGTGAATGTCGGCTTATTCGGTGTGCTATAATGTGAATTTCGGCTCATTCGGTGTGCTACAATGTGAATTTCAGCTCATACAGTGTGCTACAATGTGAATTTCGGCTCATTCAGTGTGCTATAATGTGAATTTCGGCTCATACAGTGTGCTATAATGTGAATTTCGGCTCATACAGTGTGCTATAATGTGAATTTCGGCTCATTCAGTGTGCTATAATGTGAATTTCGGCTCATTCAGTGTGCTACAATGCGAATTTCAGCTCATTCAGTGTGCTACAATGTGAATTTCAGCTCATACAGTGTGCTATAATGTGAATTTCAGCTCATACAGTGTGCTATAATGTGAATTTCGGCTCATACAGTGTGCTATAATGTGAATTTCAGCTCATTCAGTGTGCTATAATGTGAATTTCGGCTCATTCAGTGTGCTACAATGTGAATTTCAGCTCATTCAGTGTGCTATAATGTGAATTTCGGCTCATACAGTGTGCTATAATGTGAATTTTGGCTCATTCAGTGTGCTATAATGTGAATTTTGGCTCATACAGTGTGCTATAGAAACATAGAATTTGTCGGCAGATAAGTACCACTTGGCCCATCTAGTCTGCCCCCTTTTTTTTTACATTATTTTTATCTCTAACCTTATTTGATCCTTATTTCTTTGTAAGGAGATCCTTATGTCTATCCCATGCATGTTTAAATTGCCCTACTGTCTTAGCCTCTACCACCCCTGATGGAAGGAATGGCGATTCGCCAGTCTGTATCACCAGTGCGCAGGGTTCTCTCCACTAACTGGCAACATTTTATTAGTAATGGCAACAATAGGAAATTTTAGAAGCGAACGGGAAGGGCATTACTAAGTGGGCGGGGCTATGATTAGGGGGAGGAGTCATCATTCTTAAACCGCCCCCCCTAAAAGTTAAGTCTAGATCCGCCACTGGTTCTGGTAGGTAAATTCTTTGATCTATCGTATCGAGAATCATTCCTAGGAATTGAATGTGATTTCTTGAAGTTGACAATCCAACCGTGCTGAACTAGCACATTGTACGTTAGCAACGCATGTTGGAGGATCATCTGTTGAGACGGAACTTTGATGAGTAGATCGTCAAAGTACGGAACTATTATCACTCCCAGGGATCTGAGATGAGCTATAATCACAGACATCAGTTTGGTGAATACCTGAGGCGCTGACGAGAGGCCAAATGGTAGAGCCTGAAACTGGTAATGGTTTTTGCCATACCGCAAAACACAAGAACCTCTGATGAAGTGGCCAAATTGTACTGTGTAAGTACGCATTCTTGAGATCCAGCGCAATCATGAATTCCTGTAGCTCTAAACCTGCAAATACAGACCGCAGGGATTTCATCTTGAATCTGTAGTAGGTGACGTACTGAATTGAGACCCTTTAAGGTCAATATTGGTCTGACCGAGCCATCCGGCTTTGGTCCTACAAAAAGACTGGAATAATAACCCTGACCTTGTTGGTGAACAGGGACTGGAAACAAACTACTGAATCTAGCAGAGACTGAATTGCGATTTGCAGAACCCCTTCTTCTTCAAAAACCGCTCTGGTGGGAGACAAACGAACTCTATTTTGTGGAATTTATGGAGACGTGCCCCCCATAACTGAAGATCCGACATGGGCTGGGAGCACGTCATGCCCCAGGCTTCGTGGTGGCCCTAGCATTGTAAACCACGTCCTCTACCACATCTACTAGGTGTGGTTGTTCCTCTACCACGGCCTCGAAAAGGCTGAGGTCTAAAGGATTTGAACACTGGTCCAGAGTATTTCCGTCTAGGTATCTGTGGAGGCAATGGTAGGAAAACAGACCTTCCCCTAAGGTAACGCTTTCAGAGAGCCCATCGTGCCATAACTAGTGACGCTGAAAGGCGAGAACTGACCTGACAGACGTCCGTAGAAGCTGTACATAAATACTCAGCAGCTTCACCGATGTGATCAGCAAGAAGTATAAGGTGGTCGACTTCCAGGGGGACCTGAGGTGTGTTATCAATATAATCACCACCTTATCTACCCAAATTCCAACCAAACCAGGTCTAAGCAGCACCCCTGCTGCTGTATACATGGACTTCTAGCTTACGCTCTGACGGGTCTTGAAGCGTAGTAGCAGTTGGTACTGGAATGGTTAATTTCTTTTTTTTTTTTTTTTTTAGAAAGTTTTGACACAGACGAATCTACCATTGGAAGATTCTCCCATTTATAAGTCACAGACTCTGGAAACGGGTAACTAGACTTAAACCGGCGAGGTACTGAAAACGGTTTATCCGGATTTCGCCATGCCTCTATTAACAGCTTATTAAGAGTGATAATGTCGATTATCTTTACAGGAATAAAAGCTATACCTTAAACACACCGTCAATACACTTTAAACCTTTAGCCACTGCGGCCGCTATACTTAGTTCACACTCTACGCACCTTTTACGCTATTTGCGGACAGAGTCCCGTACAGTGTACTGACTTTGCGTACACACACCGCGCTGACGGTACAAAGTACTCTCAGCGCGTACACACCAAGAGATACACTAAAAAACCTTCTACAGTAATGCAATGCAATAATAACAATAATAATACACTTTAAACCTTAGCAGGGCAATGAGCACACGACACCAATTGTGATTAACCGCTGGGTTCCGACACCACAGTGGATTATTTCTGAAAGGGGGTTTACAATACAAATTATACACTACAATACAGACAATATATATAATAGAATAATGGCTACAGGTCAATGTACATACGTGAGAATATTTGCGTGCGCTTCCTGGTCCAGTTCTCCGTAATCAAATAGATAACGTTGTGAGTCTTGTGACTGGCCGCTCTGCAGCAGGCTTTATTTATACAAGTCTTCCAAAAGCAATACAATGGATACTGTAATCCCTTTGTCCATTGGACACAGGGATGCACCTTTACAGTACAGGAGAGGTCATAGGTTGATTTGAAAAGGTAGGCGATGTCTTTCTCAACTGTTCTTGTGGGTGGTCTCCTCTGGATTCCAGCCGCATACATAATATACAGTAAATACAGTTTATATCTATATTCTGCTTCTGCACATAACTATCTGCAGGAACATGCGATCTTCAGCAGATCACCACCGGAATGTTACCCTTAAAATACCCTACAGCAGGAAACCAAATATCACCTTATAACCTTAGTCTGTCCCCTGTTATCCTGTAAAGGTGAATCCCCTTGTTCTGCAACCATTTAAACAGCTATAACTTTTTGATGTGGTGCAAGGAGACTATGTGTAAATTGTGCACTATGTGGATTAAATATGTAATGTGTTTTGATGGCTCTCCATGCGTACACAAACTCTGCCGTAAATACCCATACCACGCGCCGATGCGCAGGTCACGCGGGAGTGACCATACGCAAATTGCGGATATGTGCACGCACGGCAGAACAAGTGCACGCGCAGTGGGCATGTGTGTGCAGTTTATCCGTGCTGTGTGTTCTTCAATATTTTTCGACTTTGACAGTCCACCCTTTGGCAGTCACCAATAACTGCCACTATCTAATCACTAAACAGAAAAATATCAATACAATATCTACAGACGATTGGATGGTCGGAGGAGAGTTGTAGGCGGGAAATGTATGACCTAGTGGGATAGTTAAAAGCATGTATGTATGAATCCATGTCTGAGGGGCATGTATCATCGTGCCGTATATGTTTTAGATAAGCTTCGAGGTATTGCGAAGTATACATTAAATCCTTCTTATCCCGTATTAAGGGTCTGTAAGTGGGCTGACAAACACTACCGAGCTCTTTTAGGCTTCTTGTTCCAACAAATGGGGTGCACTTTTAGTTGATGATACATGGAGGGGGAACATATGTGAGTGCTAGTATATGTGGATATCACCTGTCGACTATGTGTGTTATTAACTGGAGGTTGTAGAGATGAAGATAAGACACATATCTAAAAGACATTCACATAACATTTTCATAATCATTCTTGGGTAGGGCTGATGTCTTTTCCGGGTGGGTGTATCTGGGCAGAGGGGGAGACAAAGGAAAAACGGGTGAAAGAAACAGGCCATGGAATTCATTTGCAATCCTTATCATAACACTGTCTCTATGGATGGGTCGTAAATTAAATCTGCTGCTATAACAATGCCCTCGCTCCTTAGACTCATCAAATTTGTGCCGTTCTTGCGCCGCGTCAGAATTCGAACACACCTAAATATCAAGCCAATAATTATGACGACTCCCAGGATACAAAGGAGAAACTTTCCTACACTCATAATAACATTTTGAGCCCACTCTCCTAATCCTGAGAACCAATTTTGTGGGTTCAACCGTGAGACCCAGCCGGTCAGCTCATTACCCACAGCGGTCAGGGTAAGGTTGTGTCTCCTCCGGAACTCCCACTTCAACTGCAATATATCATCCATCTTTTGATCGATAATCTCTGTGGGGTCGTCAGTGCTGTTTGTAATATACGTACAGCACTTCACACCATACTGAGTTGCCAAAGTGACACAGTACCCACCCGTCACGGCTGTGATATAATTAAGGACCATCCTGTGCTGGATCAGTTCCGTCTTGTAAGCTTGTAACTCCCTTCCCGTATACCTGAAGGTGTCGTCATACATCTCAGTGATATTATCTATCAAGTTCGCTAGCGCATGGATATACCTATAATTTATCATTCCTCTGGCAGTGCGGGTGATGTCTAATGCGAGAAGGAATTGAATCCCGGTGGATTCGTGGATCAAATCAGAGGCTACGTGCTGTGTCCTCTCTATGAGGTGTCTCTTGACGATGTGTTCATAGTGAGTATGAGTATAAGTAGCCTGAGCACTGCGGTGAACATCTTTCATCTTATCATGGGTTATGGTCATGACCTCTGGCAACACTCTTCCAACATAACACAATCCCTCTGAGTTCGGGGCAAGCCACTTATACGCCTTCCTCCCACATATGAAATAGGCATCATCGGGGAGAACATAGGGGACAGAATATGACATTACCATATTACAAACTTTCCAAGTGAAAAACCCAATCCCTAGTTCTCCCATCTGCTCAGTACAAGTATCAGGCTGGATGATATGAGCACAGTACCCTGGTGATACTTCTCCAACCCACATGGTCTTGCTTCCTCGAGTATACCTATACCGAAAATACCTTCCACTGTTGGCTATTTGGCGTACAAGTTCAGAGTCTATGGGTATCCTATCAGCTCTGTGCGAAAAGGCCATTGTCTGGTTATTCCACGTCACTTCCCAATTTCCCGGTTTTTGGCAATTGGAAATATTGAAACATAATAAGGATCTATCTACATGATACTGGTGGAGCTTCAAACTAGGGGGCCTAGAAATATTGAATTTCTTGTCCACCGGTCTCCCACCCCGTAATTCGAGTACCTCATCTATTGCTAAAGGGTACGGTACTAATCCTGACTTGCTCTGACCTTGAGGTACTTGTGAGCACACCCAGCATTCTGTCTGGTTTAAGACCTTACCCACTAGTGAGTGGTAATCACTCAATGGATGACGGTCCATGTTGATATTAAGGCTGGACTGCACCCATCCTCGACTATGTTCTCACAATTCTTACAAATGCAATTTTCCTCAGCCAATAACCCTTCACAGTGCCTCCGAGCTCCCTGACTACCAGATCGCTTTCTGATACTCGCCTTTGCTCGAGTGATGTGTTGCTCTTGAGATTCTACAAATCCATCCCCGCCATCAGGACCCATTCCAGATCCTTTCTCAACATCTCTGGGACCCTCACCGAAACAGACTGTCCTGGTCAACAACAGGATTAACAGGAAAACCCGAAACGCAGTCTCTTGGGGTAAGTCCATCTTGTTAAGGGAAGAGAAAGGGAACAAGAAGGGGGGGGGGGGGGAGAAGAAGAGAAGGAGGGTAGTGGGGAATGGAAAAAATAAAAAAAACTGGTGTGACAACCGCCTCTGGTCTTGTTGTTCTCCGCGCTCAGGTGCCGTCTCAACAGTACTGCCTCTCAACCTTCCCGGAACAGACACTCCAGTGATACGATGTCCTCTACACTCTGCTCTTTGGCACAGGTTCTCTCTGGGTCAGCGACCTTCTTACAGTGGGACGAGTGGACCCAAGTCTCTCTTTCGGCAACCTTTAATGCTGTCGTGCTGGTTAGCAAGACTTGGTATGGTCCTTCCCACCTGTCAATGAGGCAACCTGAGCGTAGAAAATTTCGAATCATTACATAATCCCCAGGTTCAATGTCATGACAATTACTGTTTGGTAGGTCAGGAATCACCAGCTTTAGATTTCTATTTTGATTCCTCAGCTGCTGGCTCATCCTAACCAAATATTTTACAGTCACTTTGTTATTGCATTTCAAATCATCCTGGGGGTCTATCATTACATGGGGTTGTCGGCCAAAAAGAATCACAAAGGTGATAGGTTAAGGGGGGACCTGGGAGTGGTTCTGATGCTGTACAATACTAGTGGCAAAGCTTCTGGCCACAACAATCCAGTCTCAGCCATCACTTTGCTCAGCTTGTTGTTAATAGTGCTGTTCATTCTCTCCACCTTCGCACTCGCCTGTGGTCGGTACGGAGTATGCAGCTTGCTATTAATTCCCATCAGTTTGCACATTACCTGAAAGACTTCACCTGTAAAATGGGTACCCCTATCGCTTTCAATTATTCTAGGGATACCATATCTACACACAAATTCCTGCACAATTTTC
Source organism: Pseudophryne corroboree (assembly GCF_028390025.1). Classification (NCBI taxonomy): domain Eukaryota; kingdom Metazoa; phylum Chordata; class Amphibia; order Anura; family Myobatrachidae; genus Pseudophryne; species Pseudophryne corroboree. Next base: position 534,001,752 of record NC_086449.1, on the reverse strand, counting down.
TTTGCAGTGAACGTAGCAGTATTTGTGGCAGCAGGGAATGCTTCTACCCAATTGGAAAATACATCAATACAGACTAACACATATTTTAAATTCCTACAGGGTGGTAACTGTATGAAGTCAATTTGTATTACCTGAAAAGGGCCGTCTGTCGGAGGGATATGGGATGGTTCTGTTGGTATTGACTTTCCAATATTCTTCCTCAAGCAAGTAAGACATGTCATTGCTCTCTTACCCGCATGAGAAGAGAATCCTGGCGCACACCAGTAGGCACTCACCAGCTTAGATATACCCTCTTTACCCAGATGAGTCAGACCGTGTGCCGCCTCAGCTAAGCTTAGAAGATATGCTCTGGGGGCCACTGGCTTACCGTGTCCACCTGTCCAGAGTCCTGAGGACTCCTGGCCATACCCCTTTGACCTCCAGACCGCCTTTTCCTGTGGAGAACACAAATTTTGCATTTACACTCTTATCCTGTACCAATGTATCATTGCCTGTAGCCATTTTCTCCCCAACCATATATGGTGGTGGTGCCGTCACTATTGTTTTCCCGCTAGGTTTGGAACCTGCTGCGCGAGCTAATTCCTTTTGCATATCCCCCACCTGTTGCCATAAATTTAAACAGTCTGTATGTTTAATCCTTTGTTTCTTGGATTTTATCAGACATATCCTTAACCTTAAGTTCTGTAATACCTCTGGTTCAAAGCTGCCCACTCTAGGGAATGGTACCCTATCATTGTTGGTCATACATATCCACTCATTGCATAAACCTTCTGTGTGTGAACGATATTTTTCACACATGATAAACCTTGCGGAGCCTTTTGGCCACGATTCTGCCTGAACACTGTATAAACGTCTCTTACTTGAGCAACTGGCTCCCATATTTGTAGGTCTCTTCTAAAACTTTTTAAAAAAATTCCCACAAACACCAAAATACTCAATATAAGTAGACGGTGGAAGTATACCTGAACGCCTTCCACTGGCTCGCGCCCACGCTGGCCAGTACTACCATACACTGTTGATAGCGAAGGCAATGTACCCAGCTTAGGGCTCCTATCAGACCTTACACCGTAATTTCTTTCGGTGGAAGTTCTGTTTGGAATATTTTCCTGAGAGAGGCAGTGAAAATTTCCTTTTCGGTTTCTTTCACTGGAATTGTTTGTAGGGTGAAAAACAGAGAAATTAGATAACTATTTTTCACTCTTTCCAGTGAAGCCCACCAGGGAGATTTCCCGAAGTTATCAAAGAAAAACCCCTTGGTCTATACAATCACGTCTGCGTATGCTCTTCCACAGATGATACAATAATATCACGTTGCTCTGTGCAGAACAAACGGACGTGTGATGCAATAGCACAGCCTATAGATACTAGTTATCTATATGCCCTACGATTGTTGTAGACCACCTAGTACCACCTTGTAGACCACCTCAGAGTTGTATGGGATACCACTCAGTCCACTAAGACCACTTTAGTCCACTCTTAATAACGCAGGGTTGCGAACCCTACGCCATCGGATCTCTACTAACCCAGTGTGCACACTTAGACCACTTAGTAGTTCACCTTGTTCACCTAGTTCTTGGGTTCAGTATCCACTCACTCCTGCATTCGCTCACTCAAATGCACTTTATTTTTCTGTACAGAAAATTATCATTCAGACAAGCAGCTTTACTCCCAGAGGCAACACAGTAAATAAGGGTTTTATACTAAACTTTGGAAGCTGGGCAATCTTGTGTTATTGTAGCGTGGCTACTATCCCACCTTTAAACTAAACGAACTATTGTGTGGTTTTATTATGCGCACACAACGCTACGCAAGCTTGCGTAATTACGCAAATGTGCGTACCTTTATGCCACGTGTGCGGCCTTGCGCTACGTGCACGTTTTGTGTACTCCGTCTTCACGTTCCGTACCACGTGTACCAATGTGTGGACGCAATAAAACAACTCGCACAATTTCTATAAATGTGAGCAATATTAACTATAATCACTCACTTAACACGCCGCACAGTTTCTTTTCTGTATAAACCCTTATAACTAGGCCAGACTACGTTTGTGTTTTACACTTACTTCCTTAATATTTATATTATGAATCTAGTAATGTGATTGTTATGGCAACAATGTGGGAGAGTATGCACAGGATATGGGTGTACGCTTTTGTTGTGTACGTTTTTGGCGCCAAAAATAAATTCACAGATTTTAAATAACTTTTTACCTGCATACCTTATGAGTTCTTACCAGCATCTTTACAAACCATACAGAGCAGACACCATCTAATCAGCAATTAAGTAGGGTTTTCAGTATATCCACCGACCAAGAAAAGGATACGTAGGATCCCCCGTCCACCCTTATGCTGATAGATTATGTCTGCTTGTGACCTGTTAAGCAGTAAAAATTTGGAAAATCGGACGATGCCACCCAGAGATACACTTAAAACCTTCTACAGCAATGCAATGCAATAATAACAATAATAATACACTTTAAACCTTAGCAGGGCAATGAGCACACAACACCAATTGTGATTAACCGCTGGGTTCCGACACCACAGTGGATTATTTCTGAAAGGGAGTCTACAATACAAATTATACACTACAATACAGACAATATATATAACAGATTAATGGCTACAGGTCAATGTACATACGTGAGAATATTCGCGTGCGCTTCCTGGTCCAGTCCTCCGTAATCAAATAGATAACGTTGTGAGTCTTGTGACTGGCCGCTCTGCAGCAGGCTTTATTTATACAAGTCTTCCAAAAGCACTACAATGGATACTGTGATCCCTTTGTCCATTGGACACAGGGATGCACCTTTACAGTACAGGAGAGGTCATAGGTTGATTTGAAATGGTAGGCGATGTCTTTCTCAACTGTTCTTGTGGGTGGTCTCCTCTGGATTCCCGCCGCATACATAATATACAGTAAATACAGTTTATATCTATATTCTGCTTCTGCACATAACTATCCGCAGGAACATGCGATCTTCAGCAGACCACCACCGGAATGTTACCCTTAAAATACCCTACAGCTGGATACCAAATATCACCTTATAACCTTAGTCTGTCCCCTCTTATCCTGTAAAGGTGAATCCCCTTGTTCTGCAACCATTTAAACAGCTATAACTTTCTGATGTGGTGCAAGGAGACTATGTGTAAATTGTGCACTATTTGGATTAAATATGTAATGTGTTTTGATGGCTCTCCATGCGTACACAAACTCTGCCGTAAATACCCATACCACGCGCCAATGCGCAGGTCACGCGGGAGCGACCATACGCAAATTGCGGATATGTGCACGCATGGCAGAACAAGTGCACGCGCAGTGGGCATGTGTGTGCAGTTTATCCGTGCTGTGTGTTCTTCAATATTTTTCGACTTTGACAAGAGATTCTGAAAAACACACTGGAGATCTCTATCGTTTAGTAAATACCACCTCATCATTTGTCAGAGGTTCTTCAGTCTCTGTAAAATTCTGAGACTGACGTACCGCCCTGATGAGATTATCAATGCCTGGGATGTCAATATCCTCACTATCTGACTGCTGGTCCAATTCACCTTCCTCATGCTCCTCCTGCGCAGTCGTCAGGATGCAATATAGCAGAAACTGGGAAATTATAAGACAAATGAGAACTATCTTTGTGACCCGAATTAGACTGGGATCTTTGCAAAGACTGAGACCTATCCTGAGACCCTCAGGTATCTCTGGTGGTCTCACCCGAGCCTCAATTCTTGCCATTTCTCGCTCTTGACGAGCAGCGGCCCATTCTGTGAGGAAACACACACTGACAGACATTGCAGTTAAACTGCATTTTTGTTTTTGCTGGTGCCTTATTCATTATGTACCCAGACAACCGAAAAAAAACAAAGACAATTCCTATGACTCAGTAAATGTTACTAAGGTGTGTATACGGTTGAAGGCAGTGCACGTGGCCAGACTATAGGAAAACTGATCCAAAAGTCCTACTAACACTCCTACGCCATCCGGTGGAGTATTGTTGTAGGACAGCCCTTCCTGGAAGAAGAAACGGGAAGCATGGTTAAAATGGCCTCCAGCCATGTACTTACATTGTATAACATAGCATACTAGGTTATAAAGACGTGCCCTTAAAACCATGCCCTTAACAGTGACAGGGTAACATAAAGCAGTCTTTCTCAACATAATGCAGCCTTTCTCAACCTAATGCAGCCTTTCTCAATATAATGCAGCCCTTCTCAATATAATGCAGCCTTTCTCAATATAAAGCATTTTAAAAACTGATAATCTAGGCATAACAGCCTGTCTAGTGCTGCTGCTGTGGGCATTATGTCCCTCCCCATTCAGCTGCTCTGTGTGTAAAGGGGACAGACCACGGCAGCCCTGAGCGCTGTCCGCGGTCTGAGTGAGGGCTGAGCCACCGCAACTCCCCCCCCCCCAGCGTGAGCTCCCGTACTGAGCTGGCGAGCGCTGGCAGCAGCGGCTGTAGTGGGCGCTCTGTAATATCTTCCCCTGGGGAGCGGTGTGGAGTGGGTATTAGCGGGTGGCGGCGGCAACAGGTTTTAGCTCGCTGGCTCCCCTCTGCGCTGGATCTTCACACTGGTGGGCGGGTCAGGAGCGGCGGCTAGAGCGGGCGCTAGGGAACCTGTGACGAGTGGCAGACAGCAGGGGATTAGCGGCCGGCGGTGGGCAATAGCTATGGCGGCGCGCAGTCCCCACACCCGGCGGTTCGGCAGCGTGAGCTGACCGCCCCGGTCATAAATACCTGTGATCCTGTGCTCTGACGGGGCTTCTCTAGCAAGCTCCATTCTGTAGTCTCAGCTGAAGGTAGCTGACCTGTGCTCTTGGGCTCTGACGGGGCTTCTCCAGCAAGCTCCATCCAGTCCTTTCTGCAGCCTCAGCTGAAGTTAGCTGAGCTGCTTGTGGCTGTGAGGGTGCTCCTATTGTGAGGACCAACACACCAAGAGCTGCACGCAACAGCTTCTGTAATCCCGGACCTATAGCTTTGGTGTAAGATGGGAAGGGATTGTAAGTAAAATATGTGGAGGAGCTCCACGCATTGTGCTTCTATCCATGTGAGCACCGAAAAAACACTAAGGTATTCTGGGAGTATAGAGGGGAGGAGAGTTACTAAATTTTAATATTCAGTGCCTGTCCTTGCTAACACCGTCCATATCCCAAGAGTACTCCAGTGACCCCTAGTGGATGAAAAATAAATTATTTACGTTCAATAGCTACGCTCCCTTGGCTTGACAGTGGTTCTTTCCTTGCACTCTAAACAAAGTGTCCTCTCTGTTCCTTTAGAATGAGATAGAATCTGTCCTTTGTGTAATACCCATGCCAATTTTACTCACATTGAATATATCCTGTTTCAATACACTTGAGTCCTCCAGTTTTGTGGACAAATAATTTAATATATCTCTTGTGCCGGACTTTTCCCTTACAGCGGCACAATTTATGCGTGATATTACAAAGTCACTGAGCTGTAGATGAATTAAATTCACTGGTATGAAATGTTCGTTCTCTGCTATTAATGCCCTGCAAATAGGTTCCTTGCTAAAGCTACTAATCTTTGTTAATTCCTGCGCAGAGATATATCCATTAAATATACTTAAAAGTCTAAAGTTTGAATTTAATAGTTGGTGCTGCAATAAGACAAGCCACAGTCTCTCCTTTCTTGTGTCACCTTAAGCAATAGGGATTTTATAGTTATACGAGCAAGGTTACAGTCTCATTCTACTTCAAGCGCTATACATCCTAGTAGCACTTATTCAACCTCTTAACTGCTCTATTAGGATATCTCACATAGAGCTATAATACAGTTATTACAAGTGGCTTGTTATACTTTCCCAGTAATCACTGCCCCTGGTTCTTCAATAACTGCTGCCTAACAAATGAGCCCTCAATCGCATTCTAATTGTGGCTAAATGTTCTACAGTGTCTAGGTGTATAGTGTAACGTAGGTAAATGGTTTTACACTTACACCTCCTCGATTGATCACTGCTGCTGTCGGATGCTCCCCCAACTCCTGCCAAATAAGTGTCGCTCCCTCTTTGCCTGTGCACGCATCAGCATCGGGCCACTCTGCTTGTTGTGAGGAGAGACTATGCCAGCGTCGGCGTTGCTATGATGCTTAACTGGAGCTTCTCTCTGCCTCTTCCGCTGCTGCTGGCGTCGGCTGTTTCTATGGCGCTGGCCGGAGCTTCACTGCCTCTTCCAGCCTCAGCGTCAGCGTTGCTATGGCGCTGACCGGAGCTTCCCTCCGCCTTCTTCCACCGCTGCTCCCAGCCCCAGCAGGCCACCCAGGCACCCCGCCAGGCCACACTGTCCTCTACTGCCGCCCGGACGACCCAGCGAGGCACAGCAGCAGCGGAGCACCTCCGCGATCTCTGCTTCCTTTCTGCTGCCGCGTATGGGGGGCAGCTGGCAGGTACCACCGACTCCGCTCCCCGCTTCTCCAGCCGCCCTATTCTGGCCACGCTCTCCGTTGCCCTTTGCCGGCTGCGCTCCCTAGGCTCTCTGGCCGCTGCCCAGCTCGTAGCAGTGCCAGAAGCTCAGATGCCAGCACTCCAAAGGGGGATCAGCAGACTGACTACCGCTGGTGAGGAGCTTTATTTATACCGCTCCAGACTCACGGCTCGTGCTCCCATCTTCCCGCCTAAGCCACGAGCTATACCACCCAGTCAGCGGTGCTGCAGCACTCGTGGAGCGCTCGTGACATTATAGAGTCTTCTGTCCAAGCTGTCAGTGCTTGACAGAATGATCACTGACAGCAGTTGCTGAGTCCTCACAGCCTCTCCCTCTCTATCTTTTCTACAGGCTATAATGTTAAACACCTGCACTCATATCATATTAACTATATAATTTAATATATTAATTATAAATATTTAACCCCTTCAAATCCATCTATACACATATATTCATTAAACTCCATTGCATTTTCCCTAATATATATTACATACAAATACATGAATAAATAAATATATATACATCAGACATATAATATTTCATATATTAATGGTATAATAATCATATTACAGACAGATGTACATTTTTGTGAGTCACTGTCTGTGAATTAAAGATCGCTCACAACAGGTGTAACTAGTACTGTCAGAGTCTGCCTCAGTGCCAGTCTGAGGGAAGCACAAAATGGCAGGGGACCCTGTCACAGATGGAGCAGAGGCCACTGTGTTATTGCCCCCACCAAGATACATGCCTCCTGTTCTCCACACTATGCAGGACATTGTGCTTGTACTGTACCCCTCTCAACCACTGTCTCTTCATATAACCCTCCCCTGTCACCCTCTGCCTTCCGCTGTCACTCTCTACTCCCCCCTGCCTTATGCTGTCACTTGGGTTTGGGGTGAAGAGGGGGGCCTAAATTATATTTATGCACCTAGGTCCACCGCTCACAAGTTCTGCCACTGGCCCAGTGGGAATTATCCTGCTGTCCTGGTGGCCCAATCCACCTCTGCTCTAATCCCACAGACATAGACGTAGCTACAGTATGTGCCTCCAGGACCCAGCCCTCCCCCTGCACCCAGTTACCCTGCCAGACATGCACTCAGTGGTGCAAGTAGAAAAAATGTCTTACAGGTACTGTGTGCGCGCAAGCTAAAAAATGGGTGTGACCAAACACCACATGGGGCGTGGCCAATGAAAATGGGGGGTAGATACACATATGGGGGGGCAGATACACATATGACCCCAATAGTGCCAGATACACGTTGCCCCACAGTGCCAGATATACATTGCCCCACAGTGCCAGATATACATTGCCCCACAGTGCCATATACACATTGCCCCACAGTGCCAGATACACAAATGCCCCCAGAGTGCCAGATATACATTGCCTCACAGTGCCAGATACACAAATGCCCCCACTGTGTCAGATATACATTGCCCCCCCAGTGCCAGATACACAAATGCCCCCACTGTGTCAGCTATACATTGCTCCCCAGTGCCAGATACAGAAATACCCCACAGTGCCAGATATGCCCCCAGTGCCAGATATGTCCCCAGTGACAGATACAGAGATGCCCCCAGTGACAGATACAGAAATGCCCCCCAGTGCCAGATATGCCCCCAGTGCCAAATACAGAGATGCCCACAGTGCCAGATATGCCCCCAGTGCCAGATACATATTTTCCTACAGTGCCAGATATGCCCCCAGTGCCAGATACAGAAATGCCCCCCAGTGCCAGATACAGAGATGTCCCCAGTGCCAGATATGCCCCCAGTGCCAGATACATATGTCCCCGCAATGCCAGACATGCCCCCAGTGCCAGGTACAGAGATGCCGCCAGTGCCAGATACAGAAATGCCCCCCAGTGCCAGATATGCCCCCAGTGCCAGATACAGAGATGCCCCCAGTGCCAGATACATATGTCCCCACAGTGCCAGATATGCCCCCAGTGCCAGATACATATTTTCCTACAGTGCCAGATACAGAAATACCCCCCAGTGCCAGATGCAGAGATGTCCCCAGTGCCAGATATGCCCCCAGTGCCAGATATATATGTCCCCGCAATGCCAGACATGCCCCCAGTGCCAGGTACAGAGATGCCGCCAGTGCCAGATACAGAAATGCCCCCCAGTGCCAGATATGCCCCCAGTGCCAGATACAGAGATGCCCCCAGTGCCAGATACAGAAATGCCCCCCAGTGCCAGATATGCCCCCAGTGCCAGATACAGAGATGCCCCCAGTGCCAGATACATATGTCCCCGCAGTGCCAGATATGCCCCCAGTGCCAGGTACATATGCCCCCACTCCCACCCTTCCCCTGCTGCTTACCTCGCGTTGCTGCTTCCTGTGTGTGAGGGGAGGAGAGCACAGCGCGCGCCTTTCCTGCCCTTCAGTGTCTACCTTCAATTAGGTGCCGATCCGTGATCACGGGCCGGCGCCGAATTGAAGGTAGCAGCGGCGCGGTGAGGAGCAGGGGAGGGAGGGAGCAGCGGCCCGGCGCCGTGGGTACGGTGTACCCATGGCTAAATTCTTAAGGGTATGCCGTACCCACCCATACCCGCACACTTGCTGCGCTGCATTCGCTCATCTCCTAATCTCCATGGACGGCTTCTTCTTTCTTAGCAGTGTACTGCTGTAAGCACATCTGCTCTCTCAGCTGCTCCATCTCTCCTCACTGATGCTGGGAGGAGGCATGATGATGCTGAGCCTACTGGGACATCTTCAGACCACAGCCACAACTCTACCCAGCATCAGTCAGTGAGACAGAGCCGACCACAGATATGCATGCAGTGTAGCAACACGCAGCTAAATGAGAAACTGTTCGCAAAGATCCAAGGTAAGTGATGGATGTCTGTGGGTGTGGGTGTGTGTGTGGGGGGGGGGGGGGGTTGCGGGTTCACTAGTTCTATTTAAATTCCAGCCCACAGACTTCTAAAGGAGCAGCAAGGACAAAAACAATCTACAATGACTCTTCTCATAATTTCTTTAGAAGTAGTTGAACAATATTCTCTGTTCTTATTTTATGAAGTATCATCCTTGCTATGAAATGTGATGGCAGCTCCCACCCGCCTGACAGTAGAAAAATCATTATAGTATAAATTTTAATTTAACTTACAGAGGGAAACCCACATGGGAGCAGTGAGTGACACAGGGATAGGGGTGCATGAAAGTCCCCTGGACAGCATAACTAATTACATTGCTTTATCCTTGCAACACACACATTTGCAAATGTCAGTATAGCATTAAGCTACAACCAGTTTCTGCAGCGGGGTACACTGGTATTTCACAGGGAATAACATTGGGGTGTAGAGTTGGATCTTGATCCGCGGCACCAACAAGCTAAAGCTTTGACTGTTCCCAGGATGCATTGCACTGCCTCCTCTATAACCCCGCCTCCAGGCACCAGAGCTCAGTTTGTAAGTTGGTGCCTGTAGAGCAGGCAGCTAACAGGTAGGACTGCGCTATGCAGCCTGAAAAGAGCTTTTTTTAGAAGACTTTAAGGGCCGCAGCACTTTTTATGTCAGTCTGACATTCTGTGCTGCTGCTCCATCACCTCCCCCGGCAGCGCTGCATACTCTCGCAGCCTGGTTCCTCGGTACTTGCAACGGAGGTGCACCGAACTTCAGGCACACACCGCTGACGCTCTCCTGGATCGCGTGGCTGCACATCAGGGAGGAGGTAAGAGGGTCCCCCAGGTGGGACCCGCCGGTAAATCGCAGTCCAGTCGCGGTCCCAGGAGACGGAACGCACCGCTGGCGTGGACACTGTACTGCACAGAGACCCCACTATATCCATCAGGTCAGGGACCACAGGTCGGATTTACTAAAATCAGTTTACAATAGGCTCCATAGTACCCGGTGGTGAAGTCCTGCAGAGGGGATATGGCGCTGACCTGTAGCCCCTCAACCAGCTTCGGGCGCCATCTACAGCTGGTGTTCCCACCCTGGAGCTGCATCTCTCTCTCCCTCACTCCCTGACAGAGATTTTGGCGCCATCTTCACTACTAGCTGGGCTGATCTCCGGGACTGCTGGGCTAAGTCTCCTCTGAAAAGCCGCCTGTCTCATCAGCACTGTGCTTTTACAGGCATTTAAGTATTCTACATTAAGAACAAGTGTACTGCTAGCTGAATATTTGGTACAAGTATTCTGTGATATACATCCAGTATCTACTGTGCATTGTTATATCTATACTCATACATAGTTATATGTAATTTATTAGTCCAGTGCAGTTTTATTGTTCATATGTAATAACTACTGCATTGTACCTGTGACTGAGTGTGCCTGTAGCTGTTGTGTGGGATTTCATTCTCCTATATCACACATTGCTATCGCTATATTCTGACCCTGAGGGGCTAGGTGCGTTAGGGTCTCATATATATATATATATATAAATATATATATATATATATATATATATATATATATATATATATATCAGTGGAAAGAATCTGCGGCACTCGGAGTCTTTACTGCAGAAAAAATGTGTATTCACACAAACACCACCAACGTTTCGGGGCTCACACGCCCCTTTGTCAAGGTGAACAGAAGTGAAAACAGGTGAAGCATCACTTACCTATATACCTAAGAAGAAGCCCGCCGTGAAGGAAGCGCCGCCCGCCGCCGCGTTCTCTGGCTCCGGTGTAGGCATACTGCTGGCGCGGCCTGATGACGTGGCGCCGTGTAGCCATGGGAACCGGGGTAACAGAGTGCGCGTCAGCGCGCGCTAGAAAAAAACACAGTGAAACATAGTTACAGTGCCCCAATGATCACTAAGCATTCTAGACATTTTGACACTTGTTGCATGAAAGTTGTAAGGTGCAACAGATAGTTGTAATGAGATGCTATAAATACCCTAGCGGAATATTAAAACCGAAGGGAGCCCGTTCGTGACGTGAAACTGTGTATGAAAACATGACCTGGGACAGACGAGGTGTAAGATGTGTCCAGTGTCATTAAATGAGGGGGGCTGTGTCTGATTGTGAATGAGACAGTATTAAATGTGAACCTGAAAGTGTATTTGGGAGGTCATGATAAACTACATGCGGTATGACAGCCAATGAGCCATGTGAAACGAAACTGATGGGTGTTGTGAAAGTGAGGACCTGTAGGGAGTGGGGAAAAGGGAATGGGGAAGGGTGTGGGGTCTGTCTCGTGAATGGGAGTCTGACAGTGCTGGCAGATGGAGAAGTGTAAGTGATGTATGGAGGTAGGACGGGCTAGCCCCCGGCTGAAACCCGCCAGAGGTAGAAAAGGAGAAAAGATGGCAAAAAAGATCCTAACAATGCTATTTATAATAAATGGTCCTGAACAATGTCGCCAGTAGAAGACATAAACTAGCCGAGTGTAGCTGCTTCGACAGACCCCTCATCACTCATAGGAATACATTCGATGGCATTATCTCGTTGAGACCATTGGGACTGATCGTGTTTAACTGGAAAATCCATTTGGCTTCAAGTTTCAACAGCAAGCCATTTCTGTTCCCACCTCTTCTATTCATTGGAACATGGTCGATGACCATTTGTCTGAGATCATTCAGCTTATGTCCCTTGTCCACGAAGTGCATCGCCACTGGCTGGTCCGAGCCCTTTCCACTAAGGGCCTGTTTAATGGCCGACCGGTGTAGGGCCATTCTCTCCCTGAGTGTCCTTATTGTTTTCCCCACAAAGGGGGCGGGATAGTAATCCTTGACCTTGCATTTTACAAACAAGAGATATACAACCAATTAGCCGACACGACCACATACGAGCTCTTGCAGTCATAGAAACATAGAAACATAGAATTTGACGGCAGATAAGAACCACTTGGCCCATCTAGTCTGCCCCTTTTTTATTTTATCCTTTAGGCAATCTCAACCCTTTTTTAACCTTGATTCTTTGTAAGGATATTCATATGCCTGTCCCAAGCATGTTTAAATTGCCCTACAGTCTTAGCCTCTACCACCTCTGATGGGAGGCTATTCCACTTATCCACTACCCTTTCTGTGAAGTAATTTTTCCTTAAATTTCCCCTGAACCTCCCCCCCTCCAGTCTCAATGTATGCCCTCGAGTTCTAATGCTTCTTTTCCTTTGAAGAATGTTTCCCTCCTGAACTTTGTTAAGACCCTTTATATATTTGAAAGTTTCTATCATGTCTCCCCTTTCCCTTCTCTCCTCCAAACTATACATGTTAAGATCTTTTAGCCTTTCCGGGTAAGTTTTGTGATGTAGGCCATGCACCATTTTAGTTGCCCTTCTTTGTACACTCTCTAATGTATTTATATCCTTCTGGAGATAGGGTCTCCAGAACTGGACACAGTATTCCAGATGGGGCCTTACCAATGACCGATACAGTGGCATTATCACTTCTTTTTTCCTGCTACTGATTCCTCTCCCTATGCAACCAAGCATCTGACTTGCCTTTCTCATTGCTTTGTTGCATTGCTTTCCTGCCTTCAAGTCACTTGAAATAGTGACTCCTAAATCTCTTTCCTCCTCAGTAGTTTCCATTATAGTACCCTTGATACTATACTTAGCCTTTGGGTTTTTGAGACCCAAGTGCATGATTTTGCATTTTTTAGCATTAAACTGTAGTTGCCACGTTCTTGACCATTTCTCAAGCCTACCTAGGTCATCAATCATTTGTTTGACCCCTCCCGGTGTGTCTACCCTGTTGCATATCTTTGTATCATCTGCAAAAAGGCATATCTTCCCTTCAATACCATCTGCAATGTCACCAACAAAGATATTAAAGAGAACTGGACCAAGTACAGATCCCTGGGGTACTCCACTGGTAACATTTCCCTCCATAGATTGCACTCCATTAACTACAACTGTCTGTTTCCTATCCTGCAACCAGGTTCTTATCCATTTCACTAATTTATAATCCACCCCCAGGCTTTCAAGTTTATTTAGCAGTCTGTGATGTGGGACAGTGTCAAATGCCTTACTAAAGTCTAGATATGCTACATCTACAGCTCCCCCTTGATCTATTATTTTCATCACAGAGTCAAAAAAGTCAATAAGATTTGTTTGGCATGATCTCCCACCAGTAAATCCATGCTGTTTTGGATCCTGTAAGTTGTTTGATTTAAGATATTCCACTACTCTTTCTTTTAATAGTTTTTCCATTACTTTCCCTACTACTGATGTAAGGCTTACTGGTCTGTAGTTACTTGCTTCTTCCTTGCTTCCACTTTTGTGCAGTGGAACTACATTTGCTCTTTTCCAGTCCTCTGGAATATCACCTGTATTTAGTGACTGGTTAAATAATTCTGTTAAAGGTGTAACCAGGACATCTTTTAGCTCTTTGAGTATCCTTGGGTGTATTCCATCTGGTCCCATTGATTTATCCACTTTTAGTTTTGAAAGTTCTGTTAGGACCTTCTCCTCTGTAAATGTATTTTCATCTACCTTATTTTTATGAATGTCCTTGCAATTTAACTGTGGCCCCATCCCTTCTTCTGTAGTAAATACTGAGCAAAAATAATTATTTAGGTGATCTGCTATTGCCTTGTCTCCCTCCACCAAATGCCCACTCTCTGTCTTAAGTCTTATTATTCCTCCATTTGATTTTCTCCTTTCACTTATATACTTAAAAAAAGTTTTGCCCCCTTTATCTACTGACTGGGCCATTTTCTCCTCAGCTTCTGCCTTTGCACGTCTGATCACTTTCTTAGCATCCTTCCGTCTGTCCAGATACTCCTCTTTGTCGTTATTATTTTGAGTCTGTTTGTATTTCCTAAAAGCCATCTTTTTTGCTTTCACACTAGTTGATACTACTTTTGTGAACCACACTGACTTCCTTTTCCTGGTGCTTTTCCTAACCATTTTGATACAAAGGTCTGTTACACTTAGTAATGCACTTTTAATTTTTTTCCACCTCTCCTGCACCCCTTCCAAGTTCCTCCAGTCTGCCAATGAATCACTTAAACATCTCCCCATTTTTGCAAAGTCTGCATTTCTAAAATCCAACACCTTTGTTTTTGTGTGAGAGGAGTTGGATCCTGTCTTTATACTAAACCATACTGCTTGATGATCACTGGATCCCAGGTGCTCACCCACATATATATCAGATATTCTATCACCATTTGTAAGAATTAGATCTAATATTGAGTCTTTGCGAGTGGGCTCCCTCACCAATTGCTTGAGAGATGCTCCCTGTAAGGAATGTAGAAATTTGCCACTTGTAGCTGAACTTGCAAAAGACCCCTCCCAATTTACATCAGGTAAATTAAAGTCTCCCATGATTATGACTTCTCCCTTAAAAGCCATTTTAGAGATGTCCAACAATAGGTTCCTGTCCAAATCCTGCCCCTGGCCTGGTGGTCTATAGATCACCCCAATGCGAATAATGTCCTTCTTCCCAGTTTCTATGGTGACCCAAAGGGCCTCAGTTTTGGCTTCAATATTTTGTATTAAAGTGGCATTTATGCTTTTTTTCACATACATTGCTACCCCTCCTCCTATTCTTCCTATTCTATCTTTCCTAAATAAATTGTATCCTGGTATAGTTAAGTCCCAGTCATGATTCTCATTGCACCAAGACTCTGTAATAGCCACAAAATCCAGGTTATCCCTTGTCATTATCGCAATTAGCTCTGGAATTTTGTCTCCTAAGCTCCTAGCATTTGCAGACATAGCTTTAAAAAATGTTTCTGTGCATTTGTTAGTAGTAGCCATGTCCAGAGCGTACAAAATAAATGACAAGTTTAAAGTTGAAATTACCTGTTTGGGGATGTTGCTCAGTATTTGTTTTCTTTTACTAATCAGTAATCATACTCTGTCCTTTACACCACGACTATACCTTACTAAATATAAAGACATAGTACACCTGACCACAATGGGTTAATGTTCAAAAGAGGTAATCACCAGTTAGTATGCAATACTAAACTGTTTCACTGAGCAACTTCCCCACACATGCAATGACATTTTCAAGAAATCATTACATAAAGAAACATACATAAGTTTGCATAAGAGAGAACTGTAGTGAGCAGATTGGGGATGCCTTTTCCTAGGTTTTGTAAAAACGGATGATATGCATAAGATGAATTACATACTTTTGAGCATTAAGGCAGTCCTTTTGTGGTAGTGTTGGTGTGTTGATGTTTTCCTTCTGGTTTTCTTCGGTTTAACGCAGGTATAACGCTATTTTTATAATAACACTTTTATGTCAGCACTTCTATGAAAGCACTGCCAGCCGACGTCTATCCAGCCGTATACTAGACTTCAAATAGGAACAATATCCATGTGAATGCAATGATTGCAAACTCCACCCAAGACCATCCCCCTTTAAACTAAGGCCATAAATTAGCTTAGAAAAACAGACATTACATGCCAATAAGGCAGCCAACTATATCTCTACAAAGAGAAAAACATACAAGAAAAAAAAACAAAAAAACCCGTATTCAATATACCTAGACTATTCAAACATGAAATTCATTTGGCATAATCAGCAAATGCAGTACAACTTGCTGGGATGTGTAGTTCAACGAATCATACCTAGACTATTCAAACATGAAATTCATTTGGCATAATCAGCAAATGCAGTACAACTTGCTGGGATGTGTAGTTCAACGAATCATACCTAGACTATTCAAACATGAAATTCATTTGGCATAATCAGCAAATGCAGTACAACTTGCTGGGATGTGTAGTTCAACGAATCATACCTAGACTATTCAAACATGAAATTCATTTGGCATAATCAGCAAATGCAGTACAACTTGCTGGGATGTGTAGTTCAACGAATCATACCTAGACTATTCAAACATGAAATTCATTTGGCATAATCAGCAAATGCAGTACAACTTGCTGGGATGTGTAGTTCAACGAATCATACCTAGACTATTCAAACATGAAATTCATTTGGCATAATCAGCAAATGCAGTACAACTTGCTGGGATGTGTAGTTCAACGAATCATACCTAGACTATTCAAACATGAAATTCATTTGGCATAATCAGCAGTCGGATCCAACCACTGGATATAAGATAGAAGTTGATACGATTCTCAATGAGGCCCTCGCTAATGGCGCTTCCTTCACGGCGGGCTTCTTCTTAGGTATATAGGTAAGTGATGCTTCACCTGTTTTCACTTCTGTTCACCTTGACAAAGGGGCGTGTGAGCCCCGAAACGTTGGTGGTGTTTGTGTGAATACACATTTTCTTGCAGTAAAGACTCCGAGTGCCGCAGATTCTTTCCACTGATAGATACTTCCCGCTACTGGAGGCACCGGAGCAGCATCTTTTGATGAAAGAGGAGTGCCGGTCCAATAACCAAGGTATATATATATATATATATATATATATATATATATATATATATATATATAGTGTTACACAGAATATACAATTTCTTATTTTTACTGTGTTTCAGTCACCTCGTATCGCTTTGCTCCTCTGTTTTGTTTGTGTCCTCTGTTTACTGTCACATAACATAGGTTTTTTTTTGCAGGTATTTTGTTTGTCTGTTTATATTGTACCATTACGCCCTACGGCTACATTCCCTATAATGTCTGCTACACAGGGCGGGAAATCCGCAGACGCTTCTGCACACTGCAGTACTGGTGTCACAGATTTACCTGAGGGGGAAGTTTTAGCTGCTGGTTCAGGCGCTGAGTGCCATACACCCAGTCTACCTGCAGTACCTGTGGCCTATCAAGACCCACCTTGGGCAGCATTCTCAAGTATGCTGAGTACACTTGTGACACGTCTTGCGCCCCCTGTGGGACCTCCTGTGCCACTGCAGCCACATATTGTCCCTGTAGTTAATCCGCCCTGGGCGGATACTCTGTCTACCCAGTTACAACAATTAAATCAAACCTTGGTTAGACAAAAGTCTACCCCCCACCCTTCTGGGGCCAAGGGGTTATCTAAAAGGGCCATTTCTTCCTCACAATCCACTAATATTTTGGATAATTCTTCTGATGAGGATGGGGAATATACTGATCCGTAAGACACTGATACAGTTGCTTCTGATGAGGAATCTACAACCCAGGTTAATGTTCCTGACCTGGTGGAGGCTATTAAGTTAATTCTTTAAATAGATTATGATGTTGAGCCTACTACTGTGTCTAAGAAACCTGACAAGTTCAAACATCAGAAGGTTGCTAAGGTAGTCTTACCACATTCTGACCACTTAATTGATATACGTCAGGACTCCTGGTTGTCGCCAGGAAATAAATTTTCCCAGTCTAAAACGATGCTAGCTCATTATCCGCCGGTGGACTCTCATGTCGCCCGTATTGTGGTGTCATCTACTCTGCCTGTCACCACTGTCACCTCACTGAAGGAACCGACAGATAAGCGTGTGGAGGGATGCCTGAAGTCTATTTACTCCCTCACTGGCGCTGTACATAGACCCACTATGGCAGCCTCCTGGGCTGCGAAAGGTATTGAAGCATGGGTTCAGGCAATTGAGGATGAGCTGCCTCAGGATTTTTCTGACACTGCCTGACAATATCTGTCTTATATTACCACAGCCTCACACTATATTCAGGAAGCGGCCTCTGATGCAGGTGTAATGGCAGCCAAGGCATTTACTACGTCCATCCTGGCTCATCGAATTATGTGGTTGAGGTCCTGGAAGGTGGACCTGGACTCGAGAAAGACCTTGGAGGTGCTCCCTTTTAAGGGAGACATCCTTTTTGGGGAGGATCTGAACAAGATCGTAACTGACTTGGCTATTGCCAAGACTGTGTGTCTCCTGAATACTAATCCTTCTGCTCCGAAGACTAAGAATACTACCTTTCATTCCTTTCGACCTCCAGGAAAAGCAAAGGGTCAGGCGTATCCGTGACAGGCTCTTGCTTCCAAAACCACTAAACCTAAATATAAACAATCCCTCGCCAGTTTTGCACAATGGTTATCCCTGCGGATCCGTTAAGAGCGCAAGCTCTACACTTGGTTGTACAATTCCTCCTGGATACAGGAGTGGTAGTGCCAGTACCTCTGTCTCAGAGAGGCAGGGGATGCTATTTGACCCTGTTTCTAGTTCCAAAGCCGAATGGGTCCTTCCGGCCTGTACTCAACCTCAAATCATTGAACAAATTTGTGAGAGTGTCCAAATTCCGTATGGAAACTCTGCGCTCTATTGTTCTTGCCATGTAACCCGGAGACTATATGGTATCCCTGGAGATACAGGCAGGGCCGGCTCCAGGCATGTTCCAATAGAGAGGCCGAACAGGACGCCGCACTTTATGGGCGCCGCTAGCTCTGTCCACCATATTGGAGCCTGGAGCCATCCCTACAGCTGCAGCACTGCAGTGTCCGTCTCCCCCACCCTCCGTTAACCGGCGCCAGCCCGTGAGCCAACCAGAGCTCGTGGTCCGGCAGCTGAGGCTGATTGGCTGCCAGTCCGCGAGCTTTGATTGGCTAGCGGACCGGCGCCTAGTTGAAACTGTACACCGCCGCGGCCGCCGGAGATTGAGAGCTAGGAGAGGAGCACGCTGAGCTCTCCTCCCCGCCCTCAGCTAAAGAGCAGCACAAACAGCAGCCTCAGCAACAGACGCGCGGTGAGCAGCACGGGGGCAGGTGGGGGGGGGATATTTGGCACTGGGGACATGTCTGGTACTGGGGGCATGGGACATGTGTATCTGGCATTGGGGGTATATCTGGCACTGTGGGGACAAGTGTATCTGGCATTAGGGGCATATCTGGCACTGTGTGGGGCATATATGTATCTGGCACTGTGTGGGGCATATATGTATCTGGCACTGTGGGGGCATTTATGTATCTGGCACTGTGGGGGCATTTATGTATCTGGCACTGTGGAGGCATTTATGTATCTGACACTGTGGGGGCATTTATGTATCTGACACTGTGGGGCATATATGTATCTGGCACTGTGGGGGCATTTATGTATCTGGCACTGGGGGCATTTATGTATCTGGCACTGTGGGGGCATATCTGCACTGTCGGGGCATTTGTGTATCTGGCACTGTGGGGGCATTTATGTGTCTGGCACTGTGGGGGCATTTATGTATCTGGCACTGTGGGGGCATATCTGCACTGTGGGGGCATTTATGTATCTGGCACTGTGGGGGCATATCTGCAATGTGGGGGCATTTATGTATCTGGCACTGTGGGGGCATTTATGTATCTGGCACTGTGTGGGCATATCTCCACTATGGGGGCATTTATGTATCTGGAACTGTGGGGACATATCTGGCACTTTGTGGCCATTTATGTAGCTAGCACTGCTAGGGGGCATGTCACATGTAGCTGGCACTGCTGGGGGCATGTCACGTGTAGCTGGCACTGCTGGGGGCATGTCACGTGTAGCTGGCACTGCTGGGGGGCATGTCACGTGTAGTTGGCACTCCTGGGGGGCATGTCATGTGTAGCTGGCACTGCTGGGGAGAATATCATGTAGTGTTCCCGCTAGGCGTCTGTGGCTTGGCAATGTGTCTCAGTGCTCTACCTGGCGCAATGTGTCTCAGTGCTCTACCTGGCTCAATGTGTCTCAGTGCTCTACCTGGCGCAAAGTGTCTAACGTGCTGTGCCTGCGCAAAGTGTATAGGAGGTTCTACCTGGTGCAATGTGTATTAGCTGCACTACTGTGTGGTGTAATGCGAATTGCTACTATTATGTGGCCACGCATCTTCCCCACGAAGCAACGCCCCTAAATTTTTGCTGCGCACCTGTCCATGCTTTGGCGTATAGGTATGGGAACAACAAGCATTACAGTATGTACATCATTTTGCCCTCCTTACTTAAAAATGTGCCCTCCCTGTGATAAGCACCCTGCCCTAAAAAGTGAACACTATCATGTGTAGCTGGCACTGCTGGGGGGCATGTCATGTGTAGCTAGCACTGCTGCGGGGCATGTCATGTGTAGCTGGCACTGTTGGGGGGCATATCATGTCTATCTGGCACTGCACATTATGTGTATCTGGCACTGCACTACTGGAGACATTATGTGTAGCTGGCACTATACTGGAGACATTATGTGTAAGGAACACTACTGTGGCTGTTATGTGTAAGGCTGCTAATTGTGTGCGTAGAGGGGGGGTGAAAATATATTTATTTATAGTTTGATGATATGAAGTTACGAGACCACGCCCACTTTTCCAGGAGGCCACGCCCACTTTTCCAGAAGGTGCGCGCATATGTGGTGGGGTGGGGGGGGGGCGCTTTTAAATTTTCTCGCTCAGGGTGCTAGTAGGCCTGGAGCCAGCCCTGCATACAGGATGCTTACCTGCACATACCTATTGCCATGTCGCATCAGCATTATCTGCGGTTTGCTATTGGCAACCTACATTATCAATTCCAGGCACTGCCTTTTGTATTGGCCATGGCCCCACGTATCTTCACCAAGGTCATGGCTGTGATGATGGCTCTTCTCCGCCGTCAGGGAATCAGGATCCTGCCGTATCTGGATGACTTGCCTCCAGAGAAAGTCCTGAAACTTCAGGACAGGATCAGATATATCCTCTCTCGCCAAAGAGTGTCGATACACTCAGCAATGCAAGTACTAGGCCTCATGGTGTCGGCTTTCGACATGGTAGAGTATGCTCAATTTCATTCCCGCCCTCTGCAGAGGTTAATTCTTTCCAAGTAGGACGGCCTGCCTCTTCGGATCAGGTCTCAAATGATCTCCTTGACTCCGGAGGTTCGTCTGTCACTGAGCTGGTGGCTACAGGACCAACAGTTGAGCAGGGGCCGTCCCTTCTGGATCTCCAACTGGGTCCTCCTGACAACGGATGCCAGTCTGCGGGGTTGGGGCGTGGTGTTGGAACAACACTGTCTCCAGGGTCGGTGGACCAGGGAGGAATCCCTTCTCCCGATAAACATTCTGGAATTGCGGGCAGTGTTCAATGCATTGACATTGGCCCTGCCACTAGTACAGAACAGGCCTGTTCAAGTACAATCAGACAACACCACCACGGTGGCATACATAAATCATCAAGGCGGCACTCGAAGCCCCATGGCAATGCTGGAAGTATCAAAGATCCTACGTTGGGCGGAACACCATCTGCCAGCAATATCAGCAGTGTTCATTCCTGGAGTCCTCAACTGGGAAGCGGATTTCCTCAGTTGTCAGGACGTTCACACCGGAGAGTGGAGTCTTCATCCGGAAGTCTTTCAACTCCTAGTGGACAAGTGGGGCCTACCAGATGTAAACCTGATGGCGGCTCGATACAATCACAAGGTTCCAGTCTTTGGATCAAGGACAAGGGATCCTCAAGCAGCGTTCGTGGAAGCACTGGCAATTCCATGGAACTTTCGGCTGCCATCCGTGCTTCCTCCAGTGTCACTCCTGCCCAGGCTACTGTGGAAGTTTAAGCAAGAAAGAGGAATACAACTTCTAGTAGCTCCAGCGTGGCCCAGACAGCATTGGTTCTCAGACCTGCAGGGTCTCTCGATAGAGCGTCCTCTTCTACTTCCTCAATGCCCAGACCTCCTCGTTCAGGGCCCTTGTATCTACCCGGACCTGGCCAGACTGGCTTTGACGGCGTGGCTCTTGAAACTTCACTCCTGAGGGCCAAGGGATTCTCTGACTGGTTTCTGTACGGATTAATCATAGGGTCTGGAATTCTTACTTCACCTGGTGTGCTGGTAAGAATTATGATGCATATACTTTCAAAACTTCCAGACTTTTGGCTTTTCTGCAACAGGGCCTGGGCTTAGGCCATCGACTGGCCTCCCTCAGGGTTCATATTTCTGCCCTGTCGGTGTGGTTTCAGAGAAAAATTGCGTCTATCCCTGACGTTCATACTTTCACTCAGGGTGTTTTACGGATTCAACCTCCCTATGTCCCTGCGGTGGCTCCATGGGATCTGTCTGTTGTTTTGAATGCCCTACAAGAGTCTCCATTTGAACCTCTTGAGTCTGTGGACCTTAAACATGTTACGCTTAAGGTCATGTTTCTGCTGGATATTTCCTCTGCTAGGAGGGTGTCTGACTTAGGTGCTTTGTCCTGTCGTCTACCCTTTTTGATTTTTCTCCATGACCGGGCAGTTCTTCAAACTCGCCCTGGTTATCTGCCCAAGGTGGTATCATCTCTTCATCTTAACCAAGAGATTGTGGTTCCTGCCTTTATCTCTTCTGGTTTGTCCTCCAAAGAGCGGTCTTTGGACGTAGTACGGGCTCTACGTATTTACGTAGAGAGGACTGTCTCCCTCAGGAGGTCAGATACCCTTTTTGTACTTTTTGGTTTTCACTAACGTGGCCGGCCTGCGAATAAGCAAACCTTGGCCAGATGGATTAGAATGGTGATTGCACAAGCCTATGTGCAGGCTGAACTCCCAGCTCCTGCTGCTATCAAAGCCTATTCTACCTGGTCTGTTGGACCTTCTTGGGCGGCCCGCCGAGGTGCATCCGCTAAACAATTGTGCAAGGCTGCTCCGTGGTCCCCTGTGAACACGTTCAACCCACCTCCCAGGATGCTTCCTTTGGACTCTGGGTTCTTGTACCCACTACAGTGCGTCCCCTCCCATGAGGAACTACTTTAGGACATTCCCGATGTTATTCCCTGTGGAATACTAATGTACCCTGCTGTAGAAAAGGAGATTTATGGTAGACTTACCATTGTTAAATCTCTTTCTGCGAGGTACACTGGATTCCACGAGGCGCCCACCCTGATGCACTTAGCTTCTTTGGGTTTGTATGGCATTAGCAGCTATTCCCTTCTCCATCATGAGAATGTGGTTCTATGTGACTAACATCTACCGTCTCTTTTGCCTGCTACTGCATTGTACTGGTTAACGAAACTAAGCTGCAGTGCCTGGAGCTGGGGTTATAGAGGAGGCGGTGCAATGCATCCTGGGAACAGTCAAAGCTTCAGCCTGTTGATGCCTCGGATCAAGATCCAACTCTACACCCCAATGTTATTCCCTGTGGAATCCAGTGTACCTCGCAGAAAAAGATTTAACTATGGTAAGTCTACCATAAATCTCCTTTTCATGCAGCTATAACATCAGAATGGGATGGGAGCCAAGCTGGATGCACAGTGACTGACAGCACACCAAGCCGTGGAATTCTGTGGTTGATAGGATCTTCAGCCACCATCAGCATCATGTAAAACAAGGTTCCCTCTTTTGGAGACATTCATTAGTGGTAAGGCAACTTCGTTAGTGTCCTTTAAGGACCAGCACCCTAGACAGCTCTAATTGGTGCCTAATGGTGGTGCCAGCTTTGATACAGTAATTCATATCCCATACTTGCTTTTTACCCTCACAGGCACAGCTCAGTTAATCGGTGGGCTTGGCATTGTTGGAGTTGCAGCATTAATGATGTGCGTTTGGGAGCAGGACTGGAGTGCTGAGATTAGGACTCTCCAAGAAAGGGACAGTGTGCTGAAGTAAAGTCGATCTCCACAGATGGAATTTCCAGCTTTAGGAAGTAACCCCAGGGCCGGCTCTGCCATTAGGCAGCTATAGGTGTTCATTATATCAAGTGAACATTAGTTCAACACACCACATCATTACCAATATTGATAACTTTAATGATGGTCTGTTACCAATTATCACTGCTGATTAAACTGAGAACTGGTGTGATCATTTGGGTGAACAAATCAGCATTTTTCAGCGTTATCTGATTGTCTGTAAACGTAAAAAATTGAATACTGTGAATTACGATTATTCTAATAATTTGGTGTAAAAGTAGATTAAGGGTGATTCAAATTCTTATCACGTTAGACGTCCACAACGCCAATATTATCGTACCTCACGTACCTTTGACTCCTCCTCCTCGCAGTGGGATCCCTGAGAGGTGCTTCTTTAGACAGAGTGACTAGATCAACTGGCAGTAGGGGCAGAGGAAGAGGTGCAGATACCCTATGAGGAGAGGAGGGTACAAAAAGAAAGGGTCGGGGCAGCAGATTTTAGACACAGTGTTCAACTTGTCCAGTTATAAACTTTCCGGGTCTGAACTTGAAGTGTTGTCTTTGGGTTTTTTCCCTTAATAGATTTCAGTGGTCTATTGGGGAGGAGATTAAGATTGAGAGCATTCTTTGGAAGTGCTGCGGCTCTTCCGGTTGATTTACCACTTAGATCACATAGTATATTTGATTTGCAAAGCTCAGTATTAACATCTTCCCCAGGATTTCTTAGAAGGATATGGCAATAACTATGACTAAAAACATATAACTTGACTAAGCCACAGATATGGTTGAAGTGATATCTCTGTGTGGTTATGCAGCAGGAGGTGTCTATTACAAGCAGACGCCTCCTGCTGCAATAGTGATGCGAGCTGCATCCTTGGATGGAGGCATAGAATCACTCACTCACCAAAGGCGGCTTGCTGTACTCATGAGGTGCGCAAGCCGCCTGTCGCAGAGGAAATGAAATCTCACGGAGATCCCTGGCCTCTTCTCTCCACCACAATGGCATTGTCATGCCTCCATTTTGGGAACGGAGGCAGTCGCAATCCCCCAAATTGCAGCATACTGTCAATCACTGACAGTCTGCTGCCGTCCTGTGTTGCTAGCGAGTGGGTCCTGTACATCTGCATAATACCGGTTTGCAAAGTACCAATAATCTGTACTTTGCGGTGCAGGACATCACTACAACCACATCCGAATAACTCCTCCTTGTGTGGTATAATGTGTACTTTGGCACTACTATGGGGCATACAGTTAACTAGGGCACTACTATGGGGCATAACATTAACTATGGTTGATAATATAAGGGGTCTTTCTAGCAGCACTAGGGTGGGGGCCCCTTCAAAATATTGCTACAGGACCCACCATGTTCAGTCTCTGTATCTGGGGGCTAGATTATTTAAGTATGATAAAGGACAGGAGAGGGGTACAGTGTTTTCTCCTGTTTTTCACTAGGGCTCACAAACAGTTTCTACCAACAGAAGACAATTTTTATAGCACCTCAGAAATTTTTCCAGGTGCACTTTGATCAATAAAATGGAAACAAAAACTTTAAACACATAATCATAACATATAATAAAGACAAGTGTGATCACCCCTCTTTCCACCATTTGTCATGGGATGCGTTCACATCGTAGGCAAAGATTCCCAGCACAACATGGTGTTCGCGAGTGCTTGTGTACGCACCCACCCGCGAACTAACGCATAGAACAGGGGTGCGTAAGATGCTCCCGCTGCCACAGTCTATGGGCACGGGTAGTGGGCAGGTATGCTTCCACTACCTGCGGTTTAGTGTGGTTTCTTTTGCGGCGGTCACGGGTGCCTGCGTACGTACGGACCCTCATATTTTAGCAGAACAAAGGACTGTAATGGCATGGTGTTGCCGGCAACACCACGCCATGCAACCCTTTTCAAAAAGATGTGTGAGGACACATCTGTATCTTCAAACTGATTTCTGGGTCCAGCTTCAAGGACTGTAAAGTATGCATGCATTTTCTAGTGCCCTAGATTGTCCCTTGCACACAAAAGAGAACTGCAGTTCATAAAATACTCTTTTCTGCAGCGGGGTACACTGGGGTTCCACAGGGATAACATCGGGGTGTAGAGTTGGATCTTGATCCGAGCCACCAACAGGCTAAAAGCTTTGACTGTTCCCAAGATGCACAGCGCCGCCTCCTCTATAACCCCGCCTCCGTGCTCAGGAGCTCAGTTTTGTTAACCAGTTTGTAAGTTGGTGCCTGACAACAGGGAGGGCTGTGCTGGGCAGCACTGAAAAGAGCTTTCATTTGAAGAAAGAAGACTTCAAGAGCCGCAGCATAGTCACTTCAAAGTGCTATGTGTTATTCTGACACATCGTGCTGCGGCTCCCTCACCTTCCAGCGGCGCTGTACACTCCCGCACCCTGGTTGCCGGGTAACTACAGCGGATGGCTCCGGTTCTTACATAGGGCACACAGCCACACCCACACCGCCGCTGCTCTCCGGGATCGCGTGGCCGCTGCAAGGAGGAGGTAAGAGGGTCCCCCAGACAGGACCCGCTGCAAACCGCGATCCAGCTCGGTCTATGGGAGGCAGACCGTCACCTCTCTGAAGGAACCGACAGATAAGCGTGTAGAGGGTTGCTTGAAGGCCATTTACACTCTGGCTGGAGCTGTGCATAGGCCTACTATTGAGGCCTCTTGAGCTGCTAAAGCTATAGAGGCCTGGGTTCAGGAATTAGAAGCGGAACTACCGTCTAATTTTCCTGATAATGCAAAGCAGTGTCTTTCATACATTGTTACAGCCTCTCATTATATTCAAGAGGCGGCATCGGATGCAGGTATCCTAGCGGCCAAAGCGTCTACCACGTCTATTCTGGCTCGCAGGATACTCTGGTTGCGGTCCTGGTCGGTAGATCTGGACTCGAGAAAGACCTTAGAGGTTATCCCTTTTAAGGGAAACATTCTTTTTGGGGAAGATCTCAACAAGGTTGTCGCTGACTTGGCATCTGCTAAGACTGAATGTCTGCCCAGTACTACTCCTTCGGTCTCGAAGGCTAAGAGTACTTCCTTTCGTTCCTTTCGACCTCCAGGTAAAGCAAAGGGTCAGACGTACCGGAAACAGGCTTGCACTTCCAAATCCACTAAGCACAAACCTAAATGTGCCTGGGCTGCCCGTAAGCCTGCTGCCAGAACAGACAAGCCTACTGCATGATGGGGCGGGCCTCCCACTGGGGGATCCCAGGGTGGGAGGCCGACTTTTACGGTTTGCTCAGGTATGGCTACAGACCACTTCGGTTGCCTGGGTAAGGGAAGTCGTCACTCACGGATACGCCATCTCTTTCAAGAAACGTCCCCCTCACCAGTTTTGCTCAACAAACATCCCTTCTCAATCTGGTGGTACAGTCCCTCCTGGATACGGGAGGGGTAGTGCCGGTGTCTCTGGCTCAGAGAGGCAGGGGGTACTATTCAACGCTGTTCCTAGTCCCGAAACCGAATGGATCTTCTCGGCCCATTCTCAACCTCAAGTCTCTAAACAAATTTGTGAAAGATTCCAAATTCCGTATGGAAACTCTTTGCTCTATTGTTCTGGCCCTAGAGCCCAAGGACTACATGGTATCCCTGGATATACAGGATGCTTGCCTACATATACCTATTGCAGTATCGCATCAGCAATACCTGCGGTTTGCTATTGGCAACCTACATTTTCAATTCCAGGACTTGCCTTTTGGTCTGACCTCGGCTCCTCGAGTTTTCACCAAGGTCATGGTGGTCATGACGGCCCTACTCCGCCGTTAGGGTATCAGAATCCCGCCATATCTTGATGACTTGTTGATCCTGGCGAACTTCCCAGAGGTTCTCCTTCATCACCTGGAACTGACGATCCAATTCCTGGAAGCCCACGGGTGGCTTATCAACTGGAAGAAGTCTTCCCTGGTTCCTGCTCAGAGCATGGTGCACCTGGGAGCACTATTGGACACTCACAACCAGCAGTTGTTTTTGTCTCCGGAGAAGGTCTTGGAGCTTCAGGACAAGATAAGATGCTTCCTCTCTCGCCCACGGGTGTCAATTCACTCGGCAATGCAAGTACTAGGCCTCATGGTGTTGGTTTTCGACATGGTGGAGTACGCACAATTTCATTCCTGCCCTCTGCAGAGGTTAATTCTCTCCGAGTGGGATGGCCTGCATCACCGGATCAGGTCTCACATGATATCCTTGACTCCGGAGGTCCGTCTGTTACTGACTTGGTGGCTACAGGACCATCAACTGAGCAGGGATCGTCCATTCTGGATCTTCAACTGGGTCCTTATGACAACGGATGCCAGTCTGCGGGGTTGGGGCCCGGTGTTGGAGCAACACTTTCTTCAGGGTCGGTGGACCAGGGAGGAATCTCTCCTCCCGATAAACATGGAATTGCGGGCAGTGTTCAATGCGTTGACACTAGCCCTTCCTCTAGTACAGAACAGGCCTGTTCAGGTACAGTCAGACAATGCCATCATGGTGGCATACATAAATCATCAGGATGGCACCCGAAGCCGCAAAGCACTGATGGAAGTGTCAAAGATTCTTCGTTGGGCGGAACGTCATCTGCCAGCTATATCGGCGGTGTTCATTCCGGAGGTCCTAAACTGGGAAGCGGACTTCCTCAGTCGTCAGGACATACACGCCGGAGAGTGGAGCCTTCATCCGGAGGTCTTTCAACTCCTCGTGGAACAGTGGGGTCTACCAGATGTAGACCTGATGGCATCTCGACACAATCACAAGGTTCCGGTCTTCGGAGCGAAGACAAGGGGGATTATTTACTAATATTCATGTTTGTTCCGATTGTTAGGGAGTTTGAGCTCGAATTTTATCGGACGTATGTTGCTGCAACTTTTGAATCCATCTACGGTGTCACAATCCGGGTACTGAGACACCATTTTCCCTTCTGGATGCACATCCTCCATGGGCCTCTGCTGCCGCTCCTGTCTCGCTGACCGCCACTGGGCGCATGTGATTCTGCTACTGCGGCCTTCATCGCCATTGTTACACCTTTCCTATAGTAGTTTAGTCCCCTTCTGTGTGTGTTCATGGGCGCAGCCATGTTGGACTTCAGTCACATGACATTGTTTCTCCTATCTGCGGTACTGACAAGTGCTGGAACCTAATTGCCCACCAATTCCTGCTAACCTGTGGGTTTAAATAGCCTGTCCCAGCACTGAAGGATGTCAGTGCTTTCATTTGTCATCAGTGATTCCAGCCTGCAAGCTTCACTACAGACTTTCTCCTGCAATTCCATTCTGCAGTTCAGCCTGACTCCCTGGTGATTACACTCTGCAGTGTAACCCGACTCTCCAGAGATTAACCCTTTACAAGTCTACTCTGATTCCTGTGTTTGAACTCTGGCTTTTCAGTAGCCATCCTTCATTTCTCAATTACCAGCGCACTCCAGCTTCATTCCTCATTTACCTACGAACCCCAGCCTCATTTCTCATCCTCCAGCGAACCCTAGCTTCCTTTATTGTTTACAGAACTTTCCTCCATATTCCAGGTTACTGGTCTTAACCAGTTGTGCACCTAATTATTACTTGTGACCTTCTATTATTCTTTTGCACGTTATTTGACTTTTTATTTAATAAAAGCACTTAAGGCATTTCCAGTTGTCGTGGTCACGCCCTCGGGCATTCATTGCTACTGTAATTACGCATGTCCAGGAGTCCCATAGCTCCTCATAAATTCAAGTACCCGTCAGCCCCTACAACTGAGGCTCCCAGTCACGGTCACCAGCCCTCAGTTGTGACATACGGTAATTTACTAAGCTGCCAAGTTTTCTATTTTCGTATTTTTTTATGTCGATGTGATTTGTATTGTCGGGCAGTGTTTTACGGGAGTGATTAGTAAAATACTGCTGGACATAACACAATAAAGTCTGGCCGGATCAGTGAAATCCGTGCAGGGCTTCATTGTGTACATTATGATAAGTGTGTAAATAGTTAAAAATAAGAAAAAAGCAATTGGGGTCACTCTTGTTGGTGACCCCAATTAACTTTGCGGTTAACCGCAGACCGCAAAGTTCCCATCATTAAGTAGAATGGAGGAGCGCTCTCCTCCATTCTAGCCAGTGCGCTCCTGCTAATTGACAGGCTAGGAGCGCACAGCCAATCAGGAGAGCGCCATGACGTGGTGCTCCCTGATTGGCTGACGGGACCTTCAATGACA
Source organism: Pseudophryne corroboree (assembly GCF_028390025.1). NCBI lineage: Eukaryota > Metazoa > Chordata > Amphibia > Anura > Myobatrachidae > Pseudophryne > Pseudophryne corroboree. The sequence continues at coordinate 533,971,846 of NC_086449.1, read as the reverse complement.
GAAGTCATGGGGGGTCCCGGCATTCGGGGAAGGGGTTCCATTTGTAAACATGGAAGCCCTTTAAGTGCGTGGATCGGGATTTCGTTGTTTTTTTTAATTCAAGTCCGTGGATTACGTCGGAGAAGAAGAGGACAGATCTACACAGTATTGGTTGTAAGTATAATTTTTATTTGATAGGTACCCCGTGGATTCTACTGGACAAGGGGACCGAGGGGCTCCGTGGGACAATAGGTAAGTATGTGAGTGTGTAAGTGTGCATGTATGTAAAATAAAGCTTTACTGTCACGGTGTGTGTGTTGTGTTTTTTGGGGGTATTTTTGTTGTTGTAGAACTACAGGTACCAGCGGGCCCGTTATTTCCCCGCATGCTGGTACCAGTTTGTGGGGAGGCTTGCTGGGACTTGTAGTTCTTCAACAAAAAAACAATATTCTTATTTTTACACAAAGGCTATCAGCCTAGCACCCACCGCCCTGGGGTGCTGGGGACAACCTCGGGCTTCATCCCTGGCCCTTGGGTGGCTGGAGGGGTGACCCCTTGATTTAAGGGGTCTCAACTACTCCAGGGTACCCCAGCCAGTGGTGACTAGTTTGGGGGGTAATGCGACGGCCGCAGGGACCAATATAAAAGTGTCCCCCGGCTGTGACGTTATCTCTCTGCCTAGTGGAGCCCGGTGCTGGTTTTAAAAATACGGGGGACCCCTACATCTTTTGTCCCCCATTTTTTTGGAACCAGGACTGGATGCAGAGCCCGGTGCTGGTTGTATAAATATGGGGGGACTCTACGCAATTTTTCCCCTGTATTTTTACAACCAGGACCGGCTACAACCTAAACAGACCCTTTCCCACAGATAATCCTGCACAGATCTCACTGATCCGTGCATGACTATCCAAACACGCTGGGAAAAAGCAGGTCTTTATTTTTGCTGCTTTTATTTACGATTATCAAAAAAATACAACCGCAATTGAACATTCAGGGACAAACACCAAAATACGATTAAATAGTAAATTCCCGTGTTGTATGAACAAACAGCCGCGATGGTCTATTCATTTGTATTTCTGCCCTCTGCTGTGAAAACCATTATAAATAGCCCCAACACTGCCATATTTGTGCTTAGTAAATTCCCGAGATGACACTTAGAAAAAAAAAAAACTATGACAAAATCGGGACTTTAGTTAATAAACCCCAAGGGATCCTCAAGCAGCGTTTATGAGCACACTGGAAATTCCATGGAACTGTTGGCTGCCGTACGTGTTCCCTCCGGTGTCACTTCTACCCAGGGTGATAAGGAAGATCAAGCAAGAAGGAGGAATACTACTTCTAATCGCTCCGGGGTGACCCAGACGGCATTGGTTCTCAGACCTGCAGGATCTATCGATAGAGGGTCCTCTTCTGTTTCCACAGCGCCCAGACCTACTCATTCAGGGCCCTTGTGTCTACCAGGATTTGGCCAGGCTGGCTTTGACGGCGTGGCTCTTGAAGCTTCCGTACTAAGGGCCAAAGTTTTTTCTGAGGCAGTCATTCAAACTATGTTGAAGGCCCGTAAGCCGGCTTCTGCTCAGATACATCATAGGGTCTGGAATTCTTATTTTGCTTGGCGTGCAACTAACAATTATGATGCATACGAGTTCAGTACCTCCAAACTCTTGGCTTTTCTGCAACAGAGCCTGGACTTAGGCCTTCGTCTGGCCTCCCTCATGGTTCATATTTCTGCCTTGTCGATATGGTTTCAGAGAAAAATTGCAACTCTGCCTGATGTTCATACCTTCACTCAGGGTGTTTTATGGATTCAACCTCCCTATGTCCCACCTGTGGCTCCTTGGGATTTGTCGGTTGTTCTGGATGCCTTACAAGAGTCTCCATTTGAGCCTCTTGAGTCTGTAGACCTTAAATGGCTTACTCTTAAGGTTTTGTTTCTGCTGGCTATTGCCTCTGCTAGACGGGTTTCAGACTTGGGTGCCTTGCCCTGTCGGTCACCCTTTCTGATTTTTCACCATGCCCGTGCGGTTCTTAGAACTTGCCCTGGTTATCTCCCTAAGGTGATGTCATCTTTCCACCTTAACCAAGAGATTGTGGTTCTGGCCTTTACCTCTCCAGGTTTTTCCTCCAAAGAGCGGTCTTTGGATTTGGTACGGGCTCTCCGTATTTATGTGAAGAGGACAGATTCTCTTCGGAGATCTGATTCTCTCTTTGTCCTTTTTGGTTTTCACAAACGTGGCTGGCTTGCTAACAAGCAGACCTTGGCCAGATGGATTAGAATGGGGATTGCACATGCTTATGTACAGGCTGGCCTTCCAGCTCCTGCTACCATCAAAGCCCATTCTAATCTGTCTGTTGGACCTTCTTGGGCTGCCCGCCGTGGTGCTACCCTTGAACAATTGTGCAAGGCGGCTACGTGGTCCTCAGTGAACACATTCATTAGGTTCTATGCCTTTGATGCTTCCGCCTCCCAGGATGCCTCCTTTGGACGCAGGGTTCTTGTGCCCGCTATAGTGCGTCCCCTCCCATGAGGAACTGCTTTAGGACATCCCCAATGTTATCCCTGTGGAGCCCCAGTGTACCCTGCTGCAGAAAAGGAGATTTATGGTAAGAACTTACCATTGTTAAATCTCTTTCTGCGAGGTACACTGGATTCTACAGGACACCCACCCTGATGCACTTAGCTTCTTTGGGTTTGTATGGCATTAGCTGCTGATACCTTTTCCTGTCATGAGAATGTGGTTTATGTGGCTACTAACGGTTGTCGTCTCTTTTACCTGCTACTGCATTGGACTGGTTAACAAAACTGAGCTCCTGTGCACGGAGGCGGGGTTATAGAGGAGGTGGCGCTGTGCATCTTGGGAACAGTCAAAGCTTTTAGCCTGTTATCCCTGTGGAACCCAGTGTACCTCGCAGAAAGAGATTTAACAAAGGTAAGTTCTTACCATAAATCTCCTTATTGGATTGATTAGATTTCTTTCTATAAATTACAAGCTAATTATATTGCATTATAGCAATTACATTCTCTCACAATTCTCATCTTTACAGTAATATGTAAATCTAACCACAGATGAGTCTCGTAGGAATTTAAACAACTTCGTATTTTGAAATGTTTACATGTATTAGTGTATATGCTGCCAACTTGTTCTGCAGTGTCCTGAAATGAGTTAATGAGTTTATAATCCAGAACCCTCTCTCTTCTTTTAGCACAACTATTAAATCAGGAGCCAAAAACCTTGCCTTGTTGCTGCCAAAGAGGAAATGAGACTCAAAGAATGTGAGATTAGGACTCACGCCAGTTTACAGCAGATAACATTTTTTCTAAAATAAAATCTATAATTTACTGTACTTTTCCTGAGGATTTGTGTACAGAAGTCTGTGACTGGTATGCAAATGGAGGAACAGGATCTGTTCGGTTCTATCAGTCAACGCTCTTTTCCTGAAGATGACCTATTGAACATTTCCAGGAATAGTATTGCCAAGTCCATCAAATGCTTTCTTGGAAATACTCTCAGAAATGGCTTTAATCCAGAAGGGATATGCTGAAAGTCTGGTCTGGATTGGAAGTTATATTTAGCAGAAATATATTCTAGCGTTTTATTTTTTCATCTATGCTTTTGTGACATTGTACACTCATTAGCACAGCATTGAAAATAAACAAAAATCTCAACTGGCCAGGTTAAAGTGATTTGTTATTTGTTAATAAAGTCTTCTTAAAAGGAATGGATGTAAAATGAACACTTTTCTATAGAAGATATTTATATGTAGATTATTACAGCTTGCAGTGTACTATAAATCATATATGTGTGTGTGTGTGTGTGTGTGTGTGTGTGTGTGTGTGTGTGTGTGTGTGTGTGTACGAAATGGTAGAAGTCATCACAGATAAATCACCGTTTCCCACAGGACGAAACGCGTTGGGCAGATAATCCACTCCTCTGAAAGGATTACAGATAAACTTTTATAATCTTTTTTATTGTACGGGTCCAATCCTTATGTTTTTTATGTGTTTTATACGTTTATGTCTGTATTAAAATCTAATCACATCGGAAATTTTGATATATGCACACCTTTACATATGTTGGCAAAACTACACTATTTTTTGTTACTTTTCTAATTTTCTTAGGGTCCATCTACGGAGTCAGTGGGAAAGCTAGAAGACCGGCATCAGGAGAAACACGGTTTACACTACATGCCTGATATATAAAAGGGATGCGGTACGCATATTATTATTTAATTCTCACTTTGAATTCGTTTAACACAGAAGGCGCTGGGTTCTACCATTTTGTACATTTTATCTACTTGGACTTTTGAAATAGAGTCCACCCAAGAGGACCTTTCTAGCAGCCCCCCTGAACATGGGAAGTGTTTCTGAACTTTAACTCTAACTTAAAATTGTATTTATTTGTCTTGTTACCCAGGTAGCAGCACTATTTGCACTATTGTTTTGTATATATATATATATATATATATATATATATACACACGCACACACACAAACACACACACACACACACATATATATATATATATATACATATATATATATATAAATAAATGTGTGTGTGTATATAAATGCGAAAGCCCTCACTCGCTCGCTCACTCACTGACTCATCACTATTTCTCATACTTCCCGATATGTTAGGAAATGGACCGATAACGCCCAAACATCAGATCAAAATTTGGATTGCACCTCCAGTGGGTAGAATTTAATAAACTACAAAAATGGTCCGGTCAATTTTTACCGTATCTGCTACGGATGTTCCTTGGGCAATGCCAAGAACCATGGATTAATATTTACTTACATTAAGATATCTCAAATTTACATCTCTATAGAGTTACCAAATTTTTAACACTCATTTATATTTACAACCATGAAAATGAGAAACTCCCGGGTAGAACAGCTAGTTATGAGAACATTACAACAGTCCTTCATTCATTTACTAAACCGCAGTTGAGGATTAGCCGGTGTATTGACTGCTAGGTCAGCTTAATTCACCCATCGACAATTCTCTATAACCCTCTTATTGATTGATACTGTAGAGAAATAGATAGATAGATAGATAGATAGATAGATAGATAGATAGATAATCTATCTGCGTAAACCAGAACTTTGTGGGCCTCATAGCAACATATTGAAGGGGCCCCATTCCAAATGCTCGAGAGACACCTCAAGAAGCAGTTTTTAATTGTATGCCCAATAATAGTGCCCTAGTTCATTTTCTGAACCATAGTAGTGCTCTAATTATTATTAGGCCTTATAATAGTGGTCTAGTTAATATTATGCCCCATAGTAGTGTCCTAGTTTATTTTATGAACCATTGTAGTTTTCTACTTACATGTCACATTCTAGAGCTGCCGGTACAAATTATGCCACACAGTATCCTCAGTTCATATTATGCACATTACAGTGGCCCCTGATCATATTGTGCCACGTAAGAGTGCCCTCCAGGGCAAATTATGCCATGCTACAGTGCCCCAGTTCATATTATGCCACACTATAGTGCTTCCATTTCATAATGTGCCACATTAAAGTGCCCCAGTTCACATTATGTAACATTATAATGCCGCCCACATTACAATGAGCAGATCAGATCATGCCATATTACAGTGCCCCCCCTTACCATTATAACATCCACTACACACTCCTCTCACTGAAAGTTTAATGTCACACAAATCAGGCTGGACAATGGATCAGACCCAATTGCTTAGCAGGCAAATCTGGGAAATTGGTATGCAAATTTAGTAACCTGGATCCAGGCCCCACTAAGCCTCAGGGTCCCATAGCAGTGACACCACTTGCACCCACTATAGTTATGCCGATGTATCTATCTATACATACATACATACATACATACATACATACATATGATTAATGTGAAGAATGATTGTCAAAACAGCAATAAATTTGTCAGGGAGGGACTAGAACTGACCAGCAGGTGCTGGCTGGTAGGTTTTAGATTGGGAGCATGTACTTAACACTCGCCCATGAGCAGCATCCATACTTAAAACTAGAGATGTGCACTTGAAATTTTTCGGGTTTTGTGTTTTGGTTTTGGGTTCGGTTCCGCGGCCGTGTTTTGGGTTCGACCGCGTTTTGGCAAAACCTCACCGAATTTTTTTTGTCGGATTCGGGTGTGTTTTGGATTCGGGTGTTTTTTTCAAAAAACCCTAAAAAACAGCTTAAATCATAGAATTTGGGGGTCATTTTGATCCCAAAGTATTATTAACCTCAAAAACCATAATTTCCACTCATTTTCAGTCTATTCTGAACACCTCACACCTCACAATATTATTTTTAGTCCTAAAATTTGCACCGAGGTCGCTGGATGACTAAGCTAAGCGACCCTAGTGGCCGACACAAACACCTGGCCCATCTAGGAGTGGCACTGCAGTGTCACGCAGGATGGCCCTTCCAAAAAACACTCCCCAAACAGCACATGACGCAAAGAAAAAAAGAGGCGCAGTGAGGTAGCTGTGTGAGTAAGCTAAGCGACCCTAGTGGCCGACACAAACACCTGGCCCATCTAGGAGTGGCACTGCAGTGTCACGCAGGATGGCCCTTCCAAAAAACACTCCCCAAACAGCACATGACGCAAAGAAAAAAAGAGGCGCAATGAGGTAGCTGTGTGAGTAAGATAAGCGACCCTAGTGGCCGACACAAACACCTGGCCCATCTAGGAGTGGCACTGCAGTGTCACGCAGGATGGCCCTTCCAAAAAACACTCCCCAAACAGCACATGACGCAAAGAAAAAAAGAGGCGCAATGAGGTAGCTGTGTGAGTAAGATAAGCGTGCTAGAGGATTGATAAATCTGCACAGAATACACTTAATGATATTTGTATTAGTTGTGTAATATATTAAACCAACATAGTGCCTACTACATAATCAAATAATTTCAGCAATGGGTTGGTGGTGCTCCCGGAAAATAGTTCAGAAAACTAAATGGAAAATGTGGTCTTAAGAAAAGAGCAAAAGACGAAGAGCTGCTATATGTCTTTTCCAGGGCACACTTAGAAAAATATGTGATGGATTGCAAAAATATGGGTGAGTTAATACGTAACCTTTATTAAGATATACTTACTAAAAGGGAGGAAGCGAATAAACAAAATTTATTACAAATTTGAGGCGAAAAATATTTTTAGAAGGGCGAAAATATGTTTCGCCCTTCTAAAAATATTTTTCGCCTCAAATTTGTAATAAATTTTGTTTATTCGCTTCCTCCCTTTCAGTAAGATAAGCGACCCTAGTGGCCGACACAAACACCTGGCCCATCTAGGAGTGGCACTGCAGTGTCACGCAGGATGGCCCTTCAAAAAAATACTCCCCAAACAGCACATGACGCAAAGAAAAATTAAAGAAAAAAGAGGTGCAAGATGGAATTGTCCTTGGACCCTCCCACCCACCCTTATGTTGTATAAACAGGACATGCACACTTTAACCAACCCATCATTTCAGTGACAGGGTCTGCCACACGACTGTGACTGAAATGACGGGTTGGTTTGGACCCCCACCAAAAAAGAAGCAATTAATCTCTCCTTGCACAAACTGGCTCTACAGAGGCAAGATGTCCACCTCATCATCATCCTCCGATATATCACCGTGTACATCCCCCTCCTCACAGATTATCAATTCGTCCCCACTGGAATCCACCATCTCAGCTCCCTGTGTACTTTGTGGAGGCAATTGCTGCTGGTCAATGTCTCCACGGAGGAATTGATTATAATTCATTTTAATGAACATCATCTTCTCCACATTTTCTGGAAGTAACCTCGTACGCCGATTGCTGACAAGGTGAGCGGCGGCACTAAACACTCTTTCGGAGTACACACTTGTGGGAGGGCAACTTAGGTAGAATAAAGCCAGTTTGTGCAAGGGCCTCCAAATTGCCTCTTTTTCCTGCCAGTATAAGTACGGACTGTCTGACGTGCCTACTTGGATGCGGTCACTCATATAATCCTCCACCATTCTTTCAATGGGGAGAGAATCATATGCAGTGCCAGTAGACGACATGTCCGTAATCGTTGGCAGGTCCTTCAGTCCGGACCAGATGTCAGCATCAGCAGTCGCTCCAGACTGCCCTGCATCACCGCCAGCGGGTGGGCTCGGAATTCTGAGCCTTTTCCTCGCACCCCCAGTTGCGGGAGAATGTGAAGGAGGAGATGTTGACAGGTCGCGTTCCGCTTGACTTGACAATTTTCTCACCAGCAGGTCTTTGAACCCCAGCAGACTTGTGTCTGCCGGAAAGAGAGATCCAAGGTAGGTTTTAAATCTAGGATCGAGCACGGTGGCCAAAATGTAGTGCTCTGATTTCAACAGATTGACCACCCGTGAATCCTTGTTAAGCGAATTAAGGGCTCCATCCACAAGTCCCACATGCCTAGCGGAATCGCTCTGTGTTAGCTCCTCCTTCAATGTCTCCAGCTTCTTCTGCAAAAGCCTGATGAGGGGAATGACCTGACTCAGGCTGGCAGTGTCTGAACTGACTTCACGTGTGGCAAGTTCAAAGGGCAGCAGAACCTTGCACAACGTTGAAATCATTCTCCACTGCGCTTGAGACAGGTGCATTCCACCTCCTATATCGTGCTCAATTGTATAGGCTTGAATGGCCTTTTGCTGCTCCTCCAACCTCTGAAGCATATAGAGGGTTGAATTCCACCTCGTTACCACTTCTTGCTTCAGATGATGGCAGGGCAGGTTCAGGCGTTTTTGGTGGTGCTCCAGTCTTCTGTACGTGGTGCCTGTACGCCGAAAGTGTCCCGCAATTCTTCTGGCCACCGACAGCATCTCTTGCACGCCCCTCTCGTTTTTTAAATAATTCTGCACCACCAAATTCAAGGTATGTGCAAAACATGGGACGTGCTGGAATTTGCCCATATTTAATGCACACACAATATTGCTGGCGTTGTCCGATGCCACAAATCCACAGGAGAGTCCAATTGGGGTAAGCCATTCCGCGATGATCTTCCTCAGTTGCCGTAAGAGGTTTTCAGCTGTGTGCGTATTCTGGAAACCGGTGATACAAAGCGTAGCCTGCCTAGGAAAGAGTTGGCGTTTGCTAGATGCTGCTACTGGTGCCGCCGCTGCTGTTCTTGCGGCGGGAGTCCATACATCTACCCAGTGGGCTGTCACAGTCATATAGTCCTGACCCTGCCCTGCTCCACTTGTCCACATGTCCGTGGTTAAGTGGACATTGGGTACAGCTGCATTTTTTAGGACACTGGTGACTCTTTTTCTGAGGTCTGTGTACATTTTCGGTATCGCCTGCCTAGAGAAATGGAACCTAGATGGTATTTGGTACCGGGGACACAGTACCTCCAACAAGTCTCTAGTTGCCTCTGCAGTAATGATGGATACCGGAACCACGTTTCTCACCACCCAGGATGCCAAGGCCTCAGTTATCCGCTTTGCAGCAGGATGACTGCTGTGATATTTCATCTTCCTCGCAAAGGACTGTTGGACAGTCAATTGCTTGGTGGAAGTAGTACAAGTGGGCTTACGACTTCCCCTCTGGGATGACCATCGACTCCCAGCAGCAACAACAGCAGCGCCAGCAGCAGTAGGCGTTACACGCAAGGATGCATCGGAGGAATCCCAGGCAGGAGAGGACTCATCAGAATTGCCAGTGACATGGCCTGCAGGACTATTGGCATTCCTGGGGAAGGAGGAAATTGACACTGAGGGAGTTGGTGGGGTGGTTTGCGTGAGCTTGGTTACAAGAGGAAGGGATTTACTGGTCAGTGGACTGCTTCCGCTGTCGCCCAAAGTTTTTGAACTTGTCACTGACTTATTATGAATGCGCTGCAGGTGACGTATAAGGGAGGATGTTCCGAGGTGGTTAACGTCCTTACCCCTACTTATTACAGCTTGACAAAGGCAACACACGGCTTGACAAATGTTGTCCGCATTTCTGTTGAAATACTTCCACACCGAAGAGCTGATTTTTTTGGTATTTTCACCAGGCATGTCAATGGCCATATTCCTCCCACGGACAACAGGTGTCTCCCCGGGTGCCTGACTTAAACAAACCACCTCACCATCAGAATCCTCCTTGTCAATTTCCTCCCCAGCGCCAGCAACACCCATATCCTCCTCATCCTGGTGTACTTCAACACTGACATCTTCAATCTGACTATCAGGAACTGGACTGCAGGTGCTCCTTCCAGCACTTGCAGGGGGCGTGCAAATGGTGGAAGGCGCATGCTCTTCACGTCCAGTGTTGGGAAGGTCAGGCATCGCAACCGACACAATTGGACTCTCCTTGTGGATTTGGGATTTCGAAGAACGCACAGTTCTTTGCTGTGCTTTTGCCAGCTTGAGTCTTTTCATTTTTCTAGCGAGAGGCTGAGTGCTTCCATCCTCATGTGGAGCTGAACCACTAGCCCTGAACATAGGCCAGGGCCTCAGCCGTTCCTTGCCACTCCGTGTGGTAAATGGCATATTGGCAAGTTTACGCTTCTCCTCCGACAATTTTATTTTAGATTTTTGAGTCCTTTTTTTACTGATATTTGGTGTTTTGGATTTTACATGCTCTGTACTATGACATTGGGCATCGGCCTTGGCAGACGACGTTGCTGGCATTTCATCATCTCGGCCATGACTAGTGGCAGCAGCTTCAGCACGAGGTGGAAGTCGATCTTGATCTTTCCCTATTTTTGGAACCTCAACATTTTTGTTCTCCATATTTTAATAGGCACAACTAAAAGGCACCTCAGGTAAACAATGGAGATGGATGGACTAGAGAACGGATTAATTAAACTGGTGGTCACTGGTCACACTATCAGCAGCAAGTAGTACTCCTCCTAATAATATGCTCCCCAAAATTTGTGTCTCTCTCTAGTACTCTAGTCTAAACGGAGAGGACGCCAGCCACGTCCTCTCCCTATCAATCTCAATGCACGTGTGAAAATGGCGGCGACGCGCGGCTCCTTATATAGAATCCGAGTCTCGCGATAGAATACGAGCCTCGCGAGAATCCGACAGCGGGATGATGACGTTCGGGCGCGCTCGGGTTAACCGAGCAAGGCGGGAAGATCCGAGTCGCTCGGCCCCGTGTAAAAAAACCTGAAGTTCGGGCGGGTTCGGATTCCGAGGAACCGAACCCGCTTATCTCTACTTAAAACATGACCTTAGGTATATAATGTTGAAAAATGTATGAAATAGCAAAAAGCTGTTTTTGTTGGAGAAAAGGGGTAAAAAAGACTTGTTGTTTCCTGTTGTCTAACTACTTATATATATACTTATATTGCAATATTATTTTTTTACAAAAAAATGTATGAATGGTTTAAGTTACCATCAGACTTTTTTGTTCCTGGATGAATTTTCTTGCCCCATTTGTTCCTCTTCAAGCAGCACACAGCACATATTATCGCTTGTTTCTCTTCTCTGTTGGAGGAACTTATTTTGGAAGTGCCTCTCAGATGTAAAGGGTGCTGGCTGGTTCCTGGCCAACCACATATTGACATTAAGACCTCTGCTGTATGATTATTTTCAATGGAAACTTCACCAAATCTATTCTAAAAAGTCTCCCTTCCTGCATGTGTAATACTTGAAAGATTTGCTTTTAACAAAGCAAATAAATTTGGAATCCATATCTAACTATTTTGCAAAGTATGTACTGTTTTCACTAGAGATGTGTGGTTCAGATTAACTGGAATCTGAGCGGCTCAAAACTTCCAGGAGTCTACTTGAGCCATGGCTCGTGGCTTCCCGCCAGGCTCAGATTCCATATAGAGGCAAAACACCATCCTTCTGCGTCGGATTCTCCCAGGGTTTGGATTCTATAGGAGAGCCACATGGCCAGGCTCCATTTTACTCTGTTTGCATACACGCTGCTTTGTGCTGTACTCTGCTGGTTAAATTGGCTGTGCTTTGGTCTGAGTCATACAAAGTGGCTGTGTTATGTATAGAGTATTCAAAAGGCATGCTGCATTGTGCTGCACTGTACTTTGCTGTTGAAATTGGCTGATCTGTGTCCATCTAAAGTTACTGTGCTGTGTATTGTGTATGGCACGCTGCTGTGTGCTGTGCTGTACTCTGCTGGCTAAATTGGCTGTGTGATGTGTTCTGAGTCATAAGTGTCTGTGTTACAGTGTTTAATGGGATGATGGTTACACGGATAAATACAGGAGTTGCACAGATGACAGGTGATGATGGTTTAAAATAAAACTGTATTGAAGCATAATTCCAAATAAGGCATACAGGATAACTGAAGAAACATGACATAGGCATACAGAATCAGGTTAACTTCACCCGAACACATAAATGGCAAGGAAAACAGTCACTGAAATTAGGTGCAGGCAAGGTTCAAGACTTCTGCTACGGCAGGGATTCCGGCACAGGACCAAGCAAACAAGGACTCCAAAACTGTGACAAATAAACTGTCTAGAAACAGACTAGGAACAACATAAGTTAACACGAGCTGGAACAAAACTATAGCTGGCCCTGACTCTCAGAGCTAGCTCATACTTAACATAGGTCAGGGCCAATCACTAGAGCACACACAAATACACACAATGTGCTCCAGCTGGAAAAGGTAATCAGGAGAGAGCATGTTACACCTGATTACCCCAGCTGGGACTGCTCTTCCAATAGCAGCACCCCTGGCTGCTCAGAGGTACTGCAGGTGAAACATAGAAACATAGAATTTGTCGGCAGATAAGAACCACTTGGCCCATCTAGTCTGCCCCTTTTTTTTTTAATATTATTTTTATCTCTAACCTTATTTGATCCTTATTTCTTTGTAAAGATATCCTTATGTCTATCCCATGCATGTTTAAATTGCTCTACTGTCTTAGCCTCTACCACCTCTGATGGGAGGCTATTCCACTTGTCCACTACCCTTTCTGTGAAATAATTTTTCCGCAAATTTCCCCTGAACCTCCCCCCCTCCAGTCTCAGTGCATGTCCTCGTGTCCTATTGCTTCTCTTCATTTGGAGAATGTTTCCCTCCTGGACTTTGTTAAAACCCTTGATATATTTGAAAGTTTCTATCATGTCCCCCCTTTCCCTTCTCTGCTCCAAACTATACATATTAGTCTTTCTGGGTATGTTTTGTGATGTAGGCCATGCACCATTTTAGTTGCCCTCCTTTGTACAGTTTCTAATGTATTAATATCCTTTTGAAGATATGGCCTCCAGAACTGAATACAGTATTCTAGATGAGGCCGTACCAATGACCTATACAGTGGCATTATTACTTCTTTCTTTCTGCTGCTGATTCCTCTCCCAATGCAGCCAAGCATCTGACTAGCCTTTCTCATTGCCTTGTTACATTGCTTACCTGCCTTTAAGTCATCTGAAATAGTGACTCCTAGATCCCTTTCCTCCTCAGTAGTTTCCAGTATAGTGCCATTAATACTGTATTTAGCTTTAGGATTTTTGAGACCCAAGTGCATGATTTTGCATTTTTTGGCATTAAACTGTAATTGCCAGACTCTTGACCATTCCTCTAGTCTACCTAGATCCTCAATCATTTGTTTTACCCCACCTGGTGTGTCTACCCTGTTGTGAGAGACATAACAGCAGCACTCCTGGCCACCCAAAGGTACTGCACTCCAGAACATCATAGATGGCAGAGTTGTAGCACTGTGCTCTGTATAGTGTATAAAAGGGTCACGCTGCTGTGTGCTTCGTTGTACGCTGCTGTTTAAATTGGCTGAGTTGGGTCCACCTGATATGGCTGTGCTTTGTAAAGTGTATGGCACACTGCTGTTTGCTGTGCTGTACTCTGCAACTTAAATTTGCTGTGCTGTGTTCTGAGTCATAACAAGGATGTGTGCTCTGTATAGTGTATATAAGGGACTCGCTGCTGTGTGCTGTGCTGAAGTGTGCTGTTTAAATTGGCTGAGCTGTGTCCATCTAAGGTGGCTGTGCTTTGTATAGTGTATGACATGCTTGTGTGTGCTGCTCTGTACTCTGCTGGTTAAATTGGCTGTGCTGTGTCCAGACTCATAACAAGTGTGTGTGTGTGTTGTGTGTATAGTGCATACAAATGGCACACTGCTGTGGCTGTGTGTTCACAAGCAGCACTACAATGTGTATTATCATTGGGGGTCATTCCGAGTTGATTGCTAGCTGCTTTCGTTCGCTGCGCAGCGATGAGGCAAAAAAATTGCACTTCTGTGCATGCGTATGCAGCGCAATGCGCACGCACGTCGTACTATTGCAACGAACGATGTAGTTTCACACAAGGTCTAGCGAAGCTTTTCAGTTGCACTGCTGGCTGCAGAGTGATTGACAGGAGGAGGGCATTTCTGGGTGTCAACTGACCGTTTTCAGGGAGTGTTCAAAAAAACACAGGCGTGCCAGTAAAAACGCAGGCGTGGCTGGGCGAACGCAGGGTGTGTTTGTGACGTCAAAACAGGAAATGAATAGTCTGAAGTGATTACAAGCGCTGAGTAGGTCTCAATCTACTCTGAAACTGCACAAAAAATTTTTGTAGCCGCTCTGCGATACTTTCGTTCGCACTTCTGCTAAGCTAAAATACACTCCCAGTGGGAGGCGGCATAGCGTTTGCATGGCTGCTAAAAACTGCTAGCGAGCGAACAACTCGGAATGACCACCATTGTCACTTGTCAGTTGTGAAAAAAGTAAAAAAAAAAAAAAAAGTTAAAAAGTTAGAAAAATAGTTAAAACATTTTTTGCACAATCTGTGTGTGCTGTACCCCTGTGTGTTTATTATCAATGTACATAATAAAATGAAAGCCCTTTGAATTTACACAGTGAGAGTTGAGCTGTGAAGTGAAAACAAAATATATTCTTCTTTTGTTTGCACTGTTTGGTGTGCTTTACCTTAGTGAACTTTGTTGACAGCCCTGTGACTCCATGCAGTGTGAACGGAGCTGAGAGTTCAAAAAAGATATACAAAAAAAATGTAATCTATTTTTTGTACTGTTTGGTGCGCTTTACCCTAGTGTGCTCTGTTTAAAGCCCTTTGTCTCCATACAGCTTTAACTGAGCTGTAAGTTAAAAATAAATAAATAAATAAATAAATGACTATTGATTTATGGAGGAAACATGCTGCTTTTGAGAAAGCTATATTCCAGCGACATGTTTTGATCTACACTTTTAATTTGTTTTCTAATGAAATGTATTTACTGATATTCCATATATTGGACATTTTTATTGTTATCATATGATTAATCTTTGTAATGAGATCCACTTAGATGGGTACCATACTTTCTGCTTTTTGATATATGAGCCCTGATGAAGTCCTGTGGACAAAACGCATAGGGTTACTATCTACAGATCATTTTACTTCTGGAAAAAGATTAAATCTGAAGTTTTTCCTTCACAATCAAATGCAATCAGCACCATTGTTTTTTAAAATGCCAAATATGTTATGTGGATTCATTGTGTAATATTGATTATGCAAGCTGTGATTCACCATGTTATAGATGCACATTGTTTGAATTGTGAATACATCTTTTACCTAATTGGTTTTGTTTAACTTATAAAAGTTAAGACATGTAGGTGGTTTTCATATTATATATTATACTTCACACTTTAGCTCCCTCAGGAACTATCCACACCTGTATATATATATATATATATATATATATATATAGAAAAATGTTGAGGGGTTCTAAGCGACCAACGGTGTTTATACTGCTATTTAAAAGAATAGTACCCAGTGTATAAAGAATATATATACAATTTATTATAATCACAGGAGCCAATAAAAAAGAATAAAAAATGTTTCTAAAAATATTCACATCTGACATATACCAAAATAATTGGTTTCATAGGAACACAAAAACAAAAAATAAATAAATAAATAAATAAATTCAAGAAATAAAAAGTATTAGAATAAAAGCACATAGATATAGATAAAAGATATGTGTATATCTTATCTTGGATAGAGGTCATCAAGGGTTATCCCAACGCGTTTCGTATATGATAGACTTCATGTGCTTTTATTCTAATACTTTTTATATCTTGAATTTATTTATTTATTTATTTATTTTTTGTTTTTGTGTTCCTATGAAACCAATTATTTTGGTATATGTCAGATGTGAATATTTTTAGAAACGTTTTTTATTCTTTTTTTATTGGCTCCTGTGATTATAATAAATTGTATATATATTCTTTATACACTGGGTACTATTCTTTTAAATAGCTGTATAAACACCGTTGGTTCGCTTAGAACCCCTCAACATTTTTCTATTTTAAACTATCTTCAGGGATTTACCACCCCTGTACTCCTGGGGAATAGCTGACGCCCATAGATTTGTGGAGTGTTATTTTATATAATATATAAATATATATATTATAAATAAATAAATATATATATATATATATATATATATATTGAACTATTTATTATTTTTAATTGCCAGATTGTTTTCACTATTATTGTGCAAAGGCTGCAGCGACCAGGTTGGTTACTAAGCGACAGAGCAGCTTCCCAAACTGGCAGTTTATAGCACATCTATGAAACATTGCTACACAGCAGTGGCAGAAAAGAAAGGTGGTTCCGGATAGAATTGTCCTTAGGCCCTCCCTCCCACCCTTATGTTGGATATTAAAAGTACATGCACAGTTTAAGAAACCAAGCACTTCAGCAACAGGGACTGACACTTTTTTGGTTGAAGTGCTTGCTTTTTTTGGGCACCCACAAGACAATTTTTTGGAAGGACTACTTCCGATTACTAATGAGGAGGTTGATAATGAGGGTGTTAATTACATTATAATCTAGTAAAATACATCTTGCTGCAAATGAAGTAACATGAAGGAAGTGCCTAGATGGCTAACGACCCTACCTCTACTAACTTTGGCCTTACAAATGGAGCAGATGCCTTCACAAACATTTTCAGGATTTGGGTAAAAATAGCTCCACATCCAAGAGATGGCTTTACAATGGATTTCTTTTTATCACGGGCAAGAACTGCATGCACTTGTGTCTGACTTACACAAACAACATAATCAACATCTTCAGTGTCAGATAGTAGTAGTACACACATATCCCCCTCATCCTGTTCCACTTCTACACATGAATCCTTAATTTCTATTATGCCCTCATCACCATCTTTAACTTATACTGCTCCCCACATGTACAGATGGCACAGAACAGGTGGAAGGTGGTGAAAGAGACTTCTCTATGAGGACAGCGTGAGAAATGTCATACTCACACACAGGGCCGGTTCCGGGGCTTCTGGCGGCCCGGGCGGCATTAGGGGACGTGGCTTCATACAGGGGGCGTGGTCAGTTACGCCCCCTGTACTGTTGTAGGATGTGCGGTGCGCGATGACGTCATCGCGCACCGCACAGCAAAGGTCCTTTCCACGAAGGTAAACTAGACGCTAAGCGTCTAGTTCCCTTCGTGGAGAGGACCTTTGCTGTGCGGTGCGCGATGACGTCAACGCGCACCGCACATCATTACAGTGAAGGTCCTCTCCAGGAAGGGAAATTAGATGCATAGCGTCTAGTTTCCCTTCACAGCGGGCAGCCCACGAAGGGAAACTAGACGCGTAGCGTCTAGTTTCCCTTTACAATGGGCAGCGGGACAGCGGGCCGCGGCAGCGGGGGGCACCACAGCAGCAGCGGATCTTGCCATGGTGCGGCGCCCTCCGGATGGCGCCGGCGCCCTCTGGAAGGCGGCACCCCGGGCAAAAGTCCTGCTTGCCCGTGGCAAGATCCGCTACTGCTCACACATAGTTAATGTGGACAGCCTAAATGTTCCTCAGGAATGTTTGATGGTTCTGAATGCACAGTTTGTTCTACTGCCTTAGTGGTTTTAATTTTTTTTAAACCTTTTCTAGACTCTGAGTGAAAGATCTTGCAACATCATGAGAGGCAGAAGAAGATGCCTCACTGCCAGTTGCAGAACCACCACTCAGGGATAAAGACCAAGGACTGAGCCTTCCCATGCCACTGGATGTGGTGAATGGCATGTTGCCAATTTTATGTTTTTCTGCAGCAAACTTTACCTTTATTAGAGGTGGGGGGGGGTTTCAGAAACTGAAATGTCACAAATCCCTGAGGAGAGTCTAAGTGTGTACTCAAGGGCTATGTTTGAGTCTGACCTTCTACTAATGTGCTCACAGAGAAGCATCTTTCCACCATTTCTGCTCCCGCTGCAGATGTGAGGATGAGCAGCAGAAGTATAGCTGATAACATAGAAGTTGAGGATGTCAATGTGGAAGTGCAAGAGGTCGAGGGGGATAGTTGTGTAGCTTTTCCAGGTGCTTATAAGGATGTTGATGATAAGGATGTTGTTTGTGTAAGTCAGGCACCAGTGGAAGGAGCTCTTAGCCATTATGGATATTGTCATGCCTGGATATAGGACCAAATAATCCACCTCTTATGTGTGGAATTATTTTTGCCCAAATCCTGATAACAGTTGTCAAGTCATCTGTAGTGTTTATAAAACCACAGTAAGTAGAGATAGGGATATTAATCATCAAGGAACCTCCTCCTTGTTACGTCATTTGCAGCAAGCTCATGGAAAGTTTTTGGGAAAATCAGAATTCTTTGCTAAAAAAAATAATAAGCAGTCCAGCACCAGCTAGCTCCCTTCTCTCAACTAGATCCCAGCACCTGCAATCTCCACTGCCAACATTTTCATAATCAATATTCTCAGTAATAATCGGAGGTAGTCTTGCATCCACTTTTTTAAGGTTAGGTGACTCCTTCCCATCCAGGATTCCTCAGAAGAAATCTTTAGCACTAGGCCTGCTACTGCTGTTGCTGCTGTGGATGGATCTTCATTCCAGAAGGGGACCAAGAAGTCTAATAGTAGTATTGTAATAGAAAAACAAATGACTGGAAACAATTCTTTGCAAGGGAAAACAAGTATGCCATCTCTCATCCAGTGAAACTACAGATCACTGACGCCATCACAGCTATGCTAGTATTAGACTTGTGTCCAATTTCCTCCATTAATGCAGTGGGTTTTACACAGTTAATTGAGGTTCTATGTCCAAAGTACCAAATTCCATCTTGGTTCCATTTTACCCAAAAAAAGCCATTCCTTTGCTGTACCAGGATGTTAATAAAACATAATTATTGGCCTACAAAATGCCATTGTATCCACTGTCCACCTAACCACAGACATGTGAACAAGTGGTAGCGAGCAAACTAAAGATTACACAACTGTGGCAGCCCACTGCGTGGGTGAATAGCCTTCAGCAACAGCAGCAGTAGTATCTAACAAACTACGCCAGCTCATTCAGAGGCAGGCTACTCTGTGTATCACCGGCTTCACTAAGAGGCATACCGCTGACAACCTCTTGGAAAGGGATGTCATACCTACATTTTGGTGACTGTGCTTTATCCTAGGTTTAAGTCATACATCGTGTCTTTCTTTCCAACTACCCCAGATCTTAAGAGAAGCAAAGAGCTTCTGGTGAGCAAGTTGACAGCTTAAGTAGTACACAACATTGCTGGCATCTCCTCCTTCAGTTTCTCTGGCACTGAACCAATGGTGACGCCGGGAACTAAACACAACATTTTGACATCTGGTCAGGTCTAAAAGAATTGCCTAAAATTAGCCACACCTCTACCATAACTCCATCTGCTATGGTCACCATCCAGAGAATGGTGGAGGATTATTTTCATGACACCATGCAAATAGGCATGTCACACAGTCCCTGAAAAGGAAAAGAAAAAAAAGCATTTGGAGGCCCTTGTACAAACTGACTTTGCAATACTTAAGCTGCCCACCCCCAAATGTGTACTCAGAAAGAGGTTTCAGAACAGTCAGGAACCTTATCAGCAAATGGCATAGGAAACAACAGTACTTCCTTAATATGTGGAAAGGAGATGTTTATCAAAATGAACTACAGAATAAATTCCATGACGAAGACCTTAACCGGCAATTACATCAAAGTACAGAGGCTTCTGTAATGGCGGAATCCAGCTGGGATGAATTGATATTGTGTGAGGATGATGTACACACTGATGAGGGTGAGGATGAGGATGGTAATGAGTCTAATGACATCTTGGCACTGTAGAGCTGTTAACTTAGCTGCCTTAAGCCCATTGGTAGCATGTTTTGTGGGGCCCAAATAAACTAAGCACTTCAGAAACAAGTGTCAGTCCCTGAAGTGCTTGGTTTGTTAAACTGTTCATGTCCTTTTTAATATCCAACATACTGTAAGGGTGGGTATGAGGACCCAAGGACAATTCCATCTTGCACCACTTTTTATTTTTGCCACTGCTTTTTGGCAATGCTTCTTAGATGTGCTATAAACTGGCATGTGTTTGTGCTGCTGCTCTGTCACTTAGTAACCAGCCAGCTTGCTTCAGCCTTTGGCCTAAAGCGGATGAACACAATATTGGGCCTAATTCAGACCTGGGGGTATATTTACAAAGATTCGTGTTTTGGCCGTTTTGAAGGGTGTTTGAACTCGAATGGTGTGGGGTCCCCCCTCCTAAGCATAACCGGCCTCGGGCTCTTTGAGCCGGTCCTGGTTGAAAAAATATGGGGGGAAAATTGACAGTGGTTCCCCCATATTTGATCAACCAGCACCGGGCTCTGCGCCTGGTCCTGGTGCAAAAAATATAGGGGACAAAAAGCGTAGGGGTCCCCCGTATTTTTTGAACCAGCATCGGGCTCCACTAGTCAGAGACATAATGCCACAGCCGGGGGACACTTTTATATAGGTCCCTGCGGCACTGGCATTAAATCACTAACTAGTCACCCCTGGCCGGGGTACCCTGGAGGAGTGGGGACCCCTTAAATCAGAGGTTCTCAAACTCGGCCCTCGGGGGCACACACAGTGCATGTTTTGCAGGTCTCCTCACAGAATCGCAAGTGAAATAATTAGCTCCACCTGTGGACCTTTTAAAATGTGTCAGTGAGTAATTAATACACCTGTGCACCTGCTGGGTTACCTGCAAAACATGCACTGTGTGTGCCCCCGAGGACCGAGTTTGAGAACCTCTGCCTTAAATCAAGGGGTCCCCCCCTCCAGCCACCCAAGGGCCAGGGGTGAATCCCGAGGCTGTCCCCCCCATCCATGGGCTGCGGATGGGGGGCTGATAGCCAAGTGTAAAATAAAAGAATATTGTTTTTCGCACAAGAACTACAAGTCTCTGCAAGCCTCCCCCGCAAGCTGGTACTTGGAGAACCACAAGTACCAGCATGCGGGGGTTAAACGGGCCCGCTGGTACCTACAGTTCTTCTGCAAAAAAAATACCCAAATAAAAACAGGACACACACACCTTGAAAGTACAACTTTATTACATACATTCTGACACACACATACTTACCTATGTTCAGATGCCGACTCGGCCCACGTCTCAACGTCGATTCCAGGGTACCTGAAAATAAAATTATACTCACCTAAATCCAGTGTGTCGTGTCCTTTTTTATTAATCCACGTACTTGGCAAAACAAAAAAACGGAAACCCGACCACGCACTGAAAGGGGTCCCATGTTTACACATGGGACCCATTTCTCCGACTACCAGGACCCCCCCTGACTCCTGTCAAAGAGGGTCCCTTCAACCAATCAGGGAGCGCCACGTCGTGGCACTCTCCTGATTGGCTGTGTGCTCCTGTAGTGTCTGTGAGGCAGCACACGGCAGAGATACAATGTAGCGCCTATGCGCTCCATTGTAGTCAATGGTGGGAACTTTGCGGTCAGCGGTTGACCGAAAGTAACCTCACCGCTGACCGCAAAGTTCCCACCATTGGCTACAATGAAGCAGCAGTAGGCGTTACACTCAAGGATCCATCGGAGGAATCCCAGTTAGGAGAGGACTCGTCAGACTTGCCAGTGACATGGCCTGCAGGACTATTGGCGTTCCTGTCTAAGGAGGAAATTGACACTGAGGGAGTTGGTGGTGTGGTTTGCAGGAGCTTGGGTACAAGAGGAAGGGATTTAGTTGTCAGTGGACTGCTTCCGCTGTCACCCAAAGTTTTTGAACTTGTCAATGACTTCTGATGAATGCGCTCCAGGTGACGTATAAGGGAGGATGTTCCAAGGTGGTTAACATCCTTACCCCTACTTATTACAGCTTGACAAAGGCAACACACGGCTCGACACCTGTTGTCCGCATTTCTGTTAAAATAATTCCACACCGAAGAGGTGATTTGTTTTGTAATTTAACCAGGCATGTCAATGGCCATATTCATCCCACGGACAACAGGTGTCTCCCCGGGTGCCTGACTTAAACAAACTATCTCACCATCAGAATCCTCCTTGTCAATTTCCTCATCAGCGCCAGCAACATCCATATCCTCATCCTGGTGTACTTCAACAGTGACATCTTCAATTTGACTATCAGGAACTGGACTGTGGGTGCTCCTTCCAGCACTTGCAGGGGGCGTGCAAATGGTGGAAGGCGCCACCTCTTCCCCTCCAGTGTTGGGAAGGTCGGGCATCGCAACCGACACAATTGGACTCTCCTTGGGGATTTGTGATCTTGAAGAACGCACAGTTCTTTGCTGTGTTTTTGCCATCTTAACTATTGTCAGTTTTCTAGCGGGAGGATGAGTGCTTCCATCCTCATGTGAAGCTTAACCACTAGCCCTGAACATAGGCCAGGGCCTCAGCCGTTCCTTGCCACTCCGTGTATTAAATGGCAAATTGGCAAGTTTACGCTTCTCCTCAGACGCTTTTAATTTAGATTTTTGGGTCATTTTACTGAACTTTACTTTTTTGTATTTTACATACTCTCTACTATGACATTGGGCATCGGCCTTGGCAGACGACGTTGATGGCATTTCATCGTCTCGGCCATGACTAGTGGCAGCAGCTTCAGCACGAGGTGGAAGTGGATCTTGATCTTTCCCTATTTTACCCTCCACATTTTTGTTCTCCATTTTTTAATGTCTGGAATTATATGCCAGTAATATATCAATAGCAATGGCCTACTGTACTGTTCTATATATGTATACTGTTGGTCACCAAAATGCTGCACTGTAATACTATATATACTGCTCACAAAAATGCTGCACAGATATGGAATGGATACTTGCAGTGACACAGAGCTGCAAGATACAGCAATGGCCTACTGTACACAAATATATACTGTTGGGTCACCAAAATGCTGCACTGTAATACTATATATACTGCTCACAAAAATGCTGCACAGATATGGAATGGATACTTGCAGTGACACAGAGCTGCAAGATACAGCAATGGCCTACTGTACACAACTATATACTGTTGGGTCCCCAAAATGCTGCACTGTAATACTATATATACTGCTCAAAAAAATGCAGCACAGATATGGAATGGATACTTGCAGTGACACAGAGCTGCAAGATACAGCAATGGTCTACCTTACACAACTATATACTGTTGGGTCACCAAAATGCTGCACTGTAATACTATATATACTGCACACAAAAATGCTGCACAGATATGGAATGGATACTTGCAGTGACACAGAGCTGCAAGATACAGCAATGGCCTACTGTACACAACTATATACTGTTGGGTCCCCAAAATGCTGCACTGTAATACTATATATACTGCTCACAAAAATGCAGCACAGATATGGAATGGATACTTGCAGTGACACAGAGCTGCAAGATACAGCAATGGTCTACTGTACACAACTATATACTGTTGGGTCACCAAAATGCTGCACTGTAATACTATATACACTGCTCACAAAATTGCAGCACAGATATGGAATGGATACTTGCAGTGACACAGAGCTGCAAGATACAGCAATGGCCTACTGTACACAACTATATACTGTTGGGTTACCAAAATGCTGCACTGTAATACTATATACTGTATACTGCTCACAAAAATGCTGCACAGATATGGAATGGATACTTGTAGTGACACAGAGCTGCAAGATACAGCAATGGCCTACTGTACACAACTATATACTGTTGGGTCACCAAAATGCTGCATGTAATACTATATACTGTATACTGCTCACAAAAATGCTGCACAGATATGGAATGGATACTTGCAGTAACACAGAGCAGCAAGATACAGCAATGGCCTACTGTATTGTACTACTATAAGTATAATTATATACTGGTGGTCCCCAGTCCCACAATAAAGCACACTGAGCACAGATATTTGCAGCACACTGAGCACAGATATGGAGCGTTTTCAGGCAGAAAACGTAGATATTTTCAGCACACTGAGCACAGATATTTGCAGCACACTGAGCACAGATATTTGTAGCACACTGAGCACAGATATTTGCAGCACACTGAGCACAGATTACGGAGCTTTTCAGGGAGAGAACGCAGCCACGTCCTCTCCGTTCAATCTCCAATGCACGAGTGAAAATGGCGGCGACGTGCAGCTCTTTATATAGAATATGAATCTCGCGAGAATCCGACTGCGGGATGATGACGTTCGGGCGCGTTCGGGTTAACCGAGCAAGGCGGGAAGATCCGAGGATGCCTCGGAACCGTGTAAAATAGGTGAAGTTCGGGGGGGTTCGGATCTCGGAGAACTGAACCCGCTCATCTCTAATAATAATACTATAGGAACACAAAAAGGCCCACATTATGTGATTTTAGCAGTTTTTGTCAGTTTTTGGAAAAAATAAAAAAACAAAACCAGTCGTGGCCAAAATCCAAAACTGAATCCAAAACCGAATCCAAAACCGGTCAATGAATTAGAAACAAAACCAGAAAAAATGTTCCAGCGCACATCTCTAGTTTTCACCCCTGTCTGCTTCTGCATAGTAGCAGACTTTCATTGATGCAGACATCTTGCTCTGGAGTCTGAGTTTCAGAAAAACATTTATCCAAGTACAGATAAATGTTCCATGTTTTCTGGATCTTCAGGTTAGGATAAACACCTTCTTTTGCCTGATTACAGGCAAAGTGGAAATATCCTTTGAGTTAAATAAAATGTCTGTGGGAAATCACTGTTTCAAAAAATATCAATGCCAGGGAATTCACCTTCAACCAGTTCCACTCCAGCATAAGGTTTTGTACCAGACCTTGCAGCACTGACAGAGAGAACAATCTTACAATTTCATCAGCTATATCGATTGGTTTCCTCCTTTATTAGTAGTGCCAAGTAGTTATCAAAAAATAACTCATAGGCCAGAATTCTTTTTCCAACTATGCCATGTTTCTTACTTGTACTGTAGATGGAAAACACAGCAGTGCTGGGCTTCAGCTTTGTGCAGCTAATGCTCAAAATCAGCCTACATCAACTAAATCACTTTCTTTGTTAGAGGATACAGCCTCAAGCATATTTTCTTTCTCACTGGATTAGATATTGTTTCCAAAATTCAGCAGTGATACAACTAATGTACAACAGTGTAAAAAGACAATTGAAACCTGGGCTCTCTATCCTTAATTCTGATGTGCTTGTGATGTGCTTTTGTGTGTGGGTGAGGTGCAGCTGAGAACAAAGAGGGATTCAGCGTCTAAATAGTTTGAGTAAAATTACTGTGCTATATCCTTGGAGTCACTGGCATTTCTATAATGGGTGCTGTGTGTGCGGTGCACATGGGCCCCTGAGTCCAGAGGGGGCCCCCACCGCACACACTGCACCCATTTGTAAAATACTCACCCCTCCGAAGTCCAGCGCCGGCATCCGCAGCTCCGCTAGAACACAGTGAAAATGGCCCAGCAGCCATTTTCACAGCGTTCTGCGCATACGCAGTAGAGAAATCTCAGGGAAAATGGCCACCACGCCTATTTTCCCGGAGATCTGCGCATGCGCAGTAGAGTCTGAGCCCTCTAGTGCTCAGACTCTACAGCGCTCCGGACAGAGAGGAGGGGGCCCGATGGAGGAGGCTGAACACGGGCATCCTCCTCTCTTAAAATGCCCCTGCTTGCAGTGGCCCCAGAAACCCATGGTGAGGAGAGCTCAATGCTTCCAAACATAGCCTATTATAACACTTACAGTAGCTGAGATTCTGTAACTAATGGGGAAATTCAGATCTGATCGCTGCTGTGCATTTTCGCACAGCGGGCAAACAGGTCCTAACTGCGCATGCGTATGCATCGCAATGCGCACATGCGTCGGACAACAACGGGCATCGCCAGTCAGCAACGAGATGGTGCAAAAAATATCCATTCGCATGGGCGTTCACTAGGTGATTGAAAGGAGGAAGCCATTTGTGGGTGATAACTGAGTGTTTACAGGGAGTGTCCAGAAAAACACAGGCATTACCACACGTTTACAGGGAGGGTGTATGACGTCAGCTCTGGCCCCGATCAGCCTCTTCTCATCGCACTGGAGTAGTAAGTCATGGGTTGCGCAGAGACTGCACAAAGTGGATTTTCGCAGCTCGGCATACACATGCGATCGCACACTTGCACGGGCGAATTTACACTCCCCCTGGAGACGGCGACTATCTAATTGCAGGACAGCAAAATTAGCAGCCCAGTGATCAGATCTAAATGACCCCCTCAGTCCCCAGTTAATTTATACAACTTTAACACTGAAGAGTTTTACCAGGGCAAACATGCAGGCAGGGACATGCCATAGGTATGCCCTGGTAAAACTTCAACATTTACGTATTAAGCTCTGTGGACACAGAAACCCATTGCAAGGCGAGCTTGTTGCTTCTGACTATAGCACTTAGTTGGGCCTCTGTAACTGTGAAGTATTCACTGATCTGTTCTGTCATATCTGTAAGGTTTTGTGTTCCCGGGTGGGCCGGTGGGAGATAATGAGAAGTGGAAACTTGAAGGCTTCTAGCAGTTCTTGTGCATGTGCAGGAAATAGGAAAACTGGAGCTTGATGCTTCCAGACTAGTAACCGATGCTGGATGGTGAAGTCATAAATGGGTACTAGGGGTAGGGAATTGACGAAAACAGAGACAGAGAAGCGGAGGTCTTCTCCACGGACACCCGCAATTGGATTTGGGTTTCGCTACAACCGACGAGCAAGTCATGGCTCTCTGCAGGAGTTTCCCAATACTGACGCCTGTGTACCTCTAACGACTAAGATTCTGAGGGTACTAGATGAGAGCTAGGAATGATGGTATAAGTTATCGGACTGGAGCCGATGGCACAGGACCATTGGAATGTAGTCAATGGTACAGGATTATCGGACTGGAACCAATGGTGCAGGATTATCAGACTGGAACCTATGATGTTTCTGATATCGGGCTGGAACCAATGGTGCTTCCAATATCAGGCTGGAACCGATGGTGCTTCTAATATTGGGCTAAAACAGATGGTGCTTCTAATATCGGGCTGAAACCAATGATGCTTCTTATGTTGAGCTGAAACCAATGGTGCTTCTAAAATCAGGCTGGAACCGATGATAACACCATGCTGAGCTTGAAACAATAGGTATCACTTGAGTTAGGAATACAGACTGTGAACAAACTACTACTGGAAACAGATGTCAGAAGTCTGGAGCCCAGGATGTAGCTCTGAAGTGACATTGTTCAAGGCCCTTCTCTGTGCAATTCTTATTTCCACCCAGGATAGCAATGATTGGAGAATCTGGTCAGATGACCGCTGCTAGGCCAGGGATTGGTATAAGCAGAGAACAGCAATGGATTGGTGTGCAGAGTCAGATGACTGCTGCAGAGTCTGTAGTTGAGGAATCAGCATTCAGCTAATTGCAAGTGTCTGTGACATCATCTGCGTAAGCCACCACCTTTAATGGTAACTCCAGACCCAGCTACACTCGCTCCCCACTGCACTGCTCTATACCCTTCTAATGATGAGAACAATTGTGAATATGTACAGGGAAAGCTCAGGGGACATCCCTGATGCACTCCAGAGCTCACCACAAAAGTAGGGTCTACCCAATCACAAGTGGGCTGCTCTCATCTTGACAGGAGGGAGCACCATGCTATGGCCTCCTGGACACCAAGGACAGCACTAAAGGTGCTACTACCCTTCATTATACAATGCTGAGATGAAGAAACACTTGTTCAGAAAAATATGGCATCCTTTTGAAAAGTCAATTTTTGGGGTCCTTACCCTTGGATACTATAAGGACAGATAACCTCATGCAAGGAGGAAGAAGTCCCTCACCCAGGCATTCGTTATAAACATCCACAATGCGAGAAATCTGAATATTCAGATATTAAACCATATGGACCTGGAGATTTCTGTTAGGTTAAACACTTTCTTAACTTCCTCTCCTGTCACATCATTACCCATGGTTTCAAAGGAGGCATCTGGGTTGCAAAGTACAGGTGTCCTATTCAGAAACTTTTCCATCTTCTCTTTGATGAGTGGTTGCTCAGACAACAGATCAGATTAATAGGATCTAATGATATCCAAAATCTTCAAGAAGGACACCTTGCCCATCATAAAGACCCCTATCCTCCTTCACAGCTCTGGCAAGGATCAGGCAAGAGGTACATTCGAAAATCCATCTCTAGAACCAAGGAAGTTAATCAGTTATATTGATAGTCTCTCATCTGAGCCTTCACCCGGGAGATCTTCCCACGAGTTCCCCTCTCAAAAATCAAGAAATCTATTTTCCTTCTTAGAATATGGTAGGTATTCTGCTTTTTCAAGCTCTTCTTGGCTACCAGCCTATGGAAAAACTTTCAAATTATCTTTTTAGCAACCTCCTGCAACTCAGATCTACTCCAGCCAGGCTCCCAAAGTGTCTCTGGGAGCTAGGCTCCCAAAGATCTACTCCAGTCAGGCTCCCAAAGTATATACAGTATATATAGTCTCTATAAATTTAATATAGGTATATAAACATTTAGTATTTAAAACATATATCCATATTTATATAAATATATATACACACAATAAATATATATACACACATACATATTACATATGTATTCAGGGGCGCTTTAAGAAAGGAGGAGGACCAGGTGCAGCCTCCTACATTCGGGCCCCCTCCTCTCTGCCGGCCCTTGTGGGCTTCAATACGTAGGGAAGACCTACCGTTGTCTACATACTAGAATAAATTAACATTTGAATAATATTTGGACAAATAAAGATAACCATAGTATCCCGGAACATTTCACTAAGGTTCATAATAGTAATCCGACGGCTCTAGAATTTATTGGAATAAAATTAGTGCAGAAATCATGGAGAGGAGGGGTTTGGGATAATGCACTGTTGAAAGAGGAAGCGAGGACAATCTTTGAATTGGAGACCTTGCTACCAAAGGGCCTAAATATAGATTGGGACCTCTTTCCTTTTTTAAAGGAATACATTTTAACCATTGGGATATAAGGGGTTTAAAGCTTTTAGTCAAGAGAAGCCCGAGAATACCAGGGGGATTACATTTATACTATCTTATAGTTTAAAGGGGGAGAAGGGGGAAAAAGGTTTTTTATCATGTATTTAGGGGCACTGTTCTATGTTGTTTTATGTGTATATTTCTGTTTTATGTATGGACTTTCTAAGACTCTTTTGACTAATAAATCAGAATTATGACTCTAATTAAAAATGACAATCTATTTAAAGATCATGACACCCTGTATAAATAGATATATTGAACCAGGAAGAGGGCGGAAGCGATGGTATCAAATAACCAAGACAACGGACGCTAAGGAAAATAGCCGGGGAAGGCGGAAGTGACATGACGCGACAACATCGTATACAGAGAGTCCAGTTACCATGGCTACAGATAGGATGTGTAGCCGGAGAAGAGGGAAGTGACGTGACGCGTGAGCAGCGCACTAAGTAACTTCGGTCACTATGACTACAGGAATAACACGATGACGGCGTAGACGGAGATCTGGTTACTATGGTTACCAACGTAACGTGAGGGCAGCAGCGTGTACGGAGATCCGGTCACCATGACTACAGACGCGGAAGGGAAGTATAAAGAAAGGGGTAATGGATACACTCGGCCATCCTGAGGAAGCCTGCTTAGACAGGCGTAACTAGTTGATAGCGGAGGTATCAGCAACTGTCTGCCGGCAGACACCCATTCCCATACTTCCTGTGGCATTGAAGTAAGTGTCTTTTGAGCTCTATGGTCATCTGAATTAAGGACATTGTCTAAATATAAGGAGATGTCTGTGTGAACAAATATCAGAAGGACCTCATTCTGGCTTGTACGAACCAGGGAATTTGATGGGACAATTTCCTGCTTGATACGGAAGTACATTACAGCACCTGTTCCAGTATCCTGGGATTAACCAGAACCTACCTGAGAATTACAAATATATTACCCCAGTGAGTAATTGGCGAATTGAGCGTATCACGGGGCTTATATGTTTTATGTTTTTGTCTTGTTTGTTTTGAGTATACCGGTATTAGGACTCACGAGTAGTAATTTTTATTATAGTTTTTAATATAAACGGAATAGAAGAAAGTTACTCTTCCACAGTATATTTTAGTACCTTGTCTTGAATAAAGGAAATAAATATTTTTACTTAAAGAAATACTGGTATTAGAATTATTCAGCTACCTATTATTTATATAGATTGATATTATAGTGAGAATATATAGAAAACACTTGATGAAATTAGCACTGGGAAATATTCTTTTATTTGCATAAACTGTGAGGATAGTGGAAATCTTCATTTTTTTCCATAGCAGCTTAAGTCTATCAATTGAGGCATACAAGCGCAGTCCTCGACTCTTCCTTTTTGTATGGCAACGATGAGAGTCTGTGCACTAGAGCGCTCAGACTCTACTGCGCATGCGCTGATCTCCGGGAAAATGGCGTGGTGGCCATTTTCCCAGTGATTTTTGTACTGTGCATGCGCAGAACTCCATGAAAATGGGCACTGCGCCATTTTCACAGAGTTTAAACACCGCCACGGACGTTGGCGCAGGACTCCGGAGGGGTGAGTATTTAGAAAATGGGTGCAGCGTGTGCGGTGGGGGCCCCCTCTGGACTCAGAGGCCTGTGTGCACCGCACCCACTGCACCCATTATAGAAACACCAGTGTATGTATTTAACATAGAAGACAAATATTATTATATATTTAATGTTTATATATATATATATATATATTGTGTATATGAATATATGTACATTTATATAAATATACAGTATACTAAAATGTGCGTGATCGCTGACATCCTGGCAGCCTCCAATGGGCGTGGCTCCCTAACATGCCCATCACCATACCATCGTGTAAGCAAAAAGAAACTGCCAAAAAGAAGTAGATATAAGTACAATTTGTTTGTTAAATACTTTAAAACCTTCATGCAGCATTTATAAGCTGTATATTTATAACAAAACAGCATTTAAGCTAATCAAATAAAACTAACAATAGATCAATAACTTATATCTGTGGAAAAACATTTTATCGGTTACAAAAATAAGTTAAAGGATAGTTTCTCATTTAACCCATGAGGGTGTACTGATTGTAATTGA
Source organism: Pseudophryne corroboree (assembly GCF_028390025.1). NCBI lineage: Eukaryota > Metazoa > Chordata > Amphibia > Anura > Myobatrachidae > Pseudophryne > Pseudophryne corroboree. The sequence goes on along the minus strand of NC_086449.1, from coordinate 533,940,711 downwards.
TGGATCCACAAGGCTTCCTTTTCTCAAAAGAATTTTCTCATGGTCACCACCAAGATTTAGGGGGGATCCAGTCAATCCTCTTGTATTTTAGACTCACCAAGTGTGAGCTAATGATGTTACTGCACCTCTGTCTGGGGGAATGCCGCCCGAGGGGAGCACCTGGGTGAACACACTTCTATTTAAGGTTTGTATTGTTCATGTGTATTATTCCTGAAGATATGATGAAAAGATCATGAAACATTTTTTTATTGTTTGACTGATACGAGAGTGCCATCCATGAAGCCTTTGGATACTGTTTATGTTTGGATAGAACTTTGTCATGTTGCATATTTTACTAGAAGGGCCAGCCATTCTGCTAATCATATTAATTGCCTCTTTTGTCATAAGGAGCTAGGCAAGGCACCCTTGAGCAACTACTTTGGTGATTGCACTTCAGGGGGTAAATTTACTAAAGTTTGATTTTGATGATTTAAGGGATTTGGCATTCTGTTTCAATTTGATTTCCATTCGATTTGGGTTGAACAGATTTACTAAAGACCAAATTGAATATCAAAACAATTCTAAAGGCAGATTCAACTCACATTCCAATAGAAATCGAATTTCTGAAAAACATCAATGTTTTCCTATAGGCCAATATGAAATCGAACTCTGAATCAAACTCCAAATAGAACCTCAAATACCCAAATGTTTAGAATGATGTTAGACATTCGATTTTGGCTTCTAAACCCATTCTAATGGTAGGAAATTGATAGTGATGACTGTTTAAGTACCCAAAAGCATGTAGGGCAGTGTGGAAGTAGTAATAATGGATGCCCAAGGTTATGGCATGTTATGCACCTACCTGCACAATGCAAATCACCACCTGACTGAGATAACCTTGAATGATCAATCAGAACACCATCAGCAGCTTAATGAGTTGAATAGTACACATAGTTATACTTATAGACATTACACTTATTCCATGAATGTGCAATAGATAGCAACAGAGCACAATATTGGGCAATTTTGCTTAGAAAATATATATAGACATTTTAAATCATGAGTGAAGTAACTGGCTATTCTGATTCAACCAATGATGCCTACATCTTCAGGAATTCATCCCTGTCTGCAAAAAAACGTAGGACAAATGCTAGAGGGATGGTTGTTGTGTAAGATACCAATATGTGCTAATAAAGCAGCTAATAGTAAATGTTACTATATTGTTCTCATTTGTTCCCCTTCCACCAAAAAAAAGGTTATTTAAGCCTTGGCTATTGCTCTTGGCTTCTGACTCCATTGTCAAATCCACAAACTCCTGCTGAGCATAAGTATAAAGAGGCACATATAGCCAACCAATCCATGACAGAATGCATCTTTTGTCTTTTTAATATATTCAAAAGGCATATTATTATATCATTTTGAAAAAATGTTTGACATTGTGCTCTGCTGTCATCTACTGCATAATCACCCTTTAACTAAACCACTCCCCCCAAATTATACAAAAAAACAGGGAGCAGGAAGAGGTTTTTTAAGCAACAACTGACTATGTGTACATAGAAAGTGGAAGTCAGACAGGAAATCAGATTAGGGCTAAGCTTTTTTGTCAACTATTTCAGCTGTAAAGTTTTAAAAAAATTTAAAGAGAGAGAGCTTCCCCTTTAATTAGTGTGCGTGTGACACATTTGGTCCAATAGGAAGCATTGGGGAATTTCTGTTCAATTTTTCTGGGGATTTGAGGTTTGATTTTGGAAGGGATTTCAAAATCTCAACACAAAATCCCTCCTAAACTTGAATCAAAATCGAAATCGATTTGAAAATTGATTGCAAAATCGAATTTTAGTAATTAAGGGATTTTTAAGAGCTTTTTCAGTTTCAAAAGAATTGATTTCAGTTGATTTTTGAGATTCACAGAAATGAATCCCAAATCAAATGATAGTAAATATACCCCCAGGTGAACTTTGCTTTTAATCAAGCACTTGCACTTTTGGCTACTGATCTGTGTGTAAAGATGTCACTGCTGCTCGGTACCTCAGAAGTAAGTAGATGAATAAACACCATTCTTCCATTAAGTAAACTTTTCTCATATACAGATGTGAATCGCATATTATTTAAAGACAATCACAGTGCCTCTGATGGAGCTGAATCAGCACAAATGTATTTCCAGTTATTGAAACTCTAAAAACTTGAGGTAGATTTCTACCTACATGGTGTAATACTCTGAGATTATTATTGAGTGAAAATAATACCAAAGGGCAGGGACGTATCTACCCCTTGGCCAGGAAGGCACTCGCCAGGGGTGCCGGCAGAAGAGGGGTGCCGCCTGGTGATGCCACTCACGGCTAGGGGATAGATTTACCCCCGGAAGCGACATGGAGTTGGCAATGCTGCAGATGGCAGCAATGAGGAGGGAGATGCAGCAGTGGACACATTCCCGAACCCGACACCATGAGCTCAGGGCTGCCAAGAGAAATCCTTGGTGCCGGTAGAGTAACTTCCTGGGGCCCCCCTGCAGGGGTGTGGCCATGACCTATTAGTTGCATGACTGCACCACTTTGAGGGCATGTCTAGCACATGATAATTACCCACTCACAATAGCATGACATACCTCCCAGTAGTTGGGACAAAAGTGTTCACTATTAGGATGGTGGGACAATCACATAAAAGATGCATTGGTGGCAGAGCATATTCCCTGGAACACCATCATTTTGTGAAAGTGGGTCTTCCATTGTGATTTTGGGATAAAGGATGCGTTATAGCGTGTAAGTGCAATCATTGTATATGTGATACCCAGGACTTGGGACCCATGACTTTAACAAAAATAAGGGTATCACTAGACAACCTAATGGACCCTCTTAGGGATAACGTCCCTTCGTGCAGGTCGCTAAGTAACATTGTTACTGGGAGAGATAAAAGTGGCTTGGTCTAAGAATGGTCGGATACTCCTATAATAAGGAAGATCATCTTGATCACACTGCACAATAAAAGTTTGGATGATCCATAGCGTGACCTACATACAAAGATTTGCATGGTTATGTAGTCTGCATGCCAAAGATGCTATGACCTTTGACCAGCTGTGCCCAGTTGCTGGCTACAATCTTAGGACCCAGAAGGAACCAATGCCCAGGTGAGCTGAGCTGCCGCGCGCTGCGGGCGGGACACATACGGGCACCCTAGAGAGGGAAAGAAGAGGAAGAGGCTCGAGCGCTGACGGTTGGGCAGTGTCGTCGGTACAGAGAGAAGGAGAGCGGAGGCGCAGGGTGGCAGCTCCGACTGAAAAAACCACGGTTTTGGCGCCGGCAGAAGTGAGTGAGGAGAGACACGGTACTTACTGCGAGAGAGGAGAGCCGGGTCTTAGCAGCCGAAGGAGCGGAGCTTGGAGCTGAGCAGAGAGGCCGGACGAGCTGCTGACCCGGAGGTAGGGGGCTGACGAGAGAGAAGGAGGTGGTGGCTCTGTGGGAGGTGCAAATGATGGAGCGGTGATCCGGCCACTAGGAAGCGGTAGTATCGCTATCAAAGCCGCCCGTAGGACGTCTTGAACTGTGAGTGACATTGGCATATCTTGAAAATGGACGAAGATCTGGCCAAACATATTGGAGACAATGTCAGCATGAGTTGGCGAAGAGCACCCAATTTAAAAGACAAACTGGTTAGGAGTCACTTTTCACATCCATCAAAACATAAAACCACCCTAAAGGGCAGTTACCCATGTGGCGATTGCCGAGCCTGCCCACATGTTAAGAATTATACAAATATCACAGACAAATTCAATCAAATGATCAAGATTGAAGATTACTTCAACTGTAAAACAGCAAATGTGATCTATTGCATTACTTGTCCATGCAAACTCAAATATGTGGGCATGACATCACGCATGCTCAAAGTAAGAACTTTAGAACACATAGGAAATGTACGCAATGCCAGGTCAGACACAGCCAGATTCAGGAAACTCACTACTGTTGCCAGACATTTTCTTTATCATCACAACAGTAGAATTGAGGATCTTAGTGTTTTTTGTCTTGAACATGTAAAACTGGGACTAAGAGGAGGGGATATCAATGAAGTTCTACAAAAGAAAGAATCAGAATGGATCTTTCGATTGGATACCCTTATGCCAAAGGGTCTCAACGAATACATCAACTTTAGTGTTTTCCTTTAAATCATACCATACAAGGGTATTACCTACCTTGCAATTCAATACTCCCTTCCATATATCTCACTATCCTGTTCACCTTCCCCTTTTTCCCTTCACCTCCTAATCCACCTTTATTTTCCCCTTCTTCAATAACCCCCCCCTACCTTCCCCCTTTTTCCCTTCACCTCAAAATCCACCTTTATTTTCCCCTTCTTAACCCCCCTCCCCCCCTTTCCCCCCCCCTTTTCCCCCCCATCTCCCCACTCATCATCTATCCCCCTACCAATAACACCCCAAATTTCACCATTGTACACTACACACAAATGAATAATTAAATCTTTTCCTTCACTCTAATATATTCCATTTTTCACTTATTCTCCTTTCTCCTTTATCTCCCCTATTCTGTTCTCCATTTTTCCCCCATGTCCCATCTCTCTCCTTCATCCCCCACCTTTTCATCTCTTTCCTCCCCCCTTTTCTCCCCCCCTCCTTTCCGACAGGTCCATCTCCACGTATTCATAACACTCCACACACCACCCTACACACACATAATTATTTACACAACATTAGCCATCTTCCTTTTCCTTCCCATACATCAATCACAGTCCACTCACGTCCTCCTTTCACCTCCTACCACACCACCACATTTCATTCATCACATCATTCATCCCACTTTAGTTAAGTTCCCATCACACCCAATCACTTTTCATTTCACTCATTATCAACAATATCAATTTGTTGATCATTTTGACAATATCAATTTTATCATCCTCCCACCAATTTGTTCATCATTTGCATTACTGAACCTAAATTTAATCCCATCCTCCATATATTCCTTCACTCAACTCTCACACCCTGCAAAAAAACAATTTTTCTTCAAATCAATTTTATTACATCATATATAATCCTCTTTTTTCTATTTAAAATAGGGCATATGTGTTGCCCAATATTATCTCTACGTTCTACATAACAAATCCCTCAGGATCATCAATTAGTAATTATAGACAGGTTTGTCCGTAATTTAAATAGCCCTGCATCCTCATCAATAACATCCATCCTACTTTTGTAATGTCCAATCTTCTAATTAATCCTATTAATGCCTCCATCAAACCAAGCTGCAACATATCAAACCAATTCTGAAATATATGATTGGTCCGCGCACCCTATTTAAATGGTGACTAGGTGAGAGAGAACACGGGGCTTCCGTGAACAAGCCTAGCTCACAGGTGAAACGTACGTCGGAAACCTGACGTCCATTTAGTGACGTCACTGCGGCATCGCCCTCTCCGGAACGGGCGGCCGCACGGTCACAGAACACGGAGCACGGAGCGCGGTCACAAACTACAACCATCGGCCGCCGGGATATCTGCAACATTGGAAAGTGGTAACTTTTAATTATATGTTTATTTCAAAGCAGCGCATCAGAGCCCATTGGGTCTGACCATCCCAGCACCTGCTCCGTAATTATACTCAGAATTTAATCTATCTATCAATTCGGAATTGTATTGCAAGCTACTTTGTACTTTTCAACACTAAGAAATGAGACTTCTACTGTGCTGCTCACATTTTATCCATGCAGCATAATTTATACTATCATCAGCCATTTTCAGCAAGAGAAATCCAGGAATTGCATTACTAGTTATTCATATCTGTTCAATACATGGACTAAGACTTCTTTTTCTTTTTTTTTCTTTTTTTCTTTTTTCTGCCTTTATTGCATTCATGTAGCATATTTCATATTATTATTGGCCATTCACAGCAAGAAAAATTGGACAAGGCTTTCCTGTTTGTAAGAATATCCACATTGACTTTTTTATTTTTCAGGATTTTCCTCTTCATAACCGCATTACAGGATCATCATCCTGTTCAACAGCCCATCAGTCTCACAATAGATTGGTATAGTTTGCTGCAATTTGCTGCTCTCATATCTGACTGATGGTGTTTTTGGATACAGACATTGTGCCCATACCCAGATCAAAGCACTATCAGTTATAGACAGCAGCAGTATTTCCCCACACATACTCTCTCATTAGAATATCAGTGGCAGGGACCTACAAGCCCTGTCTGATATCAATACATAAAGTAGAATTGTGTCTGCCAATTTTCTGAATCATTTGGCCCACGGCCATACTATCCTGAATACGCCCGATCACATCTGATCTTGGAAGCTAAGCAGGTAAGGCCTGGTCAGTACTTGGATGGGAGACCTCCAGGGAATACTAGGTGCTGTGGGCCACCTTTTTTAGGAGAATTTTTGATATCACATTTGTAATTTTTTTATATCCCTTACATTTTCATTGTCATTATTCTCCTCACCATTCCGCATTTATATATTGATTTTTCCACCTGATGGGCACAAGTGGTTCATTAGACCTTGTAGACCTTTTTCTCAATTAGCACCAACAGTATTTCTTGATACAAATCAGCCCACGGCCATACTATCCTGAATGCGCCCGATCACGTCCGATCTTGGAAGCTAAGCAGGTATGGCCTGGTCAGTACATGGATGGGAGACCTCCAGGGAATACTAGGTGCTGTGGGCCTTTTTCTTTCAGGAGACTCATATACCATTTTCTTTAGAGCTTACTCTACATTCCGATCTTCTCTGTGACCTGTATATATGGTGATTTCCAAACATATATACAAATATTTCAACAATATTTTCACCTGCCATATCTAGAACCATATTTGGTACAGTGGCAATCTAGATTTTTATTATCGTTATTACTATTTTTTGCTCACCCTACAGTGAAATTTTAGTCAATCATTAAAAGTTAAGTTTTACCTAAACAACCAGAGGAAGGACTCTAACAGGGTCCTCCTCCTCATCATCCATTTTTTTTCGTATTTAACCAAAAGAGTGCTTCCACACAAGGTTATTTTGTCTTTCTCTTGTTTTCTCCCTGGGAGCTGAGCGGGAGGCTGGTCTCATCTGATGGAGCTGGGCAGAGTTCAGGTGAGAGACACACACAGAAGTTAGGGGCAAGTCAGACCTCTATTTTTCCTCACATCCCTCTCCTCCCTAATACATCGCTTATACAAGCATAGTGGCAGATAGGGAGGAGAACATCACTAGAGACTGATAGAATTAAGTCAAGAGACAGAGAGAGAGCTCTCATCTGAATGAGTCAGAGTGTCAGCAGACATTTGCCACATATTTGGCCGCAGAGCAGTTAGCGCCGCCCGGCGAGGCGGACAGTGATCATAGAAAGTTACAGATACCGCTATCATAGTACCGCTTATTTACACCCCTTCAGGATAGTAAAAGTTACAATAAAGGATTATCAGGAATCCGCTAGGAGGCAGGACAGTGCCCTACCCGACGTGATTGTGTCAGCATTGTACGATAGTGCTATAGTATATTTGTTTATTACAAACAACTGAAAGGACATCGACAGCAGCTATAGAGCAGTGCCAAAGACATACGGAGATACCGTTATACACCTAGTCAGGGTTCCGCTATAACTTGGTAATTAATAGTTCTTCTGAAGCATCCTAGAACAAGGGACAAACTGTGGTACAGGAGTTCATGTAGTCAACGTACCACCTGACAGCGAGTTTAGAGAGTATTGACCAGCCACGAAAAAAGTTAGCAGTCCTACATGTGCACCAACGTACGAAGATTCAGCTGAACTTATAGTTTATTAAAAGATATTTGGGGTGAATCTAAATACTAAGAAAAAGGGGTTTGTTATTGCTCATTATCTAATTGTAAGAAATACATGTTAGTTGTCCTATTCGGTAAGACTGTATTGTATACTAACCTTATTCCCAGAAGGTTGAGATCGACACGGTGACGGACATCAGCTTGTTCGAGGTTCCAGTTGAATAAATAATTTTTATTTCCATTGGTTGCGTTCCTTGAATGTACCATGTGAGATATCATTTGTAATAGTAATATATGCATGCCCCAAGATTACTTTGAGTGATGTTAAGTTCATAGTGGTGGCCCGGGAATCGCGCATAAGATCTCTTCACTGCGTCCGAAAATCGGGATGACCTGCAAAAGAGAGAAAAAGAGATCGGAAGGTAAATCCAACCCATCTTTCAGAACTTACCTGATACCTACCTCTAACGAACACTAAGTCTATAATTGTTGAACATTTGAGAATAATACCAGGGGATTACATTTACACACACATATATAAACACACAAACATATAGTATATGCAGAAATGCCACAGAACTTTCAGGACTTACTATGATTAAGGTTGAATAAACTGAAATGATGACTTGCACATTAGTGGTCATCACCAAAATATATTGTTACATTAGTAAGTCCTGAGAGTGCCACATTATTTCTGCTTCTACTACCTGTCATCCCACTAAGGGCACCCAGCAGAGTGTTCTAGGCTTAGGAGAAGAGCTGAAGCTGCGCTGCCCGTTAAGGGGGAGGTAGATCGGGGTCCCTCACTGGGACCCTCCATCAGACCTGGGCCCGGGTAATTTGTACCCTCCCCCTCCTCTCTCGGCACCACTGCATTTGCTCACTGTTTAACACAAGCACCCGCAGCCTGCTATTGCCAGGACAACCAACAGGTAGTCCCTCCCTTCTTTCCTCAATTCTTTTGAATGGCTCATATGATGTTCAGGTCAGGGGGAAGGTGCAGGGAAATGCTGTGGTTTCTATGGAGATGGGTCCACTGTGTTAGCCCTGCAGACAGTGCAACAGCTCCAGATGCACAGAGCTGCAGTCACTGACACTCATGCCCCTATACTCTATAGGAGCCAGAGGCAAGTCCTGAAAGGTTCCTCAGTGCACACAGCTTATTCATAACAATCCTCTGTCTTTATAATGTACAGTAACTTTGTAGCCATACTAATAATGTCATAATCTGATCCTTCATTGTTTCCTGTTGCCAGAGCTGTAGCCTATAGCAACCGATAAGATGTTTTGTTTTTTTTAAAGTATGCTGGGCAAGGCCAGATTAAGGTGTATCTACCCCTTTGACAGTATGGTACTTGCAGGGGCTTTGGGTGAGGAGGGGTTCTGCCTGGCAGTGCCACCTGAAGCCAGGGGGTAGAATAAAACTTGGAAGTGGCACGAACATGGAAGTGGCATGGCCCGAGGCCAGGGAGTAGAATCACACGTGGAAGAAGCATGGCGCTCCATACACCCTGGGCAGATGCATCATAATGTGTATAAGGGGTACTACTGGGTGTCATAACATGTAAAAGGGGTACTACTGTGTGGCGTAATGTGTATAAGGGTGCTACTGTGTGGCGTAACATGTATAAGGGATACCACTGTTTAGCATAATGTGAATAAAGTGTACTACTGTGTGTTGTAATGTGAATAAGGGACACTACTGTGAGGTGTACTATGAATAAGGGACAATACTATGCAATGTAATTTGAATTGGCGGTACTATTGATTGGCAATACCCCTTCTCCACAAGATCATGTCTCTTTTTCAGTGCGCTATCCCTATTTAACACATGGGGAGCACCAATGCTTCTCCTGGTACAAGGCGCCAATATGTGTGTGTGTGGGGGGGGTGCCAGTCCCTTACTTTGGCAGTGGTGCTCAGACTCCTAGCCAAATTGCTACAGGATTTGGAATATTCAGACTATGGGGTATATTCAATTCAAGTCGGATCCTTTCCGACAAACATTGTGGTAAAGGATCCGGCAATGCACTATACATTAATGCCAATCCGACTCTTTTTAAAGGCGGATTGACATTATTGTCGGAAAGGACAGACACAGGGGCCTGACGCTGCTCCCCGCTAGCAGAACCTCAGATCCCCGCAAAGGACATAGGCGTCTTCCTGGAGCAGGTCATTACAGCGGGGAGAGCAGGAACCCCGCGGCTGCAGCAGCATAGCTGGATGAGGCACCGCCGCCAGACTTCACGGCGGCGTCCACCCGGCTCCAGCAAGCGGGACCTTGCTTGCTGGAGCCGGGTGGACGCTGCCGTGAGCGATGGTGCCCTATCCTCCTGCTACGCTGCTGCAGCCGCAGGGTTCCCTGCTCTCCCCCGCTGCGATGACCTGCTCCGTCACAACCTGTCTCCTCCTCTCAGCCATCCCCACTCCATCTCCTCTCCTGTCCACATGTCCCTACTGCCCCGTCTCCTCACCTCAATCCAACTTTTTTTAAAGTCGGATTGAGATTGTCGGAAACGGGACCAAAACCTGTCGAATTTGGTCCCGTTTCCAAAAGAAGCATGTGGATCGGCGGCTATTCCGCTGATCCACCTGCTTTCCGACAAGTCTGGAAAACTGAGGTGGGTAGTGAATAGGTCGGAACCCCTTCCGACCTTAAAAAGTCGAAAACTGCCGTCTTTCCGACAAGACGGCAGTCTCGACTGTAATTGAATATACCCCTATAGGTTAATTAACCAAGATTTTTGAGAAATTGGGCTGCAATATTAAGTGCTCCTTCGACCTTATTCTTTTAGTGATAGAGGAAACAACACAAGCTAAAGGATGTTTAGCAGACTATAAGGAAAACAACTTGGTAAATTGTGAGCTGACACTAACTGGCTAGAGCAGTGGCGTAAGTTCGTCACAGTCGCCCGGAGGCAAGATAAATAGTGGTGCCCCCCTATTTCCTATATTAAGATAAATATATGTGTGTGTGTGTGTGTGTGTGTGTGTGTGTGTGTGTGTGTGTGTGTGTGTGTGTGTGTGTGTGTGTGTGTGTGTGTGTGTATGGAGTGTTCTGAAAAAAAATCATATACTGTATTTATACATTTAATTGCCCTTTATTTTAAATCACATATTTCTTAGCAGTCATACCCAGGATTAGAACCCATGACCTGTTACACTGATGGCAGATTTGTAAAGTGCAGGGACCAGTGAGGAAGTCGGGCACTGAAAAGACAGCAACAGCTATCAATTAACTTAATTCAATGGTGTCACAGAATGGGAGGAGAGGTGCCCCCCTTCAGAGCAGAAGCCCAGCGGCAGATGACTCCGTTGCCTCCCAGAGTTCTTCCTCTGGGCTAGAGCAAATATCCACTACAATGGAAAAATGTAAAACAGATTTGATCACCTTTAAAAGGAAAAACTAGCCACTGTAAATGAGGATTATGCAGAACAAAGAGTGTACTTATGGGATAACAAAAGGGTAAATGTTCTGCTTCTACTTACAAAGCTTGTAACAAACGATATAAGAACAAAAACGAGGTTTCGTACAGAGATATCGAGTGCACAGCATCCTCTACAATTGAAGGGGAAAGCTATAGAGGAGAGTCAAAAATCCTGAAGCCAGAAACTCTGGCAAAAAAATGACCTCACCCCGCAAGTCGTTTACCAGATGGTGAAGCCAAAGGATGAGACAAGAAAAAACAAAATGTTCAAAAAGAAAACTTAAGGGTATATTTACTAAGATGCTGGTTTTAAGAAGTGGAGATGTTTCCAGTAGCAACCAATCAGATTCTACTTATCAACTATCTAGCAAATTCTAGAAAATATCTAAAATTTCATTGGTTGCTATGGGCAACACCTCCACTTCTAAAAACCCACACTTTAGTAAATATAGTTATACCCCTTAGTTTTTAATCTGTCATTAACAATGGATACAATTAATGTCCTTAACCACTTAACCACATGCCTGGCTTGGTCGCATGTGATGCCACCGAAGCCAGGAGTCCGTTACCTGGTACGCTGCCACCTGCGTCCGCAGCTGCCGCCATCTGTCGTCCCATTCTCTGTGCCCAGACCTAGCGGTAATGCAGCGGTCTCTGACTGCCAACATCACCCCTGAATGTCGCCCCTGAATGTCGTACAGGCGGCAACTGGAGTGAATGCTCTGAAGTAAGCACAGTGCAGGGAGGGGAACTTAGCTGATCATCAGTCCCCCCTGTACATGCTCCGCTGCGCTCTGCATGGGGAAGGTGGTGGGGGACTATAAACCCATTGGGGTGGGGGTTGGGATAACACACCAGGGGAAACTTCAACCAGTGGTGCTGGGGGAGGGGGGATAAAGCTAAATATTTAAATTATGCTGGAGGGGGTAAAATAATAATAAAAAATACCTTGGTCAGAGAGTATTGGGGGGTGCAGAAAAAGGGTTTTTTAACAGGGGGGTGTTTTTATAAAACATGGATTTTGCTTACTACTAAGGGGGTGGGGGGTACTATTATTAGACTTTAAGGCCACTTGTGGGGTCTATTGTAAATGGGGGGTGGGAAGTTATTTTATAATGAGGACCTATGGACACGGGGGGGGTGCAAAACACCCCCTAGATATTTTTTTTTTAACTAAAATATTTAAATATTTTATTAAAAATACTTTTTAATCTTTATTAAGTAATATGAAAAAAATAACTGGTTCACTGACAACTTTTTTCCCCACAAAAGTACTCAGAAATTGTCGGGTTTGTTATATTACTTGATAAAGTTTCAAAAGTATTTTTAATAATATAGTTATATATTTCATCTACATATTTCACCCCCACCATCCCCTCATCCCCATAGTCCCCCATTATAAAATGTCTTCCCACCCCTCATTGGCAAAAGACCCCCCAGTGGTCTTAAATCCTAGTAAGTAGTACTAAAAATAAATCCATGTTTTATAAACCAACCCCTCCCCCCAATTTAAAAAGATAATTTTTTGGCAACCTCCTTATACCACAACCAATGTCTTTTTCTATTATTTTACCCATCCTCCAGTGTCATCTATCATTAATTTACCCCTCCCCACCCCCACTGGTGATTGATGCCCCCCAGTGGGTTACCCCTACCCTCCATGGGTATATACCACCTTCCCACACATGCAGCTGCAAGAGCAGAAATCAGCCAAACAGTGTTTAGAGTGGAACTATTTAGCCCTCCTCGCACTTTGATCCCTGGCGAATGCGCTCCAGAATGCTGTGCGTGCAGCATTCTGGTGCATAATGTTGGCGTTCACAGACAACCGCATCAATGCAGTGGTATGGGGAACCAGAGGATACAGAACAGATCTTCTCAACTAAATCTAGGGCACACAGTGGGGCGTCGCATCACATGCGACCTTGCCAGCTGAAGCACTTCTGGCTCTGGTCGCATCATGAGGCTTATTCACTTGCGATCGTAAAGCAGCTACTGTACGCACAACAGTCAATGTTTTCTTACTTTACATGCATCTGAGCCACAGTGTGCGTGTACAGTGAGTGAATTGCGGTTGCACTGAGGAATTAGTGAGGACAGGAGGACAGCGATTGCGGGAGGGAACGTGTAGTTGCCAGGTAAACGCAAACATGTCATGGCCATTCAGATGGTGTTTGTGAGCGGGCATAAATTAGCAGTTGCGATCTTGTTTGCTACTGGAGAGCCATAAGCATCCCGAGAGAATACTCAGCCTGCGTGTCTTCTGAGGCACTCAGACTCTGCATCATGTTCCGATTTGCGATGATGGTATTGATGTATCAGCAATTATACGGCATCGGAAATGATGCGGCTGCAGTGGGTGCCCCTATTCTCAGGTTGTCTTCTGCCCATATTAGCATATCATTGCAACTGCATGCAGCAAAAGATAATGGCTGTAGAAAGAACAATCACACCTGAATGAGCCACCACATGGACAGAGCCCGTTAATTGGTTATTAAAGGTTTATCCTTTGTACCGACCAATGGACCTGACACATTTATTAAATATATCTTTATCGCTTCAGTAGATAACTCCATCTAAAAGAGCATTTTGGATTAGTTTTTCAACCATAAGACCACAGTCCTCTCTATTGAAAAAAAAAGTTCCAACTTTGATCTTGTTTCCTCAAATCTATCAAATAAATGTTTTACATCTAGGTTGAGCACAGTAATTGATAAATACACTAAAGATAAATTTTGCGTGATTCTTCAGTCTTTCAAAAGAAGAACAGCAGGCTCTTAGAAATCTGAGCAAATATACGGACATCACGGTCCACCTTGTGGACAAGGGAGTGGGTATTGTCGTACAAAATGTTTTTGCCTATAGATTAGAAACCTATTCCCATCTGGGGAATGATAACGTTTACTGTGCCGTGCAAGAAGATCCAACCCTGATTTTCAAAAGAGAACTGGATGATAGATATTTTGAAAACAGCAGTGGGTAACAAAGTCATTACAATTTCAATTGCAGATTCTGTGCCGCAAGTATCTCCATTAGTCCTCTGCTCTATACATTACCCAAAATGCATAAGATTGCTGAAAATTCATCTGGGTGGTTAATTATATCTGCAAGGGGCTCCCTGTATTATATGGTTTCCAAATACAGTACCTTGATTTATACCTACAGTGAGAAATTAGAAACACAACAAAGAGGAAACGCTTTTTAAAAGCTATGGGGGGTCATTCTGAGTTGATCGTAGCTGTGCTAAATTTAGCACAGCTACGATTATCTTCCCTGAAATGCGAGGGGACGCCCAGCACAGGGCTAGTCCGCTCTGCATGTCAGTCCGCCCCCTATTCCCCCCCCCCCCCCCCCCCCGCAGAAGTGCAAAGGCATCGCCTTTGCACTTCAAGAGTAGCTCCCGGCCAGCGCAGCTTTAGCGTGCTGGCCGGGAGCTACTCATCGCTCCCAAGCCCGCAGCGGCTGCGTGTGACATCACACAGCTGCTGCGGCCTGCCCCCCGTTCGGTCCGGCCACGCCTGCGTTGAATTAACATTTTATTTGATGGGAAATTTTACATCCAGCTGCTCGGCTGCACAATTTGTAGTGTAACTCCAAGCTTCGCATGTATATATGAAGTAAAAGTGGAGACCAGACAGATGAGTCCTCTTCTGTCTTTGCCAGCAGCGTGGCAAACACGCATGTGCATCTTGGCAGGAGAATTGCTTTGAACGTGGGTGACACAGTACGCAATGCTGTATTTGATTAAAATCACAGGGTACACAAGATACAGTATATAGATGACATGCTACAGTATTTCTCTGGTCAGGGTTCCAAGAAGAATTCATCGCAGTGATGTAGGAGACAAATCTTGCAAGCAATGCCATAAAATTCACTTTTGATATAAGTAATATCTAAGTACATTTTCTGGATGTAACAATCAAACTCAATGCAATCAAATTACTCCCTTTCCTTATTTATAAACTGTCAAAGTCAGAAAAATGTCTCAATGCACGTTGCCATATTTGCACCGCACACTGGTCCGCGCTGCGCGTGCATGCGCTCTCCCGTGGATTCGCATACCCGCAATAACGTGCACTCGCAGGCGCGGTATGCGTATTTACGGTAGAGTTTATGTAGTCGTAGCGTGCGACTCATTCGTTACAAATGTTCACAATTAATGTAGTTTATAGATCATGGTCCCTTTGATAGATTCTGAAAGTTTGGTTAAAATACAATGTCCCAGAGCTGAGGAATCCCTCTTTATATCGTACGAAGGGTCTAACAGGAATCATACAGCAGTGTTTGGTACCCATCGGAAGAGTATTTAATTAGCAATATTCCGGTGTTGGTTTGGAGCGTATTAATCGCTCGTGCGAATAGTTATGGACATAAGAAGTTTATGTCCATTTCTATTAATTACACATACTCAGGTATGCGGCGGGAAACCCAGTTTCCCACCCACCTGAGCTGTTGGAAATCGTCACAGCCCACCTGTATGAATCACCCTATGACCTTTTGTTATGATACAGGGCCGAATTCCTTCGGCCAATGGACAATGGGATTGTAGGACCAGGAGATTGCATTGTGTGTGGGGCATAAATAGGCAGGCCGACCACATCCAGCTCTCACTCTCTCATCAACGGTTATCTGCTGATAGCCGGGAGCTGGATATCGAGGCGCAGGCGATCATACCCTTTGTGCGTAAGTTTCTCTCCGTTATCATTGTCTTTCTGTGAGCCAATATCTCTCTCTCTCTCTCTCTCTGTTCTGTTCTCTCATATCTCCCCTAGACTAGGCTAGTATTGTATTGTATTAGATAGTATTGTATTGTATTGCATTTAGGTCAGTGTAGTATTGTCTTTTTGTATTTATTGTTTAGTTCTGTGGTTAGGAAGTCTCTGTTATATTGTAGTGTATCATTTGTACTGTTATCCCCTTTTTACAAGTATATTAGATATAATACAGTTAATAGGCCTTGGAACCTAAACCAGTATCTGTGTATTTCCTATAGTGTTAAGTGTTCACTTGAGCGTCGGTGACGCTCAAGCAGCTTTGTAGTTAGTCAGGTTACACAAGGTTGCACTTACACCCTGTACTCACATTAAGGTATTCAGTGTATTTCATTGGTATAAGGTTTTATCATAAAGGTATAGCGTTGTGAGCGTCTGCGCCGCTGGTGATCTCCTCGTGGTCTCGAGCGTCCGCTACGCCATAGCGAATCATTACTCTAGTCATAGCCAATAACGTGTCCTGTGATCACTGGGCCGTGAGCGAACGTGACGCTTGAGCGTCTCGCCTACGGCTGAGCGATCGCTACGCCAATAGCGTGCCATTACGGTACTTCTTAAGCAAACAGCGTACAGTGTTCTTAGCTTCAAAAAGGGTTGTTATACGACAAAGGAATTTAGCATTGTCAATTGCGGGCTCGTCCTATACTTCTCATATCTGCACTAGGTAGATCAGCAGACATTATCCCTCCAGCAAAGGGTGGGAGGTTGTCTCACAGTGCTGACGGGATAAGCGTCTGCTTCGCTTAGATAAAGAATGCTGAAGGAATCGCGGCCGGAAACATCGATTCCATTGGTCTTTCAGTACATGACAAGTAGTGCTCGTGTACTGAACGATTGGACCGCACGTAATTGTGTGCAGTAGTTAGTGATCTGACCTAATACCATTAGAGTAAAGTGGTCACAAACGCTATTTGTACATTCTGACGTGATTTGTGTAATTTTTTATTTTTGGAAGGGAAGTTCGCTGGTCACTCAGGAACTATCTAACAACCCCACCTTTACTGGAAAGAGTAAGTGTCCTGCGGGTAACCCTCATATGTTCCAGTAAACTGAAGGTTCCATAGGGGCCCTGTATCGAGTACGCCAGCACCACGTCGGTGTGATCAGGTCGTATTGGTCGAGGTGGGCGAGTGAGTGGGGTACTCGGTAAACCGCCACCGCCGGCCTACTGTGGAGTAATTTGGTTGTCTGAAAAGGCTTGCTGAAAACCTTGATACAGAGATCCAAGGAGGACTAAGCAACACCTGCAGACTATGGGAGCCAGTTGCTCAGGTAGGGGGCGATCAACCCTGGTTCAGGTTGATTCTGTGAACCGACCAGTTGGGTCGGCACGATATGTAATGTGTGAAAAATATGGAATTCACACCGAATCTTTATGTGATGAATGGGAGAGAATAACTGTACAAGACAGGGACAAATTCCCAAGAATAGGTAGCTTCAGTCCAGAAGTGTTACAAAATTTAAGGAGGAGGATATGTCTCGTAAAATCAGCAAAGAGACGAATTCAACATCATGATTGTTTACAGTTATGGCACCAGGAAGGTGAGATACAGAGAGGTTTGGCTCTGGCGGCAGGATCCGGGGCAGTCAGGAAGTTGATTGCCACAGCTCCTCCCCCACCATACATTGCAGGAGAGAAGTTGATTGCGGAGAGAAACGCACTGGGTTGTAAAACACAAACTCTTAGTAACCCTGTAAATGTTAATGATGTTAACCAAATAACTCATGCAAGTATTAACCCGTGCAAGATGTACCCTGTTTTGAACCTTCCTCAGGAGTGTGATCAAGAAGACGATTCAGCAACAATTTCAGCTCTCTCTCTTGCAGCCACCATAGCAGAGACCACAGTAGGCACAGCGACACCCACGAGATTAGTGAAAGCCCCTAGCGGAGGGATAGGTGAGGTCGTGTCAACGGGTAAGTACGGCACCATGCACTACACTGAAACAATTGTACCACAACAAGCTGTAGAATCTACACAGGAAGAGGCTGTTAGAATTGCTCCTGTAAGGGTAATAGCAGTTCCCAATGGAAAAACAGATGTGTCTGGAGCCACTCCCATAAGGAACATTGCCATGTACACTCCATTTTCCAGAATGGAATTAAGAACAATAGTGTCCGAATTTCCTGACCCCAGGAAGGATTTAGTTGCTAGCCAAAAATACATCAGGGATCTAGGTAACACTGTAGAACCCAACAACAAGGATTGGCAGATACTGCTAAGAGCTTGTTTACCTTCCAATGTTGATGCAACTCAGTTTTTAGCTGATTGTGCATTGGATAAAGATGTACCGCTTACAGACGTGTACAACAAGGATAATGTAAAAAGGATAAATTTACAGCTAAAAGAGTATTTCCCAGCCGTTGTTAAATGGAATAAAATATTTTCCATTAAGCAAAAGGAGTCCGAAACGGCAACAGAATATTTTCACCGGGCACTATTAGAAATGGCAAAGTACACTGGTATAGAAGACATTAAGACCAACCCAAACCATCGAGAAGTAGCAGTATCTGTACTGATGGATGGTTTAAAGGAAACATTAAAGACTAGGGTTCAGACCACGCAACCGTGCTGGCGAGGTCTGTCAGTGTCCGGCTTGAGAGAGGCTGCTATTGATCACGACAGAAACATCACTAGGCACAGGGAATCGCAAAGTGATAAGTTGATGTCCGTAAGTATACAGGCGCTGACCACAAGGCAGCCTGCGTATGTACCACCGAATCCTGTGGGTAAGGCAAGTGTAATAACATGTTTTTCTTGTAACAGACCGGGACACTTTGCACGAGAATGTAGAACAAAGAATGTACAAAGATCTTTTCAACCCCCTAGACAACAACACAACACACGACATTGGGAGCAGGGTCCACAGAGGCGGAGTTTTGAGCCACATACAGGGGAAACAAAAAGATATCCCCCGAACAGAGATTGGCATGCCTCTGGTAGTTCCCAGCTAACTCCCTCACAAGTAGTTGCTGCCAGCGGGATTCAGGGAGGTCAGCATACCCAATAGGGGTGTGGCCATACCTGTAACCTGCAGCCAGTTAAGTTGATTGCTAGTCTTGGAAACGAACCAGAAATTGCAATCAATGTAGCTGGTAAAACTTTAAACTTTCTTGTAGACACAGGGGCGGCCAAGTCAGTGATAAATTCGACAGTGGGCATGAGAACCACTGGTAGGACAATTCCAGCCATGGGAGTAACAGGAGTAGTCCAGCACTACCCTGTTAGCAAACCAGCCGAGATTACAATAGGGCCTTTGCATACCAAGCATTCCTTTTTGCTGGCTGCATCTGCACCAACTAATCTCCTGGGAAGAGACTTACTATGTAAAATGGGTTGCGTCATTTATTGTACTCCTGAAGGTGTATTCTTGGACATTCCTGAGAATCACGCTCAGGAAGTACGAGACATGTTAGACTCCCCATCAAAATTAATGTCACATTCCATTATGACAAATAGGAATCCATCCCAAGTAGAAGAGATGATATCTCAGATACCAGAGTCACTTTGGACAAAAGATGGACAGGACACTGGATTAATGGCAAACGTAGCTCCAGTAGTTGTACAAGTAAAAGATGGTAGGATAGCTCCAAAAATCCCACAGTATCCTCTGAAGCCAGAGGTGGAGCTAGGAGTTTTTCCCGTAATAGAGCGCTTGCTACAACAGGGCATTCTAGTAAGAACGTCCAGCACCGCAAATAGTCCCATCTTCCCTGTTAAAAAGAGTGGGGGGAGGGGTTACAGGCTAGTGCAGGATCTAAGGGGGATTAACAAAATAGTTGAGAGTCAGTTCCCCGTAGTGCCAAATCCAGCTGTCATCCTAATGCAAATTCCTCCCACTGCCAAATTTTTCACTGTTATTGACCTCTGCTCCGCTTTCTTTTCGGTACCTCTGCACCCTGACAGCCAATATTTGTTTGCATTCACATACAGAGGAGTCCAATACACGTGGACTCGGTTACCCCAAGGTTTCATAGATAGTCCAAGTATATTTTCTCAGGCTTTGCATGATTGTTTACAGTCTTTCCAACCAGACAGTGGATCAGTATTGATACAGTATGTGGACGATTTATTACTGTGTTCAGATTCACTGGAAGCATCTCTGAAGGATACGAAACAGCTCCTGTTTCATCTTTCAGACACAGGTCACAAGGTTTCCAAAGACAAGTTGCAATTATGCCAAGCTAAGGTAAAATATTTGGGACACTGTCTAACACAAGGACTGAGACACCTGACCGCTGATAGAATCCAAGCCATTAGAGACATGACACTGCCACAAACCCAGCAACAGATCAGGACGTTTTTAGGAATGTGTGGGTATTGCCGTAATTGGATCCCAGGGTTTTCCATATTGGCGCTACCTTTGCAGGAAATGGTCTCTTCAAACAAACCTGATCGGATTTCGCATACAGACGAATCTGAAACAGCATTTGAGAGACTCAAACAGTGCCTAACGCAGGCACCAGCACTAGGTATGCCAGACTATGGGAAACCCTTTGAACTATACGGAACAGAAAGTGCTGGGTGCGCAGCAGGTGTACTAACACAAAAACACGGTGACGCCAGCAGGCCAATTGCATACTACAGCGCCCAGCTAGACACGGTAGCGCGATCCCTCCCCACATGCTTGCGTAGCGTTGCGGCGATAGCATTGCTAGTAACAAAAAGCGAAGATGTCGTGCTAGGCCACAACCTCACAATCCATACACCGCATGCGGTATCTGCCTTATTGAATTCTGCCCAAACCAGACACGTCTCATCTGCAAGGTTTACAAGATGGGAATTGGCATTAATGGCCCCCGTAAACATCACCATAAGGAGATGCAGCGCATTAAATCCTGCAACATTTCTCCCAGGTGTGCCTGGTCAGACACAAAGGGTGGAAGGTGAGAGTGATGGGGAAGGAGGATTTAATGCAAAGGAAGATACACATGATTGTATGGAATATTTGACCCAAACTTTTACCGCAAGGCCTGACATCAGTG
Organism: Pseudophryne corroboree; assembly: GCF_028390025.1. Classification (NCBI taxonomy): domain Eukaryota; kingdom Metazoa; phylum Chordata; class Amphibia; order Anura; family Myobatrachidae; genus Pseudophryne; species Pseudophryne corroboree. The sequence goes on along the minus strand of NC_086449.1, from coordinate 533,919,807 downwards.
ACAATCCACTGGAAGATGCAGAACTCACGTTCTACACGGATGGTAGTTGTCACAGACAGTCAGACTCGGGAGACTTGTGTACTGGATACGCAGTCGTAGATGACCAAGACACCATAGAAGCGGAACCGCTAGGCCCACCTCACTCAGCCCAGGTTGCTGAACTGGTCGCCCTAACCAGAGCATGTGAATTGGCTAAGGGTAAGTCAGCCAATATCTACACCGATTCCAGATACGCGTTCGGGGTAGTCCATGATTTCGGAGCCCTATGGCGGCTCAGAAATTTCATGACGGCAGCTGGTACACCGATAGCGCATGCAGCTCACATAAAAAGGCTTCTAACAGCGATACAGGAACCCGACAGAGTGGCTGTTATCAAATGTAAAGCACATACATATAGCCAAGACCCAGTATCCCTTGGTAACAGCCGAGCAGACGAAGCCGCAAAGCTTGCAGCTGCTACCCCCACACGGACAGACACCACACAGTTGATGGTATTTAATACCATCAACACACAGAAGTTGTGTGAGATGCAGAATCTGTGTTCCACACAGGAAAGAGCAGTCTGGAGGGCAAAGGGATATGGCCAGGAGTCCTCAGGGCTCTGGACGGATGGACATGGTAAACCAGTGGCCCCCAGGGCATACCTTCCATGTCTGGCTGAAGCAGCTCACGGGCTGACTCATCTAGGCAAGGAGGGGATGTGCAAATTGGTAAGAGCATACTGGTGCGCCCCAGGATTCTCCTCTCATGCGAGTAAAAGAGCAATGTCATGCCTTACCTGTCTGAGAAAGAATATTGGAAAAGCAATACCTACAGAACCATCCCATATCCCACCTGCCGGCGGCCCTTTCCAGGTAATACAAATTGACTTCATTCAATTACCCCCATGTCGAAATTTGAAATATGTACTTGTCTGTATAGATGTTTTCTCGAATTGGGTCGAGGCTTTTCCAGCAGCTACAAATACCGCTATGTTTACAGCTAAGAAAATTGTGCAGGAATTTGTATGTAGATATGGTATCCCTAGAATCATTGAAAGTGATAGGGGTACCCATTTTACAGGTGATGTCTTTCAAGGAATGTGTAAGTTGATGGGAATTGATAGCAAGCTGCACACTCCGTACCGTCCACAGGCGAGTGCGAAGGTCGAAAGAGTGAACAGCACTATTAAAAATAAATTGAGTAAAGTAATGGCAGAGACAGGATTGACGTGGCCAGAAGCTTTACCCATTGTTTTGTATAGCATCAGAACCACTCCCAGGTCCCCTCTTAATCTGTCCCCTTTTGAAATCTTGTTTGGTCGACAACCGCATGTCATGATTAACCCTCAGGATGATTTGAAATGTAACAATGAAGTAACTGTAAAGTACTTGATTAACATGAGTAAACAGTTGAGGAATCAAAATGATAATCTGAAGTTGGTGATTCCTGATTTACCAGATAGTAATTGTCATGACATTGAACCTGGGGATTATGTAATGATACGAAATTTTCTACGCTCAGGTTGTCTTATTGATAGATGGGAAGGACCATACCAGGTCTTATTGACTAGCACCACAGCATTGAAGGTTGCTGAGAGAGAGACTTGGGTCCATTCATCCCACTGCAAAAAGGTTGCTGATCCAGAGAAGTCCCGCAATAAGGAACAGACGGTAGAGGTTGTATCACTGGAGTGTCTGTTCCAGGAGGATTGAGGCGGCACCTGAGCCTTGAAGACCGAAAGCAGTTGTCGACTCCCTTCTCCCTTTTATTGTTTTTCTCCACTTCCCAGCCCCTCTCCCTTAAAATTTCTTTTTCCCCCTCCTCATTCTTCTCTATTTCCTCCTCAAAGATGGACTTGCCCCAAGAGACTGTGATCCGGATTTTGATGTTAACCATGATGTTGACCAGAGCAGTCTGTTCCGGCGAGAGTACCATAGAGGTCGAAAGAGGTTCTGGAATGGGTTCCGATTATGATGATGGAGGCGTAGTTTTCCAAGATCAACCAAACCAACAAGCAAAGGCGAGTATCAGAAAACGATCCGATAGAAGAAATTGTGATGGATTGTTAGCTGAAGAAAATTGTATCTGTAGGCTCTGTGATAATCTGGTTGAAGATGGATGCATAAAGAAATGCCAATCTAGTTTTAATATCCATATAGACCGGCATCCATTGAGTGACTATCACTCCTTAGTGGGTAACGTGTTAAACCAAACAGATTGTTGGGTATGCTCTCAAGTACCTCAGGGTCATAGCAAATCAGGGCTAGTACCATTTCCTTTAACGTTAGGGGAGGTACTTGAGCTAAGTGGTGGGAGACCGGTGGACCGGAGGTTTAATATCTCCAGCCCTCCTAGTTTGAAGCTCCACCAATACCATGTGGATAGGTCCCTCTTATGTTTTAACATCTCCAATCCCAGAAAACCGGGAAATTGGGAAGTGTCATGGAGCAACCTTACCATGACCTTTTCACACAGAGCAGATAGAATGCCTACAGATACAGAGCTCGTACGCCACATAGCCAGTAGAGGAAAATCTTTCCGGTATCGATATACCTTAGGAAATAGGATTACTAGAGTTGGAGAGGTATCACCAGGATACTGTGCTCATATCGTACAAACCGATACGTGCATTAAGCAGTTGGAAGAATTAGGGTCAGGAGATTTCACCTGGAAGGTTTGTAACATGGTCATGTCCTTCTCCGTCCCATATGTTCTCCCCGATGATGCATATTTCATATGCGGGAGAAAGGCGTACAAGTGGCTAGCCCCAAACTCTGAAGGATTGTGTTATATTGGAAAAGTATTGCCTGAAGTGATGACTGTTACACATGACAAAATGAAGGACATACACCGTGGTGCCCAAGCTCCTTATACTCACACTCACTACGAGCACCGGGTTAAAAGACAACTGTCAGAAAGGTTAGAGCATCCGGCCTCTGATCTTATCCATGAATCCACCGGGATTCAGGTTCTGGTAGCGTTAGATTTCACTCGTACCGCTCGAGGAGTGATGAATTATAGGTACATTTCCGCACTCGCCAATTGTTAGATAATATCACTGAAATGTATGATGACACGTTTAGATACACTGGAAGAGAACTTCAAGCTTATAAAACAGAACTAGTTCAGCATAGGATGGTTCTTAATTATCTTACAGCAGTAACAGGCGGATATTGTGTTACATTGGCAACACAGTACGGCATAAAGTGTTGCACGTATATCACAAATAGCACCGAGGATCCGGTAGAGGTCATAGACCAAAAGATGGATGATATTCTGCAATTAAAGTGGGAATTTCGTCGAAAACACAATCTCACCCTTGCTGCTGTAGGTAATGAGCTGACTGGTTGGGTGTCATGGTTGAACCCGCGAAATTGGTTCTCCGGTTTAGGAGACTGGTCTCAAGGAGTCATAATGGATGTTGGAAAGTTTCTACTATGTATCTTGGGTGTCGTTATATCGATTGGATTGATATTTAGATGCGGGCAGGCTTTAATGAGGTGCAAACAAAGTACAAAAGTGATGAGCTTGAGGAGTGAGGAAACTGTAATTAACCTGGATTTGATTTATGACCCAATGATAGAAACCAGAATGTGATGAAAATGCGATTATACGGTCCATTTCTTTCACCTGTTTTTCTGCTTTTCTCCAAGATACAAAGACCCCCTTGGACGAGGAAGCTGACGAGACGAGATGTATACAGACAACGGATTGACCAAAGAAGAAGATTTGACAACTTTAAATATGGACACTTGATGAACTTTGCCATGGATCCCCAGTTTCCCTAGTATTTTTAAACTCACGCTAGCCCAACATTTTTGTAAATCTGATGGCTCAGACAAAGCTATTTGCTCATGCCTAAGGAGCAAAACAGCGCAAAGAAGACGACTCTCAACAGATACCGAAAACAACTTCGACGACAGATGTACATTTCCCTGACATAGAATATCATTGCATTTTTCGTAAGTGTTCTTTATCTTCATCTCTACAACCCTCAGGTAACGACACACATAGACGATAGGGAATACAGGCACAGATATCAGCAACCACATACCTCCCCCATTCATGTATCATCAACTAAAATGTGCTCCCCATTTTGTTCAAAATCCGAAATGAGCTCGGTAAAGTTTGACAGCCCATCCACAGACCTGTGCCACAGGATAAGAAGGAATTCAAATGTATACTTCGCAATACCTCGAAGCTTGATTTACAACACGTACGGCACGATGATACATGACCCCCCAAACATGGATTCATACACACATGCTTCTGCTATCTCACTAGGTCATACCCTCTTCACACCTTCTCCTCTCTCCTCCCCTACCCAACCATGGAAATCAATTAACCCCTGACTTACATTTTTCTCCTTAAATGTTTTATGGCAGTTATTATTGACTGCCAAAGGGTGGACTGTCAAAGTCAGAAAAATGTCTCAATGCACGTTGCCATATTTGCACCGCACACTGGTCCGCGCTGCGCGTGCATGCGCTCTCCCGTGGATTCGCATACCCGCAATAACGTGCACTCGCAGGCGCGGTATGCGTATTTACGGTAGAGTTTATGTAGTCGTAGCGTGCGACTCATTCGTTACAAATGTTCACAATTAATGTAGTTTATAGATCATGGTCCCTTTGATAGATTCTGAAAGTTTGGTTAAAATACAATGTCCCAGAGCTGAGGAATCCCTCTTTATATCGTACGAAGGGTCTAACAGGAATCATACAGCAGTGTTTGGTACCCATCGGAAGAGTATTTAATTAGCAATATTCCGGTGTTGGTTTGGAGCGTATTAATCGCTCGTGCGAATAGTTATGGACATAAGAAGTTTATGTCCATTTCTATTAATTACACATACTCAGGTATGCGGCGGGAAACCCAGTTTCCCACCCACCTGAGCTGTTGGAAATCGTCACAGCCCACCTGTATGAATCACCCTATGACCTTTTGTTATGATACAGGGCCGAATTCCTTCGGCCAATGGACAATGGGATTGTAGGACCAGGAGATTGCATTGTGTGTGGGGCATAAATAGGCAGGCCGACCACATCCAGCTCTCACTCTCTCATCAACGGTTATCTGCTGATAGCCGGGAGCTGGATATCGAGGCGCAGGCGATCATACCCTTTGTGCGTAAGTTTCTCTCCGTTATCATTGTCTTTCTGTGAGCCAATATCTCTCTCTCTCTCTCTCTCTCTGTTCTGTTCTCTCATATCTCCCCTAGACTAGGCTAGTATTGTATTGTATTAGATAGTATTGTATTGTATTGCATTTAGGTCAGTGTAGTATTGTCTTTTTGTATTTATTGTTTAGTTCTGTGGTTAGGAAGTCTCTGTTATATTGTAGTGTATCATTTGTACTGTTATCCCCTTTTTACAAGTATATTAGATATAATACAGTTAATAGGCCTTGGAACCTAAACCAGTATCTGTGTATTTCCTATAGTGTTAAGTGTTCACTTGAGCGTCGGTGACGCTCAAGCAGCTTTGTAGTTAGTCAGGTTACACAAGGTTGCACTTACACCCTGTACTCACATTAAGGTATTCAGTGTATTTCATTGGTATAAGGTTTTATCATAAAGGTATAGCGTTGTGAGCGTCTGCGCCGCTGGTGATCTCCTCGTGGTCTCGAGCGTCCGCTACGCCATAGCGAATCATTACTCTAGTCATAGCCAATAACGTGTCCTGTGATCACTGGGCCGTGAGCGAACGTGACGCTTGAGCGTCTCGCCTACGGCTGAGCGATCGCTACGCCAATAGCGTGCCATTACGGTACTTCTTAAGCAAACAGCGTACAGTGTTCTTAGCTTCAAAAAGGGTTGTTATACGACAAAGGAATTTTGCATTGTCAAAACCAATACATATTAACACCTTTATTGAGGTGAACAGTGGCGTAACTTCATCTCAGTTGCACGGAGGCAAGATAAATGTTGTGCCCTTCCCCCCCCCCCCAAAAAAAAAAACCCTGCAAGATTTGTATTTTACTGAATCCTTGCCCTGTGTGTGATAACCCCTCTTCCCCTATGTGAGCCATCCAAGGGCGAGAAAGACGTAGGGAGAGAGACACAGAGGCAGGGGTAGATAGAGACTGGGAACGAGAGAAAGAGACAAGGGAGTGAGAGACAGAGGGAGAGACAGGGAGAGAGAGACAGAGAGGAGGAGAGAGATAAGCGAGGTAAAGAGAGGGAGAGAGACAGGGAGAGAGACAGGGACACATAGACAGGGAAAGGGAGACGGAGAGGGGAAGAGAGACGAGGGACAGAGAGAGAGAGACAAGGGAAAGAGAGAAATGAGGGAGCGAGAGAGACTAGGGAGAGAGAGAGACAAAGGAGAAAGATGAGGGAGAGACAAAGATAGATACAGACAGAGAGAGACAAAGGAGGGAGAGTGAGACGGGAAGAGATAGGGATGGGGAGAGAGGGGGCGAGGGAGGGGAGATAGATGCAGAGACAGGGACACAGGGAAAGACAGGGAGTTAGACGCATAGACAGGGTGAGGGGAGGAGAGGGGAGGAAGAGAGAGACGAGAGAGAGAGACAGGGAGAGACATGCAGAGACGGAGAGAGCGACAAATGAGGAGAGAGAGGAGCGAGGGAGAGAGACGCAGTGACGGAGAGATACAGGGATAAGGAGAGAGACAGGGACACAGACAGGGAAAGGGAGAGAGAGACAGGGAGAGACATGCAGAGACGGAGAGAGCGACAAATGAGGAGAGAGAGGAGCGAGGGAGAGAGACGGAGAGATACAGGGATAAGGAGAGAGACAGGGACACAGACAGGGAAAGGGAGAGAGAGAGACAGGGAGAGAGACACATGGGAGAGAGACAGGGAGAGGGAGACAGAGATGGGGAGAGAGAGAGAAGAGAGGGAGAGAGATGGAGAGGGAGAGAGACAGGAATACATAGACAGGGAAAGGGAAATAGAGACAAGGAGAGGGGGAGAGAGACAGGGAGAGAGAGAGAGAGACAGGGAGAGAGACAGACAGGGAGAGAGACAGATGGAGAAAGAGAGATACAGGTAGAGGGAGAGAGACGCAGAGAGAAGGAGGCAGGGACACAGGGATAGGGGGAGATATACAGGGAGAGAGAGGGAGGAACAGACAGAGGAAGAGAGAGATGGGGAGAGAGAGACAGGGTGAGAGAGAGAGAGACAGAGGGAAAGAGACGCAGAGAGAGCTGAGGAGAAAGAGAGAAACAGGGAGAAAGAGGGAACAGCACAGGGTGAGGTGCACAGAAACTTCTGCCGCTCTGCGGGACGCTGGGTGATGAAGACGGTCACCAGGGGTGCCACACAATGACGCTTCTCCTTATGTGGCCGGACGGCTGTGGTCTCACCCCTAGAGTTTTCTATGCAAGAGTCGCAAACTTTCTGCACAGTCCACACTTACCCGGCTTCCTTGTTCACCATGGTGTTTGCTGGTAGCTGCGGTGCGGTGCTTCTTCCGGCTTCGCTGTCCGGACCGTGTACCCCTCTCTGTCAGGGCGGCTAGTCATGGGGGCAGCTCCTCCCCGTGTCCCCGGTCTCCACTCTGCTCCTCCCACTAATGTACCCCTCCTCCCTGGTAGCCACTGAATGGCAGTGGGTGAGTCCTTTTATGTGTCCCGCTCGAGAGGGCGTCTTTTAGTGACCCCTTCGCCCTACTGAGTCTCTAGGTCAGAGGGGGAGTGCTCTGCCTCTGCTCGTGGAACTTCTATTGCAGTAAGGGAAGGAAAGGGGCCAGGATGGGTGACAGTGGAGGAACCAGGTGCCCCCTTCAGTGCTGGAGCCCGGCGGCAACAGACTCCGTTGCCTCCAGGAGTTCCGCCCCTGCATGTGAATAGCCAACACCCTAAGGTCATGCAAAAAGGACATCCATTTTCACAATTCTTGAGGATTTACAGAATTTGCAGTGACAAGAAGGATGCTATCCACTATATAGCTGGTTGTTATAACTCTAAACTTTTAACAGAAGCAATAAATACAGTAGAGCGTTGGCATTAAGTCATTTAATAACCAAGACCAAATATAAGACAAAGGACAGGATCATTTGGGCTAATGATTATACCACTGCCAGTTATAGGATCATAAATTCTGCAAAATCTCTTTGGCACTGATTAATTCAGACTCTGATCTATCAGTTTTGCAACCGTTGTCGGCTCTGACCTATTTTATGCCCTAAGCAAGATACTGGCTGGTGCACTGCATATTTAGGAAATTTTTGCCCAAAAACAGACTTGTTTATACTTTACCATACCAGTGGACCGGGAGGGGGAATATAATAGTGTGCCGAGTGTAGCGAGGCACCGTGCCTGTGCTCGCCATGCAAGTGGATGCGGTACACTTAAAAGTGTCAATGGCAACCTATATCGACATTGACACCAAAAAACAGAAAAACTCATGTTGGTATTTTGAAATGTCGGCATTTCAAATGTCGGTATTCTGACTATGTCTGCATTTTTAACATGTAGGCATAATGAATGTTGGTATTTTGACCGTTACGGTATTTTGACTGTCAGTCAATGGCTGTCGGGATTATGATCATCGGTATTGTGTCCTTCTGTAAATCATACTAAACCCCTGCACCTGTGTATAATGCCCACATGTATCCATTGGCCAGGGCCGGCTCTAGGCATGTTCGAATAGAGCGGCCGCACAGGGCGCCACACTTAATGGGCGCCGCGCGCTGGCGCCGCCATATTCGATGCTGGAGCCGGCCCTGTGTGTGCAGCATTGGCCCGTGTGCACTGTGCGCTATGCGCGCTGCGCGGCGCCGGTGTCTGACGTCAGACGCCGGCGCCATAGTGCACACAAGTGGCCACCCGGACCCAGGCTCACTCTGACTCGCCGGCCGCCCGCCCGCCCGCCAGCACTCCCGCCCGCTCGCCAGCACACTCGGACAGGCGGACAGCAGCAGTACTCCTCCCCAGCAGCGCCGCAGGTATTGGGGGGATCCGCACTGTGGGGGCATTTCTGGCTATGGGGGGGGCATTTCTGGCACTGTGGGGGGCATTGCATATCTGGCTCTGTGGGGGCATATCTGGTTCTGTGGGGGCATATCTGGCACTGTGGGTGGCATATCTGGCACTGTGGGGGGCATTTCTGGCACTGTGCGGGCATATCTGGCACTGTGGGGGCATATCTGGCTCTGTGGGTGGCATATCTGGCACTGTGGGGGGCATATCTGGCACTGTGGGGGGCATTTCTGGCACTGGGGGCATATCTGGCACTGTGGGGGCATATCTGGCACTGTGGGGGCATATCTGGCACTGTGGGGGCATATCTGGCTCTGTGGGGGCATATCTGGCACTGTGGGTGGCATATCTGGCACTGTGGGTGGCATATCTGGCACTGTGGGTGGCATATCTGGCACTGTGGGGGGCATTTCTGGCACTGTGGGGGGCATTTCTGGCACTGTGGGGGCATATCTGGCTCTGTGGGTGGCATATCTGGCACTGTGGGGGGCATTTCTGGCACTGTGGGGGCATATCTGGCACTGTGGGGGCATATCTGGTTCTGTGGGGGCATATCTGGCACTGTGGGGGGCATATCTGGCACTGTGGGTGGCATATCTGGCACTGTGGGTGGCATATCTGGCACTGTGGGTGGCATTTCTGGCACTGTGGGTGGCATTTCTGGCACTGTGGGGGCATATCTGGCACTGTGGGGGCATATCTGGCACTGTGGGGGTATTTATCTGGCACTGTGGGGGTATTTATCTGGCACTGTGGGGGCATTTATCTGGCACTGTGGGGGCATTTATCTGGCACTGTGGGGGCATTTATCTGGCACTGTGGGGGCATTTATCTGGCTCTGTGGGGGCATATCTGGCTCTGTGGGGGCATTTATGTATCAGGCACTGTGGGGGCATTTATGTATCTGGCACCGTGGGGGCATTTATGTATCTGGCACCGTGGGGGCATTTATGTATCTGGCACCGTGGGGGCATTTATGTATCTGGCACCGTGGGGGCAATTATGTATCTGGCACCGTGGGGGCAATTATGTATCTGGCACCGTGGGGGCAATTATGTATCTGGCACCGTGGGGGCATTTATGTATCTGGCACCATGGGGGCATTTCTTGCACTGTGGGGGCATTTCTTGCACTGTGGGGGCATATCTTGCACTGTGAGGGCATTAATGTATCTGGCACTGTGGGGGCATATCTGCGCTGTGGGGGCATTTATCCATCTGGAACTGTGTGGCCATTTATGTAGCTGGCACTGATGGGGGGCATGTCACGTGTAGCTGCCACTGCTGGGGGGCATGTCATGTGTAGCTGGCACTGCTGGGGGGCATATCATGTAGTGTTCCCGCTAGGCGTCTGTGGCTGGGCAGTGTGTCTCAGTGCTCTACCTGGCGCAATGTGTCTAACGTGCTCTTATAGGAGGTTCTACCTGGTGCAATGTGTATTAGCTGCACTACTGTGTGGTGTAATGTGAATTGCCACTATAATGTGGCTACGCACCTTCCCCACGAAGTAACTCCCCTAAATTTTTGCTGCGCGCCTTCGGCGCGCACTGTCCATGCTTTAGCGTGTGGAAATGGGTACAACAAGCATTACAATATGTACATCATTTTGCCCACCTAACTTAAAAATGTGCCCTCCCTGTGATCAGCAACCTGCCCTAAAAAGTGAACACTATCATGTGTAGCTGGCACTGCTGGGAGTCATGTCACGTGTAGCTGGCACTGCCGGAGGGCATGTCATGTGTAGCTGGCACTGCTGGGGGGCGAGACCACGCCCACTTTTTCAGGAGGCCACACCCACTTTTTCAGGAGCGCGCGCCTTCGGCGCGCGCATGGGGGAGGGGGGGGGCACTTTTAAATTTTCTCGCTCAGGGTGCTAGTAGGCCTGGAGCCGGCCCTGCCATTGGCTCATATATTGTGTGTAAATCTGGCTCTGATACTAGCCAATACTTCCTGAGACATTTACCTCACCGCACGTCCCTGGTCTCCAGCCATCAAATCTCTCCCCCTTGTGTGTCTACAGCCATCAGATCCCTCCCCTTGTGTCTCCAGCCATCAAGTCTCCCCCTTGTGTGTCTCCAGCCATAAAGTCTTTCCCCACCATGTGTCTTCAGCCATCAAGTCTCTCCCCTTGTGTGTCTTCTGCCATCAAGTCTCCCCCCTTGTGTGTCTCCAGCAATCAAATCTCTCCCCCTTGTGTGTCTCCAGCCATCAAGTCTCCCCCCACCTTGTGTCTTCAACCATCAAGTATCTCCGCCTTGTGTGTCTCCAGCAATCAAATATCTCCACCTGTGTCTGTAGTAATCAATGCTGTCCTATTGTTTGTCTCCTGCAATCCTACCCAAAACCTTTCTCTTTAACAAGCTCTCATAATTTACTTACCTTTGCTTGGCTTCTCTCCTCTGCAGTGAATGATGCTAACATGACCTTAGGTTACACTGCTGGAAGCTGTAGGAGCTGTATGATCGGTGCTGGGCTGTACAGACTTTCTGCTGCTGCCTGTCATATAATATGACAGCAACGGTGCAGCAGTTCCAGAAAGCCTGTACATCGGAGGACAGTCACTTTCAGCTGGTTCCTCTGAAATCTGGAGATGGCGCAGTGTAGCTTAGGTGTCCTGTCTGCTCTGATGCCCGTAGGCCTTTCCAGATGCTCCTAGGCATATGCCTATACTGTCTATGACTAGGGCTGACTCTGTTTACAACACAAACAACTTCTCTCTTGCTACAGAAAAGGCAGGAAAATTAAGGATAAACTAGTCCATAATGACATTGTAACTTTTAAACCTGACACACCCGAACATTTTCTAAGCTGAAAATTCAGCAACTGTAAATGCTTATATTGCATAACAAGTTATTATCCAGATATAGGGGATTCATTGACCCACCCTCGATCGGGGGAAATATATGTGGGCAAAACCAAGATGCTGTTTAAAGAACATATGGTCCTACATACTGTAGGTCTGAGATTAGGCAGGCAATAGATGGAAAATCAAAAGACCAGCCTGTAGCAAGGCACTTAAAAAATGCAAAACACAACTTGGCGAGTCTAAAGTGCAAAATCATTTAATGGAATCCCTCTAGTCCAAGGGATGGTGACCATGAGAAAAGAAGCCAGGTGGATTCATCACTTGTAAACGGTATACCCTCATGGGTTAAATGAGCAAATATCCTTTTATAACCTTTTAAACAGTATCCTTTTATAACCCTTAGTATGTTTTTCACAGATATAACTTATCGATCTATCGATCTATTAATTGTTAGTTGTATTTGAGTGACGTAAATGTCATTTTGTCATACATAACATATACAGCTTATATGAGGTCTGACAATTACAGTGGTGATTGAAAGTTTGTGAACCCTTCAGAAATTTCTATATTTCTGCTTGAAGTTTGGCCTAAGAGTACCTCAGATTTTCACACAAGTCCTAAAAGTAAATAAAGCAAAACAAATCAAACAAATGAGACAAAATATGGACGTGCACATTTTTTGATTGAGTAAAATTATCAAATATCACATATCTGTGAGTGACAAAAGTATGTGAACCTTTGCTTTAAGTATCTGGTATGACTCCCTTGTGCAGCAATAACTGGATATAAGCGTTTGCGGTAATTGTTGATTAGTACTGAACATAGGTTTGGAAGAATTTTACCCCATTCCTCTGTACAAAACAGCTTCAACTCTGTTATGTTGGTGGGTTTCCTCACATGAACTGTTCACTTCAGGTCCTTCCACAACATTTTGATTAGGTTAAGGTCTGGACTTTGACTTGGCCATTCCAAAACTTTATATGTAATCTTCTTTAACCATTCTTTGGTTGAATGACTTGTATGCTTTAGTTCATTGTCTTTCTGCATGACCCACATTCTCTTGAGATGCAGCTCATGGACAGATGTCCTAACATTTACCTTTAGAATCTTCTGGTTTAATTCAGAATTCATTATCCCATCAATGATGACAATTTGTCCTGGGCCAGAAGCAGCAAAACCATGATACCACCACCACCATGTTTCCCAGATGATATGAGGTTTTTATGTTGGAATACAGTGTTCTTTATCCAAACAATGCTTCTCATTTAAACAAAAAAACTTTATTTTGGACTCATCTGTCAACAACACATTGTTCCAATAGCCTTCTAGCTTGTCCAGGTGATCTTCAGCAAACGGCAGATGGGCAGCAATGTTCTTTTTGGAGAGCAGCAGATTTCTCCTTGCAATCCTGCCATGTACACCATTGTTGTTCAGGGTCCTCCTGATGGTGGACTCGTGAATATTAACATTAGCTTATGTCAGAAAGGCCTTCAGTTGCTTAGAGGTTACCTTGGGTTCCTTTGTGAGCTTGTAAACTATTAGATGCCTTTCTCCTGGCGTGATCTTTGCTAATCAACCACTCCTGGGGAGGGTAATAATCGTCTAGAATTTCCTCCATTTGTACACAAATGTAATCTGTCTGACTGCTAAATGGTCCAAACTCTTTAGAGATGGTTTTGTAACCTTTTTTTTAGCCTGATGAGCATCAACAACTCTTCTTCTGAGTTCCTCAGAAATCTCCTTTGTTCATGGCATAATACACTTCCACAAACGTGTTGTGAACATTAGACTTTGATAGATCCCTGTTCTTTCCAAAATACAATTGTCCATTCACACCTGATTGTCATTCCATAGATTGAAAATACATGACTCTAATTTCACCCCCAAAATATTTCCTAAGCCTAATGGTTCACATATTTTTGACACTCACAGATACATGTATGTGATATTGTATAATTTTCCTCAATCAAAAAAAAGGACACATCTAATTTTTTTTGGTCATTTGTTTGATTTAGTTTTCTATATCTACTGTGAAAATCTGAGGTACCTTTAGGTCAAATTTCAACAGAAATATAGAAAATTCTGAAGGGTTCACAAACTTTCAAGCACCACTGTAAGTTTGCAAACTCATCACAGTAAAAGTGCTACATACCTCATTGCGGAATATCACTGTGGTTGCCTTCAAAGTACTCCCCTTGGTAAACTATGCACCAAAGCCAGTGCCTAGTTCACTTCAAAACAAGTTTGGAACTGGTTTTGTGGAATGGCCTTCAGAGCTGCCGTCGTATTACTATTGATGTCATCAATGTCATAAAAATGCCTTCCTTTTAATATTTACTTTATCTTCAGGAACAAAAAAAAGTCATTGGGGCCTAGATCTGGTGAATAGGCAGGGTGTTCCAACACAGTTATTGTTTACTAGCTAAAAACTCCCTCACAGACAGTGCTGTGTGAGCAGGTGTATTGTCATGATGCAGCATCCATGAGTTGTGGGCAAAAAGTTTGGGTTGTTTCCGTCAAGCAGTCTCAGTTAAGATTTTCCAGTTTCTCTGTTGATGTTCACTTGCTCTGCCATGCTCCTGACAGTCAGCCAACAATTTTCACGCTTAATTTGGCAAACTTTTGCAATGTTTTCTTCAGTTTTGCTAGTTGCTGGCTGTCCTGATCTCTCGTCATCAGTGACACTTTCTCTTCCCTCAGAAACACTTTTCCCCACTTATAAACTGCTGTTTTCTTCATGGCATTATCTCTAAAAACTTGCACTAACAGCAGACTGATTTCGCTTCCACCCTTGCCAAGTTTAACAGCAAATGTAATGCTCATTCTTTGCTCTAATTCAAGCTCCAACATTCTCGCGACAGCACACCAAAGCACACACAGACAATAATAGATGCCACTCAGGAAGAAACTGCCGTAGATCAACAACAACACAGCTGTGAAATTGTGATATGCCAACGTCATGAAACAATATGGATTTCTGTCCAGTGCTGCCACAATAAACACACAAACTTAATTGCGAATTTGTGAACTTAATTGTCAGACCTCTTATAGCTGCTGTATGTTTGTGTATATATTGTACACTTGAAGGTAAGGCTCTTTCACTCTGGTATTGTACCCCACCAATCTAGCCTCAGGTGTTATAATTAGCACATGTTCCTACGTTGCTGGCTGTATTTGAAGGTAAGACTTAGATAATGTGATAGTATTAGAGATGTTAGTGACCCATCTAATGAAGTTCACCTGGATGCAGTGGATGGGCCCACATATTTGCGCAAATTTGTGCTAAGAACTTCACTTATACTCCATGTTAATTGTGAGAGTTTATCAAAATTATGTTTACTATCAGTGTTGTTGGTGCTTAGCGTGTGCATCAGCATTTTTCTTTTGGCTGCTGTATGTTGTAAAGTATTTAGCAAATTCTTCTTTTTGCCCATGTTTTTCATTGTTCACACATTGGCATGGTATGGGCATGTTAGGAAGCCATGCGTATGCTGATGACATCACTGTGCCTCGGCTCGGGAGAATATATATTGCTAGATATATTCTGTGATTTCCACATGCAGCCAAATCTCTCCCAGGATCTATTCTGTGAGACCTATTGAGGAAGCCACACCACTCATACTTTTGAGATTGTTAAACCAGCTATATAATTCTTGAATTTCGTTGTACGTTGGTCAACATCCGAATCAGAAATAGTCTTGAATTTAAAATTGGACACCACACTTTAGGTAGTTTGCAAAAATGCCGACATATGGTTGTCAGCACTCCTAAGAGATTATAACCAATAGTATTCCTAGGCGACCCTGTAAGGATTTACGCCCAATTAGTTTTAAGGTAGTTTATACAAAACACCATTATCCAACCGATTACACATTTAAGAAGGAATACCTCTTAAGCTCTAATCAGGAGCCCTGATATAAGAGCTTCATCCACTAAGTCCAGATATAGGAGATTCTTAATAATCGTACATTAGAGGTTATGATCCTTTATATTAATTCATCATGAGCAAATTAGCCTTTTCCTATATTCGTTACCCCTGATGAAGTCGATAAGACGAAACGCGTTGGGTTTGTCAGTCAGAGAATAACAACCTAGGGGTATATTTACTAAGGTCCCGATTTTGACCGAGATGCCGTTTTTTCATCAAAGTGTCATCTCGGTAATTTACTAAACTCAAATCACGGCAGAGATGAGGGCATTCGTATTTTTTTGGAAGTAGTTGTAAAAAATTACGAATGAATACACCATCGGTCAAAATACGCCTGTTTAGATATGAATCTCGGTCATTTACTAACCATTCGTAATTGTAATGTCTGCCGTGAAAATGCATTTGCGGCCGTGAAAAAATACAAATCGTAAAAAAGTCCTAAAAAAAAACGCACCTGCTTTTGAAAAGCGTGTTTACATGTGTACTCAATTATCCATTACTCACACCTGAATGTTTGGCCCTATAAAAGTGTTCCAGACACATTTTGAAATTCTCTCACTCTGAAATGGCGGCTTTGGTGTGTGCCAATGACTTTCTGTTTGCTGTGGGATACCTTAGACTGCTCCATGAGGCTTCCATAAATCAGGGCCAGGTAAGTGAACATGGTCAGCAGGTTGTCCAGGTGCCGCGGAGGCTGCGCCAGCCACGTTTTTTTCGGGGTCGTTTAAACTTAAACGCATTGTCCGATGATAGGGTCATACAGATGTTCCGCCTAAATAGAACCAACATTTTCCGCCTGTATGACCTTGTCAAACTGGGACTAGACCCTGAGACAGCACGCTCTCGCTCTGTCTCAGGCCTGCACAAACTCCTGGCTGTGTTACACTTTATGGCTACTGGTAGCTTCCAGGCTGTGGCAGGCGACGTTATTGGTATCTCACAGCCAACCTTTTCCAAATATTTGAATAAGGTGAGTCAAAAAATACATAGCCGGTTATGTGTAAGTGTTGCTTCTGTAAGGTCTTACAACACAGTATTGTATAGAATACCTAACATGACACTCACCTTAGATTGTTTAATGTCCACTCAGGTTTTGGATGTCTTGGATCCACATATTAATGCCTCAATCTGCTTCCCTACCCAGGAGTCAGAGTGGCGTGCTGTCAGGGTAGCTTTCTATGAGCTTGCAAGCATGCCCAATGTGCTGGGGGCCATAGATTGCACACACGTTCAGCTGAGATCACCTAGGGGCCGTCAATATATATATACTAATAGACATATGGCCCAATCCACTAATGTCCAGGTGGTCTGTGATGCAAAATTAAAAATTATGAGTGTTGTTGCAGGTTACCCTGGTGGCTGCCATGACTCCTTCATCCTCAGTCAGTCATCGCTCTTCGAAAAATTTGAGGACGGACAAATGCCTGATGGCTGGCTGCTGGGTATGTTTAAAATGTGTTGTGTGTATGTCTTTTAACAACAAACTCCATTTTTGACTAGGGTAATGAATAATCTTACACATGTACTAATGTTGACTATATCTGTTTTTCAGGTGATGGTGGTTACGGCTGCTACTCTTGGCTCCTTACTCCATTGTCCCATCCTGATTCTCCTGCTGAACACAGTTACAATCATGCACATAAGGCTACGCGGAATGTGATAGAAAGATGTTTTGGTGTGCTGAAATCACGGTTTCGGTGTCTGGATAAATCTGCAGGCCTTTTGTTGTATAGTCCCTCAAAGGTGACTAGGATTGTGTTCTGCTGCTGTTTTCTCCATAATCTGTGTTTAAGTCAACATCTGGCACATGATGAGGGAGAAAGCAGTCAGCAAGCAGAGGAGTTAGAAACATCTGGTGACAGTGTGAGTACATATGTAGGGAGGCAGGTACGGCAAGAAGTGATTCAGCGGTATTTTTCGGGTAAGTTTTTGTTGGATGTAATTATCCTTGACTAAACACTTTGCAATACAAACAATTGTGTGTTTTGTTACTTACTGTTTGTTGTTTATAGTGGTGTGTACATTGTAGTTAGTTTATGTTATCAATACATTGTCATTCATTACCCCAGAAAAACATACATACATAGCAGCTTCTACAATGTTTGAGACGTACACAGGAAGTTGTGTGTTTGCCAAAATGATTTTTTTATTGCGTTACACAAATGTTTTTTTTTTATTATTTTTTGCGCTTGTGTGTGCTGGGTGCTGTGCTTTGTGCTGGCTCACTGGCACGTGCTCGGGAGGATCGCCGAACAGGGGAGGTTACTGGCGTTTGGCTAGGGGTCGTGGTTCCAGAGCTGGAGGTCACTTGTTGTGCTGCCATCAATGATATGTTGTTGCTTAAATTATTTATGCTGGCATTCAGTTGTGTGTTGGTTGCAGTGTGGCTGGCTACAATCCGGGATAATGATTCATTCACAACCTGGTTGTGCTGTATTAGTTGTATGAGTGTTTGGTGCTGGCGCTGTTGCTCATCAATGATGCGCGTTAAATGAGCCAGCATTTGGTTGTTGTCTGCCCGTATTTGCTCCATAGATGTTGCGATTCGGCCTACTTGGACAATCAGTCTGCCCGAGTTGCGACTAATGCGCGGTAGATGATGGGGCAGACTGGCAAGGTGTTGGGTATGTGCGGTCAGGCTGGCATTGCTTTGGGTCTGTTGGCTTGTCCAACTGGACCAAAAGTCATCTGGAATTTGTGGCTGGGGTGGAGCTTGGACCAGTTGTGGACTCATGGAGGCTTGGGGGATATCCTGCGGCTGTATTGGCTGGCTCGGGTCAACAGGTGTTAGTTGCAGTGTGAATGTTGCCTGTTGGTCTTGTCCCTGCTGGTCCACGTCGGCCATCAAGCTAGGCTCTGTATGGGGTGGCCAACATGCAATGTTTACTTTACAAATAATATATTAGCAAGTTCTAAACATTTCTACATTCCTAATACTCCATTATTTTTGTATTTTGAGTTGTGTTTTTAAACTTAAAATTTATTTGGTTTCCAAACACATATATACCATCACAGGCGTGCACATAGACTGACTTGCGGAATCCTCACCTAACTACCTCCCCTCCACAGCATTACAGTGTTCTGTCACCTCCCCTGTCCAGGATATAGACTGCTAACCTGGATAGTCCAGAGGAGCGGAGCAAGTAAGCAGTCTACATACAGGACAGGGGAGGTGTGTGAACACTATAATGGTGTGGAGGGGGTGGTGGTGGATTTATTTCAGTCAGTAATGTGGTGTTATTTTTATGTGCACGTGTGTGGCCTAAATTTTTAAAAATGTCTGTTCATTTTTAAATTTGATGTTGGCGATAGCAACCACTAAGACATTTAAAAATTCTGCATTTGCACCTTTAAAAATTTAAGACGTCACATCACATTGGTTGTTATGGCAAACATGTAATCTCAACTACAACTCACATCATAGTAACTGTACTGTGTAGCTTATTTGCTATGTGTTTAGTTTATTTTTTGACTCACCAGATAACTGAGGTGATCTGGGCTCATCACTCTGTGGACTCGCCAATAGTGCCTGTGGTGGCTGGGGTGAGACTGCAGAAATGCGCCGCCTGGGTGGGGAAGATGGAGCCGCAGATTCAGAGACAAGACGCCGTGTCTTACTTGGCCTCCTGGGTAAGTGACCCGAGCCCTGTGATGTGCGCCTTAGAGGAGGGCGGATTACAGAAGCTGAACCTATGAGAATATATAAACATTAATATTTTGTACTTCTATGTTTTTGCAGAATATGTGACTACAGTGAATTCTTACCTGCAATACCAGCATCATCCTGAGTTGTCTGTGGCCTGTCTGGCCGGCTGGTCTGTCGGACTGTTGAAAAAGTGTTAAAAACATTATGACCATACTTTGTAAAAAAATGCTAACTGCAAAGCATTAGTGTACTGTAACCATCTTGTACGTATTGTAAATTAAACTAATTTATGCTTAAGATCTTCGTGATTCCTTAATTTGTTATGTATATTAAAATGTACATGGTGTTGCACAAAAAAAATCTGTAACATTGATGAATTATGTGTCAGATATTGCATAGATTGAATACTTGCAACTTGAAACAAAATGTAAATTAAAAGTTTGTTTAAAAATCTTTAAAAAAAAAAAAACATCATAACAAGCTGCTATTAGATACAACAGCTATGTCCAAGCAATATCTCATATTAATTATTGGAACTACACATACCAGCATGCACTGCACCTGATTTTGCATTATAAATTTAAAAAGCTACAGCCAACGCAAGATGGGAAATGCAGTTTCAAAACACAAAAACAGCTTAAGGGTGCATAGGCCTGCAATACATGACCAACAATGTATGCATACTTTTAAATTAAAATTTTTCCTGCATTATCATTTTGCACACTTTAAAATATAATTTCTAATTATCCAACTCACCATCCTGCGTGGGTCGGTCCGAATCCCGGACATGAGTTGCAGACACCACTTCTGCTGGAATCAGTGCCCGCACAGGCTCCTCCCACTCCCGATAGGTTGCCCGGAAAGGGGGTCCACCCCCGGTTTTGCGGGCTGATTAAGCCTCTTTGGGCATCTTGGCCTTGACACGGCGCTTTATGTCATAGAACCTCTTGCGACACGTGTCCTCAGTCCGCCTCACCACACCCTCACTATTTACGGCAACTATTACTTTCCCCCACAGGACAGACTTCCTGCGGGAGGACACCTTGGCAGCATCCTGCCCAAACAATTGCCGATGGTGCTTCATGAGCTCACGCACCAACGCCATGTTTTCAGCATAGCTGAACTTAATATTCCTGCCAGTCTTGGTAGTGGTGCGTGGCTGCGGAGCCACAGCACCATCACTTTCACTGGAGAATGCAGCAACAGGCACCCCCTCCTCCTCCTCACTAACCTCCTCCCTCTCACTAACCCCCTCCACCTCACTCACCTCCTCCACCTCACTAACAGCCTCCACCTCACTAACCGCCTCCCTCTCACTAACCTCCTCCACCACACTGACCTCTGAGTCAGACATGAGGACAAACGACACAAAACACAGAAAAATAAATACAGAAAACACACTCCTCCACTACTACTACTACACACCACACAGCCAACACACACGCTCACTCACTCACAAACAATGACAAAAGACTATAAAAAAAAAACAAGGACAAAAAAGTTTACAAACTGTGAAAAAACAATACTACAAATATGACAAGACTACTTACACACACAGTACAGCACTCAACAATCACAAAACTCCTCAGAAAAACCACCAAAAACTCCACCAAACTCACCAACTCCAAATACACCTTCCTCTCTCCTCTCCACTAGCTAAACCCACGAGGTGCGGTGTGTTTGGGGCGGTTTTATAGTAATGTGCACAGACACTCCTCCATCACGAATACAACCAATCACGGACGCGTGACAAAAACGAAACTTAGGACTAAAAACGCGGCCGCAAAATCAAAATCACTGCCGTAACAGACATGTGACGCAGTCGTAAAATAAACTAAAAACACGGCCGCAAAACAACCAAATCGGCCGCATTCTACACCAGAAAACCACGAATGACATCGACATCGGACAAAACAAAAAATACGAATACGACAGCTTAGTAAATCCGTCGTAACAAATTCAAAAAGTTGCAGTTTTACACTTTCGATGTCATTCGTGATTATTCTCCCACCAAATCGGGAGAATTACGAATGTTAGTAAATATACCCCCTAGTCTGTAAAGATACTCCCTGTCGAGCTCGCACCTTGCAAAAGGTGAGGGGATATCTAGATTCCACCTTACAAACGTGTTGGCTGTGTACTCTTTTAGTTGCATTTTATTGACACAATTTTTTACTTTGAACTGTGTACTGTATACGTTATTAAAATAACTTTTTACTAATTGGCCTGTTGGCCTCTTGTTTGGGTGACTATTTGGTGAGGGGTGTCTGTTACAGGTCCCCAGATTTAAATACCCTCCAGTCTACATTCCGACGAAAATAACGCTGGAAGAACTGTGTAATTACATTCCACTTTAGCGCACTTGGGAATTTGTGTTTATTCTTGTATGCTTTTGAGGTCTCCCAACAAAGATCTCTCCCGTGGTGCCACTTCTAGGTTGTCGCGAGATAAAGATACTACTGTGTTTTTTGTATATATATATATATATATATATGTGTGTGTGTGTGTATATATTTATATATATTATATATATATTTATATGGTAAATAATAGGGCGAGATTTGTTTTACAGCTCTATTTGGCACTTTATTTCACATTGGATGGCCTCTTCAGGAATATAGTCCTTTACACTCTCCCTTAGTATGAGAGGCAGCTATTTTTCCAATATAACCATTGTTCAGTCAGTCAGAATAGGATCTAGAGAAATAAGTGAGAAAATAGCACCATCTAGTGTAATAAATTAAGAATTGTATGCACCTATCACCTTTCAAATACCATCCGCATGTACAGTAGGTGTTCTGGAAATAGGAAATAAGAAGACATCCTACCCAGCAATGTTTTCTTCTTTATTTGGTACACTCCATATGGTCCCCCCAAATAAACAAGAAAATTGTATAATACAATTTTCAGTTTGTATATTCACAAAGTGCAATAGGGACTGGGTGTGGTTCATCAAATCGACAGTATCTAGGTCGACAATGTTTAGGTCGACCACTATAGGTCGACAGTCACTAGGTCGACATAAATGGAAGGTCGACAGGGTTTCTAGGTCGACATGTGCTAGGTCGACAGGTCTAAAGGTCGACATGAGGTTTTTTGGGTTTTTTGGTGTCGTTTTCTTCGCAGAGTGACCGGGAACCCAAATTAGTGCGCCGCGTCCCCTCGCATGGCTCGCTTCGCTCGCTATGCTTCGGGCATGGTGCCTTCGCTTCGCTCGGCACACTTTACCGTTCCAATCGTAGTCCACGTGGATCGTTAAGTATGAAAAAATTCAAAAAAAGAAAAAAATGTGAAAAACTCATGTCGACCTTTAGACCTGTCGACCTAGCACATGTCGACCTAGAAACCCTGTCGACCTTCCATCCATGTCGACCTAGTGACTGTCGACCTATAGTGGTCGACCTAAACATTGTCGACCTAGATACTGTCAATCTTCAGACCGGATCCCATTGGGACTGTGGGGGTAATTCAGATCTGATCGTACGCTGCACGCTGGCAGGCCACTACCCGTCGCATCACGGGTCGCAACGGATGCATGTGATATCACGCAGCCGCCACAGCCCAGCCAGCCAGCCCCAATGGTCTGGACACATCTGCTTTGTCTGGACCGCACCCCGCCAACGGCGTTTTAACGTCGTTGACATGCCCCAGAGGTGATCGCAGCCCAGAGATGCTGATGACAATGTGAAAGTAAAGGCATTGAAACGTTGACCGCAGCTCTCTGTCTCGTTCTGATCATTTTATAAGCCTGAATGCCGCGCCATTATGCACTTGTTATACATATATATATATATATATATACACACACAGAGAGAGTATATATGACGCATTGTTTATTTACCTTGGTGGGTGACTTTAATTGAAGATCATATGACCTTGTGGATATTAATATATGACCATGGATTTTTAATATCAGTATTATTATTATTTTTTGGCCAACACACGCTGGTATTTTGTATATACTGTATATTTTTTATATGTGGTTTATTGTATTCTATTGAATATATGTTGTTTTTTTCCCATAGGTCCTGCCTTTGTATTATGATGTATTTCTGTGGTTTATTGGAGGTTTTTCGCTATTGCTGATTAATAGGTTCCTTTAACTATGAGAGATCTTTGTTTACTTAATATACATAAGACCGGCCTCTGTATGATATAATGGATTGTATTTTTATATCTAGATTGTGCAGATGACATGGTGAGAGCCAGGATTGTGTTACTCATTAGTAGATAGCTGGCAGTGTTACCTTGGCAACGCACAAATGCTCCTGGCGGAAATGGCGTAACACTGTCTTCTCCTGGATACCGGAAGTGTTGTGCGTTCCAGCCTTTTAGCAGTGGAACGAACACTGAATTCAGCATCACTGCTGAGTACAGCAGTGCCGCGGCCAGACAAGTTTACTATTGTAAGGTCTGGATTTGAAGTAGGTATTATCTGTGCGGCCATATATAGATTATTACACTGGTGTTAATTCATTATAGGATTATTGAGTGTTGATTGGTGCGCAGTGTTTGGCGCCGTTTTTGAGATCTCTCAGAGTATATAAGGGGCCTGTTAGGCATTTCCTGGTTGCTGTTGGAGACCATGGACTATTAGGACATGTTGTGTTTGCTGCTACATTGTATGTCTTGAGGATGATCCTGATTGGATCGAAACGTTGAAATTTTTGGAATTGATAAGTATGAAATAAAAACCTGTTTTTTTAAGTGCAATTATTGATCTGGTGAGTGCCCCTCTATTGCTTTTATATATATATATATATATATATATATATATAGACGCCTCGTTCAAACAGCAGCGGCACTCGTGGGATTTGTAGTCAAAACAAACGTGTATTTCACATCAAATAGCCGACGTTTCGGGTAGAGATGAGCGCCTGAAATTTTTCGGGTTTTGTGTTTTGGTTTTGGGTTCGGTTCCGCGGCCGTGTTTTGGGTTCGAACGCGTTTTGGCAAAACCTCACCGAATTTTTTTTGTCGGATTCGGGTGTGTTTTGGATTCGGGTGTTTTTTTCAAAAAACACTAAAAAACAGCTTAAATCATAGAATTTGGGGGTCATTTTGATCCCAAAGTATTATTAACCTCAAAAACCATAATTTACACTCATTTTCAGTCTATTCTGAATACCTCACACCTCACAATATTATTTTTAGTCCTAAAATTTGCACCGAGGTCGCTGTGTGAGTAAGATAAGCGACCCTAGTGGCCGACACAAACACCGGGCCCATCTAGGAGTGGCACTGCAGTGTCACGCAGGATGTCCCTTCCAAAAAACCCTCCCCAAACAGCACATGACGCAAAGAAAAAAAGAGGCGCAATGAGGTAGCTGTGTGAGTAAGATTAGCGACCCTAGTGGCCGACACAAACACCGGGCCCATCTAGGAGTGGCACTGCAGTGTCACGCAGGATGTCCCTTCCAAAAAACCCTCCCCAAACAGCACATGACGCAAAGAAAAAAAGAGGCGCAATGAGGTAGCTGACTGTGTGAGTAAGATTAGCGACCCTAGTGGCCGACACAAACACCGGGCCCATCTAGGAGTGGCACTGCAGTGTCACGCAGGATGTCCCTTCCAAAAAACCCTCCCCAATCAGCACATGATGCAAAGAAAAAGAAAAGAAAAAAGAGGTGCAAGATGGAATTGTCCTTGGGCCCTCCCACCCACCCTTATGTTGTATAAACAAAACAGGACATGCACACTTTAACCAACCCATCATTTCAGTGACAGGGTCTGCCACACGACTGTGACTGATATGACGGGTTGGTTTGGACCCCCCCCCAAAAAAGAAGCAATTAATCTCTCCTTGCACAAACTGGCTCTACAGAGGCAAGATGTCCACCTCATCTTCACCCTCCGATATATCACCGTGTACATCCCCCTCCTCACAGATTATCAATTCGTCCCCACTGGAATCCACCATCTCAGCTCCCTGTGTACTTTGTGGAGGCAATTGCTGCTGGTCAATGTCTCCGCGGAGGAATTGATTATAATTCATTTTAATGAACATCATCTTCTCCACATTTTCTGGATGTAACCTCGTACGCCGATTGCTGACAAGGTGAGCGGCGGCACTAAACACTCTTTCGGAGTACACACTTGTGGGAGGGCAACTTAGGTAGAATAAAGCCAGTTTGTGCAAGGGCCTCCAAATTGCCTCTTTTTCCTGCCAGTATAAGTACGGACTGTGTGACGTGCCTACTTGGATGCGGTCACTCATATAATCCTCCACCATTCTATCAATGTTGAGAGAATCATATGCAGTGACAGTAGACGACATGTCCGTAATCGTTGTCAGGTCCTTCAGTCCGGACCAGATGTCAGCATCAGCAGTCGCTCCAGACTGCCCTGCATCACCGCCAGCGGGTGGGCTCGGAATTCTGAGCCTTTTCCTCGCACCCCCAGTTGCGGGAGAATGTGAAGGAGGAGATGTTGACAGGTCGCGTTCCGCTTGACTTGACAATTTTGTCACCAGCAGGTCTTTCAACCCCAGCAGACCTGTGTCTGCCGGAAAGAGAGATCCAAGGTAGGCTTTAAATCTAGGATCGAGCACGGTGGCCAAAATGTAGTGCTCTGATTTCAACAGATTGACCACCCGTGAATCCTTGTTAAGCGAATTAAGGGCTGCATCCACAAGTCCCACATGCCTAGCGGAATCGCTCCCTTTTAGCTCCTTCTTCAATGCCTCCAGCTTCTTCTGCAAAAGCCTGATGAGGGGAATGACCTGACTCAGGCTGGCAGTGTCTGAACTGACTTCACGTGTGGCAAGTTCAAAGGGCATCAGAACCTTGCACAACGTTGAAATCATTCTCCACTGCACTTGAGACAGGTGCATTCCACCTACTATATCGTGCTCAATTGTATAGGCTTGAATGGCCTTTTGCTGCTCCTCCAACCTCTGAAGCATATAGAGGGTTGAATTCCACCTCGTTACCACTTCTTGCTTCAGATGATGGCAGGGCAGGTTCAGTAGTTTTTGGTGGTGCTCCAGTCTTCTGTACGTGGTGCCTGTACGCCGAAAGTGTCCCGCAATTTTTCTGGCCACCGACAGCATCTCTTGCACGCCCCTGTCGTTTTTTAAAAAATTCTGCACCACCAAATTCAAGGTATGTGCAAAACATGGGACGTGCTGGAATTTGCCCATATTTAATGCACACACAATATTGCTGGCGTTGTCCGATGCCACAAATCCACAGGAGAGTCCAATTGGGGTAAGCCATTCCGCGATGATCTTCCTCAGTTGCCGTAAGAGGTTTTCAGCTGTGTGCGTATTCTGGAAACCGGTGATACAAAGCGTAGCCTGCCTAGGAAAGAGTTGGCGTTTGCGAGATGCTGCTACTGGTGCCGCCGCTGCTGTTCTTGCGGCGGGAGTCCATACATCTACCCAGTGGGCTGTCACAGTCATATAGTCCTGACCCTGCCCTGCTCCACTTGTCCACATGTCCGTGGTTAAGTGGACATTGGGTACAGCTGCATTTTTTAGGACACTGGTGACTCTTTTTCTGAGGTCTGTGTACATTTTCGGTATCGCCTGCCTAGAGAAATGGAACCTAGATGGTATTTGGTACCGGGGACACAGTACCTCCAACAAGTCTCTAGTTGGCTCTGCAGTAATGATGGATACCGGAACCACGTTTCTCACCACCCAGGATGCCAAGGCCTCAGTTATCCGCTTTGCAGTAGGATGACTGCTGTGATATTTCATCTTCCTCGCAAAGGACTGTTGAACAGTCAATTGCTTACTGGAAGTAGTACAAGTGGGCTTACGACTTCCCCTCTGGGATGACCATCGACTCCCAGCGGCAACAACAGCAGCGCCAGCAGCAGTAGGCATTACACGCAAGGATGCATCGGAGGAATCCCAGGCAGGAGAGGACTCGTCAGAATTGCCAGTGACATGGCCTGCAGGACTATTGGCATTCCTGGGGAAGGAGGAAATTGACACTGAGGGAGTTGGTGGGGTGGTTTGCGTGAGCTTGGTTACAAGAGGAAGGGATTTACTGGTCAGTGGACTGCTTCCGCTGTCACCCAAAGTTTTTGAACTTGTCACTGACTTATTATGAATGCGCTGCAGGTGACGTATAAGGGAGGATGTTCCGAGGTGGTTAACGTCCTTACCCCTACTTATTACAGCTTGACAAAGGGAACACACGGCTTGACACCTGTTGTCCGCATTTCTGGTGAAATACCTCCACACCGAAGAGCTGATTTTTTTGGTATTTTCACCTGGCATGTCAACGGCCATATTCCTCCCACGGACAACAGGTGTCTCCCCGGGTGCCTGACTTAAACAAACCACCTCACCATCAGAATCCTCCTGGTCAATTTCCTCCCCAGCGCCAGCAACACCCATATCCTCCTCATCCTGGTGTACTTCAACACTGACATCTTCAATCTGACTATCAGGAACTGGACTGCGGGTGCTCCTTCCAGCACTTGCAGGGGGCGTGCAAATGGTGGAAGGCGCATGCTCTTCACGTCCAGTGTTGGGAAGGTCAGGCATCGCAACCGACACAATTGGACTCTCCTTGTGGATTTGGGATTTCGAAGAATGCACAGTTCTTTGCTGTGCTGCTTTTGCCAGCTTGAGTCTTTTCATTTTTCTAGCGAGAGGCTGAGTGCTTCCATCCTCATGTGAAGCTGAACCACTAGCCATGAACATAGGCCAGGGCCTCCGCCGTTCCTTGCCACTCCGTGTGGTAAATGGCATATTGGCAAGTTTACGCTTCTCCTCCGACAATTTTATTTTAGGTTTTGGAGTCCTTTTTTTACTGATATTTGGTGTTTTGGATTTGACATGCTCTGTACTATGACATTGGGCATCGGCCTTGGCAGACGACGTTGCTGGCATTTCATCGTCTCGGCCATGACTAGTGGCAGCAGCTTCAGCACGAGGTGGAAGTGGATCTTGATCTTTCCCTAATTTTGGAACCTCAACATTTTTGTTCTCCATATTTTAATAGGCACAACTAAAAGGCACCTCAGGTAAACAATGGAGATGGATGGATTGGATACTAGTATACAATTATGGACGGGCTGCCGAGTGCCGACACAGAGGTAGCCACAGCCGTGAACTACCGCACTGTACTGTGTCTGCTGCTAATATATAGACTGGTTGATAAAGAGATAGTATACTCGTAACTAGTATGTATGTATAAAGAAAGAAAAAAAAACCACGGTTAGGTGGTATATACAATTATGGACGGGCTGCCGAGTGCCGACACAGAGGTAGCCACAGCCGTGAACTACCGCACTGTACTGTGTCTGCTGCTAATATATAGACTGGTTGATAAAGAGATAGTATACTCGTAACTAGTATGTATGTATAAAGAAAGAAAAAAAAACCACGGTTAGGTGGTATATACAATTATGGACGGGCTGCCGAGTGCCGACACAGAGGTAGCCACAGCCGTGAACTACCGCACTGTACTGTGTCTGCTGCTAATATATAGACTGGTTGATAAAGAGATAGTATACTCGTAACTAGTATGTATGTATAAAGAAAGAA
This sequence comes from Pseudophryne corroboree, assembly GCF_028390025.1. Taxonomy (NCBI): domain Eukaryota; kingdom Metazoa; phylum Chordata; class Amphibia; order Anura; family Myobatrachidae; genus Pseudophryne; species Pseudophryne corroboree. The sequence continues at coordinate 533,890,996 of NC_086449.1, read as the reverse complement.
AAAAAAACCACGGTTAGGTGGTATATACAATTATGGACGGGCTGCCGAGTGCCGACACAGAGGTAGCCACAGCCGTGAACTACCGCACTGTACTGTGTCTGCTGCTAATATATAGACTGGTTGATAAAGAGATAGTATACCCGTAACTAGTATGTATGTATAAAGAAAGGAAAAAAAAACCACGGTTAGGTGGTATATACAATTATGGACGGGCTGCCGAGTGCCGACACAGAGGTAGCCACAGCCGTGAACTACCGCACTGTACTGTGTCTGCTGCTAATATATAGACTGGTTGATAAAGAGATAGTATACTCGTAACTAGTATGTATGTATAAAGAAAGAAAAAAAAACCACGGTTAGGTGGTATATACAATTATGGACGGGCTGCCGAGTGCCGACACAGAGGTAGCCACAGCCGTGAACTACCGCACTGTACTGTGTCTGCTGCTAATATATAGACTGGTTGATAAAGAGATAGTATACTCGTAACTAGTATGTATGTATAAAGAAAGAAAAAAAAACCACGGTTAGGTGGTATATACAATTATGGACGGGCTGCCGAGTGCCGACACAGAGGTAGCCACAGCCGTGAACTACCGCACTGTACTGTGTCTGCTGCTAATATATAGACTGGTTGATAAAGAGATAGTATACTCGTAACTAGTATGTATGTATAAAGAAAGAAAAAAAAAACACGGTTAGGTGGTATATACAATTATGGACGGGCTGCCGAGTGCCGACACAGAGGTAGCCACAGCCGTGAACTACCGCACTGTACTGTGTCTGCTGCTAATATATAGACTGGTTGATAAAGAGATAGTATACTCGTAACTAGTATGTATGTATAAAGAAAGAAAAAAAAACCACGGTTAGGTGGTATATACAATTATGGACGGGCTGCCGAGTGCCGACACAGAGGTAGCCACAGCCGTGAACTACCGCACTGTACTGTGTCTGCTGCTAATATAGACTGGTTGATAAAGAGATAGTATACTACTAATATTATATATACTGGTGGTCAGGTCACTGGTCACTAGTCACACTGGCAGTGGCACTCCTGCAGCAAAAGTGTGCACTGTTTAATTTTAATATAATATTATGTACTCCTGGCTCCTGCTATAACCTATAACTGGCACTGCACACAATTATAAGCTGTGTGAGCTGAGCAGTCAGACAGATATATAATATATATAGATGATGCAGCACACTGGCCTGAGCCTGAGCAGTGCACACAGATATGGTATGTGACTGACTGAGTCACTGTGTGTATCGCTTTTTTCAGGCAGAGAACGGATATATTAAATAAACTGCACTGTGTGTCTGGTGGTCACTCACTATATAATATATTATGTACTCCTGGCTCCTGCTATAACCTATAACTGGCACTGCAGTAGTGCTCCCCAGTCTCCCCCACAATTATAAGCTGTGTGAGCTGAGCAGTCAGACAGATATATATAATATTATATATAGATAATAGATGATGCAGCACACTGGCCTGAGCCTGAGCAGTGCACACAGATATGGTATGTGACTGAGTCACTGTGTGCTGTGTATCGCTTTTTTCAGGCAGAGAACGGATTATAAATAAAACTGGTGGTCACTATCAGCAAAACTCTGCACTGTACTGAGTACTCCTAATGCTCCCCAAAATTAGTAAATCAAGTGTCTCTCTAATCTATTCTAAACGGAGAGGACGCCAGCCACGTCCTCTCCCTATCAATCTCAATGCACGTGTGAAAATGGCGGCGACGCGCGGCTCCTTATATAGAATCCGAGTCTCGCGATAGAATCCGAGCCTCGCGAGAATCCGACAGCGTCATGATGACGTTCGGGCGCGCTCGGGTTAACCGAGCAAGGCGGGAAGATCCAAGACGCTCGGACCCGTGAAAAAAAACATGAAGTTCTGGCGGGTTCGGATTCAGAGAAACCGAACCCGCTCATCTCTAGTTTCGGGGCACACACGCCCCTTTGTCAAGGTGAGCCGAAACGTCGGCTATTTGATGTGAAATACACGTTTGTTTTGACTACAAATCCCACGAGTGCCGTTGCTGTTTGAACGAGGCGTCTACATCATTTATTCCAGAAGGCACCGGGGTGTCATTTACTGAGGGGCGAGTGCCGGTCCGTCCAAAGTCTCTCTCTCTCTCTATATATATATATATATATATATATATGTATGTGTGTGTGTGTGTGTGTATATATATATATATATATATATATATATATACCTGTACTGTATTTATAGGTAATAAAAGTTGTAAAAAAATGTATGTTCGTTCTGGCATCACACAAAAACTACTAAATGAATTTGGATGGTGTTTTCACTGGGAGGCAGTTGATATGACGGCTGTCAGGATCCCAGCACTCACCATGCATGTCGAGTGCAGCATGGCGAGCGCAGCGCGGCAAGTGCGGTGAGCCCACAAGGGGCTCTTTTGCACTCACCCCGGTGCCTGTATGCTGGGCGCCGGGATCCCAAGCGCCGGCATGACATACTACACCCGTTTTCACTATTGGATAGCTTAGTGGCCTAGACAGAAACTGAGGTATGTATTATTTCGATGTGACAGGGAGACAAACAGTAAAGGAAAATCCAGACGCTTCATGGAACAATAGAGTAAATAATAGCATCCCACACCACACCCCAATAAAAAAGTGAAAAAATTAGAAAGAAACTGCCATTAGGTGCAAGTCAGGAAAGCGGGTATGTGTCTTGTAAAGGGGTGAAAGTGGTCGAGAGACCTCTCTCCAAAGAAGACAGTGGAGGCCATGGAGAATAAAAAAAACTTTGCTAGGGATGCGTCCAATGCAGAGGCGTCACCAACACCTTGTACACCCGGAGCGGCACCGTCATAAAAGGGGTGTGGCTTCATGGGAGGGGAGGGGCTTTGCAGGAGGGGCGGGGCTTCAATTCTCGACCCCCGTTTTTCGTCACTTTGGGGGGTTTGGGAGGTGCGTGCTGCCTCTCGTGGAGTGCTTTATGTGCAGTGCCGGCTCCTGCTCAGTGACAGGAGCCGAGTGCTGCACATAATGTACCAGTGAAGCACTCGGCTCCTGTCACTGAGCAGGAGCAGGCATTTTGGTGTCACCCCTCGGCGGGTGACACCCGGGAGCGGGCCGCACCCCCCTTGTGACGCCACTGGTCCAATGACCTGCTACAAATGTGGAGGAAATCTCAGGGACTATCTAGTTAAGAAAGATGTCCCTACAAAACCTGTTACTACAGGCATCTTTGGTCAAATAAAAAACCCGGGCTTGTACAGATGTCCCTCGTGTACAACATGCAATTACCTTCTGACTGAATCTAGTTTTAAGCATCTCCATAAGGATTATAAATATAACATCAGACACGTCCTGGGCTGTTCATCCACATATGTGATTTATTATATAACCTGTCCATGTCACCTATACTATGTTGGTATGACAAGCAGAACGTTTAAAGAAAGAATGGCCTTGCATAGGTCTTCTATCAGTAATGCACTGGCCGGTAAGGATATAGGGCCTAATTCAGACCTGATCATATATGTGCTAAATTTAGCACATCTACAATCAGCTTCCCTGACATGCGGGGGGACGCCCAGCACAGGGCTAGTCTGCCCCGCGTGTCAGTCCCTGCCCCGTCGCACCAGTACAAAAGCATCGCACGACGGCGATGATTATGTACTTGGCTCCCCGCCAGTGCAGCTCCTGCTCGCTGGCAGGGGGCTACCCGTCGCTGTGAAGGTCGCAACGGCTGCGTGTGACATCACGCAGCCGCCACGGCCCGCCCCCCCCCCCCCCCCCGCACGGTCTGGGCATGCCTGTGTTGCCCGGACTGTGCCCCTAAAATGGCGACCAAACGTCCCAGCCCTCCCCCTCCCGCCCAGCGAACACCTCTGCTTTTCAATCAGGGAGAGGCATTCGTAGGGCTGAGACAGCCGCCGGCGCATGCGCAGTTCAGACCTGAACTCTGCTGTGCAAAAACACACAGCAGCGATCAGGTCTGAATCAGCCCCATAGAACAGCCAGTGGCTAGACACTTCAAACTTAAACAACATCCACTGTCTGCCTTGAAGTACCAAATCATAGATCATCTAACGCCTTTACAACGTGGTGGAGATCGGAATGCAGCCTTATTGAAATTGGAGTCTTGTTGGATATTCCGGTTGGATACCCTTCAACCTAGAGGATTTAATGAAAAAATAAACTGGAATGCCTTTAAGTCACAGGTTCTCAAACTCGGTCCTCAGGACCCCACACAGTGCATGTTTTGCAGGTCTCCTCACAGAATCACAAGTGACATAATTAGCTCCACCTGTGGACCTTTTAAAATGTGTCTGTGAGTAATTACACCTGTGCACCTGCTGGGTTACCTGCAAAACATGCACTGTGTGGGGTCCTGAGGACCGAGTTTGAGAACCACTGCTTTAAGTAATAGTTAGGTCTAATAGGCAAGCTGGTTCATTAGTGGCACTGGACATATTAAAATACAAAACCTATATAGCTTTGACATTCCTTATCACGGTATTTGCATTTTCAGCTTGGAACTAGCTGTCACATTATGTATTTGCTCCTTTATAATTTCTAAGGGGCATACTCATTATATAAGCTTATAGTTTGTGCCATTTTTATTGTTCTCTAGTGATTGTTCACAGTTATTATAATATTTGTTTAGTGTACAATGTTAACAGAGGTGTTTTTCTACAGCTCTTAGCCGTGTTCCCGGAGCGGCAGGCAACGTTGGATGGTTGTCGTGGCAACGTACTGGCGCGCAGCGCTAACGTCACTGGGGAGCATCTCAGCGGGCGGAAGCACACCTGAACGCCCTTTTCTCCTCTTTCTTACCTGACCACAGCAGCCTGATGACAGGGTCCTGTGCGGCCCAGAAACGTCGCTGACTACTATGTTGTTACACTAATTGAATATAACTGAATTTATACTACAGCAGTGCCGTGCGTGATATTTTTTCCAAAAGATATCCTCACACTTGGATATATATATATATATATATATATATACAAATAGAGAATTCAGCACTCACCATAGCAAGCTCACTTGTCCTCATAACATCAATAAATAAATGATGGGGGTTTAGTTAGTGAATTGGCCAATGCACGGAAGCTTGCATACCGCTCCACGGTACCCCACCTTCATGCAGGTCCTACACTATCACAAAGCCTTAAGAATTAAAACCTGGCAACTGTATCACATATAATAGAAGAGAGTATTGACTGCATAGGAGAGAAAAGAGTTAAACATCTGGGGAGGGGTGGACCTAGCTGTTAGGAAAGTACAGCCTTTAAGGGGAGGGCTTGATATATATAGGGAAGGCGAAGCCATTTTAAGCCTCTTGGTGATTTGGTTTTATGCAAGACAGTGCTGCGTCTCCCTAGGAAAAGGGGGACAAAGCCTGATAATGCAGAGGAGACAAAGATCCCCTTTTGAAGGGATCTGCATCACTGGGAGAGGCACAGGCGATCCTCTGCAAATCATCTGGCTGTGAGTACTGGTTGTATTAGGGCCAGTTTAGCACAGCTTCCTGCATATGACAGGTTTTAGAAACCATTTGTTGTGGTCAGTTTCCCCCTCCCCTCTGGATCGCAGCGGACACACCGCTGTGAGGCGGCCGGGATCCCTCCCGCAAAGTTTCCCCTAACAGGGAGGCGCCCTGCGGGACCTGATCGAGCGGTCCCAGCGCGCCCAGCCAGCGGGAGATCCCAATGCCGTGCGGCGGTGCACATGCCCTCAGCCGCCGGAGGCGGGGAGCAGGGGAGAGACGCGGCAGTGAGCACGCAGCTGAGGAGATTTACTCAGCTGCGGGCAGGCACTGAATGGGTGCTAATCACCAGCGGCCAGGGGGAGAGCCGCGTCCGGGACATTACCAGCGTGCGGGGAGACACTGTATGGCGCCGCTACGGGACTTGGTGTGAAACGGTCTCGTAGCGCATGCGCACACCAGAGACGCCGCAGTGTTTCCGGGCGGCTGTAGGAGAAGTTCTCCTCAGCTTTGTGTGGGGGAGAGGCCGCTCAGTACAATAGCGCGCCTCCCCATATGGTTAGAATTATTAAAAAGGTCTTAATAGTCAGCTATCTTAAATATCCCAAACGAGCGCCATTTACGGGGAAGGGATAGCCCCCCCCCTGTATAGATCAGAGGGATGTTTTATGTGTGCCAATAGCTCCCTCTAATGGCGAAAAAGTATATGCAGAAATGTGAGGATCTACTTTACAAAATAATCCTTTAGACTATTGTATGTCCAAAGGACTTCTATTATAAAGATCCTGAAAGGAATACAACGAAGCAAGCGGATACCAACTCTACCGCGTAGCTGAGTTACAGTTAAGGGTGTATATTGGCATGTCGGCTGGTGGTTTAAACGTTTTTCCCCTATTTATTTATATATATAAATTTCTCCTGTTCTGGATTCTATGTAAAGAAGAGAACAGTAATTCCAGCCGGATCCGATAGCCTTGCTCCGTCATCACTCACAGCCTTTCTCTTCCTAGTTAAAAGGGTGACAGTGCTGTGAAATACCCTGGTACGGGGTTTTAACCAACATGTCTAAAGCAAGGACCCTACACCTGGAAACAGTGCTCCGCATAGGTCATGGCTAAGGACTTGGCAGATGGAATCTCCAGGTGAATCGCAAAATCACGCATGCAGCACTAGAAAAAGGCTGCGAGATTTATATATATATTCATTTATAAGCTAGGATCAGACCGGTAACGGCAGGGGAGCACGGTCGCTGCGCATTCCACGCGGGGTTCCCGGCGTGCGCCGCAGGCGGGGGCCGCCCCCCCCCCCCCCTCTTTTGTTTTATCTTCCACAGAGGACCGAGGTGACAGGGATTTGGCAGACTTCGTGATTGACGATGATTGGAAGGATGACGACGAAGAATCCGGGTCGGAGAGGTCGACGGCATCCGGTGAGTTGGGGCAGTCTTTATCAAATTTCGCCGCGAGCTCGAGTACGCGTAACTCTTCATCCCCCTCCTCATCCTCCTCTTGGGCATCGCAGACGTCCGACGCTGATAGTACTGCTAGGACACGGAAGGAGACTGAGAAACTTGCCAAAAGGGCGGCAAAGCAGCAGAAGAGGCGTAAGCGGCAGGCGAATGTGGGAAGAGGAGCGTAGGGCGAGGAAGAGGCGAGATCTTCCGGGGGTAGTGCGCTGCGGGTATACGGCAGTGACGCGGGGCCTGCGAGATAGCTGCCGCGAACAGATACGTAGGGGTGACTTTGTAGACTATTTGGTTTGACTAAGGCCATGAAGAAGGATTACAAAGCGGCGGCCGCTACAAAGGGCATGGGGGCGGAAGCTTCCAGGTCTTTTGATAAATGGCTGGCCGGATTGGGGTGTTTGCGGCTTGCTATTTGGAGGACAGGCCGGAAGAGCACGTGAATATCATCCGGTACCTTCATCTAGTGCACGACATGCAGCGCACATCCTGGGGTTCGGAATGGCGGCGATATGACCAAGAGTTTCGGGAGAAGCAGGACAGGTTACGGGTCATGGACTTCGCGTTCAAAGACCTGGAGGTCTGTCTCAAAGTGACCCGGGCATCCCAGCGGGGGGACGAGACCCAGGAACAGGGTACGGGGGGGCGCCGCGGGGGGTCGTCAGCGCAGGGAGCGGGCGCGTACGTGGCATTTGCCAAAACAGGCGGATTGGCCGTTCGCATGGGCGGGCGGTCTGCCCCTCGGGGGAAATGCTTCGCTTTTAACAGCGGAGCATGTTCATTGACAAACAGTGCCGTTTTCGCCACTCTTGCCAGCAGGGCGGTGGAACCCAACCAGCCTCCTCTTGTTCCAAAGGGGGACGACAGGGCAATCGGGGGAAACAACCCTACCCTAAGCAGGCCGCGAGCGGGACCGCTCAGCAGGGCACCAGCGCCAGTTAAGTTGGAAACTATGGGTAAATGGTTGGGTCTTTATCCTAATAAACGGGATGCAAATTTTTGGTTAGATGTTTTTAAGTTCGGGTTCCGCTTGCCTGTTGCAAGCGAGATGTCCGTGCGTGCGCACAGAACCTTCAATCCGCCCGAGTTTCGCCGACTGTGTTGCGGGAAAAGTGGATAGGGAGCTCAGGTTGAGCAGGATGGAGGGGCCGTTTAAGTCAATCCCGGTGGATGACTTGGTCATCTCCCCGGTTCGGGTGGTACCAAAGAAGACTCCGGGCGCCTTTCGGCTGATTCAGCATTTTTCTTACCCGCCACGAGCGTCGGTCAGCGACGCCATACCACCGGCTCATTGCTCGGTGGTGTATCAGTCGTTCGACGAGACGCTAGGTATGGTCCGCAGCTACGGGAGCGGGGCCCTCATGGCTGAGATCGATGTTGAGTCAGCTTTTAGATTACTGCGGCATCCTGTCTATCAATTTTGGGGGAATGAAATTGACACCGTGGCGGGAGAGTGTAGCCCGCCCCAGGACGAAGTGTCAAAGCTCCGCGAAACTATTCGCCGTTTCAACGGCTCGCGTAAAGTCACGCTGCGGCAGGCTCAGTCCGTGCGGGGCATGCTGAACTTTGCTTGTCGGGTGATACCGATGGGCAGGGTTTTCTGCAGGAAGCTCGACAGAGCTGCAGCGGGGTGTGCCAGGCCGCATCATTTCGTTCGTTTGTCCTCTGAGTTAAAAAGGGATTTGGCCGTTTGGGCTTCATTCCTGGAGGAATTCAACGGGGTGAGCATATGGCAAGCGCCAGCCATTGACAGCGAGAGTTTGCAGTTTTTTACCAATGCTGCAGGTTCCTCGGGATTCGGCTGTCTTCTGTAGGGATCGTGGTGTGCGGCATCTTGGCCGGCGAAGTGGCATAGCGAGGGTCTTAAAAAGGATCTGGTGCTGCTGGAGCTTTTTTCCCATTATGGTGGCGCTGGAAGTTTGGGGCGATCGGTTGGCTAACCGCAGCATAGTGTTCAGGGAGTTAATCTGGCCGTGGTACATGCGATTAATAACCAAAGGGCGAAATCGCTGGTGGTACTACGGGTTCTTGTACAATTGCTTTTCACTTGCTTGCATAGGAACCTATAGTTCCGGACGCAGCACGTGCTCGGGTTGGAAAACGAAATCGCAGACGCGTTGTCGCGTGGACAGTGGGAGAGATTTCGGGGGTTTGGTTCCCAAGGCCGAAGAGCAAGGTTTTCACTGTCCCGGTTATGTTTGGCAGGTGACCGTACCGGACTGAAGGGTTTAGCGTTGCGGTCAATCGCGCCGGACACGCGCAAGGTGTACGAACAGGCTTGGAGTGAGTGGGAGGAGTTTGTCCGGGGGCGGCAACATCAAGGTAAGAGCAGGCATCGGCTGTTGCTTTCTGTTAGGTGGCAGCGCTACGTCTCCGACAGGTCACGAGCAGTGGTTTCTCGGTACTTGGCAGGCAATTCTTTTTCTGCAAGCTGCGAGGCGTCCCTGACGTAACGAAAAGCGAAGTTCTGCGGAAGGCAGTGAAAGGGTGGGCGCGAGTTGCGCCGTCGCCACCAGATAGGAGGCGGCCATCGATGCGGCTTTGTTGCCGGCCGTAATAAAGGCCGGAGGGCGAGTTGAGTCGTCCAGGTTTGAGACGCTTTTGTTTAGTTTGGCGTTCTCGATGGCTTTCCACGGAGCCTTTCGATTTTCTGAGTTGTTAGCGCCTTCCAAGAGAGCAGATTCGCGTTTGCTGGTTGAGGACTTGGTAGTGGGTGAGAGGTCCTGGCTGTGCAGGTTACGACGCTCCAAGACGGATCAGGTGGGGAGAGGGCGCTGGGTTACAATGGTATCAGCGCTGGAAGAGAGCGTTGCCCGGTGAGGCTGGCACTGCAATACGTGGGGGTGCGACCCGTTAAGGAGGGGTCTGGGCTGTTGCATTATGATGGGCTGCCAGTCACGAAATACCAGTTCAATGGATGCTGAGTCGCTGTTGGCGGGCCTGGGCCTCCCACCCACTGCTTTTGGTACCCACTCCTTTCGCATAGGCGCAGTGACGTCGGCTGCTGCGGCGGGCTACTCCAGAACGGATATACAGGCGGTGGGGCGATGGAAAGCAGCGAGTTATAGACGATATATTCGCCCCGTCGCATGAGAGGTCGGTTTGCGCTTGGTGCTTTGCGTAAAGTGGCAATGTATTATGCTGTTACAGTTCTGTGAATTTGTGGTGTTGTGCGTCTGTTGGTGTTACCCCTTTTGTTTTGTTTTTGTTTGTTATCCTACTCAGGGTTTAGCTACTCGCCGTTGCTGGCATGAGTCGGCAGCGGGGGTCTGGAGTTATTTGCGATTTTTTGCCTGACTTGACGGACTGAATTCTAATCCATAATTCGGCTAATTTGGTCTAATCAGAGTCCCTCAGCAGGTCTTTACGTTTCACCTCCAGCTGAGTTATTACATGTGTTTCCCATTTTATACCCCCCCCCCCCCCTTCCACCACCGCCCCCCCCCCCCCCCCCTGTTTTTATTTCGTTTAATTTTATTTGATTTTCCCCCTTTGTGTCTTTAATTGCACTTCTAAATTGGCAACAAAACGTGGTGCAGTCGGCTAGGCCGTGACTGCTGCAACAGCGAGTCCTAAAGTTTTCTTTTTTGGCAGATCCTTCAGTATAAGCAATGAATAAGCCTCTTAGTAATCAATCCTACCCCTCTTTTTCCCTTCAGGATGGTTTTAAGACATTTTGACCATTTGGGTGGTTGGCCACTCTTACATTTACGGGGCGGCCAGGTTTGTGGCCTCAGAAGGGTCTCAGGCATTGTTTGGAATACAGGGTGTCAGATGGCTTGGCTGGCGCGGAATGATGTGGGGTGAGCTGAGGAGTAGGTTAGTGAGTCAGGCCAGCAAGCATGGAGTCCCTAAGGTTTTGGTTGTCCATCTAGGGGGCAACGACTAGGGGAAGAGGACATCCTTGGAGCTGCGGTGGGCCATGATACAGGATCTGGCAAGTGTGACCGCGCAATGGACCAATTTGTGTGTTGGTTTTTTCCATGATGGTGCCGAGATTGTGTTGAGAGGGGTGTGGCGGATGGTCGCCGGATTGACGGAGCCCGGAAAAAGGTGAAAGGAGCTGTGGCAAAGTGGGTGCTGTCCCACGGTGAGAGGGTGGTCCGCCACCCGAGGATACGGTTCAGAGACAGCCACCTTTTCCGGCGCGATGGAGTACATCTATCCGAGGAGGGGATGATGTTTTTTCTGGAGGATCTAGGTTTCGCTTTGCAGGAGTTAGGGTAGGTTTATGGTGGCGGTGCGAAAGACTGTGGGGATGAGTCTTTCGCTGTTGGCGGAAAAGAACGGCAGTTTCGTATTGTAGAGAAAACTGTAGTGTTTTACAGTTTGTTGTGGTTTAGGTGCACTCACCTCCATCGACTTATGGCCGCTTGACCACCCATCCGGGAAGGCAGCGGCAGGGCACCCAGGAGCGGTGGGTAGTCACTGTGGGGGTTGAGTTGTCACCTATTACCGGTTTATGGTAAGCTTTTAGTAAATTTATAGGATTGAGTTATTTAAGTTAATTTAGATTAAGGAGCCGTTCTTTTGGGCCGCCACCATATGCCAGATGGAGCGGCATATTAAATTAATCTCTTTTATTACAGGTTTCCTAATGGTTAGGGACAAATAAATAGCTAGCAATTTTCTGCCAAATTCAAGTCTCAGTGTCGTTATTTCTGGTTATGTTTATGAATGCTTTACTTTCAAAGAAAGGGGTCCACCAAATATCACTAAGATGTTTAGAAGAGAGTATTGACTGCATAGGAGAGAAAAGAGTTAAACATCTGGGGAGGGGTGGACCTAGCTGTTAGGAAAGTACAGCCTTTAAGGGGAGGGCTTGATATATATAGGGAAGGCGAAGCCATTTTAAGCCTCTTGGTGATTTGGTTTCCCACCCTCCCGCCCTGGTAGTTGGAAATGGTGGCACGTGGTGCTTTGGCTCTAAGTTGTTGGCTGTTTTCGTTGGCTATTTATTGGCGGAAAAGAACGGCAGTTTCGTATTGTAGAGAAAACTGTAGTGTTTTACAGTTTGTTGTGGTTTAGGTGCACTCACCTCCATCGACTTATGGCCGCTTGACCACCCATCCGGGAAGGCAGCGGCAGGGCACCCAGGAGCGGTGGGTAGTCACTGTGGGGGTTGAGTTGTCACCTATTACCGGTTTATGGTAAGCTTTTAGTAAATTTATAGGATTGAGTTATTTAAGTTAATTTAGATTAAGGAGCCGTTCTTTTGGGCCGCCACCATATGCCAGATGGAGCGGCATATTAAATTAATCTCTTTTATTACAGGTTTCCTAATGGTTAGGGACAAATAAATAGCTAGCAATTTTCTGCCAAATTCAAGTCTCAGTGTCGTTATTTCTGGTTATGTTTATGAATGCTTTACTTTCAAAGAAAGGGGTCCACCAAATATCACTAAGATGTTTATAACTGCAAATATGTCCACTAAGTTTTAATGTATGTCTGCCACATATCTAGTGGCTTTTAAAGGCATACTAGTCACCTGACACAGCCGATAAATTACTAAGGAGCAGCTGACACAGGTTTAGAACAATTGAGATTACACAGGGGTGCTTGAAAAGGCCTGTGACCATGGTTAATAAGAGTTAACCAAAGATTAACCCCATAATATACAAACAAATATAGAAAACCACAGCACTCGCCACCCCAGAAGCGGGGTGCAGTGTCTGCACTCACCACTCATAGGGTGGGGTGCATGCAGCCCATGGCCACCTACCCAAATACATACAAATAGAGAATTCAGCACTCACCATAGCAAGCTCACTTGTCCTCATAACATCAATAAATAAATGATGGGGGTTTAGTTAGTGAATTGGCCAATGCACGGAAGCCTGCATACCGCTCCACGGTACCGCACCTTCATGCAGGTCCTACACTATCACAAAGCCTTAAGAATTAAAACCTGGCAACTGTATCACATATAATATAACTGCAAATATGTCCACTAAGTTTAATGTATGTCTGCCACATATCTAGTGGCTTTTAAAGGCATACTAGTCACCTGACACAGCCGATAAATTACTAAGGAGCAGCTGACACAGGTTTAGAAGAATTGAGATTACACAGGGGTGCATGAAAAGCCACTAGATATGTGGCAGACATACATTAAACTTAGTGGACATATTTGCAGTTATATTATATGTGATACAGTTGCCAGGTTTTAATTCTTAAGGCTTTGTGATAGTGTAGGACCTGCATGAAGGTGGGGTACCGTGGAGCGGTATGCAGGCTTCCGTGTATTGGCCAATTCACTAACTAAACCCCCATCATTTATTTATTGATGTTATGAGGACAAGTGAGCTTGCTATGGTGAGTGCTGAATTCTCTATTTGTATGTATTTGGGTAGGTGGCCATGGGCTGCATGCACCCCACCCTATGAGTGGTGAGTGCAGACACTGCACCCCGCTTCTGGGGTGGCGAGTGCTGTGGTTTTCTATATTTGTTTGTATATTATGGGGTTAATTCTTATTAACCATGGTCACAGGCCTTTTCATGCACCCCTGTGTAATCTCAATTGTTCTAAACCTGTGTCAGCTGCTCCTTAGTAATTTATCGGCTGTGTCAGGTGACTAGTATGCCTTTAAAAGCCACTAGATATGTGGCAGACATACAGATGTAGCCACCTTTATCTTGACTGTTTCTCCGCCGAGACGGGCGTTTAGTCACGCTAAGGCGATAGCTGAGTTTAATCACAGGTAGGCGCGTTGAGGCGATCTAGATACTCATCATGCATTACACATCTCCACCACTGTGTGGCTAATGCTCCACTAATCCAGTACTTTCGATCGTACAGTATAGCGGCGGATTGATCTACAGCTCTGGCAATACTGTAGGCGTAACGGGAGGCGGTGGAAAAAGTATGGAGTACTGTATGTGTATGGAGACGCAACTACAGTAATTGTGTAAAAGGAAGAATGTACAGGACAATGTATAAACACCGTGCTTTTAAAATACATGAGTGTCTGGGAATGGAGGGCTACAGTAGCTAGCAGGAGGCGGTGGAAAATACCGTGCTTTACAAATGCGAGCGTCCGAGTCCTCTAAGGCATAAACCAACACCAATGGGGTGGGGGCCGGGCGCTGTTTGCAGTACTTTCACACATGAAATTGGGAGTCTCTCATGAGGCGTCGTGGGCTAGGGGTGAAGGCTCCCACCTCCCACGCTGGGGGTCCAGGGTTCGAGACGTGATGTGCCTTCTTTTTTTTTTTTAATAATACACTGTATTATTTTATCTACATTGTAAGACAGTCAATGGAAAGGTGCACACAAGTTACATATAAATCAGAGTACATCTGCAGGAGCGATTCTTTACGCTAAATGCAACTAAACAGCGGGAATGAAATGAGGGTATTCTGACGCTACTAACTGAGCAAAACAGTACTGTAGATCTTCAGCGTTTGTGTATTGCACATGACCTGAATTCCCTCCCTGTGCAGGCTCCCAGGGGGGAAGGGCGATGGGGGTAGGGGGAGACGATGGGAAATACTGTACTGTGCCTTTTGAAATGCAATTACATGAGTGTCCGAGTCCACTACGGCATACTGTAAACCAACACCAATGGGAAGGAAATGCCAACCATTTTTTTTATGTGTTCCCGTGACATTCATTTAAAAAAAAAAAATTCTCTCTAATACATCCAATGGAAGGATGCACACAGGTTTCACATAAATCAAAGTACATCTGCAGGAGCGATTCTTTACGCTAAATGCAACTGCACAACGGCAATGAGTAGAAATGAGTGTATTCTGACGCTACTAAGTGAGCAAAACAGTACTATACAGTAGATATTCGGCGTTTGTGTATTGCACATGACCTGAATTCCCTCCCTGTCTACTGCATGATCTGTGCAGGCTCCCAGGGGGGAAGGGCAATAGGCTAGCAGGAGGCGGTGGAAAATACCGTGCTTTACAAATGCGAGCGTCCGAGTCCTCTAAGGCATAAACCAACACCAATGGGGTGGGGGCCGGGCGCTGTTTGCAGTACTTTCACACATGAAATTGGGAGTCTCTCATGAGGCGTCGTGGGCTAGGGGTGAAGGCTCCCACCTCCCACGCTGGGGGTCCAGGGTTCGAGACGTGATGTGCCTTCTTTTTTTTTATTTTATTTTTTATTGTAATAATACACTGTATTATTTTATCAACATTGTAAGACAGTCAACGGAAAGGTGCACACAAGTTACATATAAATTAGAGTACATCTGCAGGAGCGATTCTTTACGCTAAATGCAACTGCACAGCGGCAATGAGTAGAAATGAGTGTATTCTGACGCTACTAAGTGAGCAAAACAGTACTACAGTATACAGTAGATATTCGGCGTTTGTGTATTGCACATGACCTGAATTCCCTCCCTGTCTACTGCATGATCTGTGCAGGCTCCCAGGGGGGAAGGGCAATAAGCTAGCAGGAGGCTACTGGGGACTCAGACTCATACAGTACTTGCATTTCAAAAGCACAGTATTTTCCACCGCCTCCCGCTTGCCCATCGCCCTTCCCCCCTGGGATCCTGCACAGGTTATGCAGTAGACAGGGAGGGAGTTATTCACGTAAACTAGGGCAAAGCTGCAGGAGCAGTTGTACTGTTTAGGGTCTATGCACCATATGGTATACATACAATTCTATAGCAGGGCAGACTCAATTGAAATGGCTACCGCCTGTGTCTCCTCGCCCAATGGAGGCCCTCGGCTATGGAGCAAGTAACAGCACAGATTTGGTAGGTCACGGGGCAATGCTGAAGGAGCGTCAGAATCCCCTAGCTAAAATACACAGGGGTGATAGGGATAAGTGAGGTCTTTGCGCATAACGATACACCGCAAAGTTCCCCATGGTTTTGATTATGCCTTTTCTTTGAACACGGCATTTTCCACTGCCTCACCCTACCCCCATCCCACTTTCCCCTTCCCCCCCTGGGTACTAATTAGGGTACTAATTAGCTGTTTGTGCTAATTAGTACCCTAACAGAAAATACTATGCAGAGATACTAAGTTTGGTGATTTGGCAACCAGGAACTTAGGGGGAAGCTTTTATCTCTCAATATTATACATAGAAAGATTAAAATTGCCACTGTGTGTTACATGCTGTTCGTGCTAATTAGTACACTAGTAAAACATACTGTACAGAGATACTAAGGATGGTGATTTGGCATCCAGGAACTTACTGAGGAGCTTTTATCTCTCTCCATTATACATAGAAAGATTAAACTAGCCACTCTACGTTACAAGCTGTTTGTGCTAATTAGTACACTAGTAGAACATACTGTACAGAGATACTAAGTAAAGTGATTTGGCATCCACGAATTTAGGGAGGAGCTTTAATCTCTCCATTGTAATCTATCTAAGTATAATGGAGAGAGATAAAAGCTCCTCCCTAAATTCCTGGATGCCAAATTACTGTCCTTAGTATCTCTGTACTCTATGTTCTACTAGTGAGTCCGGTGTACCGTAATGTGCAGACCTAGCTTATCCCTATCGCCCCTGTGTATTTTAGATAGGGGATTGTGACGCTCCCTCAGCATTGCCCCATAGCCTGTAAAATCTGGACTGTTACTTGCTCCGTAGCCTAGGGCCTCTGTGGGGCAAGGAGTCATAGGTGGTAGCCATTTCTATTGAGTCTGCCCAGCTACAGAATTGTATGTGTACTGTACGGTGCATAGAACCTTAACAGTAGAACCGCTCATGCAGCTTTGCCCTGGTTTATGTGAATAAAAAAAATAATAAAGTGTCTGGAAAAAACTAACATGCATTTGTACTTTAGGAATCGAACTCAGGACTCTAAGTATAGGAAGCGGAACACTTCACCACTTCGCCGCAGACAGATGAATAAATCCATTGGTTTTGATTATGCTGTAATGACTACAGGATTAGGACGCTAACATACTGTACAAAATTCCTAATCTCAAGAGGCAATAGTGAACTTCTAACACGTCCATATGCGACAGTTTACACTACTGGTTTTCTGTTTTGTCTGCGGGACTTGGACGCTCACATATTCATAAAGTACTGTAGATGGATTATATACTGTATGCTGTACTATCTGTGTCTGTATCGTATATACTGTATTAAATTATGCAGCGTAATGAGTATTTACTGTATGCAGCGTAATGAGATGCCTTAGTAAAGTAGTCCTTATTATATATTTCAGTATTGTATTTTACGGGAGACCACACGCATGCTCAGTGGTGATTGTAAAAAGCGACATCTGGTGGATGATCGCAGGTATTACACGTAAAGGTAACGCCAAACGCTCTGTCTGCCTCCGTGCGATTAGGTACGCCTCTCTGTGACTAGGCGCGCCTCCCTACGCTGCGTATGCTCGATCGGGACAAACGCCTCAGCCAGTCAAGATAAAGGTGGCTACATCTGTACATTAAACTTAGTGGACATATTTGCAGTTATATTATATGTGATACAGTTGCCAGGTTTTAATTCTTAAGGCTTTGTGATAGTGTAGGACCTGCATGAAGGTGGGGTACCGTGGAGCGGTATGCAGGCTTCCGTGCATTGGCCAATTCACTAACTAAACCCCCATCATTTATTTATTGATGTTATGAGGACAAGTGAGCTTGCTATGGTGAGTGCTGAATTCTCTATTTGTATGTATTTGGGTAGGTGGCCATGGGCTGCATGCACCCCACCCTATGAGTGGTGAGTGCAGACACTGCACCCCGCTTCTGGGGTGGCGAGTGCTGTGGTTTTCTATATTTGTTTGTATATATATATATATATATATATATAATCTCGTGGTGTGGTCTGGCACTCACATCCGAGTAGTAATTACTGGGGTTATCCTTTAGAGATTTGAGCCAGATAGGGTATCCCATGTACAGATTAATACTGTATCCTACTTGTTGTAAGAAAAAGGCACTCTCCAGATTGTTTATATACAGAGATCTTCATATATTTTATTGCATGCTGGATAAATACACCCAACATTTCGATTCTCACTGGATTCTTTTTCAAGGCAAAAAAGATATAGATACTGTATAATGGTGAAAAGTAAAAGCAACAGCGTATCACAATGACATCAACGCCTAGCAGGCCCCATATATGTGGTTAATAACACATTATTTCAGATATATAAGCAAATGGAAGAAATGAACACGGATGACCAATAATTAATGCTAGTTACATTTGTGTACATTGTGGGCATAGGCTTAGCGAGTATACAGAGAATATAGAGAGATATTAAATATAGAGAGACATTGCATAAATAGCAGCTAAGAGTACATGATTTTGCAAAGCTGAATAAATAATACAATGTGCAAAATCTACACATAAAATACAAGTATACACCCGAAGCCAGCATGCCAGATATATTATACTGTGCCCACACAGTAAATAGAAGGTTCTACATAAACACACAATGAATGAAATCTACAGGTATATAGATTGACACATATACACATACCGACGCCGGAATCCCGGCACCTACTGAAATACCGACCGCCGGCTGGATCCCGAGGGGGAATAGAACCCTGAAGAGTGGCGAGCGCAGCAAACCCGCGAGGGACACGCTGCGCTCGCCGCTGACTGCCGGGATCTCATATATATATATACATACATACAAAACACGCATATACATAGAACACATACATAGAACACATACAAATACACACACATACAAAACGAAACATATATATATATACACACATACACAGAACACATACACACATAAATACACACACAGATAGAATATATACATATACACACACACACACACACACACACACGCACACACATAGAACACATACACACAAACACACACACTGTCACTGACACCTGGAGCCTGCCCTGAGGTTGGATTCTGCAGTAGGAGATCACTGGCTGCTGGCAGAGCTGGGGGTCGGGCAGTGCCCGGGAAACGTTCATAATTAGGCTCCACCCCCTGACGGCTATATGGCATGATTCGCAGGTCAATGAGGAGAGGGCAAAGCCAGTATGACACCATTCTAAGTGAAATATATGTAATATTGGTTTTGCCCCTCATCACCGACCCACGAATCGCGGAGGGGATGGGGATCCAATCGCTGGCAGCTGGACCCCACCAGATTTAAAAATATAAATTTGGTCCATCAGGGGGGGTTTCTGGGGACTCAGAAACCTCCCGCGCCAACAGGCGCTAGTGGAGTAGGATACAATATCAAAGTATAATTAATATATATATATATATATATATATATATAATCAGAGGAATAAAGAGGCGGCACTCGGAGACTTGTAAATTCAGAGTGTATTCACAGCAAGTGACATCAACGTTTCGGGGACCAATTCCCCTTCGTCAGGATAAAGTGACAGTGCATCAAAACAGTTTAAATAGCATAACCCATTACTCACCCCATGTGCACATGTATTCAATCATCTGATTGTTGCCAGCTGGCCACCCGTCGGAGCCTCCGCTCCGTGCTTCCGCCCTCGTCAGCGTGGACCGGAAGTGACGTTGCGGGACCCCTCCGTTGTGTCCATGGCAACACTATGTGCAAAACAAATACATCATCAGTGTAAACAGCGGCTATTCAGACAGCACACCATGACAAATATAACATTATTCATATTAAGTGCTACAGTGTCAAACAACAATAGTGTTAGATAAAACTTACTAAACATATTCTTATATTATAAAATATTGTGAAACCTTACAGTTATGTCATCGTGAGATTCCTATTAAAAACAATGGTGCATCGCAGATAACCCTGCCGTTCGAAATGCCTTCTTGTGTTGTCCATCAGGCACACTTTGTCTCAGGCTTCAATTAACCCTTTAACTTTTATGCTGCTATTAGGGCCTAATGAACAGCTTGTCCAGACTGGCAGTCCTCACTCACAGTCACTGCCCTATTAATGGACCTATCACCAAGCCATAGAGATGGATGAAAAATAAATTTAAACAAACGGCACTTATTAGTGTTAGCGGCCCGGCTGATAAGGTTTTTTTTAAATAAAGTTAATTAAGCCCAAATTATCGTTGAGCCCGTTAGGTTTTAACGTGTTCAGCCTATGGATCCACATGGATTCAAGTTGTAGGAGCCTTTTGCCCCTATTGCCCCCCCCGCACTGACTCTGGGACATGGTCTATAATACGATGTTTGAGGGTGGCCATACTGTGACGGTGTTCCACAAAGTGCTTTGCAACAGGCTGGTCACCCCCTCCTGTGACCAACGCATTTCTAATGGCCAGCCTGTGCTGTGCCATCCTCACCTTGAATTGGCACTCTGTTTTGCCTATGTAGTAGCGCCCACAAGGGCATATAATGGCGTATATCACAAATTTTGAGCTACAGGTTAATGGCCATTTGATTTTAAAGCTCTTCCCTGAGCAGGGGTGGGCAATAGAATCCCCAGGTGACATGTATGTGCACGTAGTGCACCCAGTGCATTTGAAACATCCATTTTTTCTTGTCATAAAGTGGGTGGGTTTTGTTTTAAATTTGGACATATCGGTTTTCACTACGTGCACATACATGTCACCTGGGGATTCTATTGCCCACCCCTGCTCAGGGAAGAGCTTTAAAATCAAATGGCCATTAACCTGTAGCTCAAAATTTGTGATATACGCCATTATATGCCCTTGTGGGCGCTACTACATAGGCAAAACAGAGTGCCAATTCAAGGTGAGGATGGCACAGCACAGGCTGGCCATTAGAAATGCGTTGGTCACAGGAGGGGGTGACCAGCCTGTTGCAAAGCACTTTGTGGAACACCGTCACAGTATGGCCACCCTCAAACATCGTATTATAGACCATGTCCCAGAGTCAGTGCGGGGGGGCAATAGGGGCAAAAGGCTCCTACAACTTGAATCCATGTGGATCCATAGGCTGAACACGTTAAAACCTAACGGGCTCAACGATAATTTGGGCTTAATTAACTTTATTTAAAAAAAACCTTATCAGCCGGGCCGCTAACACTAATAAGTGCCGTTTGTTTAAATTTATTTTTCATCCATCTCTATGGCTTGGTGATAGGTCCATTAATAGGGCAGTGACTGTGAGTGAGGACTGCCAGTCTGGACAAGCTGTTCATTAGGCCCTAATAGCAGCATAAAAGTTAAAGGGTTAATTGAAGCCTGAGACAAAGTGTGCCTGATGGACAACACAAGAAGGCATTTCGAACGGCAGGGTTATCTGCGATGCACCATTGTTTTTAATAGGAATCTCACGATGACATAACTGTAAGGTTTCACAATATTTTATAATATAAGAATATGTTTAGTAAGTTTTATCTAACACTATTGTTGTTTGACACTGTAGCACTTAATATGAATAATGTTATATTTGTCATGGTGTGCTGTCTGAATAGCCGCTGTTTACACTGATGATGTATTTGTTTTGCACATAGTGTTGCCGTGGACACAACGGAGGGGTCCCGCAACGTCACTTCCGGTCCACGCTGACGAGGGCGGAAGCACGGAGCGGAGGCTCCGACGGGTGGCCAGCTGGCAACAATCAGATGATTGAATACATGTGCACATGGGGTGAGTAATGGGTTATGCTATTTAAACTGTTTTGATGCACTGTCACTTTATCCTGACGAAGGGGAATTGGTCCCCGAAACGTTGATGTCACTTGCTGTGAATACACTCTGAATTTACAAGTCTCCGAGGTCCGTGAGCATCCTCCTCCGCTGGGGCCCCCTCCTCCTCTGCATCCAGCGCCCATCAGCACAATAGAGTCTGAGCACTAGAGAGGCACAGACTCTATTGTGCATGCACAAATCTCGAGGGAAATGGCGTAGCGACTATTTTCCCAAAGATTTCCTGATTGTGCATGCGCAAATCTCCAGAAAAATGCCCTCTGCGTCATTTACCAGAGATTTGTAGAGATATACTGCCACTGTAGGTAAGTAATGTCAAAGTCAGAAAAATATCATGATGCACACTGCCATATTTGCACCTCATGCGTGTCCCCGCTGCGCGTACATGCGCTCTCCCGTGCGTACGCATACCCGCTGTTATGTGCACCCGCAGGTGCACGGTATGCGCATTTACGGTAGAGTTTATGTGCGCCTAGCGTGCGACTCAATCGTTACATATTTTTACCATATAATGTATTTTGTAGATTATGGTCCCTTTGATAGAATCTGAAAGTTTAGTTAATGTAGCATGTTCATAGACAAAGAGATCCCTCTTTGTTTGATACGAAGGGTCAGACAAGGGTTATACAGTGGTGTTTAGTATCCATCGGAAGAGTATTTAATTAGCAATATTCCGGTGTTGGTTTGAAGCGGATTAATCGCTCGTGCGAATAGTTATGGACATAAGAAGTTTATGGACTTTTACTATTATTTGCACTTTATTATCCATGCGGCGGGGAAACCTAGTTTCCCACCCACCTGAGCAGTTTGAAATAGTCACAGCCCACCTGTATGAATCAACCTATGACCTTTTGTTATAATGCGGAGACGAATTCCTGTGTCCAATGAACAATAAGAATATAGGGACCATTGTACTGTATTGTGTGTAGGGTATAAAAAGACAAGCCGATCTGATCCAGCTCCCATTCTACTATTCTCTTCAACGGTTCTCATCACTGATAATCGGGAGCTGGATATCCAGAGGCGCATGCGATTGTTTCCCTTGTGCGTAAGTTCTCCGCAATCATATTGTCTTTATTGTTATTGTGAGCCATATCTCTCTCTCCTCTCCTCTTTCTCTCTCCTTTCTCTTAAGTGTTATTGTACTGTTATTGTATTTCATGTGCAGTTATCTGGTTAGGTAGTCTATGTTATATTGGTAGTGTATGACTTGTATTGTATTATTCTTTTGCAAATAGAACGTTCATATAAGGTGTTAGAACCTCAGCAGGGTGTCTGTGTCTCTCTAGCTGGTACAAAGGGTTTCTGAATTCTAAATCGCTCTAACAGCATTTACATTAACAAGGTTAAGCAGCGTTATATCGCTGCAGTATTTCAGTAGTAAGGTTTTACAATACAAACTCAATCATAGTGTGTTGCATACAAGGTCTACAGTATAAGAATATCCTTTCTGTGTGTTACATTCAAGGTCTACTGATTGTTATCTTGTGAGCGTCTGCGCCGCTCGTGATCTCCTCGCGGTCTCGAGCGTCCGCTACGCTGATAGCGTAGCATTACGGTAGTCGCTCATCTATAGTGTGCCCGATACCAACAGCGTATTCTCGCGAGCGTTTGTGTCGCTCGAGCGGCTCGCTCCCGATACAGCGTCCGCTACGCAAAGAGCGTACCCTTACGGTACCTCGTACGCCAATCGCGTACTGTGTCTCTTAACCTCTTTATAGTGTGTTATATAGGATAAATATTAGGCTTTATCAATTGAGGGCTCGTCCGTCCTCCACACATCCATCCGCACTAGCTAAAACAGACTTTATCTGTCAGCAAAGGGCGGGAACGCAGTATCCTTAAGTATCCGTATTGGTGGTGAGGGATACAGTAGTGCTGGCTAGATAAGCGTCTGTTTCGCTATGCTGTAGGAGTGCTGGGGTGGAATCCGGAACCGGAGGTAAGAACAATACGCTATTATCTTTTAAAACTGTTTATTTCTGCTTTTGCATATGCACACACGCACGCACGCACACATCTACATTGTTGCAGCTCACTTTCTTGTTGCCATTAGAAATTGATTATTAGATACGTGCTGAGGAATTTAGTGCTATTTAGTTAAAATTACAAAGGAAAATTGTTAAGGGTATAAGTGTAAAGGACACACACACAGCATAGCAAATACTGTGTGGTGTACGGTAAGCGATTTCTGTTGAATATTGTTTACATTGATAGAAACGTGTTGATTGTGTCACTGTGGGCGTATCTGCACTTTGTGCATAAGGGTCTCGGACAACGTGCGAAAGCACGTACGTGACGCAAAGACATACGCATATGGCGTGTTTTACGCAACGGAGCGTACGCATACGCCCATTGAGACTCAAATCACACAATAACCTTGTTTAGGGTGGGCGGTATAGTATAGCCACCTGATAAATAGCACACGGTTGTTCAGTTCAGTTTTTCAAAAAGTATTAGCTAAAGAAAACCTTTTTCTACTGCAAACCCAGGGATTGGACCCCTACCTGTATGAAAGGAATTTCTGTACAGAAAGATTAAAAGTGTATATGATTGAATAGGAGTGAGTGTGGAACTTAAGGTATTATTTTTGTGAACCCACAAATCGGGATCCCGTCGGAGACCACATCAGGTGAGTGGACACTTGGTGGCGTGGGACTGGCTTGCCCGCGTTAACATTGTATAAGGTGAAGGAGCAAGTAGTTTCCGCAGACAAAAGGACTGCGAGGTATTTAAGCGCAGCCCCGGGGGTTTTGCGTAGCACCCATATAGTCAAGGTAAAGCTCCGGCTGAAGGTTTCGCAGCCTAAACAACCGATTCCATTGGTCGTAAAGCGTATAAATATTTAGTTATTTATGCGCTGTGCGACTGGACCGCACGTAATTGTGTGCATTAGTTTGTTACCTTGGTACCCATCAACAATTTATTGTGGGATCATAAACGCTATTTGTACATTCTAACGTGATTTGTGTAGGTTTTTGTTATTTTAAGGGAGTTTCGCTGTTCACTAAGCAAATCTCCAACAACCAATACTTACTGGGGAGGGATCGCATACTCCCGCGCGCCCCAGTAAATAGAGGTTACAAAAGATCCCACGGATTGGATAGGCCAATTGGGGCGCAGAGTGAGTGAAAGCACTAGTTGAACTTTCACCGTCGCCTTACTGCGGGCAATTTGGTCTGTTTGTAAGAATTAGCTAAGATAGCAATATCTACAAACGATGGGGGCCAGTTGCTCAAAGAAGGGACGTCCAACAAGGGTTCACGTTGGTAGTTGCTGGCCCAAAGGGTCCGCAAGGTATCAGGTATTATGCAACGAATGGGAACTTATGACAGAGGATGATGGGGAACAGTCTCCCCGGGTAGGCAGTCTGAACCCTGAGGTATTGCAAAACCCACGAAAAAGGATAGGTCTAATAAAATCTGCCAAGCAAAGGATTAGACAAAATGATTGTTTACAGTTATGGCAACGGGAAAGTGAAATACAAGGAGAGTTAGCTCATACAGCTGACTCTCACCTTGGTGAGAGAAATGTGGCAATAAAAGAGAAGGTGGTTACAGAGAATGACACACTGGTGAATGATAAAAATGCACTTAGTAACTGTATTAAGAATGAAAGTAACAAATGTAATAATGTTTATAATAATGAAAGTGTAAAAATTACAAATGTTAACCTGTGCAAGTCGCACCCCATGTTAAACTTCCCTCAGGAATACAAGCAAGAAAGTGAGCCCAGCACGATGTCGGCACCTCTTCCAGCAGCCATCACACAAGACATCCAGGTGGACGCGACCAAATCGGTAAAGGCAATAATCAAACCCCCTAACGGAGGGTCAGGTGAGGTCGTGTCCACAGGTACGTACAATGTTTTATATCACGCACAAACAAATGTACCCCATATTGTAAGACCAAAACAAGGTGATGTAATTGAGTTTAGTCCTGTCAGGGTGATCACAGTCCCCAATGGGAAGACTGACGATCAGGGAACCATTCCCGTCAAGGACAGTGCAATGCGCTGTCCCTGGTCCCGGACCGAATTGAGATCAATTATGTCTGAATTCCCTGATCCTAGGGAAGATCTAGTTACATGTCAAAGATTTATTAAAGAACTAGGAAACTCCACAAAACCCACCAACAAAGAGTGGCGGACAGTGCTGAGGGCATGTTTGCCCTCCAGTGTTGACCCTGCGAAATTTATTGCTGATTGTAAATTAGACACGGAGGTACCTTGTACGGAGGAACACAATCAGGAATGTATTAAGCAGATCAACCGACAGTTAGAAGTATATTTCCCAGCTATTGTCGAGTGGAACAAAATCTTCTCCATAAGACAAAACGAAGGGGAAAGTACTTCTAATTATTTCCAACGGGCATTGCAGGACATGACTAGGTATACGGGTATAGAAAACATCGAAACAAGTGCACCGCACAGAGAAGTAGCAGTATCTGTGCTAATGGATGGTTTAAAGGAAGTGTTGAGAGCAAGGATACAGATCACCAATCCATACTGGAGAGATAAATCAGTAACTGCATTAAGGGACTCTGCTGTTGGGCATGAGCAAAACAGCATCAAGCACGGGGAAACAAAGAAGCCTCAGATCCCTGTGGGTAAGTCAAAGGTGAAAAGGTGTTATAATTGCCAGAAGGAAGGTCATTTTGCAAGAGATTGTAGATCAAGAAGTAGACCAAATTCATATAAACCCCCTAGACATGAAAATGAGCAAAAGTTAGGACACACCAAATTGTAACCAGGGATCAGATAGGAAGAATTTTGGCCCACACTCATGATATGTAGTCAGGAAAGGTGATCATTAGGACTGATGGTAAGCCTGAGGTAACGGTTAATAAATTGGGAGGTCATTCCCTGAAGACACAGGAATGACCGGGTGAAACGTTGTATATGTATCTGTGAAATGTTTCTTTTTCTCTCCCCATCTCTGACGATTATTGGTAGGACTCAAACATTGCATATCTGCTTGGTCTTTGCAGAAGTCTACCAAACCCCAGCATGACCTATCCGCATCAATGTATCCTGGCCAGATACAGAGGGTGGAGTATGGAGGTGCTGGTGGGAGGGACTGCGCAAGGAAACCATTGGACATGTAGATATGACAGCCTGATGATCTGACAATATTTTAAAGTGTTTGAAAAATGTTTTTTTTTCCTGTTGTTGTTTATTGTTGATTTATGTAATATATATGCATAGGAATTTTTCTCTCTTTCTTTGTTTTTTTTTGTTTTCTCTCTCTTCTCACTCATGTTTTCATGTTTTAAAGATGGTATGTCACACATCAGTTAGACAAATGGTAATGCAAGATTTTTGCTCCTTACAGAAAGATCGCTGGTTTGGAAGGAATATTGTATCACCGGAGTGTTCGTTTGGAAGACTGAGAGACAGCACCTTTGAGATGACAGCAGAACAAGAAGAACAACAAGACTAGAGAACTAATTATCGTAACAAGTTTCTCTCCCCCTCAAACTGTTTTCCTGTACCCCCATTACAAATTTCTCTTTTTCCTCCTGTAAGATGGACTTGCCCCAAGAGACTGTGATACGGATTTTCCTGTTGACCATGATGTTGACCAGAGCAGTCTGTTCCGGCGAGAGTACCATGGAGGTCGAGAAAGGATCCAGAAAGGTTCCGATGACTGAGACGGAGGTGTAAATTTCCAATAGCAACACAACCACCAAGCAAAAGGCGAGTACCGGAAACGATCTAGCAGCCATGTTATTTGTAAACATTGTTAGCTGAAAAGAGAACTGTATCTGTAGACTCTGTGACAGTGTAGTAGAGGATGGGTGCATCAAGAAATGTCAGTCCAGTTTTAACATTAACATGAACCGGCATCCATTGAGTGACTATCACTCCTTAGTGGGTAATGTGTTAAATCAGACAGATTGTTGGGTATGCTCTCAAGTACCTCAAGGCCATAGCAAATCAGGATTAGTACCATTCCCTTTAACGGTAGGGGAGGTACTTGAGCTAAAGGGTGGGAGACCGGTGGACAGGAGGTTTAATATCTCCAGTCCTCCTAGTTTGAAGCTCCACCAATATCATGTGGATAGGTCCCTAATATGTTTTAACATTTCCAATCCCCGAAAGCCGGGAAATTGGGAAGTGTCATGGAGTAACCAAACCATGACCTTTTCATATAGAGCAGATAGAATGCCTACAGATACAGAGCTTATACGCCACATAGCCGGTAAGGAAAAATCTTTCCGATATAGGTATACCCTAGGAAGTAGAATCATGAGAGTTGGAGAGGTATCACCAGGATACTGTGCACATATCATACAAACAGATACGTGTACTAGACAGATGGGAGAATTAGGGTTAGGAGGTTTCACATGGAAGATGTGTAATATGGTTATGTCCTACTCCGTCCCATATGTTCTCCCCGATGATGCATATTTCATATGCGGGAGGAAGGCGTATAAGTGGCTTGCCCCAAACTCTGAAGGATTGTGTTATATTGGAAAAGTACTGCCTGAGGTAATGACTGTATCACATACCAAAATGAAAGATATACACCGTGGTGCCCAAGCTCCTTATACTCACACCCATTACGAACACGTAGTTAAAAGGCAACTGACAGAAAGGACAGAGCATCCGGCCTCTGATCTGATCCATGAATCCACCGGGATTCAGGTTCTGCTCGCGTTAGATTTCACTCGCACCGCTAGAGGAGTGTTGAATTATAGATATATATCTGCGCTTGCAAATTTATTAGACAATATCACTGAAATGTATGACGACACTTTTAGATATACCGGAAGAGAGCTCCAAGCTTATAAAACAGAACTGGTTCAGCATAGGATGGTTCTTAATTATCTCACGGCAGTGACAGGTGGATATTGTGTCACACTGGCAACGCAGTACGGCGTGAAATGCTGCACTTATATTACGAATAGCACCGAGGACCCGGTCGAGGTCATAGACCAAAAGATGGACGATATTCTCCAATTAAAGTGGGAATTTCGCAGGAGACACAATCTCACCCTTGCTGCTGTGGGTAATGAGCTGACTGGTTGGGTGTCATGGTTGAACCCGCGAAATTGGTTCTCTGGTTTAGGAGAATGGGCTCAAGGAGTCATAATGGATGTAGGGAAGTTTCTTCTATGTATCTTAGGTGTTGTCATATCGATTGGCTTGATATTTAGATGCGGTCAGGCTTTAACGAAGTGCAAACGGAGTACCAGGGTAATGAGTCTAAGGAGTGAGGAAATTGTAATTCCAATGGATTTGATTTATGACCCAAAGATAGAGACAATGATGTGATGAAAATGCGATTCTATGGTCCGTTTCTTTCACCTGTTTCTCTTTTTTTTTCCCCAAGATAAAAAGACCCGCTTGGAAGAGGAATTTGATGACCTTATATACAGACAACAGATGGATTAAAGAAGAAGTTTGACAACCTTGTACACAAACAACAGATGGACTATGCCATAGACCCCCAGTTTCCCTAGAAATTTTAAATTTACGCTAGCCCAACACTTTTGTAAGTCTATGGACATTGACAAAGCTTTTGCTCGCACTTTTTGCAAAAGCCCAAAGAAGACTGCATTCAACAGACACCAGACAAGACTTCAACCGACAAATGTTCATTAACCTGACATAGAATACCACTGCATTTACCATAATTGTTTCTTATCTTCATCTCTACAACCTTCAGGTAATGACACACATAGTCGATAGGGAATACAGGCACAGATATCAGCAATCACATATCCCCCCATTCATGTATCATCAACTAAAATGTGCTCCCCCATTTTGTTGCAACCAAAAGCCGAAACGAGCTCGGTAAAGTTTGACAGCCCATCCACAGACCCTTAATACGGGATAAGAAGGAATTCAAATGTATACTTCGCAATACCTCGAAGCTTGATTTAAAACACGTACGGCACGATGATACATGACCCCCCAAACATGGATTCATACACACATTCTTTTGCTATCTCACTAGGTCATACCCTTTTCACACCTTCTTCTCTCCTCCCCTACCCAACCATGGAAATGTATTTACACATGACATATATTTTTCTCTTTTTGAAATGTTTTAGGAAGTGGCAGTTATTTGTGACTGCCAAAGGGTGGACTGTCAAAGTCAGAAAAATATCATGATGCACACTGCCATATTTGCACCTCATGCGTGTCCCCGCTGCGCGTACATGCGCTCTCCCGTGCGTACGCATACCCGCTGTTATGTGCACCCGCAGGCGCACGGTATGCGCATTTACGGTAGAGTTTATGTGCGCCTAGCGTGCGACTCAATTGTTACATATTTTTACCATATAATGTATTTTGTAGATTATGGTCCCTTTGATAGAATCTGAAAGTTTAGTTAATGTAGCATGTTCATAGACAAAGAGATCCCTCTTTGTTTGATACGAAGGGTCAGACAAGGGTTATACAGTGGTGTTTAGTATCCATCGGAAGAGTATTTAATTAGCAATATTCCGGTGTTGGTTTGAAGCGGATTAATCGCTCGTGCGAATAGTTATGGACATAAGAAGTTTATGGACTTTTACTATTATTTGCACTTTATTATCCATGCGGCGGGGAAACCTAGTTTCCCACCCACCTGAGCAGTTTGAAATAGTCACAGCCCACCTGTATGAATCAACCTATGACCTTTTGTTATAATGCGGAGACGAATTCCTGTGTCCAATGAACAATAAGAATATAGGGACCATTGTACTGTATTGTGTGTAGGGTATAAAAAGACAAGCCAATCTGATCCAGCTCCCATTCTACTATTCTCTTCAACGGTTCTCATCACTGATAATCGGGAGCTGGATATCCAGAGGCGCATGCGATTGTTTCCCTTGTGCGTAAGTTCTCCGCAATCATATTGTCTTTATTGTTATTGTGAGCCATATCTCTCTCTCCTCTCCTCTTTCTCTCTCCTTTCTCTTAAGTGTTATTGTACTGTTATTGTATTTCATGTGCAGTAATCTGGTTAGGTAGTCTATGTTATATTGGTAGTGTATGACTTGTATTGTATTATTCTTTTGCAAATAGAACGTTCATATAAGGTGTTAGAACCTCAGCAGGGTGTCTGTGTCTCTCTAGCTGGTACAAAGGGTTTCTGAATTCTAAATCGCTCTAACAGCATTTACATTAACAAGGTTAAGCAGCGTTATATCGCTGCAGTATTTCAGTAGTAAGGTTTTACAATACAAACTCAATCATAGTGTGTTGCATACAAGGGTTACAGTGTAAGCATAATCTGTGTTTAAAGTTTATAAAGGTTACTGTCTGTGTGTATGCTCACTGTGGGTATTCCGTACACCCAGCACAGCGTGTGTACTTTATTTGCGTACCACGTGCGAGGTCTTCATACGCAAATAGCGTACGGAGTGCGTAGCATGTGCACATGGTTTAGCAGCCATTACGGCTACACGGTATTAATATATAGCTAATGTTAAAAGGTAGTTATTTGACTCTATCAGTAACATGGAATGTGGCACTCAGATACAAATGATACTGATGAATGAGTGACATAACCCCGAAATGCTGAAAATAAATCACTACTGTTTTTGCACCTAACTTATAGGTAGATGTATGATACTCTGATATGGGGGAGAAGTGATATCAGCGCAGTACAGGACCGTAACTAGGTTTGTGCCAGCGATGTCTGGCACACAGCGCATGTGCACTGTGAGCACAGACCCGCCTGCAACACATGCTTGTTAGAGTGTGAGATAGATTGGTAGCCAGGCGCTGCAGCTTGTCGTGTGAACAGGGCCGTCTTAACAGCAGTTGGGCCCCTGGGCACAGCAATGCACTGGGGCCCCTACCCATCCTCCAGGGAGGGTGCTATCAGTGGCAGCTTTGATGTCCTGCTGGTGGTAGGGGGTGTTCTATCTTCCACTCAGCATATAGGACCTGGAGCAGTAATTTCTGCTAATTACTCCTTTACTGCACAGATGGGGTGGGAGGGAGAACACTAAACTGTAGAAGGGGGCATTGCGCTGAATGAAGGCGTCCCGGTACATGACTTCCAGGGTGGTATGGGGAGTTTAATATGTAAGGGAGGAGTCGATGGTGGAGTGCTCTTAATATTCATCATTTTCTGGTTAGAGAGCAGCTTGCATGACTGCAGATATCTAAAGTTCCTGGAAAAAGATTTCTTAGCTTTGAATGGGATAAAAAATTGCGTCTCACCTGTTAGGAGGTACTGGGGACTTGGGGATCAGAGTTCAGGAGCCAGAACAATCCACCAACGAATATATAAAACTGCATATTAGGCGTGTGGAGCTTGAGCAGGGACCAGCTGCTTGAAGGCTGATATCTCTGGTTCTGGGCATAGTAGAGACAAGCTGCCAGTGTCCACCGAAAGCGGAAAGTCCCAGCTTTTGAAATGTATCCTCAGAAAAACTCTAAGTCATACAGAGCCCGAGATATCTGGCTGGGAAAACCAATTAATAGGCTTGGATGGGGACCACTGTTTTGAAGTCGGATATCTCTGGTTCCCTATGGCCGATTTTCAAAAATCTGGTACCTCTGGAAAGAGGGGATCCTCAGCTATCAGACTAGGGCCCTTATACTCCTAGGGCCCTTGGGCAAGAGCCAATTGAGTCCATATGAAAATACGTCCCTGCGTGTGAACGCTCTGACGTTCCCCATCTGAGGCTGCGTAAGTGATGATTTGTGCTTAGGGAGGGAGGGAAGCAGACACACACATAAGACTCTACCTGGTATAGAGTGTATCAGGGACTCTCTCTGGCATAATTTGGTCTCAACCCTGCACAAAGTATATCAGGGACTTTACCTGGCATAACGGGGGCTTTAACTTGCATAAAGTGTATCAGGGCCTCTACCTGGCATTATGCGGGCTCTACATTGCATAAAGTGTATCAGAGACTCTACCTGGCATAATGATGGCTCTACCTTGCACAACATGTATCAAGGACTCTACCTGGCATACTGAGGGCTCTATCTTGCAAAAGGTATAGCATGGACTCTACCTGGCATAATGTGTATCAGGGGTCTACCTGGCATAATGGGGTTTCTACTTTGCATAAAGTGTATCACAGGCTCTACAATGGCATAATGTGCAGCAGGGACTCTACCTGGCATAATGTGGTTTCTCCCTGGCATAAATTGGTCTCTACCTGGTATAAAGTATAACAGGGGCTCTACCTGGCATAATGTTAAATAGACCTGGCATAATGTTATAATGTGTATCAGGGAGTCTACCTGGCATAAAGTGTACCAGGAGCTCTACTTGGCATAATGTGTATGAGGGGCTCTTCCTGGCATAATGTGTATCAGGGACTCTACCTGGCATAATATAGGCTCTACTGTGGTGTCAGGGGTGGAACTTCCATTGGTCCTGCAGGTGCACTGCATTGGGGACCCTGAGAACTAAGGGGACCACCACTGCCCAGAACAGCTATGAGTTTTTCTCCAGCCCGCCAACCGATCATTTTGAGCAAAGTCTGATGACTGGCCCGACGCTGTCATACTCTACCTCTCCCTGTCACCCACTGTCTCTCTTTGTCACAATCTGCCTCTTCCTGTCACTCTCGGCTTTTCTCTAGCACCCTCTACCTTTCCCCCACTGCCTCTCCATGTCACTCTCTACCTCTCTCTGTCTCTCACTGTCTCTCTCTCTGTGTGACACCGCCTTTTTCTGTCTCTCTTGGCCTCTCCCTATCACCCTCTACCTCTCCCTGTTACCAACTTTCATGTGGGATATTATGAACTTAAAGTGGGGCAGGGGAGGAGGCTCAAAGCATTATTTTGCACCTGACCCATCACTCACAAGGGTAGGCAATGAATTTGCCGGCAATGCCACCAGCCGGAATCCTGGCTCACAGAAGCTATTCCCACTCATGGGTGTCCACAGCACCCATAGAGTGGGAATAGATCCTGTGGCAAGCGCAGCAAGCCACTGTGCGTACAGCATGGCAAGCGCATTGAGCCCGCAAGGGGACTCATGGCACTTATCCCACTGCTGGCAGCTCGCAGGTGGGATGCCTTTGTCGGGAAGCTGACAGCCAGAATTCTGTCCACCAGGAATACTTATGTATTCCCTCACGACCCCCCCCCCCCCCCACTGTGTGGTGTAATGTGTATAAGTGCTTCTACCGTGGTGTAATGTATATAGGGCCTCTACCATGGTGTAATGTGTGTAAGGGGCTCTACCATGACATAATGCACATATGAGTCTCTAACAGGGTTTAATGTGTATAAGGCGTATTACTGTGTGGTGTAATGTGAATAATGGACACTACTGTGCTGTGCAATGTAAGTAATGGACACTACTGTGCCATATAATATGAATTGGCACTATACTGGGGCCAGGCACCTTCCCCTAAAGCCATGCCCCTTTATTTTTGGCAGGCGCCGAAGGCGCGCATTGTCCTTATTTCTACTACACAGACACCATGAAAGTAAAAGTTTAATGAACATACATGCACACTTACATACATACCTATGTTGACATGAAGCACTCGGTCCTCTTGTCCAGTAGAATCCAGGGGTACCTGTAAATAAAGTTATACTTACAAAGAATCCAGTGTAGATCGGTCCTCTTCTTAAAAGTTATAATCCACGTACCACATCTTTGACTCCTGTCAAAGAGGGTCCCTTCAGCCAATCAGGAAGCACCACGTCATGGCACTCTCCTGATTGGCTGTGCGCTCCTGCATTGTCAGTGTGGTAGACTGCAAGGTTAAGTGGGTCCAACCACAAGAGTGACCCCACTTAACCTCGCGGTCTACCGCACACTGCAAAGTTCCCACCATTGGATATAATGTATCGCTGCTGCGCTACATTGTATCCATAGTACGCAGCCTGACTGACAGTGCAGGAGCACACAGCTAATCAGGAGAGTGCCATGACATGGCGCTCCCTGATTGGCTGAAGGGACCCTCTTTGACAGGAGTCACGGGGGTCCCAACATTCGGGGAAAGGGGTTCCATGTGTAAACATGGGACCCCTTTCAGTGCGTGGTTCGGGTATTTCATTTTTTTTATTTTAACAAGTACGTGGATTATAACTTTTAAGAAGAGGACCGATCTACACTTAATTCTTTGTAAGTATAATTTTATTTACAGGTAGCCCTGGATTCTACTGGACAAGAGGACCGAGTGCTTCGTGTCAACATGGGTAAGTATGTATGTATGTATGTAAGTGTTCATTAAACTTTTACTTTCACGGTGTCTGTGTTTTGTTTTTATTTTAGTTTTTTTTGTAGTAGAACTACAGGTACCAGCGTGCCCGTTCCCCCCCCCCCTGCATGCTGGTACTTGTGGTTCTCCAAGTACCAGCTTGTGGGGGAGGCTTGCTGGGACTTGTAGTTCTGCTACAAAAAACAATATTCTTTTTTTTACACAAAAGTCTATCAGCCTCCCATCCACCGCTTCACCCCTGGTCCTTGGGTGGGTGTTGGGGGGGCACCCGTTGAGTTAAGGGGTCCCCACTCCTCCAGGGTACCCCGGCCAGGGGTGACTAGCTGGCGATTTAATGCCAGGGCTGCAGGGACCAATATAAAAGTGTCCCCCAGCTGTGGCATTATCTCTCTGACTAGTGGAGCCCGATGCTGGTGTTAAAAATACGGGGGACCCCTAAGTTTTCTGTCCCCCGTATTTTTGGCACCAGGCGCAGAGCCCAGGGCTGGTTGTTTAAATATGGGGGAACCCCAGTCATATTTCCCCTTGTATTTTTTCAACCAGGACCGGCTCAAAGAGCCCGAGGCTGGTTATGCTTAGGAGGGGGGACCCCACGCAATTTTTTTTCTGATTTTTAACTCTTTCACACCCCTTCCCGCTGATAAACATGCACGGATCTCACTGATCCGTGCATGCCTATCAGAATACGGTTAAAAAAAAAGCAGGTCTATTTGAAAACTGCTTTTTTTTTTACGATTTGTACTTTTTCACGGCAGTGTTTGGCTATTGCCGGCAGTGATTGTGAATACAAATTTTTTGTAAGTTACCGAGTTGTATAAAATAACAGGCGTGTTTGACCGATGGTGTATTCATTCGTATATTTTTTCTTTGCCTTTAAAAAAAAAATACGAATGCCCTCATCACTGCCGAGATTTTAGTTTAGTAAATTCCCGAGATGACACTTAGAAAAAAACACACCAAATCGGTCAAAATCGGGAGCTTAGTAAATATACCCCTATGTGTAAGAGCCGGGAATGGGATGTCCTTCCTCTTTAAGAGGCTGAGCTGTCACTCAAAGCTCAGCCGTGCCCTCGGCTCTTACACATCAGAAGAGCAACCAGCCGCGCATGCGCATAAACACTGATGATAAAAACCATTGATGGTTATGCAAAGAAAACTTAGAGGCCACCGATGGTTTGTCTCATCATCTGCATCGATGGTAACCATTGATGGCAGTAGCGCCGATGGCCATCCCTACTGTACAACAGCCTGCTCCGTGTAGCTCTGCCCCTCCATCCCATGTAGCTCAGCCCCCTCATCCCAGTATAGTCCCACCCCCTCTTCAGGGCTTGCACAGTACACTGCACACAGCCGCTGTTGCAGGTGAGGGGGGAGGAGGCTCAGTGTGACAGGCATAGCAGCCGGCAGCAGCAGGGGAGACAGGCGCAGCAGCAGCAGGGGAGGCAGGCGCAGCAGCAGGAGAGACAGACAGGTGGCGCAGCAGGGATGCAGAGTGGGGAGAGCGCCTCTCCAGCCTGGCGCCTCCCTGCACTGCATCCCTTCGCTGAGTGGGTAGCGCCGGGCCTAGGTGTATATATATACAGGTATATATATTATATATACAGGTTGAGTATCCCATATCCAAATACGGAATTTTTTGAGTGAGATAGTGAAACCTTTGTTTTTTTGATGGCTCAATGTACACAAACTTTGTTTAATACGCAAAGTTATTAAAATTTTTGTATCAAATGACCTTAAGGCTGTGTGTATAAGGTGTATATGAAACATAAATGAATTGTGTGAATGTAGACACACTTTGTTTAATACACAAAGTTATTAAAAATATTGGCTAAAATGACCTTCAGGCTGTGTGTATAAGGTGTATATGAAACATAAATGAATTGTGTGAATGTACACACACTTTTTTTAATGCACAAAGTTATTAAAAATATTTGCTAAAATGACTTTCAGGCTGTGTGTATAAGGTGTATATGAAACATAAATGCATTGTGTGCTTAGACTTGGGTCCCATCACCATGATATCTCATTATGGTGTGCAATTATTCCAAACTACGGACAAATCTGATATCCAAAATACGTCTGGTCCCAAGCATTTTGGATAAGGGATACTCAACCTGTATGTATATATATATATATATATATATATATATATATATAATTTTATTTAAATAAGATTTGTTAATATGACTACTGTTGCAATAGTGATAGTGATTTCTCCCCTTTGAATCCAGATTTTCTTGGCTAAATTGTGACAGTTGGGAGGTAGGTTCTGGGTTTACAATTAAAAAAAAGGCTGATTCATAAATGATTTATGATCTTTGTTACAGTTTATTTTTCAAATGGGATTATCTTTTACACTACTTTCCTCTCTATTTATTAACTAACAATACTAGCTCTAATATTAGGAGGTGAGTTCAAAATAAATAAGTCATAACATGCTAAAGTACTGTGTTTCTAATTGTATAGACTTTCCCATAATAAGAGAATTACAGTAGTATTAGATACAATAGTTTGTATATAGAACACTTGCTGCATTTTAAGTACTTGAAGTGTGCCCAGAGTAAGTTTGGGTGCACTGTATAGCTAGTATGCCCTATATTACAGATCTTTTAATTTAAAAAAGAACTCATTGGACTGCATGTAAATTATGGCAAGTCAGCATATTTGTTTCTTTAAGTAACTAGAGATCAACATCTCAGGAAGTTGCCTAAAAACGGGAACTAGTACGATATTACAACATTTTAGAGTTACATTCCATTTAAGTGCTTCATAAGATGATTACAGACAGTGCCTACACCACACAGTACCTACAGCCCTCCCGTCTGCACACCAGTGGCACAGAATGGCAGCTATTCTTCCTACAAGCATCCTGTTCTCTCTTTTCATCAGCTTCGTAGCCACAGAGCCTGAGTATAGTGAAGGATACTTCGTATTTGAGCATCCTATCAATAACATTGCTGCTGGTAGACGACATGTTATCGTAGCCACAGAAAACTGCCAGTACCAATTTAATCACACACTTCATAAGGTGAAAAGTTCAGCAGCAAGTGGAGAAAATGGAAATGAGTGCATGAAAAAAGGAGACATAGGTCAGACTACTACTTATTATAACAAAATCCTGCTTGTTTATAATGACACTGTGCTCAGTTGCTGGAATGAAAACCGAGGATCCTGCATGGAGAGAAGTATCGATGGTCTGAAAGTTCTAACAGATCGTACAGAGGGCATCGTGCCTTGTGACCGGGAAAATGCAGCTGTGGGGCTCATGTTGTTTATTAACAATCTGTTCTATTTAATTGTTGCTAGATTTACTCATCCTGAACAATGTCAAGAAAAACACCCAATAGAAATTAGAGAAAGAGCATCCGATGGTTTGTATGTAACTACAGGTTCTGGAAGCCATGTTTTATTAAAGGAAGATACAAAGGGCCTGCATTTTGTGGATGCATTTCAATGGAAGAAATATTTGATCTTTCCTTATTACCCATCTATCAGTACAGTTGCAAGGCTTGTTGTTCTGACTGTAAATAATTTGGCTTTGGAGTTTCAAAGTCAGACCAATCTTATATGTGACAGGGAGCAACAAAGAGGAGTTATTTTGTCTTCATTTGCATTTACTACTTCAGGAGGATATTTTTGGGCAGGAATATTTGCTACAAACAAGAAAGTGTCCCCGGACAGAACAGCACTTTGCGTCTACAACTTCACTGTCTTAGACAGAGAAGGCACATCATGGTGTATCGATCATGACTTTGCCGTTGGGCAGGACAGCTGCGTGAGTATTTACTGTTTTATATCACACATGTTGTATATACAATAACATAGGTTATGGCCAGGGCTTACAAGAACTAAAACCTGTCCCTGGTATTTAAAGCACATATGCACACATGCAAAGTGAGGGTGTCTGGGGTAGGTCGGGTAGCTGCTGCTTAGTGTTGGTTTCTGCTCAGTGTTTACTTTGGGTGTCTTTGTTCAATATGTGGGTATGATGATGAATGTATGTGTTTACATGAAAAAATGTATTCTGACCAGCTTTCAGAGCTGGACGAATCTCAAGTAGTGTCCAGTTATGTAGGGTAGCATATGAGTTTGCCATAGCCATAGCAGGGAATAGTAGTATACAGATGTGTCCTCACATACCTAGCATCTATATGCCATACGGTGTGACATATTATGTGATATACATACTGTAGCCAATACATTTAAAATATCTATCTATCTATCTATCTATCTATCTATCTATCTATCTATCTATCTATCTATCTATCTATCTATCTATCGGCCTAATTCAGACCTGGTCGTTGCAGCGGCAGTGAACGCAGGCTGAAGTCCAGTGAGGTGTGCACACGCGCAGCAGCCGCACTGCGTGTGCGCACACAGTGAGATGCAAAGGAATCTCACTGGTGCGATCGCCTCTGCCTGATTGACAGACAGAGACGGTCGTGGGGCGTCAACGGCGTTGCGGCTGCGCTTTTGGAGTGAGGCGGGCCGCAGCGGCTGCATGACGCTTGCACACAGCATCTGTTTGCTCAGAGCAGTGAGTGATGGGGGTATCTCCCAACTGCCCCTCCACCACCACCATGGGACACTGCGACCCGCAGGTGAGACAGCGAGACAGACCGTGAAAAATGGGACTGTCCAGCCAAATCGGGACAGTTGGGAGGTATGGATATATATATAATACATATATACACACATATTTTACATAGAACACATACACCCAGACAAACGCACACATAGAACACACAAACTTACATATATACAGTGCACACACTCATAGAACACATAAATGCATGCATACATATACATACACAAAACACATACACATAAATACAGTGTATACACACATGTATATTCTCATATAATGTCATCATATTGGCTCCGCCCAGAGGCATCACCGGGTCTGGTGATACGCTGTGCGCACTCTGTACATCTCGTGCGCCGAAGGCGCATTTATGGGCAAAAGGGGCATGGCCTAAGCTGGAGGGGCGTGGTCTCATGTGGGATCCCGGTGACATCACTCCGGGGGCAGCCCTGCATTCCCGAAGATGCTAGGCTGCCTCCGGAGACCAGTGCCTGCAGTGTTGGCTCCTCCTGTATGACAGGAGCCGAGTACTACAGGAGAATGTGCTGCAGGTAATAGAATGGAGGTCATTTGGCAATGGAAGTGGAACAACTGAAATATCATTCTAACTTGAGCTAGACTGAGCAATGCTAAATGCACCATTGATATTTTCTATTGTTCACTCTTCAAATTGTATTATTACTATGTATTTTATTTTCAGACTACGTTTACTGATCTTTTGCCAATACGTGAAAAATCAACTCTGATCCACGGAGACCTATCTGCAGTATATGCAATGGAAGTGCAGAAGAGCCTGGTATTTTTTCTTGGAACTAGAAAAGGACAAATACTTAAGGTGAGCCAATGACATATATGTTTTCCTTGCCACGTCACATAATAAAGTTAGATAAAATCAATGTTAGTTTTTATACTGTCATTAAGCACACCCATTGTGCGCTTGCATACTTGTATATAACAAATTATACAATTACTTACAATGGGACTGATGCAGGGTTGTAATGCAGGGTTGTACAGTCATTGAGTCTATGGCCCTCATTCCGAGTTGATCGCTAGCTGCCGTTGTTCGCTGCGTAGCAGTCATTTAAAAAACGGCAAATCTGCGCATACATATGCACCGCAATGTGCACACGCGGCGTACGGGTAGAAAGAGCATAGTGGTTTTGCACAGGTTCTAGCAACGCTTTCAGTCGCACTGGTGGACGCAAGGAGATTGACAAGAAGTGGAAGTTTCTGGGTGTCAACTGACAGTTTTCTGGGAGTGTTTGGAAAAACGCAGGCGTGGCCGGGCGTTTGCTGGGCGGGTATCTGACGTCATTACCGTGTCATTCGTGCAAGCAATCATCGCACAGGATAAGTAACTACAGGGCTGGTCTTGTTTTGCACAAAAAGAATTTGCAGGCGCTCTGCTGCAAAGGTGTTCGCACTCCAGCAAAGTGAAAAAACACTCCCCCGTGGGCGGCCACTATACATTTGCACGGCTGCTAAAAGTAGCTAGCGAGCGATCAACTCAGAATGAGGGCCCATGTGTTACCGCATTCGCCCCTCTAGTCATATGCTTAGTTTACTGCTAGTTATCCTTATCAGGGCCCTCTTCAGTTGAAAGTGAAGACACAATTGAAATAAATTACAGTTTTCATCACTTTTAAATAAATATGCTCAGTACAGGACCGTTTAAAATATGAAAATGTGTTAAATGGCAGTGCAAGTAACTGCATGGCATTTCAGTAAATATGTGTATAATACTTGCTCACTACGTACTATTTCCTACATGTATTGTATGAAAATTGTACTTCTATCCAAATATTATTTCTGGCAATGTGGGGCAGTAAGGGGAAATACATTTAAGTTTTCTTTGTTTTGAAGACCAGGGAAAAACATAACTTTGATTATTACTTTATTGTACAAAGAGAGAGGTTTATCAGATTTGGATGCAAACTATAGGGGGTCATTCCGAGTTGATCGCTCGCTAGCTAGTTTTAGCAGCCGTGCAAACGCGATGCCGCCGCCCACTGGGGAGTGTATTTTAGCTTAGCAGAAGTACGAACGCATATGCAGCTGAGCTCTGCAAAAACTGTTTGTGCAGTTTCTGTGTAGCTCTGAACCTACTCAGCACTTGCGATCACTTCAGCCTATTCTCAGATTTGACGTCATACACCCGCCCAGCGAACGCCCAGCCACGCCTGCGTTTTTGCAAACACTCCCTGAAAACGGTCACTTGACACCCAGAAACGCCCCCTTCCTGTCAATCTTCTTGCGGCCGTCAGTGCGACTGAAAACTTTGCTAGAACCTGTGCACAACCACAACAGGCTTTGTACCCATACGTCGCGCGTGCACATTGCGGAGCATGCGCATAAATGCCGATTTTTAGCCTGATCACTGCGCTGTGAACAACGGCAGCTAGCGATCAACTTGGAATGACCCCCTATGTGCCTAATTCAGAGTTGATCGCAGCAGCAAATTTGTTAGGAGTTGGGCAAAATCATGTGCACTGCAGGGGGGCAGATATAACATGTGCAGAGAGAGATAGATTTGGGTGGGATGTGCTCAAACTGAAATCTAAATTGCAATGCAAAAATAAAGCAGCCAGTATTTACCCTGCACAGAAACAAAATAACCCACCCAAATCTAACTCTCCGAGTTGATAGTAGCTGTGCTAAATTTAGCACAGCTACGATCATTCACACTGACATGCGGGGGATGCCTTTGCACTTCCAGAGTAGCTCCCGACCAGCGCAGCTCTAGCGTGCGCTGCGGCTGCATGTTCCGACCCGATCGCTGCACTGCGACAAACTGCAGAGAGTGAACGGGTCGGAATGACCCCCTATGTGTGTTGTTCAGAGTTGTTGGCAAACTAAAAAAGTTAGCAATTGGACAAAACCATGTTGCACTGCAGGTAGGGCAGATGTAACATGTGTAGAGAGAGTTAGATTTGGGTGGGTTATATTGTTTCTGTGCATGGTAAATACTGGCTGATTTATTTTTACACTGCAATTTAGATTTCAGTTTGAACACACCCCACCCAATTCAAAGGGCCCCATACACTAGAACGATAATACCCGATTTCAGCCAATTTCGGGCATTCGAGCCGATACAGTATATCGGGTGAAATCGGGCATTTTGAAGGTGTTTCCGATCCGATGCGCGTTTCCATGAGGGTCGGATCAGCTCCCCTAGATCGTAAAGGGCCCCATACACTAGAACGATATGGTTGAGGCTGAGGTCGTAGGCGATTTCTCTTGAACTCTCCCTAGAGCTTCCCGGGAGTGGTTCCATACAATTCCAAATGATTTGGTACATTTTGCATGCGATATATCGTATGCGATCCCAGCCATGCCTGCGGGAACCAACATATCACGAGTGCAGCACTAATGATCTAGGGGAGTCGATCCGACCCTCACGGGAACGCGCATCGGATCGGAAACACCTCCAGAATGCCCGATATATTGTCCCGAATGTCCGAAATTGGCTGAAATCGGGCATTATTGTTCTAGTGTATGGGGCCCTTTAGTGCTGCAGTCGTGATATGTCGGTTCCCGCAGGCATGGCTGGGATCGCATACGATATTTCGCATGCAAAATGTACCAAATTGTTTGGAATCGTATGGAACCACTCCCGGGAAGCTCCCAGGAGAGTTCAAGGGAAGTTGCCCCTGACTTCAGCCTCAGACATATCGCTCTAGTGTATGGGGCCCTTTAAACTCTCTCTGCCCATGTTATATCTGGCCCAGGGCCGGTTCTAGACCTTGTGGCGCCCAGGGCAAAATTTTCCTTTGACGCCCCCTCTTGACAGGTAAAATAGAGTTAGTGCGCGCCGAAGTTGTGCTAAAAAATAGGGGCGTGGCTTCATAGGGAAGGGGCATGGCCACATTATTATTATTATTATTATTATTATTATTAGTTATTTATATAGTGCACACATATTCCGCAGCGCTTTACAGAGTACCGATTCACATTACACAGCTCAGCAGTGTCCGTTAGTCCCATTACACCACAAGGTGTGCCCCCAGTAGTTATGCCACCAGTAGATATGCACCCTGCAGATGTGCCCCCTGGCTGACCGGCTACAGACCCCCTCCCTGGCAGATTCGTGGCTCTGGTTGTGGAGCAGGGAAGCCTGGGGGCTGGCTGTTACCTGGGGACCGGGACCAGTAATACATACACCAGGGTCCTGAGCAGCGGGGACACCAAGAGGGAGAAGTGGAGGGGAGAGTGGAGATACACACCTCCGAGAACACACCTGTGGGGCACTGACTTGTGCAATGTAGCCACAGGGTGATGGGAGAGGTCTGGAGGCCAGCGTCTGTATCACTGAGCCACGGAGCCGCAGTGGTGACAGGATCCCGGATGGGTGGCGACTAGATCCCACTCTCTGGCTCTGCACAGTCCTCAGTGCAGGGGAGCTCTGTCCTCTCTCACTGCCTGCGCCGCGACTATACAGCCGGGGTCCTCATCACCAGCCGGGGGCTTCTCTGGTCCTGCCGCTCCTAGCGTCCTCTGATTTCCAGCCTTCCACAACAGGTGCGGGTCCTTGCTTTCTGGTGGCGGGTCTCCCAGGGTCCATCGGCGCTCCACTTCCCCGCCCTCCAGATCCTCCAGCGTTTCCGGCAGCCACAGAGACGGCCCCTCCACACCCGGGTCCTGCCTGTAGCAGGGATCATGAAGACCGGGTGCTCGAGGCGGGGCTCTTCTCAGTGTCGGCTCCTCCAGTCTCTACAGCCGGGTCAGCGGATTGCAGAGGGCTCTGAGCCAGGTCCTCTCTGGGTCCTCCCTCCGGCTTGTCCCCTGTCCGTTTGCCGGGATGCGGGGTGCGGGTAGGCAGCGGGTGCCTGCGAGGTGTCTGCGGCCGCCCCCACAGGCCGCAGCGCCCCGGGCACAGGCACGGCTTGCCCGCACCTAGAACCGCTCCTGATCTACCCCACCTGCAGTGCAACATGGTTTTGCCAATTAGTGTAGTTTTTTGGCTTGCCAACTACTCTGAATAACCCCCACTTCCCCATGGGTAGTTTCATTGTGCTTTAACAGGAGACTTGCATACAATGACTTGCAAAAT
Organism: Pseudophryne corroboree; assembly: GCF_028390025.1. NCBI lineage: Eukaryota > Metazoa > Chordata > Amphibia > Anura > Myobatrachidae > Pseudophryne > Pseudophryne corroboree. The sequence goes on along the minus strand of NC_086449.1, from coordinate 533,846,752 downwards.
ATTCAGCCTCCTAAACAATCAACAGATTTGTCTGTATGACAAATGCCACTTAACAGATTGTTAAATATTTTTATTGTGACCCAGCCAGAAGTCTCTTAAAGTAAGTTTTCTAAGTCATAATGTATTATTCGTAAGCAGATTTTAAAAACATAGAAAAAATAGGATTTTAATTACCTACCGGTAAATCCTTTTCTCGTAGTCCGTAGGGGATACTGGGAATCCATTTAGTACCATGGGGTATAGATGGGTCCACTTGGAGCCATGGGCACTATTGAAGTTTGGTAACGTGTGCTGGCTCCTCCTTCTATGCCCCTCCTACCAGACTCAGTCTAGGAAACTGTGCTCGATGAGATGGACATACTGTGAGAGAAGGATAAGGAAAGTGGTGAGATTTTGAAACAGCACACACAGAACAACAGGAAAGTCATGCTAACCAAACTTGAAAACCAGAACAGCAACAGCTGAACCAAACAATAGTAGTTAAACAAGTAACCGTGCAGGAAGAACAAAGCACCGGGCAGGCGCCCAGTATCCCCTACGGACTATGAGAAAAGGATTTACCAGTAGGCAATGAAAATCCTATTTTCTCTTATATCCTAGGGGATACTGGGAATCCATTTAGTACCATGGGGAAGTAACAAAGCTCCCAAACTGGGTTGGAGAGTGCTGAGGTTCCCGCAGAACTGACTGATCAAACTGAAGGTCCTCAGAGGCCAAGGTATCGAACTTGTAAAACTTGGCAAACGTGTTTGAACGTGACCAAGTAGTTGCTTGGCAGAGCTGTAATGCCGAGACACCCCAGGCAGCCGCCCAAGAGGAACCCACCGGCCTAGTAGAGTGGGCCTGTACAGATTTAGAGTCAGGTTTCTGATTTTGTTTGTCCCCGAAGGGGGCACTAGTCGGTCAGTGTTGGTACAATATATAAACATGGAGGCAAAATAAAAGTCCTGAGTATATGCGCTGATGTTTAATACGTACAGAGGTCACAGAGCAAGGATGTAATAACAGGTGGTACTTAGCATCGGTAATGACAGTAATGAAATAATAAACGGTAACTGAATCCAAGGTAAAAGTCTCTGATAACAAAACGTGAAATAACTTGATGAATAAATGCAAATGGTTTAGGAAACAAAACTCCGGTAATACGTGTAAAGCACACAGTCTCTGATAACAAAACGTGGAATAACGTGATGAATGAATGCAGATGATTTAGAAGACAGAATTCCGGTAATACTTGCAAAGTACACAGTCTCTGTATAGTTCAGTTCTTATTATCACACAGGGCCCAAGCAGGAGATAGTCCCAATACAACAAGCTTTGTATAAGTTGGTATGAAGCTAACGAGGTGCACAGGTAAAGCAATGAAACAAACACCTGAGGAGAGTCTCTTACTGCTGATGAGCTGCGGCTGGCTGTGGCTGGAGTCTGTAGCAGAATGAAGGAAATGCAGGAAGACGAAATGAAGCAATGAGAAGAATCACGGGGAACCTCTGGAGACAGGAACATGAGAACCAGGAGAACTTGAGACACCAATGTGACTCGTTGTCCGAGGCGATGTGGCTGAGCCACGGACTGGAACTTATACCCCTTGCTCTGCGGTGATTGGTGGTTCAACCTCTGGGGGCAAGCACAGCGTTGGATTGGATGCCTGGGTCAGCTGAGTGCAGGTGTCATGGTGGCGCCCATGCAAGCCGGGTGCTGGCATACAGCAAGGCGCAAATGGTACTTGACTCAGGGGTACATAGCGACACTGGAGATGACGCTCGCAGTCAGCGCACATGCAGCCGCAACTGGGGCCATGACCTCCGGAGGCCTGCACACCAGCGCGCTGGTAAGTGAGACGTTTTACATTTAGGAATCGGCAAGCCTGCCGCGGAATAATCATGCTGGATAGTGAGCCTGATCCAGCGAGCAATCGACTGCTTTGAAGCAGGACACCCAATCTTGTTGGCTTCATATAAAACGAACAGAGAGTACGATTTCCTGTGATGAGCAGTTCGCTTTACATAAACCTTCAAAGCCCTTACAACGTCCAAGGACTTTGAAGTAGTAGAGGTGTCAGTAACAACCGGGACCACAATTGGCTGGTTGATGTGAAACGCCGACACCACCTTAGGAAGGAATTGCTGACAAGTCCTGAGTTCAGCTCTGTCCTTATGGAAAATCAAGTAGGGGCTCTTGTGAGACAACGCCCCCAGCTCCGACACGCGCCTTGCCGAAGCCAAGGCCAACAGCGTGATGGTCCTCCATGTAAGATACTTTACATCTACCTCATGTAACTGTTCAAACCAGTCCGACTGGAGGAATGTCAGAACCAAATTGAGATCCCAAGGTGCTGTGGGAGGCACAAAGGGAGATTGGATGTGAAGAACACCTTTCAAGAACATCTGGACCTCAGGGAGAGAAGCCAATTGTTTCTGAAAGAAAATAGAGAAGGCCGAAATCTGAACTTTTATGGAGCCTAGGCTCACGTCAACTCTCGACTGCAGAAAAAGCAGGAAACGTCCCAGATGAAATTCCAACATAGAATATTGTCTGGTCTCACACCAAGAAACATATTTCTTCCAGATACGATGGTAATGTTTTGATGTTACCCCTTTCCTGGCTTAGATCATAGTTGGGATGACCTTGTAAGGAATCTCTCTCTTGGCTAGAATCAGCCGTTCAACTTCCATGCTGTCAAACGTAGCTGTGGTAAATCTTGATAGACGAACAGGCCCTGTTCCAAAAGATCTGAATACCAGGCCCTTTGCGGCCAGTCTGGAGCAATGAGAATTGCTTGAACTCTTTCCCTTTTTATTCTTTTGAGAACTCTTGGGATCAGAGGAATGGGAGGAAACACATACACCAGCTGGTAGACCCACAGAGTTTTCAGGGCGTCTACCGCTACCGCTTGTGGGTTCCTCGACCTGGAACAATACCACCTGAGCTTCTTGCTGAGTCGAGAGGCCATCATGTCGATTTGTGGATAACCCCACCGACGTGTCAGCCACTGGAACACCTCTGGGTGGAGGCCCCATTCCCCAGGGTGCAGGTCATGTCTGCTGAGTTAGTCTGCTTCCCAGTTGTCTACTCCCGGAATGAAGATCGCTGACAATGCCATGGCATGTTTTTCCGCCCAGAGGGGAATTCTTGACACCCCTGACATTGCGGCCCTGCTTTTCATTCAGCCCTGTCGGTTGATGTAAGACACCGCTGTCACATTGTCCGACTGAACTTGAATGGTCTGATTCTGAAGAAGAGATGAGGCCTGCAGAAGGACGTTGTAGATAGTCCTGAGTTCCAGGATGTTTATTGGAAGAACGATTAACTGACTTGACCATCTTCCTTGAAACTGTACCCCCTGGGTGACTGCACCCCAACCTCTGAGGCTTGCATCTGTGGTTAGCAGAATCCAATTTTGAATCCCGAACCTTCGACCTTCCACTAGGTGAGAAGTTTGTAGCCACCACAGGTGGGAGATCCTGGCTTTTGGCGCCAAACGAATCTGCTGATGCATGTGAAGATGCAATATGGACCATTTGTCTAATAGATCCAGCTGAAAGGCCCTCACATGAAACCTTCCGTGCTGAACTGCTTCGTAAGAAGCCACCATTTTCCCCAGAAGGCGGATGCACAGATGTGCAAATAATAAATAAGCAGGTGCGCGACCAACAGCAGCAGGTAAGAGGAAGGTCAATTCCTCAAAAAACTAGATATGCTCCTGAGGAAGCTGGATTGTACCAGTGAAACGCGTTGAGCTTACCTACCTATCTGGACTTCACTCACCAACCGGCCTGCAAAGCCTTGTCATCCTTCGGCACATTTTGGACTTCTCTCCCATCACTGGACCAAATTATTAAACCGGTCTAATCAGCACCCCTACAGCTACAAATGGACTTGCTCCAACGCTGATGCTTACCAACGTGGGGATCTGGTAACTATTTACCCATTACAGTGAATGCACAAAGAGAGGCTGTCCTAGCCTATAGGAATGGACAAAATCTAACACAGGAGAATGTGAAATTTATGAAACTTTATCCAGATAAGATATATTTAAGTTTTATCGCCACCTTGTGGCAACAGGAATTCCTTCTTTTTAGATGTGTTACATGTGATATGTTAATAAATTGTTACTTTTTTACATAGAACAAACCATCCTATTATTATTTTTATTTAATTTATTGTTAATATATTTTAAATTATTGATCTACACAGCCAGCGCAGGTATACATATTCTTTTTTCGGATGCACAGATGTACTGATATTCGGGTCGGCTTTAAGACAGCCTGAACCATCGACTGGATCACCATTGCCTTTTCCAAGGGAAGGAACACTCTTTCAGACTCTGTGTCCAGTATCATTTCCAGGAAATTAAGCTTCTGTGTTGATTCTAGGTTAGATTTTGGTAGTGATGAGCGGATTCGGTTTTACTCGGTTTTACTCGGTTCTCAAAACCGAATCTTATTGACTCACTGATGTCACGTGTTTTGGATAGCCAATAAGATTCGGTTTTGAGAACCGAGTAAAACCGAGTAAAACCGAATCCGCTCATCACTAGATTTTGGTAGGTTCAGAATCCTCCCATGATCCAGGAGTAATCTGGTCGTGAGACCAATGTTCTCCAACAACTGCTCCCTGTACGCAGGCTTTATCAGAAGATCATCCATGTAAGGAATTACAGTTACTCCCTGTCTGCGGAGCAACATCATCATCTCTGCCATCGCTTTGGTGAACACCCTCTGTGCCGTGCGGAGAGACACAATGGCAGGGGCTGAAACTGGTAGTCTGCAGTCCAACCGTAGGTAAACCTGATGAGGTGGCCAGATTGGAATGTGAAGGTATGCATCCTTTACATCCAGAAACACTAGGAATCCCCCTCTTCCAGACCTAAGATCACTGCTCTCAGAGACTCCATCTTGAACTTGAACACTCGTAAGTATGGGTTCAATGATTTGAGATTCAGAATCGGTCTTACCGAACCATCCATTTTCGGAACTACAAACAAGCTGGAATAGTATCCCTTGTTTTGTAGATGAGGTGGAACTGGAACAATGACCTGGGTCTGTTACAGTTTTTGAATGGCTTCTTGTAAGATTACTCTTGCTTCTTGTGAAACTGGTAAGCCTGATTTGAGGAATCTGTGAGGTGGGAGATCCTGGAACTCCAGTCTGTAGCCCTGGGATATAAGGTCTATCACCCAGGGATCGTGGCAAGATCTTGTCCAGGTGTGACTGAAGAATTGTATCCAGCATCCCATCTGCCTGTCTCCCCAGCATCGCAGTCCACCGTCATGTGGAAAACATTGAGGAAGCAGAGCCTGAGCTCTGTTCCTGTGAACCAGCAGTCGCTGGTTTGCATGGTTTACCTCTAGCACCTCTGGTGGCGGAAGAAGAATCTCTGGCCTTGCCCCTAAAATTGGCAGTCTGAAAGGACTGTAAATTGGGTCCAGAGTAGGCCTTCTTGGCTGGTGGAACTGCAGAAGGTAAATAAGTGGACTTATCCACAGCAGCACTTGTCGAGTTCATCGCCAAATAAGGCCATACCTGTGAACAGCAGGCCTTACATTCCTGTTTTTGGAATCTGCGTCAACAGTCCACTGGCGTAGCCATAATCCCCTGCGTGCCGACACTACCATAGCTGTAGTGCGTGCATTGAGCAAACCTATCTTTTTAATGGCTTCCACCATGAAGTTCGCAGAGTCTTGTATGTGCTGCAGGAGTAACACAAATTCCTCTTGAGGTAAGGTGCCTAACCCCTCAATTAAATTACCAGACCATTTAGCAATGGCTCGAGTAATCCACCCACATGCTATAGTGGGTCTCTGGGCCACCCCTGCAGCTGTATATAAAGATTTGAGTGTAGTCTCAATCTTACGATCAGCTGTATCCTTTAGGGAGGCTGCTCCAGGAACAGGTAGTACTATTTTACGTGAGAGCCTGGAGACTGATGTATCCACTATCGGTGGATTTTCCCATTTTTTCCTATCCTCAGGAGGAAAAGGAAATGATGACGATAACCGCCTAGGAGTTTGACATTTCTTATCTGGATTAACCCACGGTTCTTCAAACAGGGTATTTAATTCCTTTGATATGGGAAAAGTGACTGAGGATTTTTTCTTTATATTAAAGTAAGATTCCTCACTCCTCTGTCACCTTATCAGGGATATTTAGGACTTCTCTGATAAAATCTATGAGAGCCTCTACACCCTGCGACAGAGTACCCTCCACTACCTCTATGTCCACCTCACCTTCCTCGATTCCTGACCCTTCATTATCAGAGTCTGAATGCAGGATCTGGGCGAAAGTACGCTTTTGTGGACAAATGGTAGAGGACTGAGACATTGGTCTGAGTACTGAGTCCTTTTGCATAAACACAGCCATAGACTGTCTTAAATATTGCGTCTCTCTCATTACAAGATAATTTAGTAGAGATGGTGGAAATTACCCCCTAATGGAGTCCAGTCATGCTGGCTCCGCCCCACTAGCCTGAGAAAAGATACTACACTGAGTATACACTAGTGAACCCCCTAGAGAAGAGGAACACTGTGCCTTACATGAAACACACTCTTTGCCTGACATACTGCAGTAGTGACAGCACACACACAGGAAAAGGTTAAATGCACAATTAACCCACAAAGAGCCCTTCCCGAGAGACACAGAGAGAAGATAGAACCAGCACACGGTGCCCTTATTGCTAAAGCCAAGGTTAGCTGGGTCACAGACTAAGTACCTAGATTAGGGACTTAGTACACTATTATATCGCTCCCCCCTCTGTGACCCCTTGTTACTGCTGAGGTAATCTGGTGGCTCTCCGGAGGAGTTGTGCGTCCCTGTCAGTCAGCGTCTGTGTCATATGCAGTAGGGTAAAATGGCACCGGTGAGCTGCTGGATCCGCTCATAGTGAAGCCCCGCCCCTTCAATGGCACGCGGTCTTCACACTCTTCTTTATACTAGCTTTATGTGTCTGGGTGCTTAAAATGGAGACAGTCCCCTTTTAAGCCTGTATTGCCCGTATGGGTACTGTGTACACTACAGTGTACTAAGTCTGGAGACTCAGTCCGCCCCGTTTGGGAGCCCTGTGTCTCTGTACCCTCATGCCGCCATAATGGCCGGCGACTCGCTAACCGGGACGCCGGCTTAGTACTCACCACTCTTCTTTCTTCTGGCTCTGTTAGGGGTGGCGGCGTGCTGTGGGAATGTACGTCGGGGCTTGTGAATAGTTCCCTCAGGAGCTAGCGTCCTGTCAGCGGGGAACGGGACCATTAACCCTTAGTGGGGTTGGGGCAGCCCCCGCCCCCACCCAAGTCCCATGAAGCAGGCAGGCTGGTGCCATCCAGTCCTGCCTGAAAATAACAATATTTAAAAATAAATGCAAAAAACTCTTCAGGAGCTTCCAGAGATGTGTCTGGCTCCTTCGGGCACATTTTCTAAAGTGAGTCTGTTAGGAGAGGCATAGAGGGAGGAGCCAGCACACGTTATCAAACTTCTATAGTGCCCATGGCTCCAAGTGGACCCGTCTATGGACCCCATGGTACTAAATGGATTCCCAGTATCCCCTAGGACATAAGAGAAAAGTAAAATGCTGCTTGTATAAGTATTAATCCTCATGTGTTCTGGAAGTTCCAAGTTTAAACAGATGAGCAATATTGTCCTAACAATTGACTTTCAATTATCCTTTACATGTAAATCATTAAAGAATATAAGCTTTTATAGATAAAAGACTGTGAATCTGAAGGAAGCTTTGAAAATGAGGACCATAAAATTGCAAGGAAATTAAATCATGCATTTTGATGATCGTGTCCGTTAAGCAAGTAGTCAAAAATGTGATTTATTAACTAGATTTTATTTTTATACATTTCTGAAATCCAGGTGACTTTAAACTCAAATTACACTGCAAACTGTCCAGAAATTTTATATGAATTTAATCAAGAAGCTCCAGTGTTCCGGAATATTCTCCTGGATCCTATTGACAATACCTACATATATGTTGCCACTGTGCATGAGGTTGGTATATGTTGCTTGCCACTCCATTATGATTACCATAGATACACTACTACGGCATAGTCTTGTTTGCATCTTCAGATATACCATAGGGTATATAGGGTAAGCCGACACTTCTCAGATGTTTGGAGCTGAAAATTTAAAGCAGCAGTAGCATTCAGTGTAAAGCACATTGGGATTTACACAGAATGTTAGTGGCACTTTCAATTTCAGCTTTAACCAGCTGAGATGAGGTGGCTTACAAAAGCATCAGCTTTGTAAAAATAGTTTCTAGTCTTGTGTAAGTCTACATGGTGATGAGGATGAAGTTAGCATCAGCATGTATCTTTACTCTCTTAAATGTATATATAATCCCCTAAACTCTGTCCTATCTGCGACATGTGCAGTAAGAGCTGGGGCATGTACCAGATCTCCGTGAAAGCTGGTACATGTACCACATCCCCCTTCCAACTCTTCCTAATGTAGCGAGTGATGAGACAGACCGGGGGTCTCTGTGCTGGGAAAGGGGTGGAGCTGATGAGAGCCCGTCCATTCTTCTCTCACAGCTCTCAATAGCTGTCTGACTACATGCCACAGATTCTCATCTCCTGCCAGTGCTGTTTGGATGCACAGGTTTTTTCCCTCCTGCTGGATCTGGGGACCACACCCCTCCCTCCCAACCGCCCCTTACCCACCCCTCCCCTGTGACCCCAATGGGTGACGGCAGACATAAGGGACAGAGATGAGGTAGATTGCCATCAGGATGGGTAACAGAGATGATGGATAGATGGGACTGAGAGGAGAGGAGTCCACAGATGATAGAGAGAGATTGAGGGGGATAGAGATGAAAGAGAAAGAAAGATAGGGTGAGAGAGCCAGAGTTGAGAGAGAGAGAGAGAGAGACTGGAGTGGAGGAGAGATGAAAAAGTTGAGGGGAAGGATAGAGAAGACTGACATTCATGATGCAGACATGGTTATTATGTTGGCAGTGAACACATTGAAATTTTGATCATGATGACATTTAACATGTCGACACTGATAAAATGTAGTTTGAAGGTAGGTCTATCATTAACCCTAATCCCTAAACCTACATAACTCTACCTCTACATTTATAAAGCTGACTAATAGGTGATGCTAATCAGCCTAACAGTAGTTCGGGTCTGATCTTAGGAAGACCTAGACTGGATTCAATCACAATCCTTCTGTTCCACCTTTAAACCAGGTGAATTCATGCTGTACTTTCTACTAAGGTGGCTGAGCTGTCTACAAGCTCATTGGTCACCGTCCGCTAGCTGTGTGGGCGTGGTTATGATAGTAAACAAATCTTGCCCCCTGCCTAGAAGCGGCTTCAGTGTATGTAGCAATCAGCGGCAGCAGCATACCGTATTTTTCGGACCATAAGACGCACTTTTTCTCCCCAAAAATGTGGGGGGGGAAGTATGTGCGTCTTATGGAGCGAATAAGAGCCAGCACAGATGGAGGTTGCAGGTAGCGGGTAGCGCCGGGTCCTGGATGCTGCTGCTGCGCCGTCATCAGCAGAGCGCCCGCATCTCAGAGCCCAGCAGCAGAGCGGGCATCACGTGACTCCCCCGCTCCCCCCCACCTCCTCCCTCCTCAGGAGTGCACCGCGGGCAGCGTTAGCTGAGAGCCTGGACGCGGGGAACCACTGGTACTGTCTGTCTGTGTGTGTGTGTGTGTGTGTGTGTGTGTGTGTGTGTCTATGTGTATGCTAGCTCTGATGTGTGTGTGTGTGTGTGTGTGTGTGTGTGTGTGTGTGTGTGTGTCTGTGTATGCTGGCTCTGACAGAAGGCTGCACTGTACAGAATCCTTGTAGGAGTCTGAGAAATCACACAGAACTGGAAATATCTCTTAGAGGTCGGTGAAAACTAGGGAGGCAGGGCTATTCTGTTATTGTTTATTAAATATTAAATATTTTATTACACTATTTGGTTAAGAATATTTTTTTTCCAGTTTTCCTACTCTAAAAACTAGGTGCGTCTTATGGTCAGGTGCGTCTTATGGTCCGAAAAATACGGAAATGGAAAACATCTGAATCAGTATAAGGAGATAAACCCTATATATAGACAGGGACCACACACAGAAAGTGATATAATATGTGCAAAAAATTAAGTGAAGAGTGTAACGGGAAGAAGAACCCAATTTCTGTTGAAACGGGAGCCTATATAAGAGTTTTGTGTCCCAGATGCCAACATTAACAACATTTGATATGGCAATGGAGTCCAATATAATGCATGGTAGTACAGAACCTATTTGCAGTGCATTCATTCCAGACTGATGCATAATCTGACAACGCTGGTTGATACTGTTAGGCATTATCAAAAAGTGACAAAATACAGTAAAAAGTAAAACACAAAAAAACCCTCAAAAAAATAATACAACATACAGTACCCAGTATTCTCTATAGGTCTCCCACCCAGGTACTGGCCGGGCCAACATCTGCTTAGCTTCCATGGGCAACCCAAGCAAGGAATTCACAGTGCGGTATGGCTGTATGCTGCTGGCTCCTAAATTAAGGAGTGTATTGTCAAAGTGATCCGTGGTCTCACGTTATCTCAATACTATAAAGAACAACTCATTCCGAGAGGGTTTAGACTGCATAACCAACCAACACTTGGAAGTCACAATAACAACTTCTGCACCAGATGGTGCAACATACTCAATAAGTGTTCTCAAGACCTCATCCTGCTAGATATTGAATAGGCAGGCATAGACCTTCAAGATATCAAAAAAGACATCACTGAACTGGAAGGTTAAGACCTTTATGGTTCAATTCAAACCCCCGATTGTGATCTCTTATCAAGATTGAACAAGGACATTGACAAATTCAAAGGGGTTCTGCTCAAATTTAAAAAGAACAAGTATAAGCAGAAACTGGATTACAAAGAAAACAGGGTTTATCCCTGGATCTCCTGCAGTGAACTCAGAAGATTTAAGCCCCAACCCAGTCGTGGTGGACGTAGACCAGTCACCCAATTCACCAACATCGAAAGCCATTCACAAACCTCAGCAAGAGAAAAAGTCAAAAGGAGATACCAAAGAAACACATAGAAACGGTTGTTTTCAACCTGTCCAATCACACCTTGACTGCAGGTGAACTTTCTCTTCTCAAAAAAGGTTTATCATTTATTCCTACTCTCTCAGGACAACTTTTATTGGCAGGTCGATATGTACAAACTGTGAAGGCAACTACGGCTCAGGGATTACTTTGCACACGCCAACGTATCCAAAGTACAACCAGGAGCACCAGCACTTATAACTGACATATGTCATTTGAAGAAACCAAGCTGTTTGATCCCACTACTCTGAACCCCTCCATACAGACATTTATGAGGGTGCTCAAAAGGGACACTGTCCCCTTCATTGACAATCTGAAGATTTCCTACAACAATATTACACTGGACGAACGAAGAGCCATTAGATCCTTATGTGACGATTCCCAACTAGTGATTAGGGTTGCCGACAAAGTTGGCAACATTGTTCTCCTCAATTATGATTACTATGTTGAAGAAGTAAACAGTCAACTGGCAGATACCATTTGTTACCAAAAAATTAACTATGAAAATAATCAAATACGACTCTGCCAAACGTTCATAAATCATTAACACATCCCCAAGGCCGTCCCATCATTTCAGCCAGTGGATCCTTGTCTCAACACCTTACCCAACTGGTGGATTTTTATCTGCAGCCCCTGGTCAAAGATACTGCAAGCTATATAAAGGACACCACAGATTTTCTAAGAAAACTCAAGGAGATGCCCAGTGTCACTAATGATTCTATACTTGTTAAACTAGATGTGTCGAGTTTATATACCAACACTCCACATGCTCAGGGGATTGAATCATTCTGGAAGCTACTCATCAGCAGTGCTTTGTACTGTGGTTCTCTGGCAGACTATGTGATGTTACTTATTGATCTTATACTCAACAAAAATTATTTTCTATTATAAAACTGCTTTCACATATAATCTCACATTTCTTTCCACACAATGCAGTACTCATTATTAGTAATACATTTTAGTGATAATAGACATCATAAATAGGGAGAAACAGGACGCTTCTTCATACTAACACTAGAGATAGCCGATGATTCATTACTGGCCATTAACATAAGGGGGCGTGTACATACATTGGTAACCAATCATCGCCATTTAACAAGCATATAATGACCTAAGGATTTAAGACATGTAATCCTAGAAAAAGGCAGATTGCTGAAACGCGTTGGAGGACTTGTCTCACTACACACTGCACTTTACAGACACCCCTCCCCGGCTGGAGAGAGGGATCCCCGAGCAACAGGGGCAGATCGAACACCTCCGCTCACGTGACACATCACGTGAGCGGCAAAGCAGGAAGCCACAGACGGGACCCGTAAGGAGGAAGAAAGCGGCGGCCGCTGACCGACCACGGGGACCGAGACGAGACGGCCTGGACATCAAAGGACACCGGAGGACTTGGGAATGGAAGCTGAGCCGGCACATGCGCGTGGAACGCACCCACGGCGGTAAGTGTATGAACTAAGCCCGTACCCCCGGTTTCCTCTATTGGTGCACACAGGGAGGTCTGACAGGCGGGACGCCGCAAACTGTCACACACCTCACAACACCTGACGCATACTTAGTCTCAGAGCCACATAGGTTTCACTATACCTATGGTAAAGGTGCACCCTTGGGGACACCTGACATTCATCCCGCAAGGGACCTCTGGACATTAGGACTCTCTGAGGACGTAACACTGACACAAGGACACTGTGCCAGACTTTACGGAGAACGCACATACTCTCACCTTTATTTAGTTTAATTTTAGAATCTTCTGAGCAGAAGTGTACCATTCAGGAGGGTACACCGAAAAGGGTGGTCTGCATGATACACCTGACAGTGGGAACATACCACCGGAATAAAGAATATTTCCATTGCCACACATGGTCCTTTTTGATTACAGTATACAATTTAATTGTTACGTTACTTCCTTCCCCATTCCATTTCATTCTTTTCTTCCACCTTTTTCCATCTTTACCCTTTCTCTCACATCCCCTCCCTCCCAAGAGTGCGCTGACCTTACCATTGTTAAATACTTATACAGAGGTAGGACACCTCTAGGCCTAGCAGCACTAACCCTCTATCCCAGTGAGCGCAGTCTCTTTCCACTTATCCATGATTACTACGTTGAAGAAGTAAACAGTCAACTGGCAGATACCATTTGTTACCAAAAAATTAACTATGAAAATAATCAAATACGACTCAGCCAAAGACTCCATTCGTCTACACTCTGCCAAACGTCCATAAATCATTAACACATCCCCAAGGCCGTCCCATCATTTCAGCCAGTGGATCCTTGTATCAACACCTTATCCAACTGGTGGATTTTTATCTGCAGCCCCTGGTCAAAGATACTGCAAGCTATATAAAGGACACCACAGATTTTCTAAGAAAACTCAAGGAGATGCCCAGTGTCACTAATGATTCTATACTTGTTAAACTCGATGTGTCGAGTTTATATACCAACACTCCACATGCTCAGGGGATTGAATCATTCTGGAAGCTACTCATCAACAGTGCTTTGTACTGTGGTTCTCTGGCAGACTATGTGATGTTACTTATTGATCTTATACTCAACAAAAATTATTTTCTATTATAAAACTGCTTTTATTTACAGAAAGAAGGCACCACCATGGGGTTAACATGGCCCCTTCATATGCCATGATCTTCATGGCAGCATATGAACAAACCCACAACACTGGCAGTTCCACATTCAGACAACATTGATCATTCTTCGTACAATGCATAGATGATTTATTTTCATTTGGCAGAGAGGAGAGGTGACGTTACTTGCTTTTATTGACCATCTAAACTCACTTCCAGGCACTTTAACCTCACATTAAGCAAACACATAAATTAAAGTTTTTGGCTATAACGATCATACTATAACTACTAACTACTATGAGAAGAACAGAAAACTGATCACCAACATCTACAGTAGAGGCTCGGACAGAAACACCTTATTGCTATTATCCAGCTTTCATCCATTTCACAATTATTAAGGATTGTACAGATCACATCTGAACCATCAGAAATACACATTGCTTTGCAATTCATGAGCCAAGGATTCCGTGTTCGAGGTTACCCTAAAGGGGAGATTGACAATGCTTTAGCTAAAATTTAACAAATCAAAGGGGAGGAACTCCATAAAAAAAGATCTATCTGCTTGCACAAAAATTTATAAATTCAACATTTGCAGTATGTTCACCATAGCCTCAGACTTCATTTGTCAGAAAATTCTTGAACATTGGCGCTTGATATCCTGTGATCCGGTGTTGGCAAAAAATACTGCCAACTGCACCAGATTTGCATACAAGCGGGGACACAGCCTCAAAGAGCTCTTGGTGGTCACAGACTTTTTCAAGTGAAAAAACAACAGAACCTCCAATTGGCTGATTATTAAGCCAGAGGTTTTCAAATGCGCTGGGTGTCCAAATTGCCAATTTCTTTAGTTAGGGATCCATTTTATCAACCCACTGGACAATCATAGATACACCATCAAACAAAGACTAGACTGTAACAGTAGATTTGTGGTATATGTCCTTAAATGTCCTTGCAACCTACTCTATGAAGATAAAACCAACAGAATGCTAAAGGAAAGGGTGAGCCAACATCGTTACTCGATCAAGAAAAGTTTAAGCAGTACTGCTGATATGAAGCACACCACACCATTAATTATCTGAAATGTTGCATAATGGATCAAATACCTTCCCTTCAGAGAGAAGGTGACCGCAGTAGGATCTTATTACAGAGAGAGAACTGCAATGGATACATATAAACTAAAAACTTGGTACCCAGGTGGCCTTAATGGGGAATTCAGACTGGGATGCTTTCTTTAAAATTATTGACTTGATCTATAATTTATAATCTCATGTCACTATCACTGACATCACCGTGTATCCATTGGTATAATAACCTATCCACATAGACTCTTATGTTTAAAGATGGATCACCGCTGTGTGTCCTTGTCATATTATGTGCATGCTTTCATGTTGGTGTGACACCGCCATGTGTCCTGTCATATAGATGGAGCCTCGCTCATCTAGCCTTCTCTGCTGTGCCTAGGTGCACCAAGGCTTATTAGCATAAGCCTTTCATATATTGTTCTCAGCTGCAATACAATACAGAGAGAACAATACAGCAGGGGATTAAGGGTTATATTCAATTGAAGTCAAAACTACCGTCTTGTCGGAAAGATGGCAGTTTTCGACTTTTTCAGGTCGGAAGGGGTTCCGACCTATTCAATCTCCGGCTTTTTTATTCGACAAGTCAGGGAATTTGACTTGTCGGAAAGCACATGTATCAGCGGAAGTGCTTGTGTCGGAAACGGGCCCAAATCCGACAGGTTTTGGCCCTGTTTCCGACCATCTCGATCCGACTTTAAAAAAAAGTTGGATTGAGATGAGGGAGCTCAGAGGACAAAAGGGGGGAGACGGGGGAGAGCTGCGGGGAGATGGGGGAGAGCAGAAGCTACAACACAGCTTATGTAGGAGGATGTGGCACAGCCGCTGCTCATGGCAGCGTCCACCCGGCTCCAGCAAGCGAGGTCTCGCTTGCTGGAGCTGGGTGAATGCTGCCGTGAGGTCTGGTGGCAGTGCCACATCCTCCTACAATGCTGCTGTAGCGCTGCTTTCCCTCGTCTCCCCACGGCTCTCACCCGTCTCCCCCCTGTTGTCCTCTGAGCTCCCTCATCGCAATCCAACTTTTTTTTAAAGTCGGATTGAGATGGTCATTGAATAGCCCTTGTCGGATCCTTTGCAATTGAATATATCCCTAAATCATTACAGCAGGGGATTAAGTCCGACTGCCCTGGCTCAGTTAATCCTATTAAAGGCATAGATGAGGAGGGCTCCATCTGTATTTCTACATCTTATCTTTTACCCTGTTGGTAGATGTCCAGATCCAGCAGGAACTCATCACTGAAAACAGGAAGCATTTAAAACTCCCAAACACCCACTGCACATTGCACTGATGCCTATATATATATATATATATATATATATACACACACACACACACAATCCACAAACTGCCACTCCTATGACAGCAATGAATAACTTGCCAGGGTGCACTCCTAAGGGTTAGCAAACCCCCTATGATCAATATCACAACAGAGGAGGCACTCCCGGACTCAGTCTTTAGTGAAGCAAATCCGTGCTTTACTTTAATGTTTCGGGGTACTTCCCCCTGTCATCAGGACACACGTGTCCTGATGACGGGGGGAAGCACCCCAAAACGTTGAAGTAAAGCACGGATTTGTCTCACTAAACACTGAGTCCGGGAGTGCCTCCTCTGTTGTGATATATATATATATATATATATATATATAGAGAGAGAGAGAGAGAGAGAGAGAGAAATAGCGGCACTCAGAGAACTTAAGTAGCTTGGAAAGTGTATTAAACTCGCATCAAATCAGACACCAACATTTCGGGGCCGCAGCGCCCAATTGTCTGGGTGAAGTAACAGTGATAACAAACAAAATGTGCCTTAAATACCTTAGAGAAGCCCGCTAGTGTGTCCCGCCTCTGGAGATTCGCTTCCCCTGTCTCCAAACGCCGCGCCTTCCTAACGCGTCATGGGAGCCGTGCGGCTGGTTGTCTAGGAAAGCTGAGATGCTGCCCGGCATACCCATCTCGTGCTGGAATGTAAAAAGGAAGAATGAAGAAATAAAGTGACTGTGCTCACTAGTACAGCCCCTGAGCCACCAATAGTCAGAACCGCACCAACACGAGAATACATTGTTAACTTAGAAGGATTGTAGCATATAGAGGCATTGCAGGCATGAATATTACAATAATGAACAGATGAGATAGATGAGCAGTGTTAGCTCTACCTCAGCTGCTGTCCGGGGACAATCACAGCTGGGAATCCCGTAGCCAGTGTCAGACCACCCTCCTTGCGTAACAAGAAGGGCTGCTGTAACAGTGTATAAAAAAATATGTGCACTAATGAGTGACTGAATATTTTGCATGTAACAATGTGGATGACGGAATGGCCTCTAGTCCTGGATGACCGTCAGTCTTTAGAACAAAGTATCTGTCACCAACCAAAATGCATGTGACAATAATGGTGAACAAACGTGCAAAGGTAAGTGAAGACCGATCCATTACTGGTCTCAGTACAATGCGATGATTTCATTGGGGATAATTGCTGTTGTGCGTCCTAACAAGTAAATGTGTGCGGTGAGTGTCCAATCCTGAAGAGTGCCTACCAAAATATCTAATGTCGGACATAGACCATGTCCCCAAGGACCTTAGGGGCAGAGACAGGGAAGGTAAACTCCTCAGGACCGAAGCAAGATGGAACTTCGGACTAGGGACCATCAACCCAGGAGGCCTCAATGAAACTGTGCCTTGGAACCTGTTTCTGTGATTTGGTGGCCATCTGAGACAGCAGAGAAAGCTTGAACAGAGCCTAGTTATTACATTATCTAAAGCCAACTCTTCGACACCACTCACAAGATGCAAATTATGGAACCGATTGACTTACTGAGCAAGAAATGCATGTCAGTTAGTCAAGGCCCTTAATCCTGGATTTTAGTTTTTCCTTTCAGTATATATGGTAGACCAGATCTTAGCCTCCACGATAGCATAGAATGTGATATTACAGGCCGGTTTTACTCC
This sequence comes from Pseudophryne corroboree, assembly GCF_028390025.1. Taxonomy (NCBI): domain Eukaryota; kingdom Metazoa; phylum Chordata; class Amphibia; order Anura; family Myobatrachidae; genus Pseudophryne; species Pseudophryne corroboree. The sequence goes on along the minus strand of NC_086449.1, from coordinate 533,829,113 downwards.
AATAGATTAGTCGTTTGCTCCCTCGCCTCGTCCCAGGAGATATGGCAGCTAGGGACACCCTGAGTGTGCACAGACTGTCGCCAACACACCATGTTTATATTTTACTGATATAATTGGTCCTTCCATTAATCATGTACATTTCTAATACCTTTTTTTTCTTTCATTACATTTTTATAGTTTTACACTTTGTATAGGTTTTACCTAAGACATTTTTGAGCACCCATCGTCCACTTCTTGTCCGACATTAGATATTTTGGTAGGCACTCTTCAGGAATGGACACTCACCACACATATTTATTTGTTAGGACGCACAACAGCAATTATCCCCATTGAAATCAACCGCATTGTACTGAGACCAGTAATGGATCGGTCTTCACTTACCTTTGCACGTTTGTTCACCATTATTGTCACATGCATTTTTGTTGGTGAACCATGCCACTATATTGCAGCTGACAGATACTATTGTTCTAAAGATTGACAGTCTTCTAGGACTAAAGGCCATTCCGTCATCCACATTGTTACATGCAAAATATTCAGTCACTCATTAGTGCACATATTTTTTTATACACTGTTACAGCAGCCCTTCTTGTTACGCAAGGAGGGTGATCTGACACTGGCTACGGGATTCCCAGCTGTGATTGTCCCCGGACAGCAGTTGAGGTAGAGCTAACACTGCTCATCTATCTCATCTGTTCGTTATTGTAATATTCATGCCTGCAATGCCTCTATATGCTATAATCCTTCTAAGTTAACAATGTATTCTCATGTTGGTGCGGTTCTGACTATTGGTGGCTCAGGGGCTGTACTAGTGAGCACTCTCACTTTATTTCTTCTTTTTTACATTCCAGCGCGAGATGGGTACGCCGGGCAGCGTCTCAGCTTTCCTAGACAACCAGTCGCACGGCTCCCATGACGCGTTAGGAAGGCGCCGCGTCTGGAGACAGGGGAAGCGAATCTCTGGCGGCGGGTCACTCTGGCGGGATTCTCTTAAGGTATTAAAGGCACATTTTGTTTGTTATCACTGTCACTTCACCTAGACAAAGGGGCGCTGTGGCCCCGAAACGTTGGTGTCTGATTTGATGTGTGTTTAATACACTTTCAAAGCTACTTAAGTTCTTTGAGTGCCGCTGTTTTTCTTCTTTTTTGTGGCCATTCATTCCAGAGGGCACCGGAGCAGTATATTTCATATAAGAATGGGCCAGTCCTACCATTTCTGTGTTTATATGTATGTATGTATGTATGTATGTATGTATGTGTGTGTGTGTGTGTGTGTGTGTGTGTATATATATATATAGACACACTATGGGGTATGCAGACAGAAGAAAAAAAGGTTTTGATGGCGCTGAGCAGAACTGTGTGTGTTTACACCCTGGGATTAGCTGCCACCTGGTGAGGAGGTAGCCAGCCTCCTCAAGCAACAAAACAAATGCAGAAAATTACCAGGTCTGCGCTTAATGCCAATGATGTACACAAAAATTAATAAAACAGTTTATTAGACAAACTAAAAACATATAACAATTTAAAATTGGTAAGACCACAGCATAGTAATCATATAAAACTGAGGTATCTGAAACCTGTAAAATAAGCAATGATATACACTAATTGTAAGCACTAGAAGGCAGTCGCAAAACCTTGAATGGGAATGACTCTCTGTTTGATTTTATCTCTGTTTAAATAATTGCCCACGATATAAGCACAAAGAATCTTACACGGCCGTCCATATAAGTGTCCTCAAATAATACGGGTTCAATCACAGCTGGAAAAAGTTCATCAACTTAAAGGTCCACTGGATGTATAAACGGTGCAGAAATATGAAGTTGTATGATAACTGCTACTCACAGTATGTATAGAATTGTCCTTGCTGCACCTCATGTGTTGTATGGCGCCGCTCTATATCACCCTGTGCACAGGTGAGACATCCGTCAGCGGCAAAGTCCGTCAGTGGCACAGTCCGTCAGCGGCGCAATCAAGCAGGGAGCCGCTCTCCACCGTCCGGCACAATGTAAATGCACCAGTTCGCCGTTCTGCACCCCCAGCACAAACGGAGTAGTGCTCGGCAGGGCAGGGTATAAGGCGTTCCCAGTGTAGTAGAGGAAAGTGAGTGGTGCAGTCTCATTAGATATGAGCAATTGCCGGCAAATGCTGTAGTCAGCTGCTGTGAGGACAAAGTCTTGTTCTTGTGGGCAATAGAGGTATTGGCGACCCCTTCTCTCTGTACCCTCAATGCGTTTCTCCGCACCCCAGGCGGCTTCTTCAAGAGGCAGAGTGTACACTCTTCATTAGCAAAATATTTTAAGTACCTTTTATAGTAGTATAATGGAATTATGACTTATTTACCTAGATGAAAAGGCTGAAAATTGCGACGTGTGATCAACATACATCTTGCAATGAATGTTTATCTATGAATGATCCACACTGCGGATGGTGCCAGTCAAAGAAAAGGTTAGTTCACAGTAATCTTTCTAATGCTTCCCATATTAAAAAATATGGTGTAATCTGAAGAAGACCATCCAATGTATAAATCAAAAGTTTTATAGACTTCTAATAAATAAAAGGTCTCTAATTGGAATTCTCTGTAATTTATTGCATCTGGGATAGCCCAATACACCCAATAGATTATAGAGTTAGAATTATTGCAGTTTCAAAGTCCATAAACATCTCGCTTTCATATATCTGTCAACAGTTTTCTTTGCTTACTGTAGTGAAACTAGGGAGAGCTGAGAGCATCATCATTTCCTTCCTTCCTTCACTTTTTTTTTCCCTATGAAACTCGGTAAAAAGTCAGGCACTCTGATGGGATGTACTAAAGGGAAAATGCGGTAAAACCCCCGTTTTCTGAGGTTTTACCGCATTTTCATATGTACTAAGACCCGGCTGCAGGGTTTTCGCCGTCAAGGGTATCGCCATATTTTTATGGCGATACCATATGGCCTTTTTTCACACCCGCCGTGCGCTGCACCTGCGTACAGTGCCGCACCCGCCAAACCCCCTCACCTCTCTCCTGGCAGGCTCCTGGTGCAGCAGTACGATCCCCCGCCTCCTTCTTCCCCGCAGCAAAGTCATTTGTCCTTCCAGCTGCAGGAAGGAGAAGGATGAGCCCAGGGACTCCCAGTAAACGTCACCTCCCGGGGCTGGGAAGTGACGAACCCAACAGAGACCTCCCGCAATCCTTCTCACAGGTATCGCAGGGGTCTCTGTCACCGCATTGCGATGTTAATTGCATATGTTAGTACATATGTGATTAGCATCGCTGCGGTAGGTGGCGAGGGGCAGCGATGTATTTTAATACATCCGGCCTCTGAGTGCAGAGATCAGCTGGGGTACTGATGATAACCCAATAACCCTCCCTACACACACAGTCTGCATGAGAGGAAGGGGTAAATGCCATTGGGGGAGGGGATTTATAGACTCAGAGTGTGAGCTATTGCCTCAAGGGGATGTGGATGCCTTAAAGGGATTTATTGCCACAGGGGCCTGTGTCACTACCTGAATTCATGGCCACTGGTGTGGGTCTGGAAGTGAGATCTTCACTAGAGACTTATCGATACTAGAGGTGTGGGCGGCAGTGCCATGGGGGATCTGATACCACTGGGGGTTAGAGTTACATCCACTAGGGGTTCTATGGCCACTTTAGAATATATTGCCACTGGGGGGAGCTGGTGCTAATGTCACAATGTGGCACTATGGAACTAGGAGTGCTAGAACCTCTAATGTGTATTTTCTTAATTAAAATATTAAAATATGTTTTCAAATATATATTATTGACTTCATTTTAAACAACAATATCTTTCTGTCAATTTAAAAAAAATTATCTACCGTTTATGGTTAAAAAAAAACTATTTGTTTTTGCCAGGTTAGGTTTTTATAAAATGAATACAGCATTATGAGTCTGAATTAGAGTTTGACGCATTTTACATCTTGTCAGTGACAGTAATAGAACAAGAACCTGAATGCCGCCCCACAACCTTCCAAGATTCTACCGCATTGTGAATGCCCGCGCATGTGCGCTGCCGAACCAGTGCATGCGCAAAGAGCCGTAAAGCGTCCGTCTGCGATTTTAGCAAAACACCAACTGAAGCTTATAGCCCTTTCACACTGACAGTAGCCGGGTCGCATCCGGGAATGTGTATGCGGGTGCTTCCCAGGTGCGACCCGGCTTGAGACCCCTTCAGACTTGCGGCCCGACCCGGCATATTGCCGGATTGGTGACGTCACCGCTGATGTAACCGGAGGCTGTGCTTGGAGATAATCATCTCCAAGCACCGCTTCCTCCCATGCAGAGAACGGGTGCTGGGTCGCCTTGACCCGGCATACCCGTTTACACTGCGCGTATCCCGGGACGATCCTGGATTCAACCCTGGATATAGTTCCTGTACCCTTTCACACTGAGCAAATTCCCAGGTTGATGCGCGTTCATGTGCAATAACCCGGGAATTTTTTGTCAGTCTGAAAGGGGTATTAATGATGGCCTTAGTCCACCTCTGCTATTTATATATATGAAAATATATGTGGCCTTCTTTACACATTTTGTTAAGGAAATGTGCATGCCTGTCACACATGTCTTATATGTCTTATTCTGAATTTCCTGTCTGGCATGCGATTTGGTTGAATTGCATCCATTCATTTTTATATTGACCACTGTCATTTTCATGTATGTCTTTAATTGCACCCATGCACTGATTTTCCTGCTGAAACTGTTTCCTCAATATGTCATATCTGTATCCCTCTGTACAGTGCAATGCAATTTGTGGTGCCTCTGAATCATAACCTTTATGATGATGAGGAAGAGGATACATACATTATAGGGTTGTTCATTATCATTGCTACTGGACAGATGTAATCTAATTAATGTTAATAGTTAACGAGGAAAATAATCTTGTTTCTGATTAACATATGATTGCAGTTTACTATTGGATATTAAATTAACAGGTGCACCATGAATACAGAGTGTGAAGCATTCCCTGCACTAGGGAACTGGATTGGAATTTCTGAGGAATATGACAAATGTCTGGGAATTCACGTGTTTCCTGCAGATCAGAGAAAGGTTCACCATCTATTTATGTATTAAGTAAAGTTGTTTGCATAAACTGATTATGTCTGTAACAAATAATATAAAAAACAAAGGCATTTTCAACGGGTGTAGTATTAGCGGCCAGGGGCCAGCATGCCGGCGCCGTGATCATGACCGTCGACATACCGACAGCTGGGCGAGCGCTAATGAGCCCCTTGCTCGCTTGCCACGCTATTTTTTTTTATCCCTTTAGGGGGGTCGTGAACCCCCAAGAGGGAGAATATGTGTCGGCATGCCAGCGGTCGGGATCCCAGCACCGTTATGCTGGTCGCCGGGATCTCGGCTGGCGGCATTCTGAAGACCACCCATGTTCAACAGATATCTGGATAATACTCTATGAATTATCTTTAAAGGGTAGAAAGATACTCCACACCCATCTTATTTTCCTCTTTCTCTTATCATTAAAGTAACTGCAGTTATCCAGCATATTCAATGTATGTTTCCATGCATTAGAAACTAACAAGGAATTGGAATAGATCCATCTGGTCTGTGCATTTTTAAACTCTGGCAACCAAAGTCCCTATTAGTCCCTATCCTTCAGATAGAGAGTAGCCTTATGTCTAACCCACTCATGTTTCAGTTACCCTGCTATTTTTGTTGCAAAGTTATTTCACTTATCGACTAACTAATAATCAGATCCTCGAAGTGCTGGTGAAACGAACACAGTGCCTGCATCTTATGGCCACCAACATCACACATTTTCCCTTTCATCGCCCATGACGGGATCCTGAACAGTTAACAGCCCGCAGGTCGACATGCCAACCAGCAGGGACTATTCCCACTCGTGGGTGTCCACGACACCCATACAGTGGGAATAAACCCTATGGCGAGCATAGCAAGTTCGCTGCATGGAGAGCGCAGCGAGCCCACAAGGGGCTTCGATGTGCTCACCCCCCCCCCCACACAAGCTGGCCACCTAAGTACTGGGATCCCAGCGTTGGACCGCCGGTCAGCCCAACCCAATCCCATAGTACAGTTTGCCATGTTGGTGCTCAGTTTCCTCAGTGATGTACCCAACTGGTCACTGGAACTGCACATCGATGAGAATAGAATTGCCTCCAAGGTCTTTTAACTGAGTCTATGTCTTTTTAAAGCACTTGATAATGATCTGCATTCTGTATCTGTTTTAAATGTGTGGGCCTGTTTCTGTACCTAACAGTCCTAAGTGACAGCTCTTAGGAGATCCTCCATTCAAACAAAAAAGTTCACAAAATGTATCTTTATTCATCTTCAATATAAATGAAATAGTAGTATTGTACACTATTCATTTAAATCATTAATTTTGTCTGGATAGAACTTTTATGTGGTATTCAAAATGTATATCTTTGTCCTTTTTGTCCAATGCAGAGGCTAAAATTATCACTACTGTACATACCTCTTCTGTGTAGAAAGAAGGCCAAACAGATACAAAAAATTGTAAAATTAACAATTTTATTTAACAAAACTTTATATTCATCTCATTATTTTAGGTCAGAATAACCATTAGGAAGCATCCTTCATTACTTGGCAAAAATGCAGCTTGGGATTGTGTAATTAAAAATACAGAAACAAGTGAAACACTTTGTTCGCAGAACACATCATCATCCATGGACTGTTCCTGTGAATTTTCTGCATATTCACCGTCAGACAGTGGTATATCTTTCATACATAATAAAAAAAAGTCATGTTTTAATGTGAAATACATGCACAGGTCATGCAGCTTTGACCCGTTAACTATATTAGATCACATTTTAGAATAAAACATACAGATGTGTCCTCATACATCTAGCCTCAATACGCCATGCACTGCAAGATGCCTGCAATGAATGTACCGGCAGTTCCAACTTCCCGGCCAACTCTGCCAAAGTCAGGGGTCTTTATAAGCCAAAAATATGTTTTCCAGGAAAACACTGTAAGGTAGCATTTTGTAAACAGATACAGCGACAGTTGCACACAGAATATAGACATGCTACATATCACTTTAATCAACAGAGTCTGCTTGTGCCTCTTGTTCCATAGTTGCCTACCCTCCCTCATTCTGCAGGAGACTCCCTGAAATAGCAGCAATCTCCCTCACTCCCTGAATAGTCCAGCAATCTCCCTGATTTTACCTTGCTCACATTATGTAGCTGTTACATACTTGGGGGGAAAAATAGATCAGAGATGAATACATTCAAATGGGCTCATCAGTGCCATTTCCCTGCATTGGTTATAAGGCACAAAGATCCCTATGCCGACATGCGTTTTAAATAAGGTTTCTCATGGCCACTTACAGTATATGGAACCTCTTGTAGAACACAATACACAAACAAATCCTGAAAAACATCAGTGTCTTTTCTTCAAATAGATATTACTAAGTTTGGGGCTCATTTACATTTGGATGTAAGTCATTTTCATAACACGCCTCTCCGATGTAGCAGTACATGCCCACGCTTTTAGTTGTTACTTTCACAATCTCCCTGAAATGCTTTTTAAAAGTAGGCAAGTATGGTCTTGTTCACACAGCAATGCGGAAAAAAAAATCACAAAAAGATACCCAGCTTTAGCAAACATGCTCACGACTAGGCTCGACTAAAAGAGTTATTTAACGTGACAGCAGCAATTATGTAAGAGGACACATCTGTATTTTATTTCTAGTCAGTGATGGCATACCTTATGCTAGGTCTATCTTGGATATTTGACACTCTCTATTCTCAGTAATGAACAATCTATTTTTATCAATAGTGGTTGTGAATAAGTAGTTGTTAGAAACTAAAACACCATTTGCTTAACAATAAATTGGGTTAAAGTAGCATTGAGAAACAAAAACAAAAATGCTTATTAATACAGTATATATAATGTTGGACATTCTTTGTTTTCTTTATTGCTAAAATAAGCCATGTCCACTTTTTAAGTCATTGACTGGGTTTCCCACCAATATCACATTTTGTTTTAGGAAAGAAAAGCTCAGTGATTTGAATTTTCTATAAAGACAAAATCACCCAAAATAAAATTCACATAACAATATCAATATATTAAACTAAGACATTTTATTACTGCTCCTCTAAAGGGTTTCCTTTGACCACAGTGAATAATTTTAGAAATTTCTGGGAAAAGTCCCCAACAGGTTGTGGTTCTACATTATGTGGACAAATTGATTGGACACCCTCCCTCCCACCGCGCAAGCAAAATGGTGTTCTCCTGGGGGAAATGGCCTGGATGGGCATGGGATAGGGCATACATCCTAAAGCTCTCCAGCCTATTAATCCTGCTACTTTAGCCTGTTGCTGGTTAGTGGACTCATTTTTCCCTTGGTACCTGTGCCTAAACTTCCACTGTATCTGTGGAGTGGTTTGGGGCTCCTTGTGGCTGTGTGACTCCCTCTGCAGCCTGCTTCTGCTCTGGGCTCATGTGTGTGGGGCGCACTACAGCGCCATCTTGGATCTGGCTGTCCGACTGCCCAGATGCTTCTTGTGGACACCTGAGGTCTTATCTGCCCCTGTGAGGTCTGATGACTGTGGGAGACTTTGGATGGCTATTAGTGGCTGTCCCCTGTGCCTCTTCTTCTCCTGCTTCCCCTCCGGTGTCCCGGCACTCGAAGGCCATCTTGATTTCTCTCCAGCTCCTTCTGTGAGTAGCTTCCTGTTTCCTGTTTGCTTTTGTGCCTGCTGATGCCTGGCCCTGCTCCTGTTTGCTTCGGTTGTACCCTACTGCTATCTTTGGTGGTGTGAACGTGTATCGCAACTCAGCATTCCCCTTGGCTCCTTTTTCCTGTGAGACTCATGGCACAAATCCTTCAAGCTATCTTGGAGTCGGGGTATAGGAGCTCCATGCTGATTTATACAGTAGCTGATTGGATTCGGCACCCTCTGCAGTATGCCTGGATGCTGTGCCTGAGAGAATGGAGAAAACTGCACCTCAGCAAATCCTGGAATTGTGGTTGATATCCGTCATTGCGATTGCCCCTCGTGTTTTTCCGACAACTTCTCCCTTGAGATCTCCTTTGACAATATTTGCAACACCTACGTTACATCTTCTGCTGTAGTATGCCTGGATGTTGTGCCTGAGACAGTGGAGGGGAATGCTCCTAAGCAGTTCCTTGAATCGTGGTCTATATCCGCCATTGCATATGCCCCTTGTGTTTTTCTGATGCTTTCTCCCTCGATACTTCCTTTGACAATATTTGCCAAACCAACCTTGCATTACGTGTCTATACCTGGTATGTTCTGGTGTTGCTGGTCCTGCAGGCCTCCAGGCGGGCTGACCCACTTTAGAGGATTATGCTGAATTTCTGCTATGCCTCTAATTGTCATTGTTTGCATTATCATTAATTCTGTTTGTTGGTTTTATTTTTATTATTTTTATATCCTCTCTGCATATTATTTTCAATATTATTTTTCATATTTGTTGGTGTTGATTTGATTAGTAAAGCTGCACTACCCTTTGTGTTTGTTAAAAGGCTCTGTCTACCATCTATGGGAGTCTATACACTGGCTCATTGATCCTATCCTGGGGTCACCACTCCTTTATGGCTTTTGGGATAGTTGATGTACACACCATGCCGTTAGGGTTTACAGGTTGGTTGCCTCCAAGTTTTAGTAGCATAGTTGGGGAGGGGTATTTGAGGAACTAGCTAGGTGATAAATTGGGGGTTTGATCATAAAGGGTAGGGGGACATGGGGTGGTGGTTGTTTGTCTAGTCCATGCTTTAGGGGTGTTGGGTCGACACACTTCTGCCCTATTCAGCACTGATGGCACCAAATGCTTAGGTTTCGTGTTAGGTTAGGAGACATAGTTATATTTTGGTGATGCTTTATTATGGAGCTGAGTCTGTTTGCCACAACGATACCCATTGTACTTCTGATTAAGTGGTGCGGGGACCTGAATGGTGCCTCTGGGTTCTTGCCTCACTTTTTTCTATATTATGTGGGAGGGTTTCTTTATGTTTCATTTGATTTTAATGCTATGCTCCTGACTATTATTATGTTAACTCATTTTTTCATATTTGCTATAATGGTCTGCTTTGTGCATTTATTGTATTCATGTGTGCTGACCTAGTATCCCATACACGTACTGTTTTTCTGGGTGTAAATGTTAAAAATTATAAATAAATGCAGACACGTGTTTGTGGAGGCATAAAACATGTAGAGGGGCAATGATTAGATCATTTGCTAATGAAATGGCTTGCCAGAAGGAGTTAAGTGAGTTTAAAGAGTGGATCATCGTAGGCTGCGCTTTGTCATGTATCCAGGGTGACACTGGACTGGTATACAGGATACACAGATAGACTAGCAAGCTCAGAGTCCAGATATTAACTCCATTAAGAACCTCTGAGATAAACTTGAGCGTCAGGTGCATTCTAGACTGGCTCTACCTTCTTCACTGTAGCATTTTGTCACTGTAATTCAATTTAAATTCACCCAGTTGATAGCTCTACTTAGTAGACTGATTAAGAGTACAAATATTCTTGATTTGAAAATGAGTAAGCATATTATTTCTGTTGTTAAGTGGGCAATTACCAGTCATTGGTTATAACCTGTTCGGCCGTATTTATAATGCTTACTAGCACACTGCATCCGCAGGTATGGAAACGCTTACCCGGTTCCACAGTTTAGGGATGGCTTCTTGAAAAGAGCATTATGGGGCAGTGGCAGAACTACCAGAGACAATGGAGGCCCCGGCTTCAGCATTATGTGCTCTATTTCTAGTATGCAATGGGCCTGATTGAGATGATGCAGCATCCATATTGCTACACGCCCTTCTCTGGTGTACAAGCATGCGTGTGAAATGTGCAAGGACTGGGACACCCACTTTGAGCATCTTCAGATGCTCAAATACCACTTGGAGCATTCTTAGATGTAACCATCAGTCGTACCATTAAAACTTACAATAGCCATATACTAGGTGCAGATTCTCCTTCAGAATATTGTCTCCATTGTTAGTGATCATGCATTTGAGTTTGCGACCACTTCAGTTACACCTCTACAATACTCCCATAACCTGTTCATAAGATGAACCATCTGTGTCTATCCGCATAGCCACCTCCCAGTCACTGCCCTGGAATTACAGGACCATCTTAATGTATAAGCGCACTTGGCAGTTGCCCGGGGTCCTACAATTCTAGGGGCCTTCGAGCAGGGGTGAATGGTGGTCACACAGTCAGAGCATGCAGCCAGACAGTGAATTGCTGTCAACATGCTGAATGGTGGATGGCTGGAACTATTCTGACAAGCATTCACTATATGGAAGCATGTGGGGAGATGGCGTAGGACCGCAGGAGGGACAAGTTATATTTATTTTTAATTGGTTCCTGTGACTGGGTGGGAAGGGGCCCCAGTGCATTGCTTTGCCCAGGTCCTACAGTGCTGTTAAGATGGCCCTGAGGAATGCCCAATACGTTCTCAATAAATTTCTACGAATGCACGTCTTAATCACAACTAGGACTACAGTATATACACACAGACTGTGGATGCATGTGCAATGCGACGTATACGTATGCACAGTAAAGAAAGATTTCTCCTCTGTGTCTGACATCTCAATTGCGTCCAACTCAGAATCAGGCCCAAGATAATCCCTGCTCCTGGTAGTGTCTATCTTGGCACTGGTCAGCTGGGATGAAGTTACACTCCTGTAATGGGGAAATGATAGAGGAACTCCTACAGTATGTTTTTCAGTAATCGGTGAATCTCACTGTGGGTGCGAATCATTAAATTATGTCACAACACCTGAAGAAGCCATCTATCAACTGCAAAACGTAAACAGAATCAGTATTTGCAGATGGTCAGGAAAATCAGTATTCTATACCTAGATTGACTGAATTGTAAAAGGAATTTATACTGCTCAGACTGTTCATTGGGCCTAATTCTGAGTTGATCGCAGAAGGAATTTTGTTAGCAGTTGGGCAAAACCATGTGCACTGCAGGGGAGGCAGATATAACATGTGCAGAGAGAGTTAGATTTGGGTGTGGTGTATTCAAACTGAAATCTAAATTGCAGTGTAAAAATAAAGCAGCCAGTATTTACCCTGCACAGAAATAAAATAACCCACCCAAATCTAACTCTCTCTGCAAATGTTATATCTGCCCCCCCTCCCCCCTGCAGTGCACATGGTTTTGCCCAATTGCTAACAAACTTGCTGCTGCGATCAACTCAGAATTACCCCCATTGTGTTTTCATTGTATTAAAAAAAGGGAACTTGTATGCCATTAATCTTGGCTTGTGGTCAGCAGACATACATGGTTACAGCAACAGGAAGAGCTATCTCATTGTGAAAATGTTGCCAGTTTGACACATTTGTGGCTTAATTTAACTATGAGAAGTCACAGAACGCCCGATTCTAATTGAGATTAAAGCAAAAACAGAACAAGTAACTTTGCATCTGGACAAACCATTTTGCAATGCAATGGGTGCAAATACATTTATTGTTTTACATACAGGATACAAATACATTTATTGTTTTACATACAGGATGCAAATACATTTATTGTTTTGCATGCAGGTTAAATACTGGCTGCTTTTGCATGCAACCCACAAATGTTAGACAGCTTTATTTTTACACTGCAATTTAGATTTGAGTTTGGACACTCCCCACCCAAATCTAAATCTCTCTGTACATGTTACATCTGCCCACATGGAGTACAGCATGGTTTTACCAAGGTGTAAAGTTACAGTACTTTTTTTTCTTTTTCTTTACTGCCGCCTCAGAATTAGGCCCACAGTGCATTTTATTATATGTGCGTGTGTGAAATATTTTGCAACCATGAGGAAAGGGACCATTGCTTTAATAACTAAGAATTATTTAATTTATGGGGAAAAAAAGAATAAGATAAGTTGTAGATATATAGGGGTATATGCAATTGCGGTCGAATTCCCGAAATTGTCGAAAAACTGGACTTTTTCGCCCAAAAAAAAAATCGACAATGCAATTCAGTACTTTCCGTCAAAAAAACGGACTTTCAAAATTCGACTTTTTGAAATTCGACATTTGTCAAATTCGACATTTCTGCAATGGTACAAATGCAGCAATTCGCCAAAAGTATATTCAATTGAAGTTTGGAAATTCGACAACAGTGCTTTTAGACAGTAAATTCGTCATTTTCAATCAGCCACACTTTGGTGGGGGAATCTAATAAAAAAAAATTAAAACATGTTTTTTTTGGTGTTTTTTTTATTGGTAATAGCATATCTATTTATATTAGAAGGGATTAGGTACTTGGTTTGTCTATTTTGGAGGCACAAGTATTATTTATATATATATATTTTTTTTTAATGGAATGGTAAAATCCCGAAAAAAAATGGCGTGGGGTCCCCCCTCCAAAGCATAACCAGCCTCGGGTTCTTCGAGCCGGTCCTGGTTCTAAAAATCCGGGGGGGAAAAATGACAGGAGATCCCCCGTATTTTTAAAACCAGCACCGGGCTCTGCGCCTGGTGCTGGTGCAAAAAATACGGGGGACAAAAAGAGTAGGGGTCCTCCGTATTTTTTACACCAGCATCGGGCTCCACTAGCTGGACAGATAATGCCACAGCCGGGGGTCACTTTTATACAGCGCCCTGCGGCCGTGGCATTAAATACCCAACTAGTCACCCCTGGCCGGGGTACCCTGGGGGAGTGGGGACCCCTTCAATCAAGGGGTCCCCCCCCCAGCCACCCAAGGGCCAGGGGTGAAGCCCGAGGCTGTCCCCCCCATCCAAGGGCTGCGGATGGGGGGCTGATAGCCTAGAGCAATTTGAAAGAATATTGTTTTTTCCAGTAGTACTACAAGTCCCAGCAAGCCTCCCCCGCAAGCTGGTACTTGGAGAACCACAAGTACCAGCATGCGGGAGAAAAACGGGCCCGCTGGTACCTGTAGTTCTACTGGGAAAAAAATACCCAAATAAAAACAGGACACGCACACCGTGATAGTAAAACTTTATTACACACATGTCGACACACACATACTTACCTATGTTCACACGCCGACCTCTGTCCACTTGTCCCAGTAGAATCCACGTGTACCTGTGAATAAAATTATACTCACCTCAATCCAGTGTCCAGATTATAATCCTCGTACTTGGCAAAACAACAAAACGAACACCCGGACCAAACGGACTGAAAGGGGTCCCATGTTTACACATGGGACCCCTTTCCACGAATGCCGGGACCCCACGTGACTGCTGTCACAGAAAGGTCCCTTCAGCCAATCAGGAAGCGCTACTTCGTGGCACTCTTCTGATTGGCTGTATGCGCGTCTGCTGTCAGACAGCGCATCGCACAGCTCCCTCTATTAGTTTCAATGGTGGGAACTTTGCGGGTAGCGGTGGGGTTACCCGCGGTCAGCCGCTGACCGCTGGTGACCTCACCGCTGACGCAAAGTTCCCACCATTGAATATAATGGAGAGGCTTTGCGATGCGCTGTCTGACAGCAGACGCGCATACAGCCAATCAGATGAGTGCCACGAAGTAGCGCTTCCTGATTGGCTGAAGGGACCTTTCTGTGACAGCAGTCACGTGGGGTCCCGGCATTCGTGGAAAGGGGTCCCATGTGTAAACATGGGACCCCTTTCAGTCCGTTTGGTCCAGGTGTTCGTTTTGTTGTTTTGCCAAGTACGAGGATTATTTTAAAAGATCCAGACACTGGATTGAGGTGAGTATAATTTTTTTCACAGGTACCCCGGATTCTTCAGTGACGAGGGGGGCGTGGCAGTCGGTGGGTCAACATAGGTAAGTATGTGTGTGTCGGCAGGTGTGAAATAAAGTTTTACTATCACGGTGTGCGTGTCCTGTTTTTATTTGGGTATTTTTTTCCCAGTAGAACTACAGGTACCAGCGGGCCCGTTTTTCTCCCGCATGCTGGTACTTGTGGTTCTCCAAGTACCAGCTTGCGGGGTAGGCTTGCTGGGACTTGTAGTACTACTGGAAAAACTATATTCTTTCAAATTTCTCAAGGCTCTCAGCCCCCCATCCGCAGCCCTTGGATGGGGGGGACAGCCTCGGGCTTCACCCCTGGCCCTTGTGTGGCTGGGGGGGGACCCCTTGTTTGAAGGGGTCCCCACTCCCCCAGGGTACCCCGGCCAGGGGTGACTAGTTGGATATTTAATGCCACGGCCGCAGGGCGCTGTATAAAAGTGACCCCCGTTTGTGGCATTATCTGTCCAGCTAGTGGAGCCCGATGCTTGTGTAAAAAATACGGGGGACCCCTACTCTTTTTGTCCCCCGTATTTTTTGCACCAGGCGCAGAGCCCGGTGCTGGTTTTAAAAATACGGGGGATCCCCTGTCATTCCCCCCCCCCCCCCCCGGATTTTTAGAACCAGGACCGGCTCGAAGAGCCCGAGGCTGGTTATGCTTTGGAGGGGGGACCCCATGCCATTTTTTTTTTGGGTTTTTTCCCGTTTTTAAAAAATCGGATCAAAATCCGTCAAATCGGCCGTTTTTCGACAGCGGGACTGTCGAATCCGTTTTTTATTGAATATGGTAAATTTCGGCACCCACTTGCCGGAATTTGACGGTCGAATTGTGTCGAATTAAAAATTGGGCAAAAAATTGCCGCGATGCGCCGCTAATTACATATACCCCATAAACTTAAAAACAAAAGTGTTGGTATACTACAAAGGAGGTGTCATGGTGGCACAGTGCCCCATTGATGTCTCCAGTGTCGGACTAAGGCATGTAGGGCCCACCGGAGGAATGCAGTGGTAGGGGCCCATGTTAGGGGTGTGGCCAGTCTGCAGAGGGGGTGTGGCCTGCCACCTCATTGGTTTGACTAACCATTAGAGAGTGCAATGTCTGGGCCCCTTCATAAATATATACAGTAAGTCCAGCTGCTGCATGCATGATAATGTACCAGATTAATAACAGATTCATAACAGCAATGCACTGTAGAAAATACACCATAGTCCAGTATCAGGTAACACATGTATAATGTATAATTCAAGTGCACAGTTTTGAACCTGATCCTTAGAGCAGGAGGTGGGCCCCCAGGCAGTAGGGCCCACCGGTGGTTTCCCCTGCACGCCTGTGGGCCAGTCCAAGCTTGGCTGTCTCACAAAGCTGGAGTCACAGGGCACTGTCTATGTGGAGTTTGTATACCTTCAGCTTGGCAAGCTACTGTATATAAAGTCACACTTGGCTATTCTCAGAGAATCTCCAGTCAGGGAGAAAAGATCAGCCTACCAGATTGCGCCTCCTTCTCCAGTTATGAGGGCAGTACATGGGCTTGATAGCATTATACGAATCATCTTGTTCCCACCCCCTACTGGATAGTGCTGCAAATTGCTTCATTGTACAGCATGGCGACATTGATTTCCTGGAAGTTTGGCAAATATGGATATAGTGGAGAAACTTAGCATATTTGCTGACAAAAATATTGTGAACACTTATGGGCCTGATGCACAGTTATATGCAATGCAGTAGCAGCTGCAATGTTAGCCGCTACTGCTAAATTATGGTAAGGAGGCATCTTGTGCAAATATATGCCTCCTGCCTCAATCATGATGCCGCTTTTCGAGGCACTGCAAGCGATCTCACAGTCACAGACCACTTCATGTGCCATATTGCGCATGCGCCGATCACCAAACATAAGAGTTGTAAGGAAGCCCTTGGGTTTGCTTAAAACTCTGACTCAGGCCCAGTGTTATCATACCTCCATAGTCACATACTACTGATCCTTCCTATCATATATATTGGCTTAAGATTACTTGTTTTATATTCATCATTCGCATAAATGAAACTAAACCATTTAAATGTACGGTGTTGAAAAAGGTTTAATATATTTATTAATGCTCTTTTATTTTACTTTTCAGAAATCATATCCGTTGAAGCAAAAAGTAATAGCGGAACTGTCTCCACACAGCTACAGTTTAAAAATTGCTCGCAGTATTCGGAGTTCAGGTACGTCTTTATAATGTGCAAGTATTGCTTTTAAATGGTTCATTGTAATTTAGTAAATTAATACTGATTTGATTTATATTACCTTATTATTCAGCTGTGTTTCACTTTGACAGTTGCTTGGAGTGTATATCCAGTGGATGTTTATGGTGTACCAAAGATTCTTCATGTAATTCTCCACTGACTCCGTTGACTGAATGTGCAGATTATGCAGATGAGGTAAATGTAATGTATTATCAGTGTGTGCAGCACAGTAGCGCTAGACAGTGGCGTAAGTTCGCCCCAGTCGCCCGGAGGCATGATAAATGTTGGTGCCCCCCCTACATACTGTATACACACACACCCTTCATATGTAGCTATCCGGCACTCATGTTGAACAGTTGTAGCGTGCTCAGGTGCCTTTCCAAATAGTAATATAGATACACATACAAAGTGGACGGCACTCCAAGTCAGTCATCACAATAAAATAGACACCAGCATACCTTTATGGCACACCTACAGTACTCCCTCACCCAACAGTGTGTCACAATGTAGATGCTTTGGCGCAGTGGTGTGCCGATATACAGTATGTATATATATATATATAAACAACACACAAACGCCTCTTTCACTTAAACACACACACCTCTCACTTACACTCACACCTCTTACTTACACACGCCTCCTTCGCTTAAACACACACATGCCTCCTTCGCTTAAACACACACAATCCTGACTTACACACACGCCTCTCACTTACACACACACCTCTCACACACACGCCTCTCACTTACACAAACGCCTCTCACTTACACATGCTTCCTTCACTTAAAATCACACACACGCCTCCTTCTTTTAAACTCGCACACACACACACACACTTCCTTCACTTAAACACACAAACATGCCTCTTTCACTTACACACACATGCCTCTCTCACACATACACATACACACACACACGTCTCCCTTACACGTACACATGCCTCTTTCACTTAAAAACACACACACAAAAACAAACACATGCTTCCTTCACTTACACACACACACACACACACACACACACACACACACACCTCGCTTAAACATGCACAAATAAAACACAGTGCTGCCAACATTCATTAAAGACCCCCCAGCACCCCTCCCCTTTCCAACTACACACACCCCCACAGTGCAGCTTGAGGCAAGTGCTGCCTGTGCCTACCTGCTGCTATCAGCCCAACGGAAGAACAGAGAGTATCACTTGGCCAGCTCATCTGGAAGGGCCTGGTAGGAGCTGCGTTCTGGAGCTCCCCCTAGCTGTAGCCACAGCCAGCTCTCCGTATATACTAGGACAGGGATGGCCAACCAGTCAGATTCAAAGAGCCAGAAAAGATCTGTAGTCAAGGGCAAGAGCCAGTATCATGCGCGCGCCGAAGGCGCGTTTGCAAAAATGGGGGCATGGACTAGTTTTCACAAAGCCACACCCCATTTTGTGCGCACACCTTTCGTTATGACGTTTGTAGGAGTATGACCTTGTGTCATAACTCCGTTTTTAGTCATGTTGTACAGTGCCAAATACATATAATGCCCGGGTGAGGTATGGTATGCCGGCGGTCGGGCTCCAGGCGACCAGCATACCGGCGCCGGAAGCCCGTCCGCCGGCATACCGACAGCGTGGCGAGCGCAAATGAGCCCCTTGCGGGCTCGCTACGTGCGCCAAGCTATTTATTCTCCCTCCAGGGGGGTCGTGGACCCCCACAAGTGAGAAAAACTATCGGTATGCCGGCTGTCGGGATTCCGGCGCCGGTATACTGTGTGCCGGGATCCCGACAGTTGGCAACCTGAAGACCACCCATAATGCCCCTGTACAGTGCCACATACATATAAAAATGTCAAAAAATGGGTGCCTCCACACTGCCAGAAACATATGTCCCCACAGTGCCAGATACATATATGCTCCAAAGTGCCAGATACATATATGCCCCACAGTGCCAGATACATATATGCCCCACAGTGCCAGATACATATATGCCCCACAGTGCCAGATACATATATGCCTCACAGTGCCAGATACATATATGCCTCACAGTGCCAGATACACATGACCCCCCAGTGCCAGATATACATGTCCCCCCAGTGCCAGATATGCCCCCAGTGCCAGATATATATGTCCCCACAGTGCCAGCTATGCCCCTAGTGCCAGATATATATGTCCCCAAAGTGCCAGCTATGCCCCCAATGCAGTGTCCCCACAGTGCCAGATATGCCCCAGTGCCAGATATACATGTCCCCACACAGTGCCAGCTATGCCCCCAGTGCCAGATATACGTGTCCCCCCAGTGCCAGCTATGCCCCTGTGCCAGATATGCCTCCAGTGCCAGATATATATGCCCCCACAGTGCCAGCTATGCCCCTAGTGCCAGATATATATGTCCCCAAAGTGCCAGCTATGCCCCCAGTGCCAGATATGCCCCCAGTGCCAGATATATATGTCCCCACAGTGCCAGCTATGCCCCCAATGCCAGTGTTCCCAGTGCCAGATATGCCCCCCAGTGCCAGATATATATGTCCCCACAGTGCAAGCTATGCCCCCAATGCCAGTGTCCCTACAGTGCCAGATATGCCCCCCAGTGCCAGATATATATGTCCCCACAGTGCCAGCTATGCCCCCAATGCCAGTGTCCCCACAGTGCCAGATATGCCCCCCAGTGCCAGACATATATGTCCCCACAGTGCCAGCTATGCCCCCAATACCAGTGTCCCCACAGTGCCAGATATGACCCCCAGTGCCAGGTATACATGTCCCCACAGTGCCAGCAATGCCCCCAGTGCCAGATATACATGACACCCCCCCCCCCCCATCCCTTGTGCTGCTCACCGCGCTGCTGCTGTCTGTGAGGGGAGGAGAGCGCAGCGTGCGCCTCTCCTTCCCCTCACTCTCCTGCGGCTGTGTCCCTCTTCAATTATGCACCGGTCCATGAGCCAATCAAAGCTCGCGGACCGGCAGCCTTAGCTGAATTGAAGCGCGCCGCCGCCGGAGAGTGAGGGGCAGGGGAGGCGCACGCTGCGCTCTCCTCCCCTCACAGACAGCAGCAGCAGCAGCGTGGTGAGCGGCAGTGGGAGACAGTGGAGGAGATGTGACCCCTTGAGGCCAGGAGCCCGGCGGCAGCCGACTCCACTGCCTCCCAGAGTTCCGCCCCTGGCGCTAGACTCATTTTGAATAACACTTCCGAATCCCGATGCAGCCCCCTTCTGTCTGTCAATGCATTGGTTACCTGTATTCTGCTAAATCTATTGTACACTACTGGCTCTTATTCCCAGCCACAGAACTTTCTTTAGTTGCACCCACGCTATGGCCTTTAATGTCTTTGGGAGCAGACTGCGGGGCAGATGTACTAAGCATTGGAGAGTAATAAAGTGGAGAGAGATAAAGTCCCAGCCAATCAGCTCCTGTCTTTTTCAACCTAGAGTTTGGAACATGGCAGTTAGGAGCTGATTGGTTAGAACTTTGGGGCAAATGTAAAAACACTCATTATGGATCAGAAGCAGTATCAGCGCACATTGGGCCTAATTCAGATCTGATTGCAGCAGCAAATTTGTTAGTGGTTGGGCAAAACCGTGGGGGTCATTCCGAGTTGATCGTAGCTGTGCTAGATTTAGCACAGCTACGATCATCTTCCCAGACATGCGGCGGGGGGGGGGGGACGCCCAGCACAGGGATAGTCTGCCCCGCATCTCAGTCCGGCCCCCCCCGCACAGCGGCGATGCTTTTGTACTTGAAGAGTAACTCCCGGCCAGCGCAGCTCCTGCGGATGGCCGGGAGTTGCTCGTTGCTGCCCCGGGTCGCAGCAGCTGCATGTGATGTCACGCATCCACTGCAGCCCGCCCCCGCACGGTCTGAAAACGGCGGCCAGATGCCGCCGTGCTGCCCCCTCCCACCCAGCGGGCAGAGGCGCTCGCTAGGTAACAACGGCCTTCGGCCATCTGGCATGCGTCGGCGCACTGTGGCACCGGCGCAGTTCTGGCCCAATCGCTGCGCTGCGAACAACTGCAGCATGCAATCTAAATTGCAGTGTAAAAATAAAGCAGCCTGTATTTACCCTGCACAGAAACAATATAACCCACTCAAATCTAACTCTCTCTATCTGCCACACCTGCAGTGCACATGGGCCCTCATTCCGAGTTGTTCGCTTGCTAGTTGCTTTTAGCAGCTTTGCACACGCTAAGCCGCCGCTCTCTGGGAGTGTATCTTAGCTTAGCAGAATTGCGAACGAAAGATTTGCAGAATTGCGAATAGAAATTTCTTAGCAGTTTCTGAGTAGCTCCAGACTTACTCAGCCATTGCGATCAGTTCAGTCAGTTTCGTTCCTGGTTTGACGTCACAAACACACCCAGCGTTCGCCCAGACACTCCCCTGTTTCTTCAGACACTCCCGCGTTTTTCCCAGAAACGCCAGCGTTTTTTCGCACACGCCCAGAAAACGCCAAGTTTCCGCCCAGAAACACCCACTTCCTGTCAATCACAGTACGAACACCAGAACGATGAAAAATCCTCGTTATGCTGTGAGTAAAATACCTAACTTTTGTGTAAAATAACTAAGCACATGCGCTCTGTGAACCTTGCGCATGCGCAGTAAGCGACTAATCGCAATATAGCGAAAATCGGCAACGAGCGAACAACTCGGAATGACCCCCATGGTTTTGCCCTGCTGCTAACAAATTTGCTGCTGCGATCAGATCTGAATTACCCCCATTATTCAGACCTGTTCGCTAGCAAGCGGTTTTTTCACTGCTGCGATCAGATAGTCACCGCCCACAGGGGAGTGTATTTTAGCTGTGCAAGTGTGCAAACGCATGTGTAGCAGAGCTGTACAAACAGATTTTGTGCAGTCTCTGAGTAGCCCGGAACTTACTCAGCCCTTGCGATCACTTCAGCCTGTCCGGTCCCGGAATTGACGTCAGACACCCGCCCTGCAAACGCTTGGACACACCTGCGTTTTTCCAAACACTCCCAGAAAACGGTCAGTTGCCACCCACAAACGCCTTCTTCCTGTCAATCTCCTTGCGATCGCCCGTGCGAACGGATCCCTCAAACAAACCCATCTCTGAATGGTGATCTGCTTTGTACCCGTGCAACGCTCCTGTGCATTGCAAGGCATACGCATGCGCAGTTTAGACCTGTTCGCCCGCTGTACAAAAACGCAGCCTAGCGATCAGGTCTGAATTACCCCCTATATGCGCCGATACCGCTTTTCCCACTTGTATAATGGATGAGAAGTGTGCAGAATGACAGGGGTGTTATGCACTCCTGTCTATATCGGCACTGCTATCTAAAAGATACAGTAGTACACCAATGTGCAGGGCAGAGTAGTGTGTAGTGGATGTTATAATGGTAAGGGGAAATGTAATGTGGCATAGTCCGATCAGCTCATTGTAAAGTGGGCGGCATTATAATGTTACATAATGTGAACTGGGGCACTTTCATTTGGCACAATATGAAATGGAGACACTATAGTGTGGCATAATATGTTCTGTGGCACTGTAGCATGGCATAATTTGACCTGGAGGGCACTCTTACGTGGCACAGTATGATCAGGGAGCACTGTAATGTGGCATTCTGGCCCTCATTCCGAGTTGATCACTCGCTAGCTGCTTTTAGCAGCCGTGCAAACGCTAAGCCGCCGCCCTCTGGGAGTGTATCTTAGATTAGCAGAAGTGCGAACGAAATGTTAGCAGATTTGCGCGGAACTCTTTTCCTGCAGTTTCTGAGTAGCTTTAGACCTACTCCTAGATTGCGATCACTGCAGACTGTTTAGTTCCTGGTTTGACGTCACGAACACGCCCTGCGTTCGGCCAGCCACTCCCCCGTTTCTCCAGCGACTCCTGCGTTTTAGCCTGACACGCCAGCGTTTTTTAGCACACTCCCGGAAAACGGTCAGTTTCCGCCCAGAAACACCCACTTCCTGTCAATCACTCACCGATCAGCAGAGCGACTGAAAAGTGTCGTTCACCCCTGTGTAAAATTGCATAGTTTTGTGTGAAATTACTTGGCGCGTGCGCCCTGCGGCCCATACGCATGCGCAGAACAGACGATTTTTAGCCTGATTGCTATGCTGCGAAAAACGGCAGTGAGCGATCAACTCGGAATGAGGGCCATTATGAACTGAGGGTACTGTGAGGCATAATGTGCTCTGGCAGCTCTAGAATGTGACATGTAAACAGGAAACTACAATGGTTCATAAAATGAACTAGAGCACTACTATGAGGCATAATAATAATAATAATAACTAGGGCACCACTATGGTTCAGAAAATTAACTAGGGCACTATTAAGGGGCATAAAAGTAATAAGTGCTTTGGAAAGGTGTCTCTCAAGAAGCATTGGGACAGGGGCCCTTCAATATGTTGCTATGGGCAGGGCAGTAGAGAGCCTGGCCGGGCCCAGGTACTTTCCAAGGGGTGTGGCCTAATCACAGCAGGCGTGGTCATGCACCCTTAGAAAAAAAATACAGAATTTTTTTATATTTTAAGTAGTGATGAGCGGGTTCGGTTCCTCGGAAACCGAACCCCCCCGAACTTCACCCATTTTACACGGGTCCGAGGCATACTCAGATTCTCCCGTATGGCTCGGTTAACCCGAGCGCGCCCGAACGTCATCATCCCGCGGTCGGATTCTCGCGAGATTCGTATTCTATATAAGGAGCCGCGCGTCGCCGCCATTTTCACTCGTGCATTGGAAATGTTAGGGAGAGGACGTGGCTGGCGTCCTCTCCGTTTATTAATGTTGCTGCAAATATTTGTGCTTATTGCTTAATTGTGGGGACTGGGGAGCAGCTGTATTATAGAGGAGGAGTACAGTGCAGAGTTTTGCTGATCAGTGACCACCAGTTTTATCCGTTCTCTGCCTGAAAAACGCTCCATATCTGTGCTCAGTGTGCTGCATATATCTGTGCTCACACTGCTTTATTGTGGGGACTGTAGACCAGCAGTATTATATAGGAGGAGTACAGTGCAGAGTTTTGCTGACAGTGACCACCAGTATATATAGCAGTACGGTATGGAAGGCCACTGCTCTACCTACCTCTGTGTCATCAAGTATACTATCCATCTAGATTCTATACCTGTGGTGCATTTTAGTTTTGCAGTTTGCTGACAGTGACCACCAGTATATATAGCAGTACGGTACGGAAGGCCACTGCTCTACCTACCTCTGTGTCGTCAAGTATACTATCCATCTAGATTCTATACCTGTGGTGCATTTTAGTTTTGCAGTTTGCTGACAGTGACCACCAGTATATATAGCAGTACGGTACGGAAGGCCACTGCTCTACCTACCTCTGTGTCGTCAAGTATACTATCCATCTAGATTCTATACCTGTGGTGCATTTTAGTTTTGCAGTTTGCTGACAGTGACCACCAGTATATATAGCAGTACGGTACGGAAGGCCACTGCTCTACCTACCTCTGTGTCGTCAAGTATACTATCCATCTAGATTCTATACCTGTGGTGCATTTTAGTTTTGCAGTTTGCTGACAGTGACCACCAGTATATATAGCAGTACGGTACGGAAGGACACTGCTCTACCTACCTCTGTGTCGTCAAGTATACTATCCATCTAGATTCTATACTTGTGGTGCATTTTAGTTTTGCAGTTTGCTGACAGTGACCACCAGTATATATAGCAGTACGGTACGGAAGGCCACTGCTCTACCTACCTCTGTGTCGTCAAGTATACTATCCATCTAGATTCTATACCTGTGGTGCATTTTAGTTTTGCAGTTTGCTGACAGTGACCACCAGTATATATAGCAGTACGGTACGGAAGGCCACTGCTCTACCTACCTCTGTGTCATCAAGTATACTATACATCTAGATTCTATACCTGTGGTGCATTTTAGTTTTGCAGTTTGCTGACAGTGACCACCAGTATATATAGCAGTACGGTACGGAAGGCCACTGCTCTTCCTACCTCTGTGTCGTCAAGTATACTATCCATCTAGATTCTATACCTGTGGTGCATTTTAGTTTTGCAGTTTGCTGACAGTGACCACCAGTATATATAGCAGTACGGTACGGAAGGCCACTGCTCTACCTACCTCTGTGTCGTCAAGTATACTATCCATCTAGATTCTATACCTGTGGTGCATTTTAGTTTTGCAGTTTGCTGACAGTGACCACCAGTATATATAGCAGTACGGTACGGAAGGCCACTGCTCTACCTACCTCTGTGTCGTCAAGTATACTATCCATCTAGATTCTATACCTGTGGTGCATTTTAGTTTTGCAGTTTGCTGACAGTGACAACCAGTATATATAGCAGTACGGTACGGAAGGCCACTGCTCTACCTACCTCTGTGTCGTCAAGTATACTATCCATCTAGATTCTATACCTGTGGTGCATTTTAGTTTTGCAGTTTGCGGACAGTGACCACCAGTATATATAGCAGTACGGTACGGAAGGCCACTGCTCTACCTACCTCTGTGTCGTCAAGTATACTATCCATCTAGATTCTATACTTGTGGTGCATTTTAGTTTTGCAGTTTGCTGACAGTGACCACCAGTATATATAGCAGTACGGTACAGAAGGCCACTGCTCTACCTACCTCTGTGTCGTCAAGTATACTATCCATCCATACCTGTGGTTCATTTCAGTTGTGCGCAGTATATATAGTAGTAGGCCATTGCTACTGATACTGGCATATAATTCCACACATTAAAAAATAGAGAACAAAAATGTGGAGGGTAAAATAGGGAAAGATCAAGATCCACTTCCACCTCATGCTGAAGCTGCTGCCACTAGTGATGGCCGAGACGATGAAATGCCATCAACGTCGTCTGCCAAGGCCGATGCCCAATGTCATAGTAGAGAGCATGTAAAATCCAAAAAACAAAAGTTCAGTAAAATGACCCAAAAATCTAAATTGAAAGCGTCTGATGAGAAGCGTAAACTTGCCAATATGCCATTTACGACACGGAGTGGCAAGGAACGGCTGAGGCCCTGGCCTATGTTCATGGCTAGTGGTTCAGATTCACATGAGGATGGAAGCACTCATCCTCTCGCTAGAAAAATTAAAAGACTTAAGCTGGCAAAAGCACAGCAAAGAACTGTGCGTTCTTCTTAATCACAAATCCCCAAGGGGAGTCCAATTGTGTCGGTTGCGATGCCTGACCTTCCCAACACTGGACGGGAAGAGTTTGCGCCTTCCACCATTTGCACGCCCCCTGCAAGTGCTGGAAGGAGCACCCGCAGTCCAGTTCCTGATAGTCAAATTAAAGATGTCACTGTTGAAGTACACCAGGATGAGGATATGGGTGTTGCTGGCGCTGGGGAGGAAATTGACAAGGAGGATTCTGATGGTGAGGTGGTTTGTTTAAGTCAGGCACCCGGGGAGACACCTGTTGTCCGTGGGACGAATATGGCCATTGACATGCCTGGTCAAAATACAAAAAAAATCACCTCTTTGGTGTGGAATTATTTCAACACAAATGAGGACAACAGGTGTCAAGCCGTATGTTGCCTTTGTCAAGCTGTAATAAGTAGGGGTAAGGACGTTAACCACCTAGGAACATCCTCCCTTATACGTCACCTGGACCGCATTCATCAGAAGTCAGTGACAAGTTCAAAAACTTTGGATGACAGCGGAAGCAGTCCACTGACCACTAAATCCCTTCCTCTTGTAACCAAGCTCCTGCAAACCACACCACCAACTCCCTCAGTGTCAATTTCCACCTTACACAGGAAAGCCAATAGTCCTGCAGGCCATGTCACTGGCAAGTCTGACGAGTCCTCTCCTGCCTGGGATTCCTCCTATGCATCCTTGAGTGTAACGCCTACTGCTGCTGGCGCTGCTGTTGTTGCTGCTGGGAGTCGATCGTCATCCCAGAGGGGAAGTCGGAAGACCACTTGTACTACTTCCAGTAAGCAATTGACTGTCCAACAGTCCTTTGCGAGGAAGATGAAATATCACAGCAGTCATCCTGCTGCAAAGCGGATAACTCAGGTCTTGTCAGCCTGGGTGGTGAGAAACGTGTGTCCGGTATCCACCGTTAATTCACAGGCAACTAGAGACTTGATTGAGGTACTGTGTCCCCGGTACCAAATACCATCTAGGTTCCATTTCTCTAGGCAGGCGATACCGAAAATGTATACAGACGTCAGAAAAAGAGTCACCAGTGTCCTAAAAAATGCAGTTGTACCCAATGTCCACTTAACCACAGACATGTGGACAAGTGGAGCAGGGCAGACTCAGGACTATATGACTGTGACAGCCCACTGGGTAGATGTATTGCCTCCCGCAGCAAGAACAGCAGCGGCGGCACCAGTAGCAGCATCTCGCAAACGCCAACTCGTTCCTAGGCAGGCTACGCTTTGTATCACCGCTTTCCATAAGAGGCACACAGCTGACAACCTCTTACGGAAACTGAGGAACATCATCGCAGAATGGCTTACCCCAATTGGACTCTCCTGGGGATTTGTGACATCGGACAACGCCACCAATATCGTGCGTGCATTACATCTGGGCAAATTCCAGCACGTCCCATGTTTTGCACATACATTGAATTTGGTGGTGCAGAATTATTTAAAAAACGAAAGGGGCGTGCAAGAGATGCTGTCGGTGGCCCGAAGAATTGCGGTCCACTTTCGGCATTCAGCCACCACGTGCCGAAGACTGGAGCACCAGCAAACACTCCTGAACCTGCCCTGCCATCATCTGAAGCAAGAGGTGGTAACGAGGTGGAATTCAACCCTCTATATGCTTCAGAGGCCATTCAAGCCTATACATCTGCCCACGATATAGGCAAAGGAGGGGGATGCACCTGACTCAAGCGCAGTGGAGAATGATTTCAACGTTGTGCAAGGTTCTGCAACCCTTTGAACTTGCCACACGTGAAGTCAGTTCAGACACTGCCAGCCTGAGTCAGGTCATTCCCCTCATCAGGCTTTTGCAGAAGAAGCTGGAGACATTGAAGGAGGAGTTTAAACAGAGCGATTCCGCTAGGCATGTGGGACTTGTGGATGGAGCCCTTAATTCGCTTAACCAGGATTCATGGGTGGTCAATCTGTTGAAATCAGAGCACTACATTTTGGCCACCGTGCTCGATCCTAGATTTAAAACCTACGTTGTATCTCTCTTTCCAGCAGACACAAGTCTGCAGAGGTTCAAAGACCTGCTGGTGAGAAAATTGTTAAGTCAAGCGGAACGTGACCCGTCAACATCTCCTCCTTCACATTCTCCCCCAACTGGGGGTGCGAGGAAAAGGCTAAGAACTCCGAGCCCACCAGCTGGCGGTGATGCAGAGCAGTCTGGAGCGAGTGCTGACATCTGGTCCGGACTGAAGGACCTGCCAACGATTACTGACATGTCGTCTACTATCACTGCATATGATTCTGTCACCATTGAAAGAATGGTGGAGGATTATATGAGTGACCGCATCCAAGTAGGCACGTCAGACAGTCCGTACGTATACTGGCAGGACAAAGAGGCAATTTGGAGGCCCTTGCACAAACTGGCTTTATTCTACCTAAGTTGCCCTCCCTCCAGTGTGTACTCCGAAAGAGTGTTTAGTGCAGCCGCTCACCTTGTCAGCAATCGGCGTACGAGGTTACTTCCAGAAAATGTGGAGAAGATGATGTTCATCAAAATGAATTATAATCAATTCCTCCGTGGAGACATTCACCAGCAATTGCCTCCAGAAAGTACACAGGGATCTGAGATGGTGGATCCCAGTGGGGACGAATTAATAATCTGTGAGGAGGGGGATGTACACAGTGAAAGGGGTGAGGAATCGGAGGATGATGATGAGGTGGACATCTTGCCTCTGTAGAGCCAGTTTGTGCAAGAAGAGATTGATTGCTTCTTTTTTTGGTGGGGGCCCAAACCAACCAGTCATTTCAGTCACAGTCGTGTGGCAGACCCTGTCGCTGAAATGATGGGTTCGTTAAAGTGTGCATGTCCTGTTTATACAACATAAGGGTGGGTGGGAGGGCCCAAGGACAATTCCATCTTGCACCTCTTTTTTCTTTCATTTTGACACTGCAGTGCCACTCCTAGATGGGCCAGGTGTTTGTGTTGGCCACTTGTGTCGCTTAGCTTAAGGTGCATACACACGGAGCGATATAACTGAGCGATTTTGACTATATAGTCAAAATCGCTCAGAAAGTTAGTGCAGATCGCTCCGTGTGTACACAGCCAGCGATAGCGATGCGCGTCCCCGCTAGGTCGCTATCGCTGGGAAAAATAGTCAGTGCAGGCAAGTCAATTTTGGCTATGTCGCTGCAAAAGTTAGTCAAAATCGCTAACACTTTAAGAGGCCAGCGATTTTTCCCAGCGATAGCGATGTGCAGGCGGCGGTGGTGCGGGCGGCGGCGGGTTGTGGCGGCGGGTTGTGGCGGCGGTGCGGGCGGCGGCGGGTGGCGGTGTGGGCGACGGCGGGTTGCGGCGGCGGTGTGGGCGGCGGTGGGTTGCGGTGGCGGTGCGGGCGGCGGCGGTGCGGGCGGCGGCGGGTTGCGGCAGCGGTGCGGGCGGGGGAAATTTACCTTTCTATTGCAGAGTTTGGCAGCGGAGCGGTACCAGTTTCAAAAATGGCGCCTCAGCGTCATTTTTGAAATTCAAGATGGTCGCCGCGAGCCAATCACGGCTCGCCGCGTCATCGCCCCGCCCCCTCCCGCTGACTTATATAAGTCAGCGCGAGGCAGCGGCTGTCAGTCCGACGGCGGAGGAGGAGCGGAGAAGAGCTCCTGAAGACGCCGTGGAAGTCCTGGATGGGCGGCGGCTATGCAAAAGAGCTTAGCAGCCGCCGCCCACCAGGTGAAGACGCCGGAGCAAGACCCCAGAAGCCCTGGGGAGGTGGCGCCCCCCCAGGTGAAGACGCCGGAAGCCCTGGGAAGGCGGCGGCCATGCAAAAGAGCTTAAAGGCCGCCGCCCCCAGGTGAAGACCCAGTTTAATAAAGGATTTTTAAAAGAATGTGTTGTGTTTTTTTTTTTTATATTTTCTTTACAGGTGGACTACAGGTGCCAGCGGGCCCTTTATGTCCGGGCATGCTGGCACTTGTGGTTCTCCAAGTGCCAACATGCTGGGGCAGGCTTGCTGGGACCTGTAGGCCTCCTGTAAAGAACAATATTACTATTGAAAGGCTATCAGCCTCCCATCCACCGGGCCACGGATGGGGGGGACAGCCTCGGGCTTCACCCCTGGCCCTTGGGTGGCTGGAGGGGGGGACTCCTTGATTTAAGGGGTCCTCACTCCTCCAGTGTACCCCGGCCAGGGGTGACTAGTTGGGGGGGTAATGGCACGGCCGCAGGGACCAATATAAAAGTGTCCCCCGGCTGTGGCATTATCTCCCTGGCTAGTGGAGCCCGGTGCTGGTTTGGAAAATACGGGGGACCCCTATGTCTTTTGTCCCCCGTATTTTTTAAACCAGGACCGGACGCAGAGCCCGGTGCTGGTTGTCTAAATATGGGGGAACACTACTCATTTTTTCCTCTGTATTTTAACAACCAGGACTGGCTCAAAGAGCCCGAGGCTGGTTTTACATAGGAGGGGGGACCCCACGCAAATTTTTTTTTTAACTTTCAGCTATTTAAATACCAGCCACCCTGTAAAATCGTCCTATATATGACACTCATCCCCTTATTTAAATGAGATAGTCAAAATCTCCCATAGCCAAAATCTCCCATAGCCAAAATCTCTTGCATAGTTAGACAAAATCTCTGGTAAAGTTAGTCAAAATCTCCTACTGCCAGTTCAAGGGAAAAGTTAGTCAAAATCTCTCATAGCCAAAATCTCTCCGTGTGTATGCACCTTTAGTCACACAGCGACCTTGGTGCGCCTCTTTTTTTCTTTGCATCATGTGCTGTTTGGGGACTATTTTTTTTAAATGCCATCCTGTCTGACACTGCAGTGCCACTCCTAGATGGGCCAGGTGTTTGTGTCGGCCACTTGTGTCGCTTAGCTTAGTCACACAGCGACCTTGGTGCGCCTCTTTTTTTCTTTGCATCATGTGCTGTTTGGGGACAATTTTTTTGAAGTGCCATCCTGTCTGACACTGCAGTGCCACTCCTAGATGGGCCAGGTGTTTGTGTCGGCCACTTGTGTCGCTTAGCTTAGTCACACAGCGACCTTGGTGCGCCTCTTTTTTTCTTTGCATCATGTGCTGTTTGGGGACTATTTTTTTGAAGTGCCATCCTGTCTGACACTGCAGTGCCACTCCTAGATGGGCCAGGTGTTTGTGTCGGCCACTTGTGTCGCTTAGCTTAGCCATCCAGCGACCTTGGTGCAAATTTTAGGACTAAAAATAATATTGTGAGGTGTTCAGAATAGACTGAAAATGAGTGTAAATTATGGTTATTGAGGGTAATAATACTATGGGATCAAAATGACCCCCAAATTCTATGATTTAAGCTGTTTTTGAGGGTTTTTTGTAAAAAAAACACCCGAATCCAAAACACACCCGAATCCGACTAAAAATTTTCAGGGAGGTTTTGGCAAAAGGCGTCCGAATACAAAACACGGCCGCGGAACCGAATCCAAAACGCAAAACCCGAAAAATTTCCGGTGCACATCTCTAATTTTAAGTGCCTCCAAGGCTACACTGCAGCCCAGCACACAGCAACTTGTGCGGGGCTGAGGATAAGAGCTCCAGCTGCTACTGCCATCTAAAGGGGAGGGGACCCAGGGCCCTCACTGGGTCCCTCCATCAGACCTGGGCCCGGGTAATTTGTACGCTCTCCCTTCCTCTGTCGACACCACTGGCTATGGGGCCCACAGAGTTTTGGTTACACCCCTGCCCATACACCACAGCCAGGGACAGCACTGATCACTAGCTGCAGCGGCTGCTGACTCTGGGCTGAAATCTCGCACATGTCCAGTGGAGCTGCACTCAGATGGGGATTGCCAGAGTGGGCAGATTCACTCCCCCGATTTAGCAGACAGGATGTTTATACATTTTATCAATGTTCCTTCCTGCATCTCCTCAGTAATGAGGCGATGCAGGAAGTGTTATAGAGATACGATCTGGCGGCTATAAAACATCTCCCCCTTTATCTTTCTCCACTTTATCACTCTCCAAGACTTAATATATGTCCCCCATAGCCTGTAACATGGTAGTTAGGAGATGTTTGGCTGGTACTTTATCTCTCTCCACTTTGTCACTCTCAAAGTCTTAAAACATATGCCCTGCGGGGTTTTTTTTTTACATTATTATGCAATGAACTATGGGGGTAATTCTGAGTTGATCACAGCAGGAACTTTGTAAGCAGTTGGGCAAAACCATGTGCACTGCAGGTGGGGCAGATGTAACATGTGCAGAGAGAGTTAGATTTGGGTGGGGTGTGTTCAATCTACAATCTAAATTGCAGTGTAAAAATAAAGCAGCCAGTATTTACCCTGCACAGAAACAAAATAACCCACCCAAATCTAACTCTCTCTGCACATGTTACGTCTGCCCCACCCTGCAGTGCACATGGTTTTGCCCAACTGCTAAAAATATTCCTGCTGCGATCAACTTGGAATTACCCCCAATGTAATTTAACTGTTATTTACCCCTACAGCTAAACATAACTCAGCAGTCAAGTAAACAATGTAAATATGCAGAGTTCAGTTCTGTGTACTATACTATAAAGCATATGTATGAAAAGCAATATGTCAGTAAATCAATCTTAGAGGTTTTGATTTTAATCAGTCTTGGGCCTTTACAAAGTTACATGCAAATCTGCTTTGCAGACAAGTCGCACAATTTTCAGCACTGCGT
This sequence comes from Pseudophryne corroboree, assembly GCF_028390025.1. Classification (NCBI taxonomy): domain Eukaryota; kingdom Metazoa; phylum Chordata; class Amphibia; order Anura; family Myobatrachidae; genus Pseudophryne; species Pseudophryne corroboree. The sequence continues at coordinate 533,796,508 of NC_086449.1, read as the reverse complement.
AGACTCGACTGAATGGCTGTAACTGGGTGGTAATAGGTTTTCGCATGTAGGCTATATAATATTATAGAGATTGTAGATGTATAGAAATAAAAATGTGTTCTTGCCTTTACACAAATGCATCTCAATGCCGAATTGTTGTTCATTACTCATTGCTGAATTGTATTCTGTAATACTACAGGCTAAATGCAAAAGCATTGAAGACAAAACAGCACTGAGCACGCCATCTAATGTAAGAACACTTTATATATACTTCATGTTTATAGAACATATACACTGTTATATGCCGATTCACGGCTTGTAGAGGAGGATGAAATAGCTACAAGTGCAGAGTTTTTATGTGTCATTTATTTTACTACAGTGAGTGCTAAATAATGAATAAAAAGTTGTTCTTACTGAAAAGAGAGACGTGTGCTGAAGTTATTTATTAAATAGTAGATATTTGGTCTATAAATTAGTTAAAAGCACAATAACGTAAAAAGAGCCTTCGTAGGATGGCATTTATGCATTTATTGAAGATACTGTATACTTAATTTGTTATGCAAACGGAAGAAGAAGTCATATGACATATAAACAACCCATGCGAGGGCATTTTAGAATGTATAACACCTTTTTCCTGTTGTGGTGTTTCCTGACATTGCAAGAACCTTTGGTCAGGCGTAACAGCATTGTGGTTTTAGAAAAAAAAAAAAACACGCTTTCACCAGATTAGTGATAAACACATATATATCTATCTATCAGGGGTGATGTGTGATTTTCGCTACACACTAATTATATGACATCCTCACATTAGCATGTGAAGAATTTATATTGATTTTCACTATATCCGTAAAAGGCTAATTTCCATAACCCCATCAGGACAGAGCTTACATAGGAATTCCTAATGGAGTCCTATGTCCTTAGCATGCTGGGGGAGGATATTAATATAATAATGAAATGCATTTGATTAATAATCCTTGTGCTTGTTCATATACCCTCTTCAAATTTTTACTACCTGCTGTACATTGTTTTATCTTATCTGTGTACCATTAACCCTATCAGGGCCGGTTCTAGCCCTTGTGGCGCCCCGGGCAAAAAATAGGGGCGTGGCTTAATACAGGGGCATGGTCGATTACGCCCCCCTTAGAGTTGTGCCCCCATTTGTGCCCCCAGTAGAGTTGTGCCTCCATTTGTGCCCCCAGTAGAGTAGCGCCACTTAAAAAAACAACTAAAAAAACTAAAATTAATACTTACTATCCCCGCTCCTGATTGACGACCGCTGCTGACCTCCGCCGCGCTGCTCCTCGGATCTATGGGAGACACATCATGACGTCTCTCCCATAGCACAGCATAGACACTAGAGGTCAATTTCGACCCCTAGCTGCGTGTATGTGCCAGTCCCACAATGCTGTGCGGTGCGCGATGAAGTCATCGCGCACCACACAGCAAAGGTCCTTTACACGAAGGGAAACTAGACGGGTAGCGTCTACCCGTCTAGTTTCCTTCACAGCGCCGCACAGCACCGGGGGGCACTGACAAACAGTAGCGGATCTTGCCATGGCGCGGCGCCCTCCGGAAGGTGGCGCCCCGGACAAAAATCCTGTGTGTCCGTAGCAAGATCCGCTACTGAACCCTATCTATATAAACAAAGTCATTTAGATTCACTGCTGTGGGATATAATGCAGGGCAATAAAGTGATCTGATACTTAAGTTTAAAACTCGCAAAAGAAAGCTAGAAAGGTTATGTATTGAAAGATAGAAATCAATGGCAGCAGAACAGAACAATTTCTTGCTGAAAAAGAGAGTCACAGAATATGTTTTGTCCTCACCAGGTGTCCATTACATCTGTCATGCCTAGCAGGGTAACCTCTGCTGGAAAGAAGAAAGTCCTAATTATTGGGGACAATTTGATGAACTTGTCAAGAATGTTTTTATCTGGTACCAGCAACTGCAAACCACAGCAGTAAGTGTGTCACTTAATGAGCTATATGTTATATGTATATTATACTACAAAATAAACTACAAGATATGTATATTATACTACAAAATAAACTACAAGATAGGTAATAAAGAGAAGATACTATATGGGGCTGCAGGCTAGTAAGTATGAGACGTGTAATTCTATTCATAGATAAAGCATCAATGTAGCTACGAGGCTGCATGGGACCAGCACCACTGAATAATTACATCTACATATGCAAACAGTGCACAATGTGGACATAGGGCAATCAGACATCAATATCTAGTTTATACCAGGTGTACTGGCTTTATCTGGCTTTTATTTTTTCTGCCTCCACCCACACTCTTACGCTCCCTCTCGCGCTGTCTTCCTTTATCTTTGCCCCCTTACTCTCTCCTGTACATCTCTAAAGACCTCATTTATCAAAAAAATATTTGTGGCTATTTCCACGAAAACACCCATTTTGGGGGGTTAGCTGCAAATATTTAGAATCACCTGAATGTATGTAGGGGGACGGAAGCAGATATCTCCAATACCTGCTGAGAACCCTCCTTTCTTACTGGCAGCTGGATCCCCCATAGGTTTCTAGGGGGGGATGTGATGCTGCCATACCTGAGATCTGAGATGACAGTAGCCTGTAGTCAGTACTATTTTTCTAGAAAAATAGGTTCAGGAAATACGGGTCTGGGGGTGGAGCTATTTCAAAAAGTGATAGATAGATAGATAGACAGACAGACAGACAAAGTTTAAGATAAAACTTATCTTATGGAAATACATTTTGGCCTAGGACAGGTTCAGGAGCCCAGTTCCTGATTATGTCACATTTAACAAGAGGTTCAGGAACTGAGTTCCTGCTAAAAAAGATAGCACTGCCTGTAGTAGCCTGTGGGCTACACACCACAAAAATCGCCCCCGGAAATGGCCTCTGTGCATGTGTAGTCAGCACCGAGCATGTGCAGTAGTCCCCCTTCCACACTGAGCACATTGGATGTGTAGTCAGCGGTACTGAGCATGTGCAGTAGTCCCCCTTCCACACTAAGCACATTGCATGTGTAGTCAGCGGTACTGAGCATGTGCAGTAGTCCCCCTTCCACACTAAGCACATTGCATGTGTAGTCAGCGGTACTGAGCATGTGCAGTAGTCCCCCTTCCACACTGAGCACATTGGATGTGTAGTCAGCGGTACTGAGCATGTGCAGTAGTCCCCCTTCCACACTGAGCACATTGGATGTGTAGTCAGCGGTACTGAGCATGTGCAGTAGTCCCCCTTCCACACTAAGCACATTGCATGTGTAGTCAGCGGTACTGAGCATGTGCAGTAGTCCCCCTTCCACACTAAGCACATTGCATGTGTAGTCAGCGGTACTGAGCATGTGCAGTAGTCCCCCTTCCACACTGAGCACATTGCATGTGTAGTCAGCGGTACTGAGCATGTGCAGTAGTCCCCCTTCCACACTGAGCACATTGCATGTGTATTCAGCGGTACTGAGCATGTGCAGTAGTCCCCCTTCCACACTGAGCACATTGCATGTGTAGTCAGCGGTACTGAGCATGTGCAGTAGTCCCCCTTCCACACTGAGCACATTGCATGTGTAGTCAGCGGTACTGAGCATGTGCAGTAGTCCCCCTTCCACACTGAGCACATTGCATGTGTATTCAGCGGTACTGAGCATGTGCAGTAGTCCCCCTTCCACACTGAGCACATTGCATGTGTAGTCAGCGGTACTGAGCATGTGCAGTAGTCCCTCTTCCACACTGAGCACATTGCACGGAAGGACTACTTTTGTCCCGGTACAATTGCATATTGCAATGTAATCCTGGGCCCCAGTATCATGCCCAGATCATATTGCACATGTGATTAATAATAAATGGGCCCTTAAACTGGTAGAAGGCGGCAGGGTTCATACCAGCTCTCCTTACATTCCAAAATGATGACACCATTTCTATCAGCAGTGATTTCATTATACGCATTGTCCGCTTAATATCTATTTAAAATTGTATTGTCAACACTAAGTTCATTAAATAGCTGTGCTCCATAAATATACAAATTGTTTGGCCCACTTAAGTATAATTAGTGACAACGGAATACATATGTACTGTAATATATATAGTTCAAATTGCATGTTTTCAAATTGCATGAGCAATCTCGCTGACAAGCGCCATTTTCCGATGGATTTTAGATTTAAACACTGTTGGTTTTTGCTTTTCAAACCCGCTGCAAATCGTTGCACATTGGGGGTGATTCCGAGTTGTTCGCTCGCTAAGCCGCCGCCCTCTGGGAGTGTATCTTAGCTTAGCAGAATTGCGAACGAAAGATTAGCAGAATTGCAAATAGAAATTTCTTAGCAGTTTCTGAGTAGCTCCAGACTTAGCCATTGCGACCAGCTCAGTCCTTTTCGTTCCTGGTTTGACGTCACAAACACACCCAGCATTTGCCCAACCACTCCCCCGTTTCTCCAGCCACTCCTGCGTTTTGCAACTCGGACGCCTGCGTTTTTCCACACACTCCCATAAAACGGACAGTTTCCGCCCAGAAACACCCACTTCCTGTCAATCACACTACGATCAGCACAGCGATGAAAAAGCTTTGTTATGCCATGAGTAAAATACCTAACTTTCTCTGACGTCCTAGTGGATGCTGGGGACTCCGTCAGGACCATGGGGATTAGCGGCTCCGCAGGAGACAGGGCACAAAAATAAAGCTTTAGGATCAGGTGGTGTGCACTGGCTCCTCCCCCTATGACCCTCCTCCAAGCCTCAGTTAGGTTTTTGTGCCCGTCCGAGCAGGGTGCAATCTAGGTGGCTCTCCTAAAGAGCTGCTTAGAAAAAGTTTTTAGGTTTTTTATTTTACAGTGAGTCCTGCTGGCAACAGGCTCACTGCAACGAGGGACTTAGGGGAGAAGAAGTGAACTCACCTGCGTGCAGGATGGATTGGCTTCTTAGGCTACTGGACACCATTAGCTCCAGAGGGATCGAACACAGGCCCAGCCATGGAGTCCGGTCCCGGAGCCGCGCCGCCGACCCCCTTGCAGATGCCGAAAAGTGAAGAGGTCCAGAAACCGGCGGCAGAAGACTTTTCAGTCTTCATGAGGTAGCGCACAGCACTGCAGCTGTGCGCCATTGTTGTCACACACTTCACACCAGCGGTCACGGAGGGTGCAGGGCGCTGTGGGGGGCGCCCTGGGCAGCAATGAAATACCTATACTGGCTAAAAGATACATCACATATAGCCCCTGGGGCTATATGGATGTATTTAACCCCTGCCAGGTCTCAGAAAAACGGGAGAAGAAGCCCGCCGAAAAGGGGGCGGGGCCTATTCTCCTCAGCACACAGCGCCATTTTCCCTCACAGAAATGCTGGTGGGAAGGCTCCCAGGCTCTCCCCTGCACTGCACTACAGAAACAGGGTTAAAACAGAGAGGGGGGGCACTTATTTGGCAATATGATTATATATATTAAGATGCTATAAGGGAAAAACACTTATATAAAGGTTGTCCTTGTATAATTATAGCGTTTTGGTGTGTGCTGGCAAACTCTCCCTCTGTCTCTCCAAAGGGCTAGTGGGGTCCTGTCCTCTATCAGAGCATTCCCTGTGTGTGTGCTGTGTGTCGGTACGTGTGTGTCGACATGTATGAGGACGATGTTGGTGAGGAGGCAGAGCAATTGCCTGTAATGGTGATGTCACTCTCTAGGGAGTCGACACCGGAATGGATGGCTTATTTAAGGAATTACGTGATAATGTCAACACGCTGCAAGGTCGGTTGACGACATGAGACGGCCGGCAAACCAATTAGTACCTGTCCAGGCGTCTCAAACACCGTCAGGGGCGTTAAAACGTCTTTTTACCTCAGTCGGTCGACACAGACACAGACACGGACACTGACTCCAGTGTCGACGGTGAAGAAACAAACGTATTTTTCTTTTAGGGCCACACGTTACTTGTTAAGGGCAATGAAGGAGGTGTTACATATTTCTGATACTACAAGTACCACAAAAAAGGGTATTTTGTGGAGTGTGAAAAAACTACCTGTAGTTTTTCCTGAATCAGATAAATTAAATGAAGTGTGTGATGATGCGTGGGTTTCCCCCGATAGAAAATTATTGGCGGTATACCCTTTCCCGCCAGAAGTTAGGGCGCGTTGGGAAACACCCCTTAGGGTGGATAAGGCGCTCACACGCTTATCAAAACAAGTGGCGGTACCGTCTCCAGATAGGGCCGCCCTCAAGGAGCCAGCTGATAGGAGGCTGGAAAATATCCTAAAAAGTATATACACACATACTGGTGTTATACTGCGACCAGCGATCGCCTCAGCCTGGATGTGCAGCGCTGGGGTGGCTTGGTCGGATTCCCTGACTGAAAATATTGATACCCTTGACAGGGACAGTATTTTACTGACTATAGAGCATTTAAAGGATGCATTTCTATATATGCGAGATGCACAGAGGGATATTTGCACTCTGGCATCAAGAGTAAGTGCGATGTCCATATCTGCCAGAAGTTGTTTATGGACACGACAGTGGTCAGGTGATGCAGATTCCAAACGGCACATGGAAGTATTGCCGTATAAAGGAGAAAATGACAACGTCTTTTCAGCCTCAGTCCTTTCGTCCCCATAAGGGCAAGCGGTCAAAAGGCCAGTCATATCTGCCATGGGATAGAGGAAAGGGAAGAAGACTGCAGCAGGCAGCCCATTCCCAGGAACAGAAGCCCTCCACCGCTTCTGCCAAGTCCTCAGCATGACGCTGGGGCCGTACAAGCGGACTCAGGTGCGGTGGGGGGTCGTCTCAAGAGTTTCAGCACGCAGTGGGCTCACTCGCAAGTGGACCCCTGGATCCTACAAGTAGTATCCCAGGGGTACAGATTGGAAGTTCGAGACGTCTCCCCCTCGCAGGTTCCTGAAGTCTGCTTTACCAACGTCTCCCTCCGACAGGGAGGCAGTAGTGGAAACAATTCACAAGCTGTATTCCCAGCAGGTGATAATCAAAGTACCCCTCCTACAACAAGGAAAGGGGTATTATTCCACACTATATTGTGGTACTGAAGCCAGACGGCTCGGTGAGACCTATTCTAAATCTGAAATATTTGAACACTTACATAAAAAGGTTCAAATCAAGATGGAGTCACTCAGACCAGTGATAGCGAACCAGGAAAAAGGGGACTATATGGTGTCCCGGGACAGATGCTTACCTCCATGTCCCAATTTGCCCTTCTCACCAAGGGTACCTCAGGTTCGTGGTACAGAACTGTCACTATCAGTTTCAGACGCTGCCGGTTGGATTGTCCACGGCACCCCGGGTCCTTACCAAGGTAATGGCCGAAATGATGATTCTTCTTCAAAGAAAATGGACGATCTCCTGATAAGGGCAAGGTCCAGAGAACAGTTGGAGGTCGGAGTAGCACTATCTCAAGTAGTTCTACGACAGCACGGGTGGATTCTAAATATTCCAAAACCGCAGCTGTTTCCGACGACACGTCTGCTGTTCCTAGGGATGATTCTGGACACAGTCCAGAAAAAGGTGTTTCTCCCGGAGAAGAAAGCCAGGGAGTTATCCGAGCTAGTCAGGAACCTCCTAAAACCAGGAAAAGTGTCAGTGCATCATTGCACAAGGGTCCTGGGAAAAATGGTGGCTTCTTACGAAGCGATTCCATTCGGCAGATTTCACGCAAGAACTTTTCAGTGGGATCTGCTGGACAAATGGTCCGGATCGCATCTGCAGATGCATCAGCGGATAACCTTATCGCCACGGACAAGGGTGTCTCTTCTGTGGTGGTTGCAGAGTGCTCATCTGTTAGAGGGCCGCAGATTCGGCATACAGGACTGGGTCCTGGTGACCACGGATGCCAGTCTGAGAGGCTGGGGAGCGGTCACACAGGGAAGAAACTTCCAGGGAGTATGGTCAAGCCTGGAGATGTCTCTTCACATAAATATACTGGAGCTAAGAGCGATTTACAATGCTCTAAGCCTGGCAAAACCCCTGCTTCAGGGTCAGCCGGTGTTGATCCAGTCGGACAACATCACGGCAGTCGCCCACGTAAACAGACAGGGCGGCACAAGAAGCAGGAGAGCAATGGCAGAAGCTGCAAGGATTCTTCGCTGGGTGGAAGATCATGTGATAGCACTGTCAGCAGTGTTCATTCCGGGAGTGGACAACTGGGAAGCAGACTTCCTCAGCAGACACGATCTACACCCGGGAGAGTGGGGACTTCATCCAGAAGTCTTCCACATGATTGTGAACCGTTGGGAAAAACCAAAGGTGGATATGATGGCGTCTCGCCTCAACAAAAAACTGGACAGGTATTGCGCCAGGTCAAGAGACCCTCAGGCAATAGCTGTGGACGCTCTGGTAACACCGTGGGTGTTCCAGTCAGTGTATGTGTTTCCTCCTCTGCCTCTCATACCAAAAGTACTGAGAATTATACGGCAAAGGGGAGTAAGAACGATACTCGTGGCTCCGGATTGGCCAAGAAGAACTTGGTACCCGGAACTTCAGGAGATGCTCACGGAAGATCCGTGGCCTCTACCTCTAAGACGGGACCTGCTTCAGCAGGGACCGTGTCTATTCCAAGACTTACCGCGGTTGCGTTTGACGGCATGGCGGTTGAACGCCGAATTCTAAGGGAAAAAGGCATTCCGGAAGAGGTCATTCCTACACTGGTAAAAGCCAGGAAGGAGGTGACTGCACAACATTATCACCGCATTTGGAGAAAATATGTTGCGTGGTGTGAGGCCAGGAAGGCCCCCACGGAGGAATTTCAATTGGGTCGATTCCTACATTTCCTGAAAACAGGATTGTCTATGGGCCTCAAATTGGGGTCCATTAAGGTTCAAATTTCGGCCCTGTCGATTTTCTTCCAGAAAGAATTGGCTTCAGTTCCTGAAGTCCAGACTTTTGTAAAAGGAGTACTACATATACAGCCCCGGTTGTGCCCCCAGTGGCTCCGTGGGACCTTAATGTAGTTTTGGATTTTCTCAAATCCCATTGGTTTGAGCCACTCAAATCGGTGGATTTGAAATATCTTACATGGAAAGTAACCATGCTACTGGCCCTGGCTTCAGCCAGGAGAGTGTCAGAATTGGCGGCTTTATCGTAAGGTGGTGTCAGCGTTTCACCTGAACCAGCCTATTGTGGTGCCTGCGGCTACTAGCGATTTGGAGGATTCCAAGTTGCTGGACGTTGTCAGGGCATTGAAAATATATATTTCAAGGACGGCTGGAGTCAGAAAATCTGACTCGCTGTTTATACTGTATGCACCCAACAAGCTGGGTGCTCCTGCTTCTAAGCAGACGATTGCTCGTTGGATTTGTAGCACAATTCAACTTGCACATTCTGTGGCAGGCCTGCCACAGCCTAAATCTGTCAAGGCCCATTCCACAAGGAAGGTGGGCTCATCCTGGGCGGCTGCCCTAGGGGTCTCGGCATTACAACTCTGCCGAGCAGCTACGTGGTCGGGGGAGAACACGTTTGTAAAATTCTACAAATTCGATACCCTGGCTAAAGAGGACCTGGAGTTCTCTCATTCGGTGCTGCAGAGTCATCCGCACTCTCCCGCCCGTTTGGGAGCTTTGGTATAATCCCCATGGTCCTGACGGAGTCCCCAGCATCCACTAGGACGTCAGAGAAAATAAGATTTTACTTACCGATAAATCTATTTCTCGTAGTCCGTAGTGGATGCTGGGCGCCCATCCCAAGTGCGGATTGTCTGCAATACTTGTACATAGTTATTGTTACAAAAAAAGCGGGTTGTTATTGTTGTGAGCCGTCTGTTCAGAGGCTCCTACGTTTGTCATACTGTTAACTGGGTTCAGATCACAAGTTGTACGGTGTGATTGGTGTGGCTGGTATGAGTCTTACCCGGGATTCAAAATCCTTCCTTATTGTGTACGCTCGTCCGGGCACAGTATCCTAACTGAAGCTTGGAGGAGGGTCATAGGGGGAGGAGCCAGTGCACACCACCTGATCCTAAAGCTTTATTTTTGTGCCCTGTCTCCTGCGGAGCCGCTAATCCCCATGGTCCTGACGGAGTCCCCAGCATCCACTACGGACTACGAGAAATAGATTTATCGGTAAGTAAAATCTTATTTTTGTGTAAAATAACTAAGCGCATGCGCTCTGCGAACCTTGCGCATGCGCAGTAAGCGACTAATCGCAGTACAGCGAAAATCGGCGAAAATCGGCAACGAGCTAACAACTCGGAATGACCCCCATTGCCTGTGATTTGCATTTAACCCTCCAAATTGTTTGATTTTAAATCTGATAGTTTGGGCATCAAAATTGCAGATGATTTACGGCAGATTTGAACTTAATATCAAATTTCACTCCACTGCATTGCCCCAATAATCTGTCTCCTATATATTTTAAAATGCTTCAAAAGTGTCTATGAAATGGGAATAGTTAGAAACACATTGACCCTCATTCCGAGTTGTTCGCTCGCTAGCTGCTTTTAGCAGCATTGCACACGCTAAGCCGCCGCCCTCTGGGAGTGTATCTTAGCATAGCAGAATTACGAACGAAAGATTCGCAAAATTGCGAATAGAAATTTCTTAGCAGTTTCTGAGTAGCTCGACACTTACTCTGCCACTGCGATCAGTTCAGTCAGTTTCGTTCCTGGTTTGACGTCACAAACACACCCAGCGTTCGCCCAGGCACTCCTCTGTTTCTCCAGCCACTCCCGCGTTTTTCCCAGAAACGGCAGCGTTTTTTCACACACACCCATAAAACGGCCAGTTTCCGCCCAGAAACACCCACTTCCTGTCAATCACACTACGATCACCAGAACAAAGAAAAATCCTCGTAATGCCGTGAGTAAAATACCTAACTTTTGAGTAAAATAACTAAGCGCATGCGCTCTGCGAACATTGCGCATGCGCAGTAAGCGACTAATCGCAATATAGCAAAATTCGGCAACGAGGGAACAACTCGGAATGAGGGCCATTGTGCCAAAAATGAGGTGCAAAATGCTACATTTTTCAGTCTGTAGAGTTGGTCTTATCGGGCATGTGTTTACACCAGGAGATGTGGCTTCGAGTGTTGTATAACTACCATTACAGTGCCCAGTTCACACACAATGTATTGTATGTATTGTATGTCTGTTTATTGTTTTTAATCATTAAGAAAGGCTCAATTACCAAGTAAAATAAAGGTAAATACAGATGCAAATACAAAATAAAAGTACAAAATAAGTTCAATGACATGCAAATATAATCAGAAATACCTGCCAATCATCATCACTTCGTATTTTGCGCCATAAGTTAAGTATTCACAAATGCCTCCTCAGAGATACATATGCACTTTAATTGTGATTTGCATGGGACTCATTAGCATAAATATGCCCTTACTGTACTTTTGCAACGCTTTCACGCCTCTGCCATTTTATGTTACACCCCTCTAAGTGTAAAGACGGTAAGTGTCTTCCCCTCACCAAACATGCTCTGGTCTCACCTATTTAAAAAAAAAAAACAACCTCAACCCTTCATCACTCACTAGTTACCGCCCCATCTCTCTACTCCCTTTTGCCTCCAAACTACTTGAACAACTGGTCTACAGCCATCTCACAAGCTACCTCTCTGACAACTCCATCCTCGATCCACTACAATCTGGCTTTCGCCCACTCCACTCCACTGAGACTGCCCTGGTGAAAGTCACCAATGACCTGCCTTCGGCCAAATCCAGGGGCCACTTCTCTCTGCTTATCCTTCTGGACCTCTCTGTTGCCTTTGACACAGTGGATCATCCTCTCCTCTCCTCAAAACATTGGCCTCCCTAGCACTGTCCTTGACTGGTTTTCTTCTTACCTCACTAACCGTTCCTTCTCTGTGTCTGCCTCCGGCACCACCTCACACCTTCCATCCTTCCTGTTGGTGTCCCTCAGGGTTCTGTCCTAGGCGCCCTGTTTTCCCTGTACACCTCTTCCCTGGGTACGCTCATTAACTACTTTGGCCTTCAATACCACCTCTATGTTGATGACACACAACTCTACCTCTCCTCTTCTGATCTGTCCCCCTCTGTCCTCTCTCAGGTTTCCAGCTGCCTCTCTGCAATCTCCTCCTGGATGGCTGAGCTCTCTCTGAAGCTCAACACGGACAAAACTGAACTCATTATCTTTCCCCCACCCAGAGCAACACCATCATCTCCCTAGTTCCCCAACTCCACTGCTTGGGCGTCACTCTTGACTCCTCCCTCTCCTTTGCACCCCACATCCATGTTCTGGCACAATCCTGTCGGTTCCAGCAACGCAACATTGCTCGCATCAGGCCATTTCTCTCCCATAGTGCAAATAAACTTATCATCCACTCACTGGTCATCTCACGACTCGACTACTGCAACGTTCTCCTCAGGGGCAACAACTGGGTCTGTTTAACAAAACGGGGTCATGTCACCCCCATTTTGTAGGCATGCCAGGGTCTGTGTCGGCAGATGGAGACTTACATGGTCCTGGCTGACTGGATCTGATGGCCAGTCTGAGTAAGCTTTGGTTTACGCAGACTGACCGAGGGCTGCTACCATGCAAGTCACGACTGATAATTGAGACATTGATCCAGTGCTGCGTCCTCAGACACACACTCAGATCTTGCAGACGCCTCCTGTTATTTGTATACCTTACAAATCATAATCGGGCATCAATTCTCTAAATGCTAACTTATCCTCTGATATCCCCACTGCCATCTTTGGTGATTAACTCAACCTCACTGATTATGTTCAGTCTCATTCTGCTTTCAAGCTGCTCTCTGTAACCTCCTCTATCACTCTCTCCTAATGGACTATCTCTTGTACTCATTGTGATGTTACCTAGTGCTTTTGATCTTTTTTTTTCTGACTTTGTTCTGTTTTTGTTTAGGCTAACACTCCTTCCTCACTCAGACCATCACCTTATAACCTACAATATATCCTCTGCCACTTTAACCTTTTTTGGACAGTCCACCAAGTCACATTCTTCAGAAACCTTAGTTCTGCTAACCCTTCATTTACTTTTGATGTCTTTTCAAAAAGACTCAAAAAAAATCTTGAAAGTGGCCTGTCTGATAGCTATGTAGAAGGAAAAGCACAAAACAAAGATAGAAATATAAAGTAACTAGCTGAAGTACAAGATTTACATTTTCAAGTTATTAAGTCATCAACGAGTTGTAGTTAAAAATAATTAGCAGCTTAGCAGCTCTTCCAACACACCCAGTGTCTTTTTCTTGTGTATGCGTGTGCCAGGAGCTCTAATCCCCAGCTTTCCTTTCAGTCAAGTTTTATAATCACTATTACATTGTGATATAATAATAATAATAATCATCATCATCATCATCAACATCATTTGATCTATATAGCACTCTTCCTTCCCTAAAACCTGGCCAAGATCCAACTGGACCACTTCACATTGGTTTCATCCCAATCGGTACAGGGGTGTCCAAATGCATAACCAGACAGACAAACAGAGAAACAAACAAACAAACAAACAAACAGACCAATGCATTTTATAAATAAGATATAGGTCATGACAGTTTTTGTAGTCCATGCACAAGCCAATAAGGACAATACAGATTTTAACTGTCAAATAATATTGGTCAAATTCAAACCCCGCCAACCCTAGGTGTACATGTCGTTCTTATGCATGGAGATAAAGTAACATGTACAGTATGCACATTAACCCCAGCAATATCCCATCACCCAATGGTACAGATGGTACAAAATGCAGCTGCCAGACTATTAACCAACCAGCCCCATTCCAGCCACATAGCATCCATTCTCTATTCCCTTCACTGGCTACCTGTAAAATGGCGAATCATTACTTGAAGCAGCTTCTGATTCCTTAATGTCCCACTCTATAACTACGATCTGTAGGTGAAGGTCTACTAACAGTACCTAGAATCACCCTGAATTTATCTGGGGGTCAAGCTTTCAACTTTGTGCCTCTAACTCTATGGAACTCTCTTCCCTGCACTGTGCGAGAAGCCTCCACTCTAGAATCCTTCAAAAATAGACTAAAAACTTACCTATTTTCCCACGCATTTCACTAATATCTAATGTTAAGCTTGTTTTGTATTTTGGGGGTCATTCTGACCTGAACGCTTGCTGCAGTTCTTCGCAGCGCAGCGATCAGGTCAGAACGGCGCTGGCGCTGCAGTGCGCCGGCGCATGGCTGACAGCCGACGGCTGTCATTGCCTAGCGATCGCCTCTGCCTGATTAACAGGCAGAGGCGGTTGCTGTGCCGGAGGGGGCAGCACTGCAGCGTTTGGCCTCCATTTTGTGGGTGCGGTCTGGTCCAATGCAGGCGTGGCCGGACCGTGGAGGTAGGGGGGGGGGGGCGGGCCGCAGCGGCTGCATAACATCACACGCAGCCACTGTGAGCCGGGCAGCGACGAGTAGCTCCCGGCCAGCACGCATAAGCTGCGCTGGCCGGGAGCTACTCCTGAAGTACAAAAGCATTGTCGCTGTGCGATACTTTTGTACTGCAGCGACGGGGCAGGGACTGACATGCGGGGCGGGCTAGCCCTGTGCTGGGCTTCTCCCCACATGTCTGTGTGACTGATCGTAGCTGTGCTAAATTTAACACAGCTACGATCAAGTCGGTATCACCCCCTTTGAGCTGTAAAGACAATTGTAAAGCACTTTGAGTACTATTAGGAGAAAAGTGCTATATAAATATCATTATTATTATTATTATTATTATTATTAATGAGCTCTTCCATGGTGTAATTTGCTGTGTTTCATTAAGTAGTGAAACATTTTAAATGTACAGTCTCATATTTATGCACCCTTTTTTCTTTTAGAGTCAAAGTTACCATGCCCCTAAATAACACACATGCCTATATATCCCTGCCACAAAGCCGCAAAGAAATAAAGAGATTATGTGCAGGTTTTGACCAGAATTGCTACCAACGAGATATATTCTATGAATCATTGCCAACGTGTTCTGTAAATTTTCCAAATTCTGTGTGGCTAAGGTAAGTGATTCCAATTACATTTGGCTGTTTTATTAGATAGTTGACTGTTGTTCTATAGTTGCAGAATCTGTTGTCCTGCTGAGGGGGTCAAACTACTTAATTTGATGTAACACATCTTCTTCCCTGTGCTTCTGAAACCAAATCCAATAACTTATCATGACAAACAGATATTTACTTTTAGTGATTGCTGGTTGTTACCTGATCAAACATTGTCATATTCACATTAGTCTAAATTCTATTTTTAGCTAATTTATAAAGTCATTGGGGCAGGGCCGGATTAAGGCATGTGGGCCCCAGGGGCGATGAAGTTGTGGGGTCCCCAAGTAATAAAACTGCTGCCAAACACCACTGTGCACCCCCTTCCCCTTTGAACAAACGGTACTGATATGCCCCTGAGGTAACACACACACGCGCGCGCGCACACACACACACAACCACACTTGTATACAAACACACATGTGTAAAAGCATAAAATACATACAGTAAGCACACACCACACACATTTTTATATATATATATATATATATATATATATATAAATACTCTGCGCTCCGGCACTCTCGGCCTCCCCCATAGGGTGTACCTTGCTCCGGTGCCCTCCTCAGGGTAAGCGACCCTTGTACATGCACAAATAGACAATAAGAGGCGGGGACGGGGAGGTGGTCCCCGAAACGTTGACCGTACCTATTACACTTTTTTGATTTTGCATCACAAGTCTGCTGAGTGCCGCCTCTTATTGTCTATTTGTGCATATATATATATATATCTATCAGGGCCGTAACTGGGGGGGGGGGAGGTACATATTCATTCACACAGCAGTTCTTTGTATTGCCGCACTGGGATCCCTATTACGGCAACCAATATTAGATACTTGTGGATCAGCTGCCTACCTGATTGTGGATTTCCATATGGATATTTAATTGGATTTGTTTCCTCATTAAAATCGGAGGGTACTATTTCCAGTATATACATTTACAATTTCAAGGTGTCTTGTTTCTTAATCTTGGTTTTATTATATTATCTCTATTGTTTATTTATGTGTCAAATTGAAGTGATCGCAGTGGCTGAGTAAGTTCCGGGCTACTCAGAAACTGCTCAAATTTTTTTAGTACAGCTCGGCTGCACATGCAATCGCACACTTGCAAAGTTAAAATATTATATTATATTCTCTCCTACAGATCCGGTGCTCCATAATCTAATAACAACCTGGTCCGATGCCTCAACTCCTGTTCAAATACAGCGAAAACGGGACTCCCAGAACGGCACTCTGGACACCATAAATAATCCACAACAACTCAAATGTTTAGGGGTCTATATTTTACCCCTTTCTGACTGGCTGTTCTGACGAAAGGGGTAAAATATAAACCCCTGAAACTTTGAATTCATCATTTGAATTGTTGTGGATAATTTATAGTGTCATGAGTGCGGTTCTGAGAGTCCTGTTTTCGCTGAACATACACATATATATATATATATATATATATATATACACACACGCACACATATCTAAGGAGGGCTAGGAGAAGGGCACAGCATGTGGAATGCTAGTACATACTGTAGCACAAATCCCACAATCCATACGGTATACTGCCGAAGCGTCCAACAAACCCTCTATCCTGCCGCCCCGCACACTCACCATAAACCTCCATCAACAGAGTAGCGGCAGCCTGTACACCTTCACCTGCTCTAGTCAGCATGAAAGCCGGAGTGTCCTTCTCCCCGGCCGCCTCTACAGAGCAGTGGAAGCAGCGGGCGGCACAACTCCCCTCCCTCCCGACCCCATCTAACAGCATATATAAACAGCAGCCGTCTGCGCCAACAGTCAGCGGCAAATATGCGCTCCTGGAGGCCCCACCAGTACAATGAAGATCGGCATATATGGTAGTTATGCCAGTGTGTGGGGGCCCCTAATCTGTGGGGGCCCCAGGACAATCGCCCCTGTCGCCCCTCGCATAATCCGGCCCTGCATTGGGGGTCATTCCGAGTTGATCGCTTGCTGTCGTTTTTCTCAGCACAGCAAACAGGTTACTACTGCGCATGCATATGCACCGTAATGCGCAGGATCGTTGCTGAGCGATGGATTTAACGAAGAATCCATTCGCACAGCCAATTGCAAGGAGATTGACAGGAAGAGGGCGTTTATGGGTGTCAACTGACCGTTTTCTGGGAGTGGTGCGGCGAACGCAGTTGTGTCCAGGCGTTTGGGGGGGTGGAAGTTTGACGTCAATTCCAGGACCTGCAACGCTGGATTCATCGCACAGGGTAAGTAACTCTTACCCTGGTCTTGTTCTACACAAAACTTTTTTTTGTATAGCAGGGCTGCACAAGCGGTCGCAGCCTTGCTATGCAAAAATACACTCCCCCATAGGCGTCGTCTAGTTGATCGCACGGGCTGCAAAATGTTGCAGCGTGCAATCAACTCAGACTGACCCCCATTGCCTGTAATTTACAGTGGGTACAAACATGGCAATATCACAGATTATTATTTTATTTTATTTATTAGGCATCACAAAGTGTCCACAGTGCCATATATGGGGTAAACATAATAACAAAGAGTGTAAGTACAATACACAATATCTAACCATTGCATAAGTACACAACATGAATACAAGACAGTAGAGTAAAATAACATATTTGGAGGGACAGGAGCAAGGGTAAGGAAACGGTCTGTAAAGGGAGCGTAGACAGAGATGTAGTTGAGATGTAGATGGTGTAGTAGTGAGGAGTAGATGTGAAGATGAGGAGTTTGAGCTGGACTCTATAGCTAGGTACACACTGGAGCAATGTATACCCAGACAATATGGCGATTGACATATTGTATCTGCAGTACACATTAGAACGATGTTATGAAGGACGGAATGACATCTTGTTCCATCTCTCATTACACTACATGGCACCGCATCGATATAGCATGCAACTGCAGGAGTGCGCACATTGGCCAGACACACACTGAGTGATTTGTCCAAGATGTTTTTCCGATATCGCAGGAAACTACATATTGGGCCGAGATTGCTGCACTGTGTACCCATCTTAAGGTGGATTTGAAAGCAGTGAAGCAGGTTACAGAGGGTGATGCAAGCATTGTACAGTGAGATAAATGGCATAGAGCTGAATAGGCCCGAAAACATATAAGAGTCTTTGATTTTTTGGATTGGTTAGTTTAGGCTATGTTGCTAGGCAGATCCAGGGTATTAGGCTATTTATTATTGGTTTAGGCTTGGTCTATCAGTATGAGAGGGTAGGAGGGCTATATTAGCCTTTATAGGGAGGAGTTTGAGTGATTTAAGTCCTCTTGTCGGTTTGGAAAAACACCCATTCACCCAACATTTGTTATTTTTGTTCATGTTCTACAATTGTAGTACTCATTCGATCTGAAAATCTTTAAATTTAAGAAAGCGTGAAGGCGCTATGGCCAGTGGTCTTATGTAGCATAAGTGGTCGCTGTGGTGCACTTACCCCTTTGATTGATGGCCGGTGTAGTCCTGCCCCTGAGGGGGGACAATGGGCATTCCCAGTAGGAGGTCCGTACCGTGCCAGTAAGGGGTGGTGAGTCCTTCGCAGCGCAGGTTATGCTTATATATAGTTGGGGCGTTTCAGTCACTGCCATTACAGTTGGGGCGTTCAGTCGCCCCAAGTTGTATGATATATTTGACTGGAGCTGGCCATTGTAGCGTCTTCCTTGCCATCTCTATGTTTAGGGTCATCCAATTAATAAATACAATGACCTTTTAAATCTTACACAGTTGGTGTCCGTGTCGTTATTTTTAGTGATAAACTAGCTTAATTATATTGTTAAGGTTAGAGCAATAACAGTAAATGATAGACGCCTGAGAAAATGTCATGAGCAGCAGCATCAAGGATAAATTAAATAGGGAGAGGTAAATATGAGGAAGGCCAGAAAGGAGGAGATGATGGAAAGGCAGACATGAGAGAAGAAGGAAGAAGAGTCAAGGAAGGATAGGTAGATTTGAATGTGGTCAGCTTATAGATAGTATTGGATTCCAAACAAACTGATTAGATTTACAAGGGAGGAGACATAAAGGGAGTAGAGAAGGGGATCATGAAAGGACCAGAAAGGAGATTTGAATGTGGTCAGCATATAGATAGTATTGGATTCCAAACAAACTGATTAGATTTACAAGGGAGGAGACATAAAGGGAGAAGAGAAGGGGATCATGAAAGGACCAGAAAGGAGATGTCTACAGGTGTCCACCAAGCTGACCCTACAGGTGTCACCAACTAATAACACTGAAACCAGATAATAATTCAATAAAAACTGGTTAATGATGGTAGTCAGTATATGTGGTCATCTACCAAATGTACTAATAGGTGGCAATGACACCAGAAGTTATCCAGCTTGTTGGCATAAACAGCAAAATGCTAAGTATTATGCAGTATTATGCTATAAATGACAATGGTAAAGCAGCATCTCTTCTACTGGATTCCACAAATCACTCCAAAATAATTAAACTTAAACCCTAAGGCTCCGAGTTATCAATATTTGTGGAATATCACAAAGCACCCATTTTTAAGGGGTACTCACAAATATTACGGATTTAACGTGGAGTGACTACAACAGATATCTGTTATGTATACTCCATTTCCTAACACAAACCAGCCTCCATAGCTTTTTATACTTATTACCAAGAGGAGGGGGGGTTTCCTGGCAACTGAAACCCCCCCCCCCCCCCCCCACACACACACACACACACACACACCTCCCCCTGCATTTGCCTATGCCATACGCTGCTGCAATGGGTCTGGAGTCTCACTTCCTGCGGCTATGCATTGCTACCATAAGGCTATTCAGAAGATCCATTAGCGATTGATCTGCGACTGATGCTGTGTGTTTAAATGCATTTACTGGGCACTTCTAGATAATAATGCTTTTTCAAAGGGCCTGTGTGACTCCTGGAAACTTTATTGTATGTCAAAGCTACCTGTTAAAGGAAGAACAATGGAATATTCTGGTGCTAAATAAATAACTTATCAAATAAATAAATAATAGAGTAAAACTTTGCATAAAGTCATAATTTTAAACCATGTGCTGCTGCAAATCTGTGTACTGATTTCTTACATTTTCTGAATAGAAATCACCAGATGTAAGAAGCGTAAAGGGCCACAAATTGCAAGAACACACAGGAAAAAGTAGCGGTCCCTGTGGCCAGCAAGATGCCATTATCTGGCCTGTACCATTGAGAGAATTCCCAAGCCGTCACCAATGTGTGGACCTTATATCTGCTACACATTGCTGGCAGCTTGATTTCTCACCCTCCAAATGGAGAATATTACAGTGAGTGATTTGGAGGCCAAAATTGGCAGAATTTTTTTTTCTTATAACAAAAGTATAATTGTAAGACCAAATGTGGACTTCCAGTCTACTACACATATGTATCCTAACCAGCTGTCAAAGCCTCTGGCAACCAATATCACCATTATCATTCAGCTGCATTTTATTAATAAATTGTGGTGATAACTGGTTTTCTATCACTGCAATAAGTGATGGTAGAAAATCATCCTCATCACTGCATATTAATTAACTGTCCTGTAAATTTCATCTTATTATAAAACTGAACTGAAATGGGGAAGCAGTTTCCCGGCTGTCGGGATCCTGGCAGACAGGATACTGACGCCGGAATCCCGACAGCCAAGGGAAACCCGGCGGTAAGCATCCCGACTGGGGCCCTGAATCCCCACTCGGGGAGTGGTCCACGCCACCCCCTGAGGGGGAATAAATTAGTGTGGCCCGAAGCGTGGCAGGCACAGCGAGCGTACACGCTGCATTCGCCATCAGGATCCCACATGTCGGGATTCCGGCATTGGTCTTATGACCACCGGGATACCATTCTGAATCCCTGAAATGATAAATGAGCACTTGCTATTGACATTGCCTTATTCTACTTTTTTATTTTATTTTTAGTGGTGGTCGAAATGTCTCAATATCCGGTATAAACCTGGATTTTATAGATAATTTAACCATTTCAGGAAACACATTACACCAGGTAAGAATAACATTCATTTTTATAAGTAACTAGCTGTTGCCTGCAGCTTTGCCCACTATGAAATCACTTCCGCCAACATCCAGCTTTTTACTATTTTGGAAAGGTGGATTATTGGTGAGACAAGAACCACAAAGTATTTATTTGTGGTGTTTATAAGACTAAAAAATAAAATTGTTGACGTGTTAGTATGTATAAAAAAAAACTAATAATGTTTTCTGAAAATACAAAGTCTTCTGAGAAAAAGATGGTATTATTTGTGTGTTTACTATTGTAAAGGAAATAACTGAGTCACTGCACAAATGTTGTTTGTTCGATGTAATTAAAAAGTTTACTTCAAGTTCCAAGATAAAGTATTACAGCAAAACAGCCATTACAGTACATAGAGAATATATTCACACTGAGCTTTCAATCCAAAAAGTTAGTTTCAGCTAGCACATGCTGTACATGGCTTTTATCTGTTACAAAGTACACAGGTTCATTCATATTCAATATTATGCATAGTAAGTGTACCACATTCCAAGAAATAAGCAGATAACATCTCTTAAACTAAAATGTCCAAATGATCATTTATTCAAGGAGTTCAACATGTAGGTTTGTCCAAATGCAATTGGACATCGGGCTTAATCATTTCTCAGAAACACCTGCCCACTGGTACTAAGCCATTTGTATAACTTGCAGGTATTGTCTATTAGAAATATATTTCAAGATAATGGCTCTATTCCAAGGCCTTAATTAACAGCAGAGGATGTTGCCGGACACAGCTATAGTGTTTGTGAAATCAAATTAACATGTCAGATATATTGAACTGACCCTCATTAAAATTAAATTGTAGCATTACCAAATACATTGCAGTCTTTAAATCACATTTTCCAAGGAAATTTAGCTAGCCACAGACTTATGACACCCAGAGCCGGCCCTAACCAATATGATGCCCTAGGCACGATTTTGGCAGGTGCCCCCTAGCACCACCGCTAGTTCTGCAGAAGATGCCTGGCATGAGTCAGCTGGCAGCTCTGCTAACGTCAGGCACCTTTTGTTTATGAAAATGCATCTTATTTGCATTACTACGTGGCTAGGATGCACATGCAGCTTCTGCTTATTAAAATGATATGCAGCATGGCTATGGCCCTCATTCCGAGTTGTTCGCTCGCTAGCAGCTTTTAGCAGCATTGCACACGCTAGGCCTCCGCCCTCTGGGAGTGTATCTTATCTTAGCAGAATAGCGAACGAAAGATTAGCAGAACTGCTAATAAATAATTCTTTGCAGTTTCTGAGTAGCTCCGGACCTACTCACAGATTACGACCAGCTCAGTCCGTTTAGCTCCTGGTTTGACGTCACAAACACACCCTGCGTTCGGCCAGCCACTCCCCCGTTTCTCCAGACACTCCCTTGTTTTTCCCTGACACGCCTGCGTTTTTTAGCACACTCCCGGAAAAAATGCTCAGTTACCACCCAGAAACGCCCCTTTCCTGTCAATCATTCACCGATCAGCAGAGTGACTGAAAAGTGCCGCAGGATCCACAGCAAATCTGCTAACTTTTTAGTTAAATAACTAAGCGCATGCGCCCTGCGTGCCTTGCGCATGCGCAATTAGCAACAAATCGCAGCATAGTGAAAATCAACAACGAGCAAACAACTCGGAATGACCCCTATATTCTGTGTGCGACTGCGGCTGTATATGCATACGAAATGCTACATTACAGTGGTTTCCAGGAATACACTGCAACGTAGCATTTCGTATGCAGATACAGCCGCAGTCACACACAGAATATAGGCATGCCGCATATCATTTTAATCAGCAGAAACTGCTGGTGCCCCTAAGCATACCAAATGCCCTAGGCATTTGCCTAGTTTGCCTATGCCTAAGGCCGGCTCTGATGACACCTGTCTGGTTGAACCTATAGCCTTAGTTACATTTTCAAAGGATTTATGTCTTAACCATAAACCTGTCTTATCTGTTTGATTGAAACTATACTATATTATACTTTCCCAAAAACTCATTATTTCTACCCAAGGTAAAAAGGTTTATAAATTCTACCTTATTGCAAACTATGGGGGGTATTCAGGGGTAGACACAATGGGCGGAAAAAATAGTAGCCATCTGCTCGCACACAGCGCATGCATCGCGCATGTGCAAACTTTCATTATGCAGTGGCATCCCTGAAGGACGCGATCACAAAATGACTGACAGGCGGCGGGAGTTCGGGGTTGCGACGTTGTGTTGGGGGAAGTGGAGTTGGAAACGCATTCCGTCACCATGCGTT
This sequence comes from Pseudophryne corroboree, assembly GCF_028390025.1. Classification (NCBI taxonomy): domain Eukaryota; kingdom Metazoa; phylum Chordata; class Amphibia; order Anura; family Myobatrachidae; genus Pseudophryne; species Pseudophryne corroboree. The sequence goes on along the minus strand of NC_086449.1, from coordinate 533,773,376 downwards.
TCCTGCAATTGGAAACATGGCGGGGGTGCTCCTGTATATACAGCCTGGCCGGGTCGATCCTTAGCAGCTTTTGCTAATTTATCAAAAACGGGTTCTTAAAGCATTACTAATTTGATAACATCCATAATAATCATCATACAAATGCCTTCTTAATTTTAACTATTATCTTCAGTCAAACATAACTCTAAATTTTATTTAATATAACACAAATCAGACATCGATCATTTAATTAGTAAGGATAATAGGTAATTGCAGGGAAATGTAAAACAACCCTTATTGCTCTCAGTAGTCCCGGGGCCTATTAGTAAGATGTGGTGCTCATCTCACCTAAAGGATGTTTGGGGAACTAAGTAGCAAAGACTGTTGGGAATGGTTATAAATTTGTGAGATGTCAGGTATAATATTCATTTATAAATAGCGTTATGTATGGCTAAGCATGTTCATATATTTTCCCACAAACAGCACCACATTAAAAAAAATCATTAATCTTGATGTTGATATGTGAAGAGTGCTAATGTCAGAAAATGGCCTCAGCAGGAGTTTGAGAAAACCCTCAGCAGCAGAGGGGTTAAAGAATCGACTATTAGCGGCAATTACAGCATTGTAGACATTTAATAAATTGTACCAATGACTTCTTCCACTCTTCCCAGAGGTGCAGCTTTGACTTTACAGTCAAATTTATCCCAAAAAGTGATATTGCGATCTGGTGATTGCGGAAACGAGTCTATTAAAGACAGTACTCCAGCTCTCTGTTTTTTCACCAAATGCTTTTTGCATAGCTTAGAAGTAAGCGTAGGATCATAGAGCCTAATTCAGAACCGACAACAGCGATCGCACTCTGAAGCCCTTTTTACGCAGTGCGCATGCACGGCAGGCGCACTGCGCATGTGCAGCCAGTGAGATGCGAAAGCATCTCACTGGTGCGATCGCATCTGCCTGATTGACAGGCAGAGGCGGTCGTGGTGCCGTTGGGGGGGCAGTCCAGATAACACAGGACCGCTGCAGGGGGGCGGGCCGCGGTGATGGGCAGCGGTGGCTGCATGATGTCACACACAGCCGCTGTGACCCAGAATGCAGCGGGTAGCCACCTGCCAGTGCAGCTAGGCTTCGCAGGTAGGGAGCTACTTGGCGGGTGCAAAAGCATTGCCGCCGTGCAATGCAGAGAGGCAGGGCCTGACATGCGGGCGGAGTAGCCCTGTGCTGGGTGTCCCCCCGCATGTCAGAGAAACTGATCGTACATGTGCTAAATTTAGCACATCTACGATCAGGTCTGAATCACCCCCAGAGTCTACTGTATGCTGAAATTTACACCAATCAAGCACAGGCTACAAGAGATAACGTGGTGTTGTGATATAGACTAGTAACATTTCTGGCTCATTATTCCTTGCATTCTGTGTACATTTTCCAACTTGCCAGCTCGAGAACAGCCCCATACCATTACATTCCCTATGCCATGTCTAGTGTCCCCCCCAGGATTTTTTGGGGGCAAGGCGCCAGTGCTGCAGGGGCACTTTGTGCGCACATAAAGGGGGCATGGTCAGCCTGGGAGGGGCATGGCCCCGCTGGCGTCACTATTGGGGGTGAGCCGGCCACTTTGACGGCATGTACTCCCCCCAGCATCCTTTCATTTGCCCAATATTTCACATATGTTCTTCTCTTCAAGCAAAACACCTAAAACATATGCTCATCCATCCATGATACTCTTTTCAAGTCATCCACTGTTCAACGACTGTGTTCTTTTCCTAATTTTTGACAGTTTCAAAAATGGCTTTTTCTTTGCAATTCTGCCTATAAGGTTGCACCCCTGAGGCATCTTTTAACTGTGACAGAGGGAATAATATGATATCCCGGTAGACAGGATTCCGGATGTCGCTATACCGACAGCGGCATCCCGTCTGCCGGAATTCCGGTGGTGAGGCAGCGAGTGCCCTCGTGGGCTCACTGCGCTCGCTATGCATCTGGTCCGGTGGCTTGCCTTGCTTGCCACAGGTTCTATTCCCACTCGGCTGTCGGTATATCACCGGCAGTTGGGATTCCGGCGTCGGTCTCCTGAACACGGGATCCCGACAGCCAGTAAATTGACTGCATCCCATGACAAGTTACACCTGGTATTTGTTATGTATTATTCAAGAAACCCTCCAACTCAGGGCATGTAAGGCAACTGTTCCTCAAACTGCAGACACTGATGTACTTATCCTGGTTCTTTATCCTTGTTAAATTCAGGTAGCCCTTTTCTCTCAAGACACTAGTAGACACATTTGTATGAAACAACCTTGTGAGAGCCAATTAACATTTAAGGGTTAGATAAGAAAGTTTGCCAATAGGACACTGGAGTAATGGGGGTGTAGTTTGAGTTGCCGGCGGCCGGGTCCCCGACGGCCAGCATACCGGCGCCGGGATCCCGACTGCCGGCTTGCCGACAGCAGGGCAAGCGCAAATGAGCCCCTTGCGGAATCGCTGCGCTCGCCACGCTGCGGGCACGGGACAACCGGCATACCGCTATCTATTCTCCCTCCATGGGGGTCGTGGACCACCAAGAGGGAGAAAAGGTGTCAGTATGCCGGTTGTCGGGATTCCGACGCCGGTATATTGTGCGCCGGATCCCAACAACCAGTATACTGAATACCACCCGAGTAATGGTAGCTAAAAATGGGCTTTGCAGTCATACGTGAATAATAATTTCGAAATCAGTCATTTGCAACATTAGTTGTGCTTCACTTTGGTTTTCAAGCAATTTAGTGGTATCTTGATTAAAAAAATATATAAATTATTTTTTTTAAAACCCATTCCTTTGTGCACTAGAGCATATTTATTCCCTGGTGGTAGATGTGAGAGGAAAATATTAGTTGTCCCTATTCTAGTGCAGAGAGTGCCTGGAGGGAATTCCTTCCTGGTTGTTCAGGGGTTTTAGAGCCCATCCTACACTACAGGTAGCAGCAGGCAGGGCTGTCTTAACAGCAGTGTAGGCCCCTGGGCAAAGCAATGCAATACACTGGGGCCCCTACACATCCTCCAGCAGTAGGGGTGGGGGTGCTATCAGGGGATGCTTTGATATCCCGCGGGCGGTATGGGGTTATAGATAATTGGCAGTATGTTGCGCTGATGTCAGTGGTGTAAGCAGCTCAATATAATGTTTTTATGATTTAAGTTTTAGAGATAAGAGCGCTATATGGCAAGTGGGTATGAATGAAACAAATAAAGAAACAAAGAAATACACAAAGAAAAAAAGAAACAAAATTACAATACTAAAAAATAATAAAATAAAGCAGTTACTAATGTTTTCAGCTCTTTCTCAGAAATAGTTTGAGAACTGGAAACCTCCCTTATATACCGCATGTCATGGGGACTGGGCTTTGTGAATCCGGAATTGCAGCTTGCAGTTTGGTATCGGTGACTTTAGGCAGGATTAGCCGAGCAGGCTGAATGAAAGTCTTTTTCATAGCTCTTCTAAGGAGGTTCCACGGGTGCCCTAGCTGTTTACTTGCTAGAGCGGTTGCGTCGGCAGGACCTGTACGTCTGTGGACGGACGTCTGGCGGAAACCCGGATAGGAAGATTGTAGACTGGGGTAACTGAGACTCGCTGAGAGAGATGGTGACTTGGAGAGGTCAGCATGCGAGGAGAAATAACCGGGTGTAGATCCAGCGATCCAGGCGAGAACTCAGGAAACAGGATGCTTTAGAAGCAATGCTGTGGAGCACAGAGAACTAGCACACACAAGGCTGTGTGAGAGACGTTGCACTGGCGATTTGCTTACCCAGAAATCCCTAGATTTATATCTGCAGACTGTTTCCCATTGGCTTTGCAATCCTTGCAGGTGACTGAGTGTTTTAGATTAGCTGACCCTTCCAAGGCGGCGACGCCCATCCCGGACCTCTGCAGCTGGAAGCTGCACAAATGTTTGCTGCTGCCTCTGAGACCTCTCCTCCCAGATATGCCTGCAAGTCGTGCCCCTCGCCAGCAGCCCGCACCCCCACCGGAGGGACCACGCTAGAGCGTCCGGACAGGTAAGTACTGCTGGTCCCGGAACCCGATCCGCCGGACCGTGACACTGCAGTTTCAGGCTGATTATTATGTCCGTGTTTGCCCGTCTGAGCTCTGCAGATGACTCTCCCTACCTTACCCTATGTCGGAGGCTTGTGCGATGCCGCTGGCTGGGGTCCAAGGGAGGCAGCGGGAGTGATTCCTAGTCCCGACGGCGGCTACTTGTGACATCAGAATCAGATGCCCATTGTTTAAGCCCGTTTTATGGAGTTGTAATGTTCCCAGTTCCCTCTGCGCTCCAATGCGTTTCAAATCGCGCAAGATTGTTTTTCAAGGAGTAAAGTCCCTCTCTCAGGGTGGTCTTTATATAGTAAAAACTTTGATAAAACTTTATTGAAAAAAATGTTTAAAAATGGAAGTTCACCTTTGTTTTTGGCGGTAACCATTTTTTCAGAATTTCCTTCCTTAGTTATGAAAATCAAATTTCACTTACTTCCATTTATTCATACCCACTTGCCATATTTCATACACTATAGGACGGAAGGGGGTGTTCTATCTTTCGCTCAGTATGTAGGACCTGGAGCAGTCATTTCTGCTAATTACTCCTTTACTGCACAGATAGTGGGAGATGGGACAAGAGGGAGGACACTAAACTGTAGAAGGGGCATTGGGCTGAATGGAGGTGCCCCGCTACATGACTTTAAGAGTGGCATTATTTATTTATTTATTACCAGTTATTTATACAGCGCACACATATTCCGCAGCGCTTTACAGAGAATATTTAGCCGTTCACATCAGTCCCTGCGCCAGTGGAGCTTACAATCTATATTCCCTATCACATGTACACACAGACACAGTCACACTAGGGTTAATTTTTGTTGGAAGCCAAATTAACCTACCAGAATATTTTTGGATTGTGGGAGGAAACCGGAGTACCTGGAGGAAACCCACGCAAGTACGGGGAGAATATACAAACTCCGCACAGTTAGGGCCATGGTGGGAATCAAACCCATGACCTCAGTGCTGTGAGGCAGTACTGCTAACCATTACACCACCCGTACTGCCCAAAAGTACGTACAAAAAGTGGTAGGGGGCGTATAATATGCAGGGGAGGGGTGGAAAGTGGAGTGGGTTTAATTTTCATCATTTCAAGGTGGGAGGGCAGCTTGCTTGACTGCAGATATCTCCAGTTCCTGGAAGTAGATTTGTTAGCTTTCAATGGGATAAAGAAAAAACTAGAGAGTCCCCTTTCAGGAGGTAGTGGGGTAAGGGGGTACTTCTTGGGTATCAGAGTTCAGGAGCCGTAGCAATCTACCGATGAAAATATAAAACTGCATACCAGGCATATGGAGCTGCAGCAGGGACCAGCTGTTGGAAGGCTGATATCTCTGTTTCTGGTCATAGTAGAGACATGCTGCCAGTGTTCACCGAAAGGGGAGAGTCCCAGCTTTTGAGTATATCCTCAGAAAAACTCTAAGCCAGACAGAACCCAAGATATGTGGCTGGGTAGAGCAATTAACAGCCAGGCTCAGATGGGGATCACTGTTTTTAAGTCAGATATCTCCGGTTCCCCATGTCTTAGTTTAAAAAATCTGGTACTCCTGTAAAAAGGCGACCCTCGGGTACCAGCTTAGGGGCCTTATACTCCTGGCGCCCTTGGGCAACTGCCCATTGAGCCCATACAAAAAAAAAGCCTTGGCAGCAGGGCTGGATTAAGCCGTGCGGGGCCCAGGGCACCTAAGGCAAGGGAGCCCCGAGGGGTAAGGGAGGTTGTATATTAGATTGTGCATGCATCCCAACATGACCCATTCTGGGAGGGACAAACTGTTCTGCTCGTTGACTTCCCTCTTAATATATGATTGGTGTCACCTGTGTTGAACTATTTAATTGATAAGAAAGGTATTTCAACGCAGAAGAAGAGGAGATGCTGGATCCCTGGATCACTTACAGCTCTCTCCTCCCTCCTATCTCTTTTCTGGTTGGGAAGCTAAATCGGTAGGTCATAAAAGCTGATACTCCTGTGTACTGTATATGCCTGCACTACATACTGTACTTCTCACATCTGTCTGCCCGGTTCTGCTGCTGCACAAGAGGGAGAGCTAGTAATGTTAGCGTGCTCCAGCCAGGGGGCCATAACAGAGGGGGCCCGGGGTAGAGTATTCCTTGTGCTCCCTTTCCCCCTTCTAACATAATAATCAATATTTACATTTTTCATTTTTAGAGACTTAATCATTTAGGAAATAATACACATCGCTATTTTATAGCACCAGAATTATCTGAAATCATTCAGAATATCAGAATAAATCTAATCATTGAAGAACATGCTGTAAACTGTGGGGAATTACTTTACAAGAAGAACCCTACTTTCACTACTTTTGCTGTACTTTATGACATTGATGGTGAGATTGAACTAAGAATAAAGGTAACTGCCACTTGTTTTGCACTGACACTTTATACATTTAAAAAAAAATTAAAGTTTTTTTGAATTAACTTTACATACTTGTCAAAAATGTTTCTGTAAAATTATGATTATGTATGAGCGTGAACAAAAATAGGAAAGGAGGGACAGAATATATCTAATAGTAATTGTAAGGAAACCTCTCCTCACAAATGTTAGGACTACAGTATTTAGTTAGTTCAGGAGAAGCCGACACCCACCAGCACCCTATAGTCTCTTCACCTGGAATTTGAATTCATATCTTTGAAGACAGAGATTACAGACACATTAGAATAGCAAAACACATGAACAATAGAAAAAGAAAATAATCAATTACCCAAGGCGCAAACACACCTGTGCAGCCACCTGAGGATGAAAGGGCCACTCAACCCTTATAAACAAATGCAATACCGAAAAAAATCCACAGGTAAATGGCGCTCAATGTTGTTTCACATATAACAATAAGCAATGAATACTGATAGGCCCTACACACTGGCCGATTTTTTGAAAGATATGAACGATCTCGTTCATAAATGAACGAGAACTCGTTCATATCTTTCAGTGTGGAGACTCCAGCGATGAACGATGCGCGGCCCCGCGCTCGTTCATCGCTGGTCTCCCGTCGGCTGTGCATGCAGGCTAATATGGACGATCTCGTCCATATTTGCCTGCACTTTAATGCAGCCGCGTGACGGGGGGAGTGAAGAAACTTCACTCCCCCCGTCACTGCCCCCCCGCCGCCGGGTCGCTCGTCGGCCGTTTCGGCCGTCAGGCACCTCGGCGGCGCATCGTCAAATGAGTAGGGCCCCTTAGAGTCCAAATAAAGATCAAATCAGTCCCGCAGATAGGGAAGTCCTGTCTTATGATCCTCTGATTACGTTCTCACAGGAAAGACCTCTGTCTCCAGTAGTCGCTCAAGATGACATAAAAAGAAAGCAATGAAAGATCATGGTGCAATACGTCCCAAACTTCTTTCAAGCAACAACAGATACAGATGTTAGGGATCCAATGCGTACCCCACTCACAGTGTATAAGGTGTTTGTCCACACATAAAGGTATCTTTATCGTGATAATGATGTGATAAATCTCTGTCAGATATTGCGTACCATACTCACTTCTCCACAAGCAAAAGACCCTTGCATCAAGGTTTCTTTAGACGCTCCAAACCATATTCCTCCTGCTGCCTCTGTCAGATATTGCGTACCATACTCACTTCTCCACAAGCAAAAGACCCTTGCATCAAGGTTTCTTTAGACGCTCCAAACCATATTCCTCCATACTCACCTTGTGGGAATTATATCATTCCCACAAGGTGAGTATGGTACGCAATATCTGACAGAGATTTATCACATCATTATCACGATAAAGATACCTTTATGTGTGGACAAACACCTTATACACTGTGAGTGGGGTACGCATTGGATCCCTAACATCTGTATCTGTTGTTGCTTGACATGAACAATAGGCCTAATTCAGAGATGTGTGCAACCCCATTGGTTTGCGTACATCACAATTGTTAGAGGTTGGTGCACAAGCAGGGTTTGTACTAAGCATGCGCCGGTTTCTTTCTGTGAGATGTGTCTTTGGACACAACACTTGGATCTGCAATGCTGCCAGAGGTTGTCTTTAGTCCTCAGATGCTTCTGGCAGTTTCAGAATGACTCTCATAAAGTCACTCATTTAGTGTTTTTAAAGTCCCCAAGGCTTCTCCGCACTAAATGCTTCTTCTGAACAGTTTCACAAGACAGCAGCTGGCAGCTGATGCCCCTTAGTGTCAGTGCGCCTTAGGAGTAAGGATTGCTGTTAGGGATCGTGTTTGCAAAAACATGAAGCTTACATTTGTGGATAAAACAGTTGACATTGATTTCAGATTTCTATGTACTACAAAAAGTATTCCCAATCCATGGTAAATTACTGCTGCATTCTGTGTTTGGCTATTACACAATAATAACATATTCTGTCTACTGTACATCACTTATATGAATATTACCTATTTCAATAGAAAAAAAAAGATGAACTTCACATACAAGCAAATGAAATTCAAGTTCTCATTAATTATGAAGATAAAATAATAATCTGTGAAGTGCAGAATATAACAGAAAATTATGATGATAATACTATATTATGTAAAGCTAAAAAGAATTTCACAGGACAAATTGATGTTTATAAAATGGAAGTAAAGGTGAGTTATTCTGAGTTATTATATATTTAATGGCTTACACGTTATTGCAATTACCCAAATCTACCATTTAAAAGCACCTTTTTGACCTTCAGAAAGAATGAAAAGGTTCTTAATTAGACAGGCCTGCAATATTTGATTAATTGAAATTGTCCGCAATTCTTTGGTTGATTCCAAATCTATTTGGTGTGCTGAACTAATAAAAATAACTATCATTTTTCTTTTAGACATAAGGATTTTTCCCAAAATAGAAGATTTGGTAAAATAGTTTATTTGTGTATTCTGATGAAATGTTCATTTTATTACCAAAAGTAAAAAAAAATATTCTGATGTACTAAAAAATGTAACAAAGAACCATATTACAATGTTTCTTACATTTGTAGTCCTTATGCTGCCTTTCTTGACCATTCAAATCTTCTATTGGAACTTTGTATACAATACTATGCTTGCGGTCTTCTCTGAGCAGCATCCAACAGTAGTCTCACACCATGTTGATGATCCATCTTCCCTGATATCTTTGTTCCATCTTCTTTAACCCAAGTGAATGTTCAGAAACTGCACTTTCATGCTCTTCAAACAACTAAATGCTTTAGATTCTTTAGCATGTTTTCCATTATTTGCTTGCAGCTTTTAAATTCCTCCAGCATATGCTCCTTAGTAGCATTCTAGCATTCTAAGATTTTCTTACACCAGTTTATTTTTTTTTCTCAAACGTATTATCTGTAGGAGTTTTCAATTGTCTGGTCCAACAAAAATGTCTCCTTTCAATTTGGTATCTGACAGTCCTGGGTTTTTTTTTTTACACAGATATCTAAAACTCACTTATTTTTTGGGGAAAAAGCTTTTACATATTGCTTCATAAGTCTTAGTTTGTGAAGAGGGGTTAGGAAGACTTTTTGGGGGTCCACCAAACATTCATGGATAAGATTTTTGTATCCAGGTTTTAAATCAGCATTGCTTGGCCACTGACTTTTGATCCAGTGTTGGCGCTTCATTTGACTATTCCATTCACACAAATCATGGGTACTTTGTATATCCAAGGGATAGCCACATTGCCAGAGTCAGGAACAGTTGAAAATATTCTATGAAAAATATTAGGGCTGTGGTGGTTTAAGAGAGGAGGGGGCCTTTGTTTTCCGGCTCCTTGTGGGCCCCCTCCTTTCCGGAAGAATGCTGGCTTTGTGCCAGTGCATAGAGCATTCTGCCATAGAGTAGGGGGCTCACATGTAGCCTGAACACAGACCCCCTCCTCTCTTAAACTGCTCCTGTCCATAACCCTAATATTTTGCATTAAATATTTTCAACTGTTAGGGCTGTGGTCAGGGGCGGTTTAAGAGAACACCCTGCACCCATTACAGATATGCCAATGGTTGTGGTACCATTGGGACAATAACATGTAGTGAGTATCGATCACTGTAAAATCAACCCCAACCTAATTGATGGAAGGGGATAGTATCGGGATCCCGGTGCTTGGGATGCTTGCCGGCAACAGCGGCATCCCGACATGCAGACTCCTGACACCTGCTAAGTATTCTTACCCTCCCCCTCTATCCCCCAACCCTAGCCCTCCCAACCCTCAGCCTAACCCTAACCCTCCTTCTCTGAAGCCTAGCCCTAACCCTCCACCCCACAGCCTATCCCAACCCACCACCCCTTAGTGCTTAACCCCAACCTTCCCTTCCCGCAGCCTAACCCTAACCTTCCCTCCCCTTCAGCCTAAACCTAATCCTCCCTCTAGTTCCTAAACCTAACCCTCCATCACCCCATAGCCTATTCCTAACTCTCCCTGGCATACTTACTATCAGGATGCCGACAGTTGGGATTCTAGTGCCGGCATTAAGATCGATGTCGGTATCTCGACGTTTGTCTTCTGATCAGTGTTGGGATTCCAGCGTCGGTATTCCAACTGACGGCATCCCGAACGCTAGTATGCTACTGTATACTGATGGAAAAATGTGAAATATTTTCAGTTTTCCATTGCAGACCTGCTTAATTTAACAGCAACTGTTGTGCACCTCATGTGGCCCCGGAGATTCAAAATTCTTCACTTACATTTAACTTGATAATTGTATTACAGATTTCATAACTAATGACCTTAAAGTTTACTGAAATATCAGTGTTCAAATAAGAATATGCTTATAATGTAATTGATTCAGAAGGTTGAAAATTGATGTTTTATTGCTAAACTGTGATGCAATGTTCAGAAGTGTCCTCATAAACCTAAAAATGCTGTGTCCACTGCATCATAGCACTTCATATACAGATACAGACTCAGTCACACACAGATATATAAGTGTCACGTATCAAATTAATCAGCACAGTCTCCTGGTGCGTCCTAGACACATCACATTGTGACCAAGATGCATTTTCAGGTGAAAAACACTTGTCGTGCGGGACCTTGCGATCTAGAGGGGCTGTTGGCATGACTGCAGAAATAGTGTATGAGGACACATCTGTATGTGTGAGAGGTTTATAGGAAGAACCTATCATAAAAGGGAGGTGTCTCCTACTTAGCATTTTTCTTCTCCCTGGAACTGGTCCACATCATCTTTACACTTGGGGCCATCTTTGTTACTCTACTTTTCTGCTAGCAGCAGTCTTAGCATACTGTCATGACTACTTCCTGTCAGTGGCCTGTATAAACTCTTTCTACTTTCATTGCGTGACTATAGTACTCTAGTATCGGGTGTGCTGCCAACATTCCACCTGAATGATGAACATCCCTCTGCAATCCTGTCCTAACGTGATGACTGACTTAACCATTCACTTGATGAAAGTTTGCCACGTCTGCTCTGTTACTGACCTGGCTATGTGACTTTTGCTTCCAAACCTTACAAATATTTCTATAGGAGTCCTAACAGGTGGCTGTATGACACAGAAGCCTATATAGTTCCCTAGTTTGATGAGTTTGTGCAATCATGACAGTAAGATGGCCTACTGTACATAAAGGTCACTGTTTACTGAATAATGTATTGTTTGGTATTTGTTTTTAAGCTCAGTCAAGTGGCACATTATGAATAGGCTAATATATACACTTATTGGGCCAATCTCTTTAAAAATGAGTAGCATTTGACCAACAGATTTCAAAATAATTATTAGTCCTGATTTTAGAAGGCATGATACATAGGAGGATATAAGGAGGAGTAGTTGCCCAAAGCAACAAATCAAGTTATAACTGTTATTTCAAAGGCTGTGCTAGATAAATGACAGTAATGTAAATAAGTTGATTGGTTGCCTTGGGGAACTTTCCACGTTATCTCTCTCTATAGCTTGATACAGTATATACTCTGGTGACCAGTTTAGTGTTTCCCTTATCAATAGAACATGGTGTATTTACTATGACATAAATCATGTTTAGCATCTCTTCAAAACAAGGACTAGGCAGTAATTATCTTTACTCAGAGGCAGAACTCTGGGAGGCAACGGAGTAATGTTCTGAAGGGGGGCACCTCTCCTCCCATTCTGTGACACCATTGAATTAAGTTAATTAATAGCTGTCGCTATCTTTTCAGTGGCCGACTTCCTAACTGGTCCCTGCACCTTACAAATCACACCCTCTTTATTATACTGAATATATACATTTTACAAGTGTCATACCCAGGATTAGAAACCACAACCTATTACACTGGAAGTAGACACCTTACTGATGAAGCTGTTTGCTCCTTTATAGGAAATATGAGAATTTTAACTATATGAAGATACTTCTCTGACAATTACACGTAACTTCATATAGTTAGAATTCTCATGCTTCCTCTACAGGAGCAAATAACTCCATCAGTAAAGTGTCTGCTGTTAGTGTAACAGGTCATGGGTTCTAATCCTAGGTATGACTGCTAAGAAATGTGTGATTTAAAATAAAAGACAATTAAATATATAAATACAGTACATACATTTTTTTCAGAACACTCCATACACACACACACACACACACACACACACACACACACACACACACACACATATACACGCACACATACATACATATATTTATCTAAATATAGGAAATAGGGGGGCACCAATATTTATCTTGCCTCCGGGCAACTGTGATGAACTTACACCACTGTCTTTACTGTATCTGGAAGCCCAAATTATGTTCATACACAGAGGCAAGGCCCTGCTAGAACACCGCCTTGGGTCAAGGACAGGCATGGCAGTCTTATTCACTAGCTCCATTATGGACTCCACTTTTAAGCACGTCTCTGTTTCCAGTATTTCTCATATGTCCTAGAGGATGCTGGGGACGACATCAAGACCATGGGGTATAGATGGGATCCGCAGGAGACATGGGCACTCTTAAGACTGTTCATTGGGTGTGAACTGGCTCCTCCCTCTATGCCCCTCCTCCAGACCTCAGTTTTAGAAATGTGCCCAGGTCGACCGGATGCACTCTGAGGAGCTCTACTGAGTTTCTCTGAAAAGACTTATGTTAGGTTTTTTATTTTCAGGGAGATTTGCTGGCATCATACTCCCTGCTTCGTGGTACTGAGGGGGCAGAAGCAGAACCAACTTCCTCAGAGTTTCATGGCTCTGCTTCTGGCTGACAGGACACCATTAGCTCCTGAAGGGAACTGAACGCTAGCCGTGTCTAGATGCTCACTCCCACAGCACGCCGTCACCCCCCTCACAGAGCCAGAAGTCAGAAGACAGGTGAGTATGAGAAGAATGATCTTCTATCAAGTAAGTGACGGCTGAGGTGCGGTGCGGCTGGTGGGAGCGCAGCGCGCCATTGCTGCCCACACACACAGGCACTGCAGGGTGCAGGGGGGGGGGCACCCTGGGCAGCAAGACAAATACCTCAAACTGGCTAAAAGGGGGCATAAGATGCCACTGGCACAGCCCTACCCCCGCCAGTATAAATAATAAGTCAATATACTGAGTGTAAGGACGCGCCATTGTGGGGGCAAAGCTTCTTCCTCAGGCAGCCAGCACACTACTCAGTGCCATTTTCTCTCTCTCCTCAGGCTGCAGAGAACATGCTGGTCCTCTCCTCCACTTCTGACAAGTACAGGGTGCTATAAAGGGGGGGGCACAAAGCGATTGTGGTGCATTTGATAGTGTATATTACTATTTAAACGCGCTTTTGGGCTGTGGACATACTGTGTTCATAGGCAATACTGGCGCTGGGTTTGTGAACTGGCTGCGCCTATCCTGTGTCCCTCTGACAGATTTTAATGTGGGTTTGTCCCCAAAATAAGTCCCACTGTGTCTGTGAGTGTGGTGTACACGTGTGAGGCATGTCTGAGGCAGGGAGTTCCTCCCCGGAGGAAGCCATTTTAGGGGCACAGAGTTGTAATGTGGTGGCGCTACCGGCACACCAAGAGCCTGCATGGGTGAAAGAGCTACGTGACAGTATGCATCTGATTAACCGTAGATTGGATAAGTCTGAATCTAAGGCTGCATGCTGGAGAAAATCTGTGGAAGATGTGATTTTCAGGATGCTGTTATTCCTTATGCGGGCGGCCCCTCTGGGTCACATAAGAGACCATTTGCAAATGTTGTAAACACTGATACCGACACGGATTCTGATTCTTGTGTCGACGATAGTGAATCCAGAGAGATAGATCATAAATTGGCAAAAAGTATACAATATATGATTGTGGCTATAAGGGACGTGTTGGAGGTTACAGAAAGCACTCCTGTACCTCAGAAGAAAGCTTATTTATGTAAGGAAAATAAATCCAAAGTCACGGTCCTTCACACGAACTAAATGCTCTGTTTGAAGGGATGTGGGTGAATCCTGATAAAAAAAAATTGTATTCCCAAAGTGATTCACATAGCTTATCCTTTCCCGGTTGAAGACAGGAAAAAACGGGAGTCACCCCCTGTGTTAGACAGTGCACTTTCCAGGTTGACAAAGAAGGTAATTCTCCCTGCTCCTGGCACAGCTTCTCTTAAAGAGCCGGCAGACCGCAAAATGGAAACGACATTGAAATCCATTTATGTTACCAATGGTACACTGCTCAGGCCCACTGTTGCCTGCGCATGGGTGATTCGCGCTATTGAAAAATGGTCAGAAAGCGTGTCATCAGAAATTGACACGATTGATAAAGATGAGATACTCCTTAAGTTAGGGAATATCAAGGACGCTGCCGCCTACAAGCTGGAAGCAATGAAGGATATTGGACTCTTGAGTTCACAAGCCGCTACCATGGCAGTATCGGCTAGGCGGGCGTTATGGATTCGCTAGTGGAACGTGGATGCAGATTCCAAAAGAAACATGGAGGCTCTCCCACATAAAGTTGAGGCCTTATTTGGCGATGGCCTGGATGCGTCAGTCTCGGCGGCTACCGCAGGTAAGTCAACATTTTTGCCCTCTGCGCCTGCACCGGCAAAAAAGACCTATCACCCGCAAATGCAGTCCTTTCGGCCCAATAAATACAAAAAGACGAGAGGTTCCCCCTTCTTTGCAGGAAGGGGAAGGGGAAAGAAGCCCACACTGGATCCTGGTTCGCAAGAGCAAAAGTCTACCCCTAATTCTGCCAAATCCCCAGCATGACGCTGGAACTCCCTTGTGGGAGGCCGCTCGGGTGGGGGCACGTCTCAAACTCTTCAGCCAGGATTGGATTCTGTCTGGCCTGGACCCCTGGGTGATGCAAATAGTATCCTAGGAATACAAACTAGAGTTTCAAGACGTTCCCCCATGCCGATTTTTCAAATCGACCTTGCCAGCTTCTCCGCCAGAGAGAGAAGCAGTAACAGCGGCAATCCAAAAATTATGTCAAGACCAGGTCATAGTCCTGGTACCGTTGTCACAACAAGGGCGGGGTTTTTTTTTTCAAGCCTCTTTGTTGTTCCGAAGCCGGACGGCTCGGTCAGACCAATCCTAAATCTAAAAGATCTGAATTTCTTCCTGAAAGGGTTCAAGTTCAAGATGGAATCACTTCGGGCGGTGATTGCCAGTCTGGAGGAGGGGGACTACTTGGTGTCGGTGGACATAAAGGATGCTTACCTGCATGTTCCCATTTATCCTCCTCACCAGGCTTATCTGAGATTCACGATTCAGGATTGCCATTACCAATTCCAGACGTTACCTTTCGGGCTCTCAACGGTGCTGATGGTATTCACCAAGGTCATGGCGGAGATGATGGTCCTCCGTCAGAAAGGAGTCAATTCAATCCCTTATCTGGAGATCCAGGGAGCAGTTATTACAAAATATATCCCTCTCCCTGTCAATACTCCAACAAAACGGGTGGATCATAAATTACCCAAAGTCACAGTTGGAACCGACGACAAGGTTGTCTTTCCTCGGGATGATTCTGGACACAGAAGTTCAGAGAGTATTTCTTCCGCTGGAAAAGGCTCTGGAAATCCAGAAAATGGTAAAACAGATATTGAAACCATCAAGTGTGTCGATCCATCAGTGCATTCGGTTGTTGGGGAAGATGGTGGCGGCCTACGAGGCCATACAGTTTGGCAGGTTCCATGCCAGAGTATTCCAGTGGGACCTGTTGGACAAGTGGTCGGGGTCACACCTAATCATGCACAGAAAGATAATCCTGTCGTCAAAAACCAGAATTTCACTCCTGTGGTGGTTGCACAGCTCTCACCTGCTAGAGGGACGCAGGTTCGGGATTCAGGATTGGGTCTTTGTAACCACGGATGCAAGTCTCCGAGGCTGGGGAGCAGTCTCTCAGGTAGAAACCTTCCAGGGACGTTGGTCACAACAGGAAGCCTGCCTTCACATAAACGTTCTGGAGCTAAGAGCCATTTACAACGGCCTTCAACAAGTGGTAAATCTTCTTCAAGACCCTCCCGTGCAGATCCAGGTGGACAATGTAACAGCAGTCGCATACATAAACAGGCAGGGCAGAACGAAAAGCAGAGCGGCAGTGGCAGAGGCGACAAAAATCCTCCGCTGGGCAGAAAAACATCTACAAGCTCTGTCGGCAATATTCATTCCGGGAGTAGACAACTGGGAAGCAGACTTCCTCAGCAGACACGATCTCCATCCAGGAGAGTGGGGCCTCCACCAAAAAGTCTTCGCAGAGGTGACAAGTCTTTGGGGAGTTCCTCAAGTAGACATGATGGCGTCTCATCTCAACAAGAAGCTTCAGAGATACTGTTCCAGGTCGAGAGACCCTCAAGCAGTAGCAGTGGATGCACTGGTGGACCCAGTGGGTTTTTCCGTCAGTATGTGTTTTACCTCCACTTCCGCTGATCCCAAAAGTACTCAGGATCATAAGGAAGACAAGGGTTCAAACAATCTTCATTGCCCCAGACTGGCCAAGAAGGGCTTGGTACCCAGATCTTCAGCAGTTAGCAGGGGCCGTGTGTGTACCAAGACTTACCGCGGCTATGTTTGACGGCATGGCTGTTGAGCGCCGTATCCTAGCCAGGAAGGGTATTCCTAAGGAGGTCATCCCCACCCTTTTTTAGGCCAGAAAGGGAGTAACGTCAAAACATTACCACCGTATTTGGAGAAAATATGTGTCTTGGTGTGAATCCAAGAAAGCTCCTACGGAAGAGTTTCACTTAGGACGTTTTCTCCATTTTTTTTGCAGGATGGTGTGGAGACGGCCCTACGATTGGGATCAATAAAGGTCCAGATTTCGGACTTGTCAGTGTTCTTCCAAAAACAAATGGCCTCTCTTCCAGAGGTTCAGACCTTCGTGGAAGGGGTTCTGCACATCCAGCCTTCATTCGTGCCTCCAGTGGCACCATGGGACCTTAACGTGGTATTGCAGTTCCTTCAATTGGATTGGTTTGAGCCTCTACAAAAGATAGAGTTGAAGTTTCTCACTTGGAAAGTGGTGATGCTTTTGGCATTGGCATCCGCAAGGCAGGTGTCTGAATTGGGGGCCTTGTCTCACAAGAGCCCTTACCTGATTTTCCATGAAGATAGGGCAGAGTTGCGAACTCGCCAACATTTTCTTCCGAAGATGGTTTCTGCTTTTCACATAAACTAACCTGTTGTGGTACCAGTAGTTACTAACACATTCACTGATTCAAAGTCTCTAGATGTGGTTAGAGCTTTGAAAATCTATGTTGCTAGAACAGCTCGTATACGGAAAACAGAGGCTCTGTTTGTCCTTTATGATCACAACAAGATTGGCTGTCCTGCTTCCAAGCAGACTATTGCACGTTGGATTAGAAATACGATTCAGCAAGCTCATACTATGGCTGGATTGCCGTTACTGACATCGGTAAAGGCCCACTCCACTAGGAAGGTGGGCTCATCCTGGGCGGCTGCCCGGGGGGGTCTCGGCATTACAACTTTGCCGAGCAGCTACTTGGTCAGGGTCAAACACATTTGCTAAGTTCTACAAGTTTGACACCTTGGCCGAGGAGGACCTCAAGTTTGGTAAATCGGTGCTGCAGGGTCATCCGCATTCTCCCGCCCGTACTGGAGCTTTGGTATAGACCCCATTGCCTTGATGTTGTCCCCAGCATACTCTCGGACGTATGAGAAAATAGGATTTTGATAACTTACCGGTAAATCGTTTTCTCCTAGTCCGTAGAGGATGCTGGGCGCCCGTCCCAGTGCGTACTTTACCTGCAGTTTAGTTATTACAGTTACACAAGTTGTGTTATCTTGGTTTCAGCATGTTGCTGCAATTAGTTCATGCCTGTTGGCGTGTGTTATGTTGAATGCCATGTGTGCAGCATGGTTGAGGGTGTGAGTTGGTAGATATCTCACCACTAGTTAAGTAATTCCTTTCCTCGAAATGTCAGTCTCCCTGGGCACAGTTCCTACAACTGAGGTCTGGAGGAGGGGCATAGAGGGAGGAGCCAGTTCACACCCAATGAAAAATCTCTAGAGTGCCCATGTCTCCTGCGGATCCCGTCTATACGCCATGGTCTTGATGTCGTCCCCAGCATCCTCTACGGACTAGGAGAAAAGGATTTACCGGTAGGTAATCAAAATCCTATTTTCCCTACGACTCTTAATGGGTGTAGTATGGCATGCCGGCGGCCGGGCTCCCAGCGACCAGCATACCGGCGCCGGGAGCCTAACCGCCGGCATACCGACAGCGTGGCAAGCGCAAAGGAACCGCTTGCGGGCTCGCTGGGGGCACGGTGGCTATTTATTCTCCCTCCGGGGTGGTCGTGGACCCCCACTTGGGAGAATATCTGTCGGTATGCCGGGTGTCGGGATTCCGGCGCCGGTATACTGTGTGCCGGGATCCCGGCATTCGGCATACAGAAGACCACCCCTCTTAATGCAAGTGGGCTCAAACTGTGGATGTAGACTGGAACTATCACACTTCATCCAAAGGAGTTCAACATTTGAAAATAATCGATAGGCAGGTTAATGGAACTCTCCACTTTCAAGGGGTATGGGACCTTAGAACTACCACACTTACAGCTTATTTTTTATGTCTTCTCCCCTACAAAACATGTAACAAACAGGAGAGGTTCATCCAACTAGGAGCTTAGATGCCAGACAGCTCATAGAGCAAAATGTTTGAATTCATACAGCCCAATTAATTTGAGATTTTGCAGTGCGTTTCAGAACACTATTGATCTGAATGAAGAAGACACTATTAAATATCTTTTTTTTTTCTCTGCATACATTCAGAATGGGCACATGAGGAAATCATCAACCTGAAAACAATCACAATGTGTGTTAATTCAAGAAAGCATTAATAAATGTGTATATAAGCAAGAAAAAATTATCTACTACCTTAATGCGCTATCCAACACAATACATAACATCAGCAAGATGTCAGGTACGCTTTTTTTAAGAGATATCCTTTATGTCCTTTTTCTGCTTTCAAGAATATTCCCCTTGACATTTTCATTATATTGAACTATACACCACCAGGACTGTAGAAATATCATTTTGGAAACACTTCGTGATCTACCATTTGTGACATTGTAGTCTTGCTGATGTTATGTATTGTGTTGGATAGCGCATTAAGGTAGTAGATAATTTTTTCTTGCTTCTATTGTATTGGAGATTGTGTGACATCTCCCTCTACAGACCCATTGCAGCAATCCAGAGGGCGCGGTAGGATTTCATCCATTTTGTTCGTATTATAAATGTGTATATAAGGCTATGTATCGATTGGCTAGTAAAAAAAAAAGAAAAAAAGGTTGAATTTGATTAGCATTTTTACCAGCATTAAAAATAATATTTTAAACAAAATACTCAATCTGTAGCATTAAAAATAATAATAGAATACAACGCAAAATAAATAAATAAATACACTAGTGGGCATGGCATCATTAGAAGCAATGGTGTAATACCTGCTTACGTATATGTAACTACTTACAATGTTCTAAACATACAGTGTATGTAACACAGGGTCTTTAGGCTTATACTATAGGAGGTCTTTTTCTAACACAATACAATTGTTTACTGTTGAAGGTTATTCTGGGCAAATTTACAACTACATTGGAAAAGGATTCAGAAATTTCCTCTCTATACCTATACATACTCCTCATTATTCCTCTTCTACTAATTGCAGTTATTGGTAAGCATTGTATGAAAGCGTTCAGATTTATTGCATTGTTTATCTAACTGTTATAACATATTATTGCTGGCAGGATCTAATCCAAACATTATTCTACTTTCAAGTGTAGGCTAAATACAACAAGTGCATGTTCATAGATGCAACATGATTAGATGTGAACATATCAGCAGATACATATTTTAGACAATATGGGGTCTATGTACTAAGTCTTAGAGAGAAAAAGTGGACGAAGATAAAGGGAGAGATGTACTAATTAGCCATGGAAAGTGATAAAGTGGAGAGAGATAAAGTACCAGCCAATCAGCCCCTAACTGTTAAGTTACAGGCTGTGTCTGAAAAATGACAGAAGCTGGTTGTGTGATTGTTTCTCTGTCTCCACTTCATCACGCTCCAAGGCTTATTTATTTATTACCAGTTATTTATATAGTATACACATATTCTGCACGCTTTACAGAGGATATTTGGCCATTCACACTAGCCCCAGTGCAGCTTACCATCTATATTTTCTACCACATGTACACATGCACACACCTTCGCTCTAGGGTTAACTTTGCTGGGAATTAACCTACCAGTTTATTTTTGAATTGTGGGAGGAAACCCACGCAAGCACTGGGAGAATATACAAACTCCACACAGTTAGAGCCATAGTGGGAACTGAACCCATGACCTCAGTGCTGTGAGGCAGTAATGCTAACCATTACACCATCTGTGCTGCAAGTCATAGTATATAGACCCCTTCGTGGGGAATTCAATTGGCAGTGAAAAGTTCATGGGTAAAAAAGGGAGGTAGCTTTAATGCCCTTGGCTATTCAACTGAACTCTCTTTTTCACCTGAATCCATTGTTGATGCCTGTTAAATTAGTATACGTTAACACGTGTTAATGCATGTCAACACACAGAATCTGTGAAAAGTTCACAGATTTGCGTGTTAACAGGGTCACGGTACCCGTTAACCCAACTAGTTATCCGGTAATTGTTTTTCAAACCACTGAGGCTGATGAAATACCTGTACATACCCCCGTTAACTCCTGGCTTCTGGGCTAATTGGATAGCTCCCCCCCTCTTTCCTCCCCCACATACCCTTTACCGCAGCTAATTGTATTCCCCCATAATCTCTTGTGGATGTTGTAAATTTTGTAATATGATGCACAGTGATAACGAAGATTACCTCACTATGATGGTGAATAATAGCACTATCTAGTTACTTCTGATTGGCTGATATAGGGTATTAGCTCTTCCAGCTGATAATACAGTACTTAATTAGCATTGTGGCTGAAATTATGGAGTCATGGTCATCTATTCATATTAAATTACATTTCCAAGAAGATTCTCAGTTGATTTTCAAATGGGAAAACAACTATATATTTTTGTATTAAGAATTTTATTTATATTTAATTACATTTTATATTGATAGTGTTGCCTTTATTATTAATTGTCCAGAATATATTCATTGTGTATATGACTCATCCTTATATTAATATTCTATGTACACTTCTTTATCCACCTAGGAAGGAGCTCTTAATTAATCAGTTACTAAATTAGCACATGACACAAGAAAAAGCTAATAAAATGAATCTCAATAATAGTACATCTTGCAAACCACTAAAGACCTCACAAGAGGTTAACAGCTTATTCCCCTTTCACACCAAATTTCCATGTCCAGCCCATGTCACTGAACACGGGTTTCAAGCCGTGACACATTGGCTTGAAACCCGTTCACACTGAAGGCTGGATGTGGGATAATTGCCAGAGCTTCTCCTCTGCCGGTTCTTGGAGATGACATCCGTAACTCAGGTCATCCGGTATCCAACCCTGCTCGCTATCCGGGTTGGATTCCCGGGTCACTCGATCCGAGTCTTCTTTCAAGGACCCTTTCACACTGAGCCGCAAAACGCATTAGCCCGGCAATAACCTGGGTGGAATTAGTGGTGTGAAAGGGGTATAACTGTAACGTAAAACAGCCAGACATAGTTTATTTGAAAATGTATTATTATTTATATTTCTGTTTTAAAGGAGAAAAATTAAATGTCCTTTGAAGGTTTTCGGTATCCTTAAGTCGTTGTGCCTTTTAGGATACATGATTAGGAAGAACATAACCACCCACAAGTTAATTCCATGGATGTGGCATCAATTTAAACTATGCTGTAGTTGTATTTCACGATAAACCCATGTTATTAAAAATGTAATGTCCCTACAGTATACTTTGATCACACATAGAGGTATAAAAGGAAAATTATCAAGCTACTGTAACTCCTATGAAGGGGGCGGGGGGGGGGGGGGGGTATACCTGATAAATACATAAAAGCATGTGTCAAACGTTAAGTGTCTAGGAGAGCCGCATAAGCAACACTTGCTCACAACTTTGAATGTGTTCCATATATCTAACATGAAGCTCATACAAGCAACTTGATATTTATCACATTAAATAATATTGTCTTATGTCTTATTTAGCTGCCTGTCTGCTAACCAGACATAAATCCAAACAGCTAAGCAACAAACAGAGAAGACAGCTTGAGCAGCTGGAGTGTGAAATAAGACAAGAAATACGTGATGGTAAGTGTCACTCAGAAGAAATGTGCTCTAGACAGATACAGAGGCTTAAATGATCTAAACTGTCATTTATACGAGGTGCCTTTAGCGTCTTACGTATGATAATACGACGGCAGGCTCTCTAATGGGAAATAATACACAAACAATTCTAAAACACAATTGCAAATGTAAATCATTGATGGGTTTTTACTTAATAGAATGCCCTCAGTTCTCCCAGCAGGATATGATGCTGCAAAATATATTGAGAAATCAGTAAAATGTGAAGGAAATGGCAATGTTGCAAGTCTGCGGATGGTTGGATCACATACAGTAACAGTGTGATAAAACTGTGTTATAAGACACAGAGGTTAACACTTTAGGAAATAGTGTCACTGACTGGAGACAATAAGGGAGATTTGTTGTTTTCAGACAAACAAGCATTTTTATGGTGAATCTGTTATGGGTGCAGAAACTTCATGGAAACTGGTGCACAGGAAACTGCACACAAGAACTGCTGATGTCCATCACAAAGAGTACAACGCTGACATTTTCCCAGTCCAGAATAGAAAATGTGGTGTTGGTGGAGAATACAGTACTTGATAGGGGCTAGCCCACATTCATCAATCTTCCAACTCATATGCAGAAATGTGGCCAATTATTATTTGTGCCACAGTAACTGCAGATACCCCCTGGTATATGCAGGATTTCTATAGGGGTGTTTTCATATGCTTGAATTTAGAGTGAGTGTGCCCAGCCCATGAAGTGAGAGGGCATACAGATGCGTCCTCTTACACTGTGGTTCCAGACGTGGCAAATAGTCCCTCTCAGTTTGCCAGATCCCTGGCGATTCTGATGTTCCGAGGGTCTTTTAAGCTTAAAATGTACGTCTTATTCGCATAACTAAAACTGTGATGGATTTACCTACTTTGCTAGATAGCACTGATCAATTTGATGTGCAGCATTTGGACATGTGTGTGTGGATGAGTCTGAATCTGTGTAAGAAGTGCTGGGATACAGTTGCTACAACCTTTTCTCATACCAAGTTCCATTGTGCTTCATCTTCAACTTTGTATGTGTTTTAAATGCATTCCTGTGCGGTTGCAGCCCAGTGTCTCTTGTACACTATGAGTGTTACTTCGCTGCATCTGCCTACAATGTAAAGAAAAAGACTGTATGTCATAGCCGTAACTAGGTGCGGGCCAGCGGTGCGTTGCCCACAGCGCATCTGCACTGTGGACGCATTAGTTGGCACACACACATGCCACATAGGGCCGCGCCGCAGAAGGGAGACCAGCATGCAGTCGACAAGCTGCAGTGCCCGGCAACCTTGTCAGCATGTGATATAGATTGGTTGCTGGGCACTGTAGCCTATGGTCTCCATGCTGTGGTCTCCCCCACTGGTGCTGTGTCAGGAGTAACTGCTCCCCCCACGCTGCTGACCCATGTCGCAGGCCTCTAGAAGCAGAGTGGTGACTCCCCCCGTGCTGTGGGCACACCAGAAGAGTGTCGGCTCCCCAATGGCAAGACAGTCTCTCACCCTCCCTCTCTCTCTCCCCCTGTCTAATTTGTAAAAAGTGGGACTCTGCCTGCCATAATGTGTAAAAAGGGGGACTCTGCCTGCCGTAATGTGTAAAAAAGGGGGACTCTGCCTGCCGTAATGTGTAAAAAAAGGGACTCTGCCTGTCTAATGTGTATAAAATGGGGACTCTGCCTGCCTAATGTGTATAAAATGGGGACTTTGCCTTCCTAATCTGTAAAAAAGGGACACTCTGCCTGCCGTAATGTGTAAAAAGGGGAACTCTGTCTGTCTAATGTGTAAAAAAGGGGGACTCTGCTTGCTGTAATGTGTAAATAGAGGTATCTACCTGCCGTAATGTGTAAAAAAGGGGGTACTCTGGCTGCTGTAATGTGTAAAAAAGGGGTACTCTGGCTGCTGTAATATGTCAAAAAGGGGTACTCTGGCTGCCGTAATGTGTAAAATAGGGGGACTCTGCCTGTCTAATGTGTAAATAAGGGGGACTCTGCCTGTCTAATGTGTAAATAAGGGGGACTCTGCCTTGCATTATGTATAAAAAAGGGGGACTCTACCTGCCGTACTGTGTAAAAGGGGGCTCTACTGCCATAATGTGTAAAAGGGAACTCTAATTGGCATAATGTGTGATAGGGGCTCTTCCTGGAGTAATTTATAAAATGGGGCTTTCCCTGGCATAATGTGTGACAGCGGCTTTACCTGGTATAATGTATAAAAGAGGTTCTACCTAGTGTAATGTGTGTAAGTGGCGCTACTGTGTGGCATAATTTGACTTCTGTACAGCGTAATACTGTATGGATTGGTATTTTCTCTAACGTCCTTGAGGATGCTGGGACTCCGTAAGGACCATGGGGAATAGACGGGCGCCGCAGGGGATAGGGCACTTTAAGAAAGCTTTGGACTCTGGGTGTGCACTGGCTCCTCCCTCTATGCCCCTCCTCCAGACCTCAGTTTTACACTGTGCCCAGAGCAAGATGGGTGCACTGCAGAGAGCTCTCCAGAGTTCTCTGCCTAGAAGCATTTTTGTTTGGATTTTTTTTTTCTTTCTACCTTTTACTACTTTTTCACAGGGAGCACTGCTGGCAACAGGCTCCCTGCATCGAGGGACTGAGGAGAGAGGAGCAGACCTTCTTGTCAAAGATAGGCTCTGCTTCCTCGGCTACTGGACGCCGTTAGCTCCAGAGGGGGTGAACGCAGGTTCTTACTGGGCATCCACCCCCGGAGCTGCGCCGCCGTTCTCCTCACAGAGCTAGAAGTACAGAAGACAGAAGTCGTCAGGCGGCAGAAGCCTTCAGCTTCACTGAGGTAACGCACAGCACTGCAGCTGTGCGTCATTGCTCCCATACACCTCACATACTCCGGTCACTGTAAGGGTGCAGGGCGCCCTGGGCAGCAATATAAACCTCTGCATGGCAAAAAGACTATATACATGTATAGGTGGGCTCTGTACATGTATATAAAAGAGCCCCCGCCATATTTTACTAAGTTTGAGTGGGACAGAAGCCCGCCACCGAGGGGGCGGGGCTTCTCCCTCAGCACTCACCAGCGCCATTTTCTCTCCACAGCACTGCTGAGAGGAAGCTCCCCGGACTCTCCCCTGCTTACACACGGTGAAAGGGTGCTTAAAAGAAAGGGGGGGGGCAAATAATTGGCAATTTACATAATCGCTGCTGGGGAAAAACATTTTGTGTTGGTCTCCAGGGTTATTGCGCTGGGGTGTGTGCTGGCATACTCTCTCTCTGTCTCTCCAAAGGGCCTTGACAGGGATACTGTCTTCAGGAAAGAGGTTCCGTGTGTGTGTGTGTGTGTGTGTGTGTGTGTGTGTGTGTGTGTGTGTGTGTGTGTGTGTGTGAAGTGTGTCGGTACGCGTGTGTCGACATGTTTGACGAGAAAGACTCGCTTAATGTGGAGGGGGAGTGCTTGAATGGCAGGTCGCCGTCGGCAACGCCGACACCGGAATGGGTGGATATGCTGAATGTCTTGAATGCAAATGTCAATCTATTGCATAAAAGATTAGACAAGGCAGAAGCTAGGGATCAGTCAGGTAGCCAGTCCATGCCTGTCCCTGGGGCGCCAGGTCCTTCGGGGTCTCAGAAGCGCACCATATCCCAGATCGATTACACAGATACCGACACAGATACTGACTCTTGTGTCGACTATGAAGATGCAAAATTACAGCCGAAGGTGGCTAAGGGTATACGGTACATGATTATTGCCATTAAAGAGGTTTTGCATATTACTGAGGAACCCCCTGTCCCTGACACGAGGGTACACATGTATAAAGGGAAAAAGCCTGAAGTCACTTTTCCATCCTCACTGGAATTAAGTGACTTGTGCGAAAAGGCTTGGGAATCTCCGGATAGGAGACCACAAGTTCCCAAAAGGATTCTCATGGCGTATCCTTTTCCACAAACTGATAGGATACGCTGGGAATCTTCGCCAAAAGTTGACAAGGCGCTGACACGTTTGTCCAAAAAGGTGGCACTGCCTTCTCAGGATACGGCTTCCCTCAAGGAACCTGCTGATCGCAGGCAGGAAATTACCTTAAAGCACATTTACAATCATTCCGGTACTATTGCTCGACCGGCTATGGCGTCGGCCTGGGTTTGTAGTGCGGTTGTGGCATGGGCAGATTCCTTATCTACGGAAATTGACACCTTAGATAGGGACGCCATTCAAATGACCATAGAGCATATCAGAGTTGCTGCCTTGTAACAGAGGGATGCTCAGAGAGACATTTGTTTATTAAGCTCCAGAATAAATGCTATGTCTATTTCTGCTAGGCGGCTCTTCTGGACCTGACAGTGGACGGGAGATGCCGATTCAAAGCGGCATATGGAGTCCTTGCCTTACAAAGGGGTGGAGTTGTTTGGAGACGGCCTCTCGGATCTTGTCTCTACGGCTACGGCTGGTAAGTCAAATTTCTTACCTTATGTCCCCCCGCAGCATACAAAAAAGGCACCTCATTATCAAATACAGTCCTTTCGTTCCAATAAAAACAAGAAGGTACGTGGATCATCCTTTGTTGCCAGAGGGAAAGGCAGGGGAAAAAAGCTGCACACAGCTAGTTCCCAAGAGCAGAAGTCCTCCCCTGCGTCTGCAAAGTCCACCGCATGACGCTGGGGCTTTCCGAGGGGAGGCAGATCTGGTGGTGGCTCGTCTTCGGTTTTTCAGCCACGTCTGGGTTCACTCGCAGGTGGATCCCTGGGCATTAGAGATTGTTTCTCAGGGATACAGGCTGGAATTCGAAGACTTGCCTCCTCGCCGATTTTTCAAATCGGCTCTGCCGGCTTCCCCGTCAGAGAGGGAGCTAGTGTTGGCAGCAATCCAAAAATTGTATATTCAACAGGTGATTGTCACAGTTCCTCATCTCCAGCAAGGTGAGGGATATTACTCAACCCTGTTTGTGGTCCCGAAACCGGACGGTTCGGTCAGACCCATTTTAAACCTGAAATCTCTGAACCTGTACTTGAAGAGGTTCAAGTTCAAAATGGAATCACTCAGGGCGGTCATCGCCAGCCTGGAGGGGGGGGGGGGATATTGGATGGTGTCCCTGGACATAAAGGATGCTTACCTTCATGTTCCGATATTCCCCCCGCATCAGGCGTTCCTGAGATTTGCAGTGCAGGACTGTCACTACCAATTTCAGACGTTGCCGTTTGGGCTTTCCACGGCCGCGAGAATTTTCACCAAGGTAATGGCGGAAATGATGGTGCTCCTGCGCAGGCAGGGGGTCACAATTATCCCATACTTGGACGATCTCCTCATAAAGGCGAGATCTCGGGAGAGGTTGCTGGACAGCGTGTCTCTGTCCATGAAGACTTTACAGATACACGGCTGGATTCTCAATATACCGAAGTCCCAGCTAGTCCCTACAACGCGTCTGACCTTTTTGGGGCTGATTCTAGACACAGACCAGAAAAAGGTTTTTCTTCCGATCGAAAAGGTTCAGGAACTCATAGCCATGGTCAGGAACCTATTAAAACCAAAAAAGGTTTCAGTGCATCATTGCACGCGGGTCCTGGGGAAGATGGTGGCTTCCTACGAGGCCATCCCTTTCAGCAGGTTCCATGCAAGGACTTTTCAATGGGACCTCTTGGACAAGTGGTCCGGGTCCCATTTACAAATGAATCAAAGGATCACCCTGTCTCCCAGGACCAGGGTATCTCTCCTGTGGTGGCTGAACAGTGCTCACCTACTAGAAGGTCGCAGGTTCGGCATTCAGGACTGGGTCCTGGTGACCACGGACGCAAGCCTCCGAGGCTGGGGAGCAGTGACACTGGGAAGAAATTTCCAAGGTCTCTGGTCAAGCCTAGAGTCTTGTCTCCACATCAACGTCCTGGAGTTGAGGGCCATATACAACGCCCTGCGTCAAGCGGAGGAATTGCTTCGGAGAAAACCGGTTCTGATTCAGTCAGACAATGTCACGGCAGTGGCTCATATAAACCGCCAAGGCGGAGCAAGGAGCAGAATGGCCATGGCAGAAGCGACCAGGATTCTACGCTGGGCGGAAGGCCATGTAAGCGTGCTGTCAGCGGTGTTCATCCCGGGGGTGGACAACTGGGAGGCGGACTATCTCAGCAGGCACGACCTGCATCCGGGAGAGAGGGGACTTCATCAAGAAGTCTTCGAACAGATCACGGATCGTTTGGGACTGCCTCAAATCGACATGATGGCATCCCGTCTCAACAAAAAGCTAAAGCGGTATTGCGCCAGGTCAAGGGACCCTCAGGCGGTAGCGGTAGACACTCTGGTGACACCTTGGGTGTTCAGATCGGTCTATGGGTTTCCTCCTCTTCCTCTCATACCCAAGGTGTTGAGAATAATACGAAGAAGCAGGGTCAGAACAATACTCATTGTTCCGGATTGGCCACGGAGGACTTGGTATCCGGAGCTGCAAGAGTTGCTCGCAGGGGATCCGTGGCCTCTTCCTCTAAGGCAGGACCTGCTGCAGCAGGGGCCCTGTCTGTTCCAAGACTTACCGCGGCTGCGTTTGACGGCATTGCGGTTGAACGCAGGATCCTAGCGGAAAAAGGGATTCCGGAGGAAGTCATTCCTACCCTGATCAAGGCTAGGAAAGATGTGACGTTAAAACATTTTCACCGTATATGGCGGAAATATGTTTCTTGGTGTGAGGCCAGAGCTGCTCCTACGGAGGAGTTCCATTTGGGCCGTCTACTTCACTTCCTTCAAACAGGAGTGACTTTGGGCCTAAAATTAGGGTCCATAAAGGTCCAGATTTCGGCCTTATCCATTTTCCTTCAAAGAGAATTGGCCTCTATTCCTGAAGTACAGACCTTTGTGAAGGGAGTGCTGCATATTCAGCCTCCCTTTGTGCCTCCGGTGGCGCCTTGGGACCTTAACGTGGTGTTACGTTTCCTCAAGTCACCTTGGTTTGAACCACTCAAAACTGTGGAGTTGAAATACCTCACGTGGAAAGTGGTCATGTTGTTGGCGTTAGCTTCGGCAAGACGTGTTTCCGAATTGGCGGCTTTATCACATAAAAGCCCATACTTGGTTTTTCACGTGGATAGGGCGGAGTTGAGGACTCGCCCTCACTTTCTGCCAAAAGTGGTCTCATCTTTTCATGTGAACCAACCTATTGTCGTGCCTGTGGCTACACGGGACTTGGAGGATTCCGAGTCCCTGGATGTAGTCAGGGCTTTGAAGATTTATGTGACCAGAATGGCTAGAATCAGGAAGACTGAAGCTTTGTTCATTCTGTATGCGGCCAACAAGGTTGGCGCCCCTGCTTCAAAGCAGACTATTGCTCGCTGGATCTGTAACACGATTCAGCAGGCGCATTCTATGGCAGGATTGCCGTTACCGAAATCGGTTAAGGCTCACTCCACTAGGAAAGTGGGCTCTTCTTGGGCGGCTGCCCGAGGGGTCTCGGCATTACAGTTATGCCGAGCAGCTACTTGGTCGGGGACAAACACCTTTGCAAAGTTCTATAAGTTTGATACCCTGGCTGAGGAGGACCTCCTGTTTGCTCAATCGGTGCTGCAGAGTCATCCGCACTCTCCCGCCCGTTTGGGAGCTTTGGTATAGTCCCCATGGTCCTTACGGAGTCCCAGCATCCTCAAGGACGTTAGAGAAAATAAGATTTTACTTACCGGTAAATCTATTTCTCGTAGTCCGTAGAGGATGCTGGGCGCCCGTCCCATGTGCGGACTTCTTCTGCAAGACTTGTATATATTTATTGCTTACATAAGGGTTATGTTATAGTTTTTCGGTGGAACCGTGGCTATGTTGTTGTTCATACTGTTAACTGGGTAAGTTTATCACAAGTTATACGGTGTGATTGGTGTGGCTGGTATGGATCTCGCCCTTAGATTTACAAAAATCCTTCCTCGTACTGTCCATCTCCCCTGGGCACAGTTTCCCTAACTGAGGTCTGGAGGAGGGGCATAGAGGGAGGAGCCAGTGCACACCCAGAGTCCAAAGCTTTCTTAAAGTGCCCTATCTCCTGCGGAGCCCGTCTATTCCCCATAATCCTTACGGAGTCCCAGCATCCTCTACGGACTACGAGAAATAGATTTACCGGTAAGTAAAATCTTATTATTTTGTGGCCACGCCCCTTCCTCATGAAGCCATGCCCTATATTTTTGGCACTATATTGCATATGGGGGGGGGGGGCGCTGACGCTGTTCTTGCACACAGTTCTAAAGTGTCTAGTTACACCTTTTTCAGCAGCTTAGTCTGATCCGGTGTCTCATGCCGTATGGTGTATGGATGCTAGGTGTATACAGACACATCAGC
This sequence comes from Pseudophryne corroboree, assembly GCF_028390025.1. Lineage (NCBI taxonomy): Eukaryota > Metazoa > Chordata > Amphibia > Anura > Myobatrachidae > Pseudophryne > Pseudophryne corroboree. Next base: position 533,742,539 of record NC_086449.1, on the reverse strand, counting down.
AAGTAATACTTCACAAACAGGGTTGCAATCAGAAATTATGGGCCCCAGTGCAAATGAAACAGACATGCACCACTCTATCACCTTGATTCCCCTGCCACCGATTCTGTGGATGCAGAGGTGTTGTATAGGGTCCCGGTTTCCAGAGCGAGCATGTGCTAAAATGCACCTGCCACATAACCAACATGTATCAGACCTCCCCACATGCCTCCAGGCATCCCACATTGCATGTGCGTGTCTCTCAGATCTCCATATATGCAGTCAGAGCTTCCCATATCACATACATATATGTTTGTGTGGGAGGCATTCATTTTGTCGGCTGTCAGGATCCCAGCTGTCAGGATACCAACGCCAGAATCCTGACACCCGGTGAAATACTGGCGGCCTGTCCACTCGGGTGGTGGTTCACACCTCCACCCAAGGGTGAATATAACGCGTTAGCCCACGAGGGGACACTGGGCCTAATTCAGAGTTGATCGCAGCAACAAATTTGTTAGCAGTTGGGTAAAACCATGTGCACTGCAGGTGTGCCAGATATAACATGAGCAGAGAGAGTTAGATTTGGGTGGGGTGTGCTCAAACTGAAATCTAAATTGCAATGTAAAAATAAAGCAGCCAGTATTTACCCTGCACAGAAACAAAATAACCCACCCAAATCTAACTCTCTCTGCAAATGTTATATCTGGCACACCTGCAGTGCACATGGTTTTGCCCATCTGCTAACAAATTTGCTGCTGCTATCAACTCTGAATTACTCCCACTGTGCGCTCACCGCCAGTATTCCGACTGTCAGGATCCCGACGTCAGTCTCCTGACCACCGGGATCCCGACAGCCGGCATAGCATACTGAATCCGTTTGTGTGTGTATCTACACACACAAATAAAATATAAATGATAAATTATTAATGAAAAGTGTGTACGTGCCATCATTTAGTTGTATTATGTGTTTGTCCATGCCATTCCTAATCTGCAGTCCCCCCTCACCCTCCCGGTTGCTATGCGCTGTACTGGGGAGTGTTGGGCGCCGCGGTCCGGGACTTCCTCCCGGCCCGGCGCCTAGCAACTAGGGACAACGAGCGCGCTGAGCCGCCGGGTCCCTAGCAATGCTAGGACACCGTGCGCGCTGAGCCGCCGGCTCCCTAGCAACGCTAGGACGCTGGGCGAGCCGAGCCGCCGGGACCCTAGCAACGGGGACGCCACGAGCGGACCGCGTTCCCCGTTGCAGGGTTGATTAATTAACTGTGCACACATGTTTTCTGGTCGTGCAGCAGGGCAGCTGCACGACATTCATTGTAATCAGGCTCTGGACTCTGATTGGAGGATTCCCTGCTAAATGCCTTCTCAGTGCCTCACACAGACGCCGGTGATAGTTTCCTGCATGCTGCTCATGTTGGTGAACGTCTGTTTCTGGTCTGCTGTGCCCGGTCGTTCCAGTCCTCTGAGTTCCTGAGTCTTGGTGTTTGTCATCTCATCCCAAGGAGTTCTCCTGGTCCTCATTTACCAGTGACAGTCTTTAGAGGATCTCGTTTGGTTTCGTGAGTGGCGGCTCTGCCGCGTGCTGCGGCCTAGGCCGCTTAATATTGTGTTCTGGTTTTGGAGCATTTGCGGAGGTATCCGCTTCCACAGTCCTCTCCGGAACTCGGCGGTGCCGTGTAGGAGAGTGGACAAGTGGAGTATTTTGGTTGTTCTTTTCCCTGGCGGTAATCCGCGCATACTTTAGTTTTAGGTTTGTTAGTAGCCCCTGACCTTGTGACCTTGTTGTTTAGTTAGAGGGCCCCTTGTTATCACCCTGTCTCGGTTCACTCTTTGTTTCTCATTAAGACCTGAGGGGGCATCGGAGTTGGGCAGACGTAATCCGCCCTTCAAACGCCGCTGCCATGGGCCCAAGCAACCATAGTCTCGCAAGAGTGTACTGACAGCACGGGCGAGACAACGGAGATAGGGCGCCAGGGGCTATTCCCATTCCTTTCCCCTTTCCCAGTATTATGTTCTGGTATTCAGGTCCTTTCATATAAGATCACCCCAGACCTGAGTATTAGAATCATAACATTATCACCGGCCCAAAAACTGGTGAGAGTTAACCGGCTTCATGAATCCGGCAGGGTTAGGACCAAATCCCGGTCAGCTTTTAGTTAACCAAATTCAAGAACTTACTCAGATGGTTCAGGACCTTTCTCTTCGGGTGAGATCGCAGGAAGATCTTTTGCGAGCCTCCCCGAGGGTGGTCCCAGAACCAAAGATGCATTTACCCGACCGTTTTTCGGGTAACCGAAAAGATTTTTTTAATTTTAAAGAAGCTTGTAAGCTATATTTTCGTTTAAGGCCTAGTTCTTCTGGTACTGAATCTCAGCGGGTTGGGATTATTATGTCGTTACTCCAGGGGGATCCACAGACCTGGGCGTTTGGGTTAAAAGCTGAAGATCCTGCTTTGTTATCTGTAGACGCCTTTTTTAAATCATTAGGTTTGTTGTATGATGACCCAGATAGAGAGGCGTCAGCTGAGAGTCACCTGCGTGCTCTCAAACAAGGTAAAAATCCAGCAGAGGTGTATTGTACCGAATTTCGCCGTTGGTCGAACGACTGTGGCTGGAATGACCCGGCCCTGCGCAGTCAGTTTCGCCTCGGTTTATCTGAACTTATTAAAGACAGTCTCCTCCAGTACCCCGCTCCTGAGACTCTCGATAAACTCATGGAGCTTGCTATAAAAATAGATCGTTGTCTCCGAGAGCGGAGGGCTGAAAGAGGAACAACTGTTAGGCCTAGTCCTTGTGTTTATACCTTTTCAGAGGACGTCGAGGAGCCCATGCAGATGGGTCTCTCCCGGCTGTCCCCATAGGAAAGAACCAGAAGATTAAGTTCTGGTCTTTGTTTGTACTGTGGTGGTAAGGGACATATTGCTCGCAACTGCCCGAACAAGTCGGGAAACGCTCTGACCAAGTGAATTGTGAGGGGGTTCACTTTGGTCTGCAGCTTATCTCCTCAAATGACTCTCTCTTAGTCCCTGTTAAGATTTCCTTTGGCAGCCTCAGTTCATTGGTGTCGGCCTTTGTCGACAGTGGAGCTGCAGGATATTTTATGGATTTAACTTGGGCTAAGGTCTTGGGCATTCCACTGATACCGTTGGATAAACGTATCACCATGCACGGGTTAGATGGGGGTCCGCTTTCCAATGGGATAATTACTCACCGCACACCTCCAGTATTACTTACAGTAGGAGCCTTACATTCTGAAGATATAGAATTCTACCTTACACATTGTCCGGCAGTTCCTGTAGTTTTGGGTCACCCTTGGCTTGCCTTTCATAATCCCACCATTGACTGGCGGTCCGGGGAGATTTCTCAATGGGGTCCTTTTTGTGTTAAGGAATGTATTTCTTATCCAGTCCGGGTTGCAGCAGTCGTCCCAGAGCTTATTCCTGTGGAATATCAGGATTTTGCCGATGTGTTCTCCAAAGGCAATGCGGACATTCTGCCTCCCCATCGGTCCTACGATTGTGCAATTGAGTTAGTACCAGGTGCCACTTTGCCTAAGGGGAGATGATATGCCCTGTCCGGGCCAGAAACCACGGCCATGAATAATTACATTCATGAAAGCCTTAAGAAAGGTTTTATTAGGCCTTCAAAGTCTCCGTAAAGTGCAGGATTTTTCTTTGTTGAGAAAAAAAGATGGGTCACTTAGACCATGTATTGATTTTAGGGCTCTGAATAAGATCTCTGTGAAAAACACCTATCCTTTGCCATTAATTTCAGTGCTTTTTGATCAGTTACGCTCCGCCGTGATCTTTTCGAAAATTGATCTTAGGGGAGCTTACAACCTCATCCGAATAAAATCTGGGGATGAGTGGAAGACGGCTTTCAGCACTCAGTCGGGTCACTATGAATACCTGGTGATGCCGTTCGGCCTGTCAAATGCTCCGGCGGTTTTTCAAGACCTCATTAACGATGTTCTCCGTGACTTCCTTGGGATGTTCATGGTCGTTTATCTTGACGACATTTTGATATACTCTGAGTCTATGGAACAACATGTTACCCAGGTGCGTCTGGTTCTTCAAAAATTACGAGAGAATCATTTATATGCCAAGCTTGAGAAGTGTGATTTTCACATCACAGAGGTGTCTTTCTTGGGATACATTATTTCTCCCCAGGGATTTTTCATGGAACCGAAAAAACTCCAGGCCATCCTTAATTGGGCGCAACCCACTAATTTAAAAGCAATTCAGCGCTTTTTAGGGTTTGCTAATTATTATAGGTGGTTCATACAAACTTTTTCTCACCTGGTCGCTCCCATAGTAGCTTTGACTAAAAAAGGAGCGGATCCCTCCAATTGATCGCATGAAGCTGAATTAGCCTTCCGGGCCTTGAAGCAGGCCTTTGTCTCGGCTCCTGTCCTCAGACATCCTAATCCGGAGCTTCCATTTATTGTGGAGGTTGATGCCTCAGAGGTTGGAGTGGGGGCTATCCTTTCTCAGGAAGATCCGGAGTCTCAGGAGTTACATCCTTGTGCCTTCATGTCCAGGAAATTCTCCTCCGCTGAATCCAACTATGACATTGGTAATCGGGAATTACTGGCAGTAAAATGGGCTTTCGAGGAGTGGAGGCATTGGCTGGAGGGAGCTAGGCATACTATTACTGTTTTTACTGATCATAAGAACCTGCAATATATTGAATCAGCTAAACGGCTTAATGCTCGGCAGGCACGTTGGGCATTGTTTTTTACTCGTTTCAGGTTTATAATCACCTTCAGGCCTGGTTCCAAGAATACGAAAGCTGATGCTCTGTCACATTGCTTTCTTCCGGTTCACAATAGCAATCCTGTTACTACCCCCATAGTTCCATCTTCAGTCATCCGGGCAGGCCTCACACAGGATTTATTTACTCAGTTAAACCAGCTTCAACACCAAGCTCCTAGACTTACTCCTGCTGGTCGTCTTTTTGTCTCTGAATTTTTGAGAGGCACTGTTTTAACTGAGTTTCATGACAACAAAGTCTCGGGGCATCCGGGTATCACTAAGACCTTGGAGTTAGTCTCTCGCTCAGTGTGGTGGCCTAGTCTTTCTAAAGACGTTAAGGAATTCGTCCATTCCTGTCAGGTTTGTGCACAGCATAAGGTTCCTCGTTCGTTGCCTATCGGGCAACTCATGCCTTTAGCCGTTCCTCTCAGGCCGTGGTCTCATATTTCCATGGATTTCATGGTGGACCTTCCCCTTTCAGCCGGATTGCGAGTCATTTGGGTGGTAGTGGACCGTTTTAGTAAAATGGCTCATTTCATTGCTCTTCCCCGATTACCCTCTGCTCAAGGGTTGGCAGTTTTGTTCCTCCGCCATGTGTTCAGGCTCCATGGTTTGCCCACTGATGTTGTCTGCGATCGGGGTCCACAGTTCATCGCACGTTTCTGGAAACGTTTTTGTGTCTCATTGAAGATGAAACTGTCTTTAACATCGGGTTACCATCCACAGTCTAACGGGCAAACCGAACGAGTCAACCACTCATTAAAACAGTACTTACGTTTGTATTCGGCCAAACTCCAGAATGATTGGTCCGAGTTTCTTCCTTTGGCCGAATTTGCTTATAATAACTCGTGTCATTCCTCCACCAAGGAGTCCCCATTCTTTTCAGTCTTTGGTTTTCATCCTAGAGCCAACTTTTTTTTCCATCATTCTCCAGTTTCCTCGTTGACCTTAACCTCCCATCTCAGAGCAATTTGGAGAAAAGTGCACCTTGCCCTCAGAAAAACGGCCTTCCGAGAAAATAAATTTTCTGATAGGCTCCGACGTCCTTGCACTTTTAAGGTGGGAGATAAGGTATGGTTGTCAACTCGCAACATCAAGCTTCGACAACCCTCAGCTAGACTGGGACCCAAATTTATTGGACCGTTTCTTATCATTAAGAAGGTCAACCCAGTTGCCTTTCGGCTACGCTTGCCAAGATCTCTCAGAATTAGAAATACTTTCCACTGTTCCCTGTTGAAACAATATGTTTCTTCCAGCAGATTTCCTCGGAGGACCTCCCAGGGTAGATCTCCAGTGGATGTGCAGGGACAACAGGAGTTCTTGGTAGAGAAGGTTTTAGATTCTAAAGTGTCCCAAGGCCGGCTTTATTTTTTGATTCACTGGAAAGGCTATGGTCCGGAGGAAAGGTCTTGGGTCCTGGATAAGGATCTTCATGCCCCTAAACTCAAGAGATTATTCTTTCAGGAATTTCCTCAGAAACCTGGCTTTAGGGGTTCGTTGACCCCTCCTCAAGGGGGGGGGGTACTGTTAGGCGCCGCGGTCCGGGACTTCCTCCCGGCCCGGCGCCTAGCAACTAGGGACGCCGAGCGCGCTGAGCCGCCGGGTCCCTAGCAACGCTAGGACGCCGTGCGCGCTGAGCCGCCGGCTCCCTAGCAACGCTAGGACGCCGGGCGAGCCGAGCCGCCGGGACCCTAGCAACGGGGACACCACGAGCGGACCGCGTTCCCCGTTGCAGGGTTGATTAATTAACTGTGCACACATGTTTTCTGGTCGTGCAGCAGGGCAGCTGCACGACATTCATTGTAATCAGGCTCTGGACTCTGGAGGATTCCCTGCTAAATGCCTTCTCAGTGCCTCACACAGACGCCGGTGATAGTTTCCTGCATGCTGCTCATGTTGGTGAACGTCTGTTCCTGGTCTGCTGTGCCCGGTCGTTCCAGTCCTCTGAGTTCCTGAGTCTTGGTGTTTGTCATCTCATCCCAAGGAGTTCTCCTGGTCCTCATTTACCAGTGACAGTCTTTAGAGGATCTCGTTTGGTTTCGTGAGTGGCGGCTCTGCCGCGTGATGCGGCCTAGGCCGCTTAATATTGTGTTCTGGTTTTGGAGCATTTGCGGAGGTATCCGCTTCCACAGTCCTCTCCGGAACTCGGCGGTGCCGTGTAGGAGAGTGGACAAGTGGAGTATTTTGGTTGTTCTTTTCCCTGGCGGTAATCCGCGCATACTTTAGTTTTAGGTTTGTTAGTAGCCCCTGACCTTGTGACCTTGTTGTTTAGTTAGAGGGCCCCTTGTTATCACCCTGTCTCGGTTCACTCTTTGTTTCTCATTAAGACCTGAGGGGGCATCGGAGTTGGGCAGACGTAATCCGCCCTTCAAACGCGGCTGCCATGGGCCCAAGCAACCATAGTCTCGCAAGAGTGTACTGACAGCATGGGCGAGACAACGGAGATAGGGCGCCAGGGGCTATTCCCATTCCTTTCCCCTTTCCCAATATTACGTTCTGGTATTCAGGTCCTTTCATATAAGATCACCCCAGACCTGAGTATTAGAATCATAACAGGGAGAGAGGCTGCTGCAGAAGCAGTCAGTCTTCTCTATTCCTGTGTGATGTGCGGGCGATAAGCAGTTACACTCCCCCACGTTTGCCAGAACTGCCGCTACCCACCTACCCGTGCAGGTATGTACAGCCGCACATAAAGTGTAATTTTTAAGATTTCAAAAGGAGGGGGCTGACCACACCTACTCAAGTTGACCATGCCTCCTCCCAGTACAGAGGCACAAAATAGCTGTCAGCGCCCTTGGCAGAGGCACATGTGGGGAGGGGGCAAAGTCACATATGGTGGAGAAGGGTTGTCAAAGGGACAGATTTAGAAGGTAACATAGGAACAGATGGCAAAGATGCAGAGGCATAGATGGGTAAAGTGGAAGAGGCACAGATGGAGGTGGGAGGCAGTGACACAGATGAAGAAGATGGCACTGGCTGAGGCACAGATGGAAGAGGGTTGAGGCACAGCAGGGGAATGTCTGCCCCTCACTTGGAGGGGCCTAGCATATAGGGTTGCAGAGGCAAACATGGCGAAGTGGGGGGGGGAGAGGCACAGCTTAGGAGCTTCTGAGTTGCCTCTGTCTAGGCTGGCCAGTGGAAGTAGGGGGTTGAGGAGAAGCAATTATTTGATTAGCCCTGACCCTCCAATTTAAAATCTGTTCAGCGTTTTTTGGGTTTCGCACAGGAGAATTGGGGGCCAGGCAACATACGTATGAGAGGAGGCTGAGGACTTCGAACTGAAGCATTCTGAGAGAGGAAGTTCCCGGGCACTCAACGGCCATGCCCCATTTAAACTTGGCTCTACAGCTCCAATGATCAAGCCTAATAAAGGGCCAAGCTGTGGCTGATGATCCCAGCCCCAAACTGCTGTTACTCACAGGCAGGCTGGCTCCAGTGCGCACATGCAAGATCTTGCAAGCCTCAAAAGGTCTCACTTGCAGCCTGTAGAGGACAGCTGCCGCAGCTAGGGACAAGTGTGGTCCCTGCTGGGGTGAATAGGCAATGACACCTGCAGCTGTCGAAATCGATAGCTGCAGTTGATGGAACGATCAGTGCCATTGACCATTCATACATTGCCGCACACATTGGCGAGCTATCTTGAAGATAGCAGCGCCGATATTGACAGGGGCGCAGGGGCGGATTGGGGTCGAACACCAGCCTAAGAAATTTATGGAAGCAGCCCTAATGGGGGCGGAGTCTGTTGAGGGGGAGGGGTCTGTCAAGAGGGCATGGTCACTCCTCAGAGGTCCTGATTCTGAGATAGATACAGTACTTTGGGCATTCTCTCAATCAGCTTCATGAGGTAGTCTCCTGGAATTTGTTTTCCAACAGTCTTGAAGGAGTTCCAAGAGGTGCTGAGCACTTGGCTGCTTTTCCTTCTCTGCGGTCCAACTCATCCCAAACCAGCTCAATTGGGTTTAGGTCGGGTGATTGTGGAGGCCAGATCATCTGATGCAGCATTCCATCACTTTCCTTCTTGGTCAAGTAGCCCTTACATAGTCTGGAGGTGTGTTTGGGGTCATTGTCTTGTTGAAAAACAAATGATGGTCCCAGAAAGCGCAAACCGGATGGGATGGCATGGTGCTGCAGAATGCTGTGGCAGCCATGCTGGTTAAGTGTTCCTTGAATTTTGAATAACTCACCAACAAAGAACCCCCAAACCATCACACCTCCTCCTCCATGCTTCACAGTGGAAACCACACATGCAGAAACCATCCGCTCACCTTCTCTGCATCTCACAAAGACACGGCGGTTGGAACCAAAAATCTCAAATTTGGACTCGTCAGACCAAAGTACAGATTTCCACTGGTCTAATGTCCATTCCTTGTGTTTCTTGGCCCAAACAATTCTCTTCTTCTTCTTGTTCATCCTCGGTAGTGGCTTCTTCACAGCAATTCGACCATAAAGGCCTTATTCACGCAGTCTCCTCTGAACAGTTGATGTTGAGATTTGTCTGCTACTTGAACTCTGTGAAGAATTTATGTGGGCTCTAATCTGAGGTGCTGTTAAGTAGCGGTTTCTGAGGCTGGTAACTTTAATGAATTTATCATCTACAGCAAAGGTTACTCTTGGTCTTCCTTTCCTGGGGCAGTCATCATGACCCAGTTTCAGCATAGCGTTTGATGGTTTTTGCAACTGCACTTGAGGATACATTCAAAGTTCTTGAAATGTTCCATATCGACTGACCTTCATGTCTTTGCTAACTTGAGTGGTTCGTGCCATAATATGGATTATAACAGTAGTCAAATAGGGGTGTCCACTGTGTACTAACCCTACCTCTGCACAACACAACTGATGGTCTCAAACACATTAAGAAGGCAAGTAATTCCACAGATTGACTCTTGACAAGGCACACTGTTAATTCAAAACCATTCCAGGAGACTATCTCAAGAAGCTGATTGAGAGAATGCCAAGAGTGTGCAAAGCTGTCATCAAAGCAAAAGGGGGCTACTTTGAGGAATCTAAATTATAACACATATTTTGTTTTGTTTAACACTTTTTTGTTTACAACATAATTCTATATGTGTTCTTTCATAGTTTTGATGTCTTAAGTATTAATCTACAATGTAGAAAATAATTAAAATAAATAAAAACCATTGAATGAGAAGGTGTGTCCAAACTTTTGACTGGTACTGTACATAGCCACCGCATTACATAAATAGGCCCATCATCATGGACAGACATTGGGCAGCTATAGGGCTGAAGGACTTTGCATTAGAGATTGTCCCAGTACTAGCTGTGAGTGCAGCCTGATCAGCTGGCATCCTGAGAACAAGGTACATCCTGCTCCTGTCCAGTCCCCAAACCATACACTGTGACCCCAACCCTTACTCCATCATGATAATGGAAATAATGTAATTAAAAATAACCTCTCTGCTGGTTCCCCTTCAGTGCTCATTTGCCGCTCTGGTCAGTTCAGTGAGAGTGCGGGAGCTAGGGTGGCGGCGGGTGTAGTGAACCCAGATTCGACCATCGCTATGCTGCTGCTCCTGGGCCGGGCTCGTTGAAGAAACCTTTGGCCGGGGCCAGAGAGAGGATGCTGCTGGGCTGGTTAACTTTCTCCAGGTCCCTCCTATGGTAGAAAAGCTTCACCACTTCTCACGGCTAGCGGCACCTGGAAGTGCCCGCTAGCCTAACTTCCGGATTGTGTTTCAATGAACCGCAAGTACTGGAAGCAGTGTGAGCCAGCCCAGCCTGAGTGTGAATGGGCCTGGCTGAGGGGGGTATGAGACCGGCCCATCGGAATCTGTCCTGGTGGCCAAATCCGCCCCTACAGGGGCGCATAGCATTCATAGCATGTCATATTTTTTATTTTGGCCTCAGCTCTAGTAAAATTGTATTATATACTACTGCTATAGTGGTCTTTATTAGACCCGCAACTAGAATAATATAAGAACATTTGAAAATGATAGTGCGTTAGAAAGATTTTGTAAATAATGATAGACCAAATTCTTGTAATCTTAATATTTGCTTTAAATCTATATTTAACCAAAACTATATACAGTATGTGCTACGTCTGGCCCAGGGTTTGGGAATGCTTTCATTATTAATACTATTTCTTCTTTCTAGGTTTTGCTGAATTTCAAATAGACAAAGAAGTTGTGACACTGGACACACTGGGAACTATTCCATTCTTTGACTACAAACATTTTGCATTGAACACTTTATTTCCAGAGGTAAATCTGTATATTATTTCTACTTGCTAATGCTGTGACATAATGCTGCGGCAGATTGGCCATAGGGCTCACCAGGAAGAATCCTGATAGGCTGACGTGCCTGTGGGGCCTGTTTTGTGTGTCTTGTGGCCCCACCGCTCTCATTACACTGTATTGTCCCCATTCATTCTGTTATTCCATCCCTGCAGTACAGCAATTCTGCCATCCAGTGATGCTGCCATGGCTACATGGTATGTTATACCTCTTGTGCTGCCCATGTCAGGCCACTTCTACAACATTTTAAAGGGCCACTTTTAGTTCCCAATCCTCCCCTGGAATCAAACACAACTGCAGCAAAGATTCAAGAAAGGCCGCATCTCATTGGCCCTGGTTGTGAGTAGGGTCGTAACAAGGGTGGTGCAGACAGTGCACGTCACATAGCACATATGCCCCGTGGGCAAAACCGGTTGCATCGACCGGTTTTGCCCTTTGAGTGTGTGCGCCACTGCCAGCTGCTGTGTACCACCTGCTACAATGTATAATAGTAGCGGTTTGTTCAGCTCCTTCTTTGCCGGGCGCACCACTACCATTACATGTTGCAGAGGTCAGCACTCCGGCAAAGTGTCTGCAGCTATTCAAATAGTGGTCCATTGTAAGCCCCCGACTAGTCCCAAGGCAGCATTTAATGCAGATTACTACTCGCACCCACCCAGAGGCGGAACTACCGGCAGTGCAGGCAGTGCACTGCACTGGGGCCCGCCTCTGTCCAGGGGCCCAAGCATGTAATGAGTCAAACTGACTCATTACATGCCGCTGTGCGCTGCGGGCAACCGCTGCCCGCAGCGCACAGCCGCCCGGCGAAGAGAGGAGAGGAGAGGAGCAGCGGTACTACAGACGGGGGAAGGAGGAGGAGGGAGGCTGAGAAGGGAGCCGCAGCAGCGCTTTGTTACTGGTGGAGGCGCTGCTGCTGCTGCCCCTCTGCTTCCCTATAGGCTGTCTTCCGAGAACAGCCTATAGGGAAGCAGAGGGGCAGCAGCAGCAGCGCCTCCACCAGTAACACAGCGCTGCTGCGGCTCCCTTCTCAGCCTCCCTCCTCCTCCTTCTCCTAGCCCGGGAATCGTCTCTGACGCTGCACCGAGGAGCCTGAGCCAGCGGAGAGGGTAAGTATAATTCTTCTATAATTCTTCTTTCTTTCTTTCTTTCTTTCTTTCTTTCTTTCTTTCTTTCTTTCTTTCTTTCTTTCTTTCCTTCTTTCCTTCTTTCTTTCCTTCTTTCTTGTGCCTGCCTGCCGCAATGTGTAAAAATGGGGGACTACCTGCCGCACTGTGTAAAAATGGGGGACTACCTGCTGCACTGTGTAAAAAGGGGGGACTACATGCCGCAATGTGTAAAAAGGGGGGCATACCTGCCGCAATGTGTAAAAAGGGGGGACTGCCTGCAGCAATGTGTAAAAAGGGGGGACTGCCTGCAGCAATGTGTAAAAAGGGGGGATTGCCTGCCGCAATGTGTAAAAAGGGGGGACTGCCTGCCGCAATGTGTAAAAAGGGGGGACTGCCTGCCGCAATGTGTAAAAAGGGGAATCTGCCTGCCGTAATGTGTAAAAAAGGGGGACTGCCTGACGCTATGTGTAAAACGGGGACTGCCTGACGCTATGTGTAAAAATGGGGAATCTGCCTGCTGCTGTGTGTAAAAATGGGGAATCTGCCTGCCGTAATGTGTAAAAATGGGGACGCTGTCTGCCGTAATGTGTAACAAGGGCACGCTGTCTGCCGTAATGTGTAACAAGGGCACGCGGTCTGCCGTAATGTGTAACAAGGGCACGCTGTCTGCCGTAATGTGTAAAAAGGGCACGCTGTCTGCCGCTATGTGCAACAAGGGCACGCTGTCTGCTGTAATGTGTAAAAAGGGCACGCTGTCTGCCGTAATGTGTAACAAGGGCACGCTGTCTGCTGTAATGTGTAACAAGGGCACGCGGTCTGCCGTTATGTGTAAAAAGGGCACGCTGTCTGCTGTAATGTGTAAAAAGAGGAATCTGTTCGCTGTAAGGTGTAAAAGGGTCTCTACCTGGTGTAGTGGTGCTACTGTGCGGCGTAATTTGAATAATGGAGACTACTGTGTTGGTATTATTTTGTGGCCACACCCCTTCCCCACGAAGCCACGCCACTATGTATTTTTGCGCGCGCCTACGGCGCGCACTGCCCCTGGGGTGGACTTGGATGGGGGGGGGGCCCAAAGCATTTTGTCGCACCTGGGCCCACCGCTTGCTTGTTCCGCCACTGCACCCACCATATTTCTGCTCCCCAACCTGAGTCCATGCAGTGTTTTTACTTTGCGCATATTACTACAGAAACAATAAATATGCATTATGTTAACATCTGTTAATGTATAGTAATTGCACTATAAATGTTTTCTTTTAGTCTGATGGAAGCAGACAAGATTTATGTGAAAAACTATGTGAAAACACCCCTTCTGTAAGTATAGACCCTTGCAGTTTCATACATCCCAACATCAGAAAAATGTGCTTTTTAAGTTTTGAAAATGATTGGCAGCCTCCAACCCCCCTTTCCTTCCCCTTTGATGCTGCACAGTATTAAAATGGCATCCAACAGTGGGATGTACCTACCAGCTGTACATGAATCAGGACAAAGGGGGTAATTCAGATCTGATCGCAGCAGCAAATTTGTTAGCTAATGGGCAAAACCATGTGCACTGCAGGTGGGGCAGATACAACACGTGCAAAGAGATTTAGATTTGGGTGGGTTATATTGTTTCTGTGCAGGGTAAATACTGGCTGCTTTATTTTTACACTGCAATTTAGATTTCAGTGTGAACACACCCCTCCCAAATCTAACTCTATCTGCACATGTTATATCTGCCCCCCCCCTCCCCCCCTGCAGTGCACATGGTTTTTCCCAATGGCTAACAAATTTGCTGCTGCGATCAGATCTGAATTAGGCCCAAAGTCCTGATGCAGGATAGTGGGACAGTCTCCTCAGATCAAATTTGTCACACCTAAACCTGGACAGCTGGGAGACATGCTGTTTACAGGACCACTATAAATACTGCACAAGATGACATACAAAAGATATACTAGCTGGCCATACACCGTAAGATTAAATGTCTAACCATCTAACTAGTTGGCTGGTTGGATAGAAAATCTGGTAATGTACGGGAGCAAATGACAATAGTAGAGAGAGCCCCACTTTCTGTCAAACTCAATCTGACAGGTCGACGCCCCCAGTTATGCAAACCAAGTCCTAACCACACCCCTAACCACTCCTCCAACACTCCCACTTTTCCTCCCCTTCTGATGTTGTTTTATATGAAATAAGCTTACAAAAGGAGATATAAGCGTCGTTTAATCATTGAAAAGCCTCCTGTTTATTAACTGTTAGATGTTGCAGCAATGTATATAATTTCCAATGCTGAAATAAGCTTACAAATTAGTTATTAGCTTTGTTTAATCATTGAAAAGCCTCCTGTGTATTAACTCTTAGCTGTTACATCGTCTTATATAATTTCCATTTGATTTGTGTGTTGTTAAAGCTTAGTTGCGCCAGTAAATGTTATTTTCAGTTGATTTATAAAATAAGCGTGCAAGCTATGAGTATTAAACCTGAATAAAGCGGTGTTTAAATGTTGATTAAACGTATCTAGCATTATTTTTTGCATACATAGTGATATCAAACAAGATGTCTGGGATTCTGTGACATACTGTATTGATCAGTATACACAGACAAGGCCGTTTGCTTTAATAAAGATTTGACATTGAGACTAGTAAACCATTATTGACCAGTACACACAGAATAGTCATTTTGTTTTAATCACAGAGAAGTAATACTTTATTGATCAGTACACATAGACAAACCTGTTTGCTTTAATTAGGAGTTGACATTGAGAACTAGGTAGTCCTTATATTTGTTTATAGTTACAGTTATTTGACTGAGCCACGCAAACAGACAAGAAAGCTGCAGGGTAATTAAGTTCTGTTACTAGGGATATGATAATTTGTAAGGCTGAGGAATTTGCTAGTGACCGAAGGTTGAACTATTAGGGTAAGCAGACATGACCAGACTTGTTTGGTTCAATAATTAAGGTCTATCAAGAGTGCTATGAGAATTCAATTTGTAATTGATGTTCAGACATGTTTTCTATATGTCTATATATATATGTCTATATATATATATTAGATATATCAGTTTATCAACTATGCATATTATATTGTTACACTGCTGATATGTATCTTAAAGGTCTGAGTATGTGATAAAATTGTTACTGTTCCCTTGATATTTTAGAATATAAGGCATGTCCAGACCTGTATATTAACGAAAAAAAGAATTACACCAAATACCACATATTACTATGTATTACAACGTATATATCGCTGCATACATATCATATATAACTGTGTATTAAACCGTTTATATCACTGCATACCATAGATTACTGTATATTACACCGTATATATCGCTGCATACATGCCATATGTCACTGTGTATTAAACAATGTATATCGCTGCATACAGACCATATATTACTGTGTATTACAGCTTGTATAGCACTGTATACATACCACATATTACTGTGTATTACAACGTGTATATCGCTGCATGCATACCACATATTACTGTGTCTAAAACCGTTTATATAGCTGTGCACCATATATTACTGTATATTACATCGTGACATGTCCAGACATGTATATTAACGAAAAAAGATTCACACCATTTATATCTTTGTATACATACCATATATAGATGGGTATTAAACCGTTTATATCGATGCATACCATAGATTACTGTATATTACAGCGTGACATGTCCAAACCTGTATATCAACGGGGGAAAAAAAGATTTACACCAAATACCACATATTACTGTGTGTTACAACGTATATATCGCTGCATACATAACATATATAACTGTGTATTAAACCATTTATATTGATGCATACCATAGATTACTGTATATTACAGCGTGACATGTCCAAACCTGTATATTAACGGGAAAAAAAATATTTACACCAAATACCACATATTACAACGTATATATCGCTGCATACATACCATATATAACTGTGTATTAAACCGTTTATATCGATGCATACCATAGATTACTGTATATTACACCGTATATATCGCTGCATACATGCCATATGTTGCTGTGCATTAAACAGTGTATATCGCTGCATACAGACCATATATTACTGTGTATTACAACGTGTATAGCACTGTATACATACCACATATTACTGTGTATTACAACGTGTATATCGTTGCATGCATACCACATATTACTGTGTGTTAAACCGTTTATATAGCTGGACACCATATATTACTGTATATTACATTGTGACATGTCCAGACCTGTATATTAATGAAAAAATATTTACACCAAATACCACATATTACTGTGTATTACAACGTATATATTGCTGCATACCATAGATTACTGTATATTACACCGTATATATCACTGCATACATGCCATATGTTACTGTGTATTAAACAGTGTATATCACTGCATACAGACCATATAGTACTGTGTATTACAGCATGTATAGCACTGTATACATACCACATATTACTGTGTATTACAACGTGTACATCGCTGCATGCATATCACATATTACTGTGTATTACAAAGTGTATATCGCTGCATACATACCACATATTACTGTGTATTACAACGTGTATAAAAATGCTTACACCAAAAATGTTGTCAGGCTGTGCTTAGTCAATCGGTAATACGTTGGCAGTCGTTTACTCTAACTCCATATCCCTAGCGCACTGTTACTCGCTTACCTCCTGTTCCCTGCGCTGTTTGCGCTTTCTCAAACTGGTTAATATTGTTACAAACTGTTACACCTTTACATGCCGGAATAACTGTGAGATTTTGTATGTTACACAGTTTTAATTCGTGTTTTTTTACAGACATTTAAATTTAAAACATGTTTCAAACGTAGCCGATTATGCCTAGTCACGGATCGGTTTCAATTATTTCTGCAAAATGATGTATGTTGGCTTTAATAAAAGCAGTTGTCTTAACTGACCGATCTATGTATTTTGGTAGGCCTTTCATATACGGCTCAACAACTTCTTTAATAATGTCATGTTTACATTTAGCACTTTGGCTCAAACCTTTAATGGGTTTTAACATATATCCGGCATTTACACCCCAATGTTCTCAACATCTTACAGTATCTTACCCCATCAACGCATAAAATTGTATTTCAGCGTATTGGTCTACTTGTTCTGTATTTTGAATTCCACCAGCTATGTCGGTCGTCCGTGATAAAAAATATTGGGTGTTGCTGCTACACAATCAACCGCTGTAGTATTACCAGGAATTCCTGCAACAAATATTAACATTTCCCCAGAACTATTCTGCTGTTCTTGTGTCATTGTCTCTATTTTGCTGTTACAGCGGCCACGTTACTGACGCTTGATACAGTTTGTAACGCAATCCTAATCCGTTGAGGTGCATCATCTTCGGAATACGACAATTTCTTTTAAGATCAGTAAAATATTGAATTATAATCTTTGTCGTTCATTCTTGGTCGATGCGGTCTGCGTTTGTTCGGGTTGATACAGCCGTGATGTATCCCCATGACCAACGGCCTAGCAATCTTCTTTATGCTGTTATGTCCGATCGAGGGCGTTGCAAATTGTTCGTTCGCCGTTTCAGCGACTGTTGTGCGAATTGTTGTTTTGCCCAATTATGCTAGGACAGTGCATTAGTGCATCTGTAGCATTGCAACTTGGTAAGCTAATGTGATTGATATATATGAATGGTATTGAATGTGAATTTAAAAAAAAAAAAATCAACTCTAGGGAACAGGCTATATAATAGGTAGCATGTATCACCATCCCAAGGTTGTGATAATCTCCAGGGCAGTGCCACTGGATATTTATCCTATAATTTGGGTATAATTTTTAAACAAATAATACTATGTGATCATGTGCAATCTGCCTATCTACATCAGTATTATGTGTTCCAGAATCATAATATATATGATAAATATATAGCGTTTAAATAAGATACAGTAATCTCACACTGACATAAATATGAAAACCGATAAACAGTTTCGGCTACTGTAATCCTTTACATGATGATTTTGGTATATACACATATACTACAGGTCACTACAAAGATATGAATCAAGATATATAAGATCGCTAAACAAAACAAAATAGATCTGTAATGATTTATGACTAACTAGTTAACTCAGTGTACAGTAATCATATAGGTCCTTGTGTCATATAGATGTGCTTGGCATAAATATTTCCAAACGTTCCTAAATCTAAGATGTTTCATGCATGTTGTACCACTAAATATTGTAAATAGAATATCAACATAACAGATGATATAACTGAATTTATCATGATGAATCGTATATATTCCTATATTTTACTAATGTAATACCCTTATGGGGTATCATTTTTAAACAAATAATACTATGTGATCATGTGCAATCTTCCTATCTACAACAGTATTATGTGTTCCAGAATCATTATATATTTGATAAATAAATATCGTTTAAATAAGACACAGATGAGTTAAATTGAATAGTAACAATACTCATATGTTATGTTGGTAATAATGTAACGGGCTACTTTAACATAACAGATCCTATTTAGGAAAATGATGACATGATATGCCTAGTGACCCAATAGTTATTAAAACTTTTTACTGTAAATATGTTTGTGCATGCATACCCCAATGAGATATGTACTTCTATTAAGTACAAGCAATCATATTGGCATTCTACTCTAGCATTTAGGGTAAAAGATTAGAATGGATCAAAGTAGCATAGCTTAAGGCCAGATATAGGTTCAGCGGCCTCTTTGCCAATCCATGTTATGGATATGAAGTAAACCCACCATTAATAAGCATTAAAAATACTACCAAGAATATGATTTTGACATATGGTCCCAGATTTTCAAATAAAGGATGTGTAGTGTATCTCCTTATTTAATCATAATGTAGTCATAGTATTCAACAGGCAAATCTATCTAGATTTTTTCTTTAGTGACTACTTAGTAATGTTACCAACACTTATCCCTAACTCAACCTGTTCTAGATCATAAATTTTCACCTTTTTGTGATTACTATTGTGGAATCGTAGAAAGTGTCTCGCCACACTTGTAATTTTCTTCATGTTGCTTATATCTCTTTGTGTATTTTTAATGATATATACATGATCCAATATTCGTTTTTAAAAAGCATCTTAGTCATGCCGATATATTTATAAACGCATGGGCCTATTAAGCAGTAAATTACACCAAATGTGTGGAGCAGTTAATGAAGCTTTTTATTTCTGTTTTATTGTTATTTCTGTCAGAGAACTTCTGAGTGATATGAATATATTGGCATGCTTGACATTTGCCACAGGGATAACAGATAGATACTGATGGATTTTTCCTCTGATGCTTGGGAAAGTGACTTCTAAACAAATTATCCCATAAATTTGTTGATACGTTGATTTGTACAACACATTGTAGTACACAGTAATATGTGATATGCATGCAGCGATATACACGTTGTAATACACAGTAATATGTGGTATGTAACATATGGCATGTATGCAGCGATATATACAGTGTAATATACAGTAATCTATGGTATGCAGCGATATATACGTTGTAATACACAGTAATATGTGGTATTTGGTGTAAATATTTTTTCATTAATATACAGGTCTGGACATGTCACGATGTAATATACAGTAATATATGGTGTGCAGCTATATAATCTGTTTAATACACAGTAATATGTGGTATGCATGCAACGATATACACGTTGTAATACACAGTAATATATGGTCTGTATGCAGCAATAGATGCTGTTTAATACACAGTAACATATGGCATGTATGCAGCGATATGTACGGTGTAATATACAGTAATCTATGGTATGCATCGATATAAACGGTTTAATACACAGTTATATATGGCATGTATGCAGCGATATATACATTGTAATACACAGTAATATGTGGTATTTAGTGTAAATCTTTTTTTCGTTAATATACAGGTCTGGACATGTCACGATGTAATATACAGTAATATATGGTGTGCAGCTATATAAACGGTTTAATACACCGTAATATGTGGTATGCATGCAGCGATATACACGTTGCAATACACAGTAATATGTGGTCTGTATGCAGCGATATACACTGTTTAATACAAAGTAACTTATGGCATGTATGCAGCGATATATACAGTGTAATATACAGTAATTTATGGTATGCAGCGATATAAATGGTTTAATACACAGTTATATATGGTCTGTATGCAGCGATATAAACGTTGTAATACACAGTAATATGTGGTCTGTCTGCAGCGATATACACTGTTTAATACACAGTAACATATGGCATGTATGCAGCGATATATACGGTGTAATATACAGTAATCTATGGTATGCATCGATATAAACGGTTTAATACACAGTTATATATGGTATGTATACAATGATATAAATGGTGTGAATCTTTTTTCGTTAATATACATGTCTGGACATGTCACGATGTAATATACAGTAATATATGGTGCGCAGCTATATAAACAGTTTTAGACATAGTAATATGTGATATGCATGCAGCGATGTACACGTTGTCATACACAGTAATATGTGGTATGTATACAGTGCTATACAAGCTGTAATACACAGTAATATATGGTCTGTATGCAGCGATATACATTGTTTAATACACAGTGACATATGGCATGTATGCAGCGATATATACGGTGTAATATACAGTAATCTATGGTATGCAACGATATAAACGGTTTAATACACAGTTATATATGATATGAATGCAGCGATATATACGTTGTAATACATAGTAATATGTGGTATTTGGTGTAAATCTTTTTTTCGTTAATATACAGGTCTGGACATGCCTTATATTCTAAAATATCAAGGGAACAGTAACAATTTTATGACATACTCAGACCTTTATGATACATATCAGCAGTGTAACAATATAATATGCATAGTTGATAAACTGATATATCTAATATATATATATATAGACATATATATATAGACATATAGAAAACATGTCTGAACATCAATTACAAATTGAATTCTCATAGCACTCTTGATAGACCTTAATTAATGAACCAAACAAGTCTGGTCATGTCTGCTTGCCCTATTAGTTCAACCTTCGGTCACTAGCAAATTCCCCAGCCTTACAAATTATCATATCCCTAGTAACAGAACTTAATTACCCTGCAGCTTTCTTGTCTGTTTGCATGGCTCAGTCAAATAACTGTAACTATAAACAAATATAAGGACTACCTAGTTCTCAATGTCAACTCCTAATTAAAGCAAACAGGTTTGTCTATGTGTACTGATCAATAAAGTATTACTTCTTTGTAATTAAAATAAAATGACTGGTCTGTGTGTACTGGTCAATAATGGTTTACTAGTCTCAATGTCAAATCTTTATTAAAGCAAACGGCCTTGTCTGTGTGTACTGATCAATACAGTATTACTAATCTGTAACAAACATCATAGCTTAAAATACACATATAGTAAACTCTTAATGCACCCCAGCTGTCTTGTATGTGTGTCCATTACATTAATGGATTACTCATCTGTCACAAACCTCAAGGATTGAGTTCACCTATATGACACAGAATCCCAGACATCTTGTTTGATATCACTATGTATGCAAAAAATAATGCTAGATACGTTTAATCAACATTTAAACACCGCTTTATTCGGGTTTAATACTCGTAGCTTGCACGCTTATTTTATAAATCAACTGAAAATAACATTTACTGGCGCAACTAAGCGTTAACACACAAATCAAATGGAAATTATATAAGACGATGTAACAGCTAAGAGTTAATACACAGGAGGCTTTTCAATGATTAAACAAAGCTTATAACTCATTTGTAAGCTTATTTCAGCATTGGAAATTATATACATTGCTGCAACATCTAACAGTTAATAAACAGGAGGCTTTTCAATGATTAAACGACGCTTATATCTCCTTTTGTAAGCTTATTTCATATAAAACAACATCAGAAGGGGAGGAAAAGTGGGAGTGTTGGAGGAGTGGTTAGGGGCGTGATTATGGCTTGATTTGCATAATTGGGGGCGTGTCGACATGTCAGATTGAATTTGACGGAAAGTGGTGCTCTCTCTACTGATAATCGACCAATTGCTTCCAAATGCCAAAAACTGATAAAAATGGACATTCAGTCAAATTAGTGATATCAAATTGATTTAACCAATTTGTCTTAATGATGGTTTTTGTTCATTTTACAGTGTTTGGGAGCAAATGGTAGATTGTCATTTGTTTCTGTATATTACCATATTTCTATTCTAATCAGCCAACTAGTTACTGTAGATGGTTGGACATTTAACCTTAAGGTGTATGGCCAGCTTTATACCATAGCACTTTTCTTCTACATGTGGTGCCAGAGGTATGTGACCAAATTATTAAAATAAAAAATCTTGCATGCTCTGAACTCACCTATGACACTGTCACCTGTGCTCCATTTAAATCAGGGAATTTTAGTTACACATACTGTATACTGTATGTTTAAGCTGACCAACTTCCCGTCCCACTAGTCCTACACTGTCCCTCAGAGAACATGACAATAGTACCTGCTTCAAACCCAGGGGGCTGATTCTGTGCTGGGAGCACATAAAAAAACAGCATGTAACTTTGGACCTTGGTAAACCATGTTATACTGCGAGTGGGGCACATTTAAGATGCAGATATTTAGCTTTCAGAGCAGCATTACCAAACTCAGATCTAAATTGCTGTGTAAAACTAAAGCTGCCCCACATTTGTTGGTACGGCTGCTAATATGTACCCTGCATGTAAAAAAATGTAGACATAGGCCCTCATTCCGAGTTGATCGCTCGGTATTTTTCATCGCATCGCAGTGAAATTCCGCTTAGTACGCATGCGCAATATTCGCACTGCGACTGCGCCAAGTAATTTTACAATGGAGATAGTATTTTTACTCACGGCTTTTTCATCGCTTCGGCGATCGTAATGTGATTGACAGGAAATGGGTGTTACTGGGCGGAAACAGGCCGTTTTATGGGCGTGTGGGAAAAAACGCTACCGTTTCCGGAAAAAACGCAGGAGTGGCCGGGGAAACGGGGGAGTGTCTGGGCGAACGCTGGGTGTGTTTGTGACGTCAAAACAGGAACGACAAGCAATGAACTGATCGCAGATGCCGAGTAAGTCTGAAGCTACTCTGAAACTGCTAAGTAGTTAGTAATCGCAATATTGCGAATACATCGGTCGCAATTTTAAGAAGCTAAGATTCACTCCCAGTAGGCGGCGGCTTAGCGTGTGCAACTCTGCTAAAATCGCCTTGCGAGCGATCAACTCGGAATGAGGGCCCTAGTTCATTCCAGATACTAAGGCGGTCATTCCGAGTTGATCACTTGCTAGCTACTTTTTGCAGCACTGCAATCAGATAGTCGCCGCCTATAGGGTAGTGTATTTTCACTTTGCAAGTGTGCAAACGTCTATGCAGTTGAGTTCTGCAAAAACATTTTGTGCAGTTTCTGAGTAGGTCTGAACTTACTCAGCCGCTGCGATCACTTCAGCCTATCTGGTCCCGGAATTGACGTCAGACACCCTCCCTGCAAACGCTTGGACACGCCTACATTTTCCCAAACAGAAAACGGTCAGTTGACACCCATAAATGCCTTCTTCCTGTCAATCACCTTGCGATCGGCTGTGCAAATGGATTCTTCATTAAATCCATCGCACAGCAACGATCCGCTTTGTACCCGTCCGATGTGCCTGCGCATTGCGGTGCATACGCATGCACAGTAGTGACTCGATCGCTGCGCTGCGAAAAATGGCAGCGTGCGATCAGGTCGGATTGACCCCCTAAGTTACTTGCTTTTTTTGCTTTGCTCCCAACTCAGAATAGTGTAAAGGGGGGTATACACAGGAGAGATGTGTGCTGAGCGAACCGCTCAGCACACATCTCTCCCGCCGCTCAGCACAGCACGAGGTGTGCTGAGCGATGCAGGGGGAGGACGGGGGCCGCTCATTTCACCAGGCTCAATCTAGAAGCGGTGATAGCGATGTGCGGGGCGGCGCATCGCTATCGCTGAGGAAGCTACACACGAGTGATCTGTGCTTAAAATCTAAGCAATCTAGTCAGATTGCTTAGATTTTAAGCATGGATTTCTCCGTGAGTACCCCCCTTAAGTCAGTGGTTCCCAAACTGTGCGTCAAGGCTCCCTGGGTGCCGCAGCACTGTCACCAACCGATGCCTAACGAGGCCGTCTGTAATTTTTCCTGCTTATTTATGTTTTTTTTGTGCATGGCAGGAATGGGGTTGAAGCCGGGAGGGGAATGGAGAGTTGTAATGAGCGGGGGAGCGTGCGGGAGCTGTCACTGGAAAGCACCAGGCAGTGAGTCAAAAGGCTGCCTGTTGCTGAATAGGGTTCCACATCTCGCCTCCTGGCTGAGCGTCACTGGCAATCACAACTAGAGATACCTCGAGGGGGCCACATGGGGAACTATGTGGGGGAGGGGGGTAGAGAGACATGAAGGGGGCTTCAAAGGGAGACACATGGACGGTGCTGCAATGGGAGAAACATGGAGGGGGCTGCAAAGGGAGACACATGGAGGGGGCTGCAAAGGGAGACACATGGAGGGGGCTGCAAAGGGAGACACATGGAGGGGGCTGCAATGGGAGAAACATGGAGGGGGCTGCAAAGGGAGACACATGGAGGGGGCTGCAATGGGAGACACATGGAGGGGGCTGCAATGGGAGACACATGGAGGGGGCTGCAAAGGGAGAAACATGAAGGGGGCTGCAAAGGGAGATACATGGAGGGAGCTGCAATGAGAAAGAAATGGAAGGGGCTTCAATGAGAGAGACATGATGGAGGGTGACATGGAGTGAGCTGCTATGGGAGAGACATGGAGGGGGCAATGGTAATATTAGCACAGTTTTTCTCTTTTTGTGAATGCTGACACTAGGTATGCCCTCAATTTTAGATCATCGGGGCATCACTGTCTTTAGTGCATCAGTCCCCCCAAAGGGTTCAGTATGATTTGCCGATGGATGGGATGCCAGCTGTCAGTATACCGACAGCGGCATCCCGTCCATCAGAATACCGACAGACCTCCATTAATCCCCCTAACCCTCACCTTTTCCCTACCCTAACCCTCCCTTGTCAGTGCCTAACCCTAACTCTCCCCGCTTGTTACCTAACCCTCCCTGCATGATGCCTTACCTCCCCTTCTAAGTGCCTAAACCTAACCCCCAACCTTCCCGACCCTGCTCCCTAACCCCTCTTCTCCTGCCTAAACCTAACCATCCCAGTATGATTCCTAACCTTCCCTTCTAAGTGCCTAAACCTAACCCCAACCTTCCAGACCCTGCTCCCTAACCCCTCTTCTCCTGCCTAAACCTAACCATCCCAGTATGATTCCTAACCTTCCCTTCTAAGTGCCTAAACCTATCCCTTCCCGGTCCGTAACCCTAACCTTCCTGTCCCTGCTCCCTAACCCCTCTTCTCCTGCCTAAACCTAACACACACACACCCCACCACGGCAGGACGCCAGCCCATCCCACTGTGAGGATGATCGGGATGCTGGCTGTCGGTAATGTGATGCCGGCATCCCGAGCAGCGTCGGTATGTAGGCGCTGGTATTGCGTCCTCCTTCGGGATCCCAGAGTTGGTATGCTGACTGCCAGGATCCCATCCATCAGGAAGCTAACTGTCCCGTCCCCCCCCAAAGTTGTCCTGTCCTAAATATTTATCAAGTTGTTTCGACCCAACTATTTTTGAAATGGGACAGCTCAGTGATTAATTTGGCTTCAGGGTTCCTTGAAATAATTATGGAGACTCTAAAGTTGCTTCGAACTGAAAAAGTTTGGGAACCACTGGTATGAGGTATGCTGTTTTGGTGGGATGTAGACTATCGGCCCAAAGGCTTAAAGAGACAGAGCCTCCCCCAAGCACAGCAATTAGTGGATGCACGGGGAATTGGCTGACAACAATTGACTTACATAGATTTACAGAGGGTTGCATGAGAAATGTAACCACAACATTTTATTGTAAACAATAGGCTTGAAATTAGGTCTATAGGCTTGCTATTTGTATATGCACAAATAAATAGCTTTGTGTAGTATTATATTTCTTACATGGCAACACCAAGTATACTTAATACTGTATAGGGGAAATATAATGCATATGAGAACCACAAATATAATTATAGAGGACAAGACAGTAATTTGTGATTTTATTTTTTTATTTTATTTTTTTAAGCCATTCCAAGCTAGAAAAACAGCAGAAGAGGAGGAAATCATAACTAGTCTGAAGACTATATTTGAGAACCAAGGGTTTATGGTCTTATTGATCCACACATTGGAGGACCAGCGTGATTTCTCAGTCAAAGACAGGTAACTTTTTCATAAACAATTATTATTTACATTCAGTTATGCTCCTTACTAACATTACATTTAGGTGTTACATTTGTATTGGACCACATCAACCAATTATAAACTTGGTCAAATTGTGTTTAGTAACTTGCACCAGGTACAGTAGATAAAATCTAATTGCTGTGGGAAAATTTGGTGATAGTACATAAGTCTTTAGGCGACATTTTTGAGATTGCTTATATTGCATTCTGCTTGAGTATGAAGTTTGTTTAGAGGCAGAAAAAGTGCTGGATCTGTGAACTTGCCCATAATTTAGTGAAACTGGCAGGGTTCCCAGTTTTATTGCCTTATATAACATGGGAGGGGAATGAGCTAGGTGTAGGAGTCAGGAACAGCAACTTGTGTTGCACATGTTTTGCTAGGTTGTACTTTTCAGAAAGAAATTGTTCCTGTAATTCAGTTATTAAAGACAACTCACATAAATTAATTTTCATCTACAGGTTGAGTATCCCTTATCCAAATATTTTGGATATCGGATTTTTCCGTAGTTTGTAATAATTGCATACCATAGATATTGTGGTGATGGGACCAAAGTCTAAGCACAGAATGCATTTATGTTTCATATACACCTTATACACACAGCCTGAAGGTCATTTAATACACTATTTTTTTTTAAATAAATTTCTTTATTAGACAGCCATAGAGTCACAACATAAGTTACCAGGGTCGAGTTACAAGAATATTCAACAGCGACCCAAACAATCAAATTCAAAAGAATAAAAATAGAGTAAATTGAGGGCTGTACAGCTTTTTTGTTTTTTTTTGTAGTAAGAGGGAAAGAAAAGCGAAAACATTTCACTTAGAGTAATTTCTACTCAGCTGTCTGACACAATATTAGGGGGTATGATTCACCGGGGTGCACCCTTACCCCTAACATCAGGTAACATACATAATATGTAAACTAAACATCACAGCTGTTAGGAAGAAAGGGAGACAGGAAAGGAAAGGATAGAGATGGAAAGTAAAGAGAAAGAAATATTGCAGAGATACTATAAACAAATAGTGTATATATTGTCGGGGGGGGGGGGGGGTGGATGGAGTGGGGGGTTAGTCAGAAGCACAGTCTGGATTAGGAAGTGAAGTCCTGGTTTTGGGGTGAGCATTGTAGTGTGTAGTATAACCTTTCTGGAGGGTCTATGTTATAAGTGGGGTCTACTCAGTAATTCTATCTTTAAGGTACATGAGATCAGCTAATAGTTCCCGTTATCCTGTTAGTCCAGTACCACGTTGTGTCCGTCCCGGAATACCCTCCAAATGCATTCACGTCTGTCCAGGGGCAGACTTTCAATATACATTCCCCATTTTTTATGAAAAAGTATAACTCCATTTTCAATTTGGAAGGTGGCCATTTTTCTCTCACAAAATAGTACATCCAATAAAGCGGATTCCCATTCACCTACTGATGGGGCAGTTTTATATATCCAGTGCCTCAGTATAACTTGTTTTACTACCGTGACCATCACAGTCAGTAGAGGGATCATCGGGGTGAGATCTAACTGTGACAACCAGGGCGAAAAGTCAGCATACAGCAGCGGGGCCACCAGAGCAGGGAGAGTTACTTTGAGTAGTCGGGATAAATATTGGAGAATCTTACACCAGAAACGTTTAATTTTCCCACATAACCAGAGATTGTGTGTCAGGGATGCTCCACTTACTCCGCATTTAGGGCAATTGCCCGACTCACCCGGGCGGAAGTGTTGTCTTTGGGAGGGGGATATATACATCCTGTTTACTACCCTTAGATGTATTTCTAGTAATTTAGCGGACTTTAAGGCCTTGAGGACTCGGTCAATGTTCGTGGAGGTCTCACCCATGTCAGGTGCCCCTGGGAGTTCCCGCCGCCAGGAATCAGAGAGAGGGGACCAAGAGGGGGCTGACACTTCAATCAGGTCATTGTAAAGATATCGGATTTTGAAGGGATTTTGTCTGCAGAACGTGAGAGTGTCGAGAACTGTTCGAGTAGAGGCCACTTTACCTAATGGGTCATTAAGAGAGTTGATATAATGGCGTGCTTGGAGAAACATGAAAAAGTTGGAGTGGGGTAAAGAGAATTTGTCTCGCAATTGCAAAAAGGAGAGCATCCTTCCACCAGGGTCAAAAACATCTCTAATAGCGTGTATCCCCTTACATTTCCATGTGTAGAAGTGGCGGTTGTCTAAAGAGGAGGGGAAGTTGGGGTTTCCCCATAAGGGTATGTATGGTGACTCATATGGATCAGTACCAAATAGTTTATGGATGGAGGCCCAGGCCCTATAAGTGTCCCAAAACAAGATATTAGTCTTAACTTCCTGAGGTAGTTTGGCCTTCGGTGTGTGAAGCAATGCTGCAGGTGAGTAAGGAGAGAACAATGCCTCTTCCAGTTCCAGATTCGTGAATATGTCTGACTGTAAAAGCCAATCTGAGGCAAACTTAAACAATGCTGACCTAGCAAACATCGTTATATTGGGCATACTCAGCCCGCCTTTTCGTTTATTAACATAAGTTCGGGCTTTGGGCATGCGTGGTTTTGAGTTTTTCCAAATAAATTTTGAGAATATTTGCGAACAGAGTATGGTGTCTT
The DNA here is from genome assembly GCF_028390025.1 of Pseudophryne corroboree. Taxonomy (NCBI): domain Eukaryota; kingdom Metazoa; phylum Chordata; class Amphibia; order Anura; family Myobatrachidae; genus Pseudophryne; species Pseudophryne corroboree. Next base: position 533,713,600 of record NC_086449.1, on the reverse strand, counting down.
GCTTATTGATCGTAACGGGGAGCATCTGAAGTAGGTAGGCCAATTTTGGGAAGATAATAGCCTTTATCACCACTACCCTACCCAACAGTGAAAGTTTGAGGTCTTTCCAAGATTCTAACCGTGTTTTGATTTGTTGAATAATGGGTGTATAGTTAAATAGATATAATCGGGAGAGTACCGAGGGGATATAGATACCTAAGTATTTTAGTTTAGTAGGGGTCAGCGTGAATTGGGAAGAGAAGTCAAAATAAAGAAGAGGGTCTGTTATGTTAGTCAAAGGGAGTAGTTCGGATTTATGGGTATTTATGCGGTAGCCAGCAAAGGTACTAAAGCGGTGTATGGTGTCAAAAATGGCAGGTATCGAAGTGCGTGGGTTGGAAACAAATAAGATCATATCATCCGCAAATAGTCCAAGTTTAACTTCCTTTTTCCCCACTGATATTCCCGAGAAGGTTGATAATTGTCTCAATGCTACAGCCAGGGGTTCTAATGCTGCTGCAAAGAGTAAAGGGGACAAAGGACATCCCTGTCTGGTCCCCCTATGAATCGTTAAGGGCTGAGATAAATATCGATTTGTGAAGACTTGTGTAGATGCATTATGGTATATGGTTTGTATAATGGCCACGAATTGGTCTGAGAATCCGAAGCGTCGGAGTGTCTCAAATAGGTGATCCCACGTCACCAGGTCGAATGCCTTTTCCGCATCCAATGATAATAGGAAGGCAGGGTCACCCGTTTCAACCTCCTTCAGGGATTGTAAAACTGTTAGAACTTTACGGATATTGGTCACCGAGTGTCTGCCTGAGATAAAACCGGTTTGATCACTGTGGATTATTTCAGGCAGGATAAATTTTAGTCGGTCTGCTAATAGCTTAGTAAATAATTTGTAATCTACATTAAGTAAGGAAATAGGGCGATAGGAAGACGGGAGGAGTGGGTCTTTGCCAGGTTTGGGTATCACTCGGATCAGAGCTGAGTTAAAATAGTGTGGGATAGTAAGGCTGGAAAAAATGGAATTGAAAAATGCCGTTAAAGAATCTACTATTTTAGGTGAGAGTAATTTAAAGAATTCCCCGGACAAACCGTCGGGGCCTGGTGTCTTCAGTGTCTTAAGGGCTTTAATAGCCTCCGTCACTTCAGTGATAGTAACAGGGGCCGTAAGGGATTCTGATTGTTCTGGGGAGATCTGAGGCAACTGTAGTGTGTCCCAAAAAGAGGTTTTGGTAGGTTGGTCGATATTACTATGAGAGTATAAATCGCTAAAGAAGGAGTAGAAGACGTTAGTGATCGCCTTCCCTTCGGTCCGTATTGCTGAGGTCGAATCCCTCAAAGCTGTCACATATTGGGGCCCTTTGTCAGTTTTAAGTAAGTTGGAAAGCATTCTGCTCGGCTTATCTCCATATTGAAAGAGTTTGTGTTTACCTGCTATAAGGAATCTGTTATCCATATGTGTCAGAGTATGGTCGAATTGGGTCTTAGCGTCTCTATATTTCTGTTTGTTAGCTATCGTAGGTGAGGATTTAAAGGTCTGAAATTGTCACAACTGAGGGCCTGAGCTGACGGGAGGCAGCCTCAGTTGTAGGGGCTGAGATGTACCGGAACCTGGGAGGTTGTATCAGACCCCTGGACATGTAAGTAACATGAATAATAACTGCCCGAAGGCGTGACCACGACAACTTGGATAAAAGTCAATGATGTTTATTATGACAACTCCGCAACACAGCAGCAGTAAAAGAAAACGTAAAAGTCAGCAAAGAATAAATACAGTTCCTGGGTACTACAGGATGGCAGGAGCCACAGGGCACTGGTAGTGTGAGATAGTTCTTATGATCTTCTAGATGGAAAGTCCTTACCAGGCCCGACTGTAGCAATGGAGATAACCCAGGATTGTGCCAGCTGGTGTTCCAGGAAAAGCTGGGTTGCTGAAGATAAAACAGCTGCTGTGGATACTGGCTGGAACCAGACTGTTGTTAGCACGGAGTGGATACTGGCTGGAACCAGTTAAATAATAAATGAACTTGGGAGCGATGAAATATGAACTGAAATGTAGAACTTGAGAGCGGAGAAACAATAATACCGGTGGAGAGTGGTAAAGTGTAGAAAGGACACCGGCCCTTTAAGGGAAGCTGTACTCTGCTGGAAGCTGAGCTGGAAGCAGGTAATGTTGTAGCTGGAAACAGATGAATCCACAATGGATTGGAGAGTCAGGCTACACCGCAGGTGGAATGCTGGTGCGGGTCTCTATGGTGGAAGTCTTGAGACAGGAGCTGGAACCTGGAAGACAATCACAGGAGAGAGACAAACAGGAACTAGGTTTGACAACCAAAGCACTGACGCCTTCCTTGCTCAGGCACAGTGTATTTATACCTGCAGCAAGGAAGGGATTGGCTAGGCAATTATGCAGATTATCAATACTGAGAACAGATTGGTGGAAATGATCAGCTGACAGAATCCAAGATGGCTGCGCCCATGCAGACACTTGGAGGGAAGTTTGGTTTGTAATCCATGTGGTAATGAAAACAGTAATGGCGGCGCCGGCCACCGAAGACAGGAGGCGCCAGGCTGACAGATGCACATCCAACCACGCGGACACAGCGGAGGCCGCGGCTGACGTAATCGCCACTCAGACACTCTGCATGCAGAAGTTCAGGGACGGCGGCGGAGGCCGCGGGAGACGCCATGCCAGGTGTAATATGGCGTTTACTGTGACAGCGTCCCAGAGTGACAGGAGAGGATACAGGAATGTACACATCAGGATAACAGATGGGATCCGGTCCTGGAGCGCTGAGCCAGCCTTAGGAGGCATCTGATGGGTAAGAAATGGCGTCCAGATACCCGGATCGTGACAGCACCCCCCCCTTTAGGAGTGGCCCCAGGACACTTCTTTGGCTTTTGAGGAAACTTGGAATGGAATCTCCGGACCAAGGCAGTAGCATGGACATCAGAAGCATTGGTCCATGAACGTTCCTCAGGACCATAACCCTTCCAGTCAATAAGATATTGTAGTTGACCGTAACGGTGACGTGAGTCCAGGATCTTGGCCACTTCATACTCAACGCCTCGTTGAGTTTGGACTTTCGGAGTTGGAGGAAGTGAGGAATGAAACCGATTCAAGATCAGCGGTTTCAACAGGGAAACATGGAATGTCCTGGGTATTTTTAAGAAGGGAGGCAACTGGAGTCTGTAAGCAACAGGATTGATAACTTGTTCAATCTTGAAAGGACCGATATAGCGAGGTGCAAACTTCATACTGGGAACTCTTAACCTCAAATTCTTCGTGGATAACCATACCCGATCACCCACCTTGAGAGCAGGAACTGCTCGACGCTTCTTATCCGCAAACTTCTTGTACCTGAACGATGCCTTGAGCAGAGCTGATCGTACGCTCTTCCAGATATTGGCAAACTGATGCAAGGTGATATCCACTGCGGGAACAGAAGTTGCTGGAAGCGGTTGGAACTCAGGGACTTTAGGGTGGAATCCAAAGTTAGTGAAGAATGGTGTTGAAGCAGATGAAGAATGATACTGGTTGTTATGACAGAACTCGGCCCAGGGAAGTAATTGAACCCAGTCATCTTGAGAGGAGGACACATAGATGCGGAGGAAGGCCTCCAAGTCCTGATTCACCCTCTCGGTTTGACCATTGGTCTGAGGATGGTAAGCCGTGGAAAACTTTAGCTTGACTTGGAGGACTTGACATAAACTTCGCCAGAATTTGGCTGTGAATTGAACTCCTCGATCTGAGATAATTTCTTCAGGAAGACCGTGGAGTCGGAAGATCTCTTGTATGAATACTTGAGCCAACTTGGAAGCTGACGGAAGACCGGTGAGAGGAATGAAGTGTGCCATCTTGGTGAACCGGTCAACTACCACCCAGATGGTATTGAACTTGTTGCACATGGGTAAGTCTGTAATGAAATCCATCGACAAGTGGGTCCATGGTCGACGGGGAACGGATAGTGGAACCAGTTGCCCCGCAGGCGACTGGCGGGATACTTTATGTTGGGCACACTTTGGGCAAGATGCAATAAACTCCAAGACGTCCTTTTTCAGAGTTGGCCACCAATAGGACCTAGAGATAAACTCCAGGGTTTTTTGGATACCTGTATGTCCGGCAAAACGGGAAGCATGGGCCCAATGCATGCGCTTCTTCCTTAGCATCGGCTTCACAAAACTTTTCCCTGATGGGGGCGTAGAGTCCATCCCTACCGTGGAGAATGCCAACGGATTTATAATAGGATGCTTGTCTGAAGACTCTGACTCATTTTCTTGCTCCCATGAGCGGGAAAGGGCATCGGCCTTGCGATTCTGAGAGCCCGGACAGAACTGGAGTTTAAAGTCGAACCTGGAAAAGAAAAGTGCCCATCTGGCCTGACGAGGGTTGAGACATTGTGCGCCCTTCAGGTATAAAAGGTTCTTGTGGTCTGTAAGTATGGTGATTGAATGAGAAGCTCCCTCCAACAGATACCTCCACTCTTCTAGAGCGAGCTTGATGGCTAGCAACTCCTGGTCGCCAATGGCATAGTTGCGCTCAGCTGGGGAGAACTTCCGGGAGAAGAAACTGCAAGGGTGTAAATGGCCATCTTTAGCCCTCTGAGATAACACCGCTCCTACTCCAACGGAGGAGGCATCCACCTCTAAGATGAAAGGAGAGTCGATGTCAGGCTGTTTCAGAACAGGCGCAGAGATGAACCTTTGTTTTAAAAGATGAAATGCTTGCATGGCTTCTTCAGACCACTTGGACGGGTTAGCACCCTTCTTAGTGAAAGCAGTAATAGGCGCCACAATGGTGGAAAAGTCTCGTATAAACTTTCGGTAATAGTTGGCGAACCCTAAGAACCTCTGGACCCCTTTGAGGGTTAAGGGTACCGGACAATTTTGGATTGCTTGTAGTTTCTCAGGATCCATCTCTAGTCCGGAACCGGACACAATGTACCCTAGAAACGGAATGGACTTGACTTCAAAGACGCATTTTTCTAATTTGCAATAGAGATGATTGACACGGAGACGGGGCAGAACCTCTTTAACCCAAAAACGATGTTCCTCTAAATCGTTGGCAAAAATGAGGATATCGTCTAGATAGACCACGACATGACGGTATAGAATGTCTCTGAAGATCTCATTGACAAAATGCTGGAAGACAGCTGGAGCATTGCTCAATCCGAAGGGCATGACGAGGTACTCATAATGTCCGTCACGGGTGTTAAAGGCGGTCTTCCACTCGTCACCCTCACGGATCCGGATGAGATTGTATGCACCTCGCAAGTCCAGCTTTGTAAAGATGGTAGCTCCGCTAACTCTGTCAAAGAGCTCAGTAATCAGGGGTAAAGGATAACGGTTCTTGATGGTAATGTCGTTCAAACCTCTGTAGTCGATGCACGGCCGCAGACCACCATCTTTCTTTTTTACAAAAAAGAAGCCTGCGCCGGCTGGAGAAGAAGAAGGTCGAATGAACCCCTTTGCTAGGTTCTCTTTAATATATTCCTCCATAGAAGGCAGAGACAACGGATAAGTTCGGCCTCGAGGTGGAACCTTCCCTGGAACGAGATCAATCGGACAGTCCCATTCTCTATGAGGAGGAAGGATATCAGCAGAAGCTTTACTGAACACATCCGTGAAATCTTGATATGGAGGAGGTGGAACATCAGACGACCTGGGGGAGGAAGAACAGACAGGCAATACTTTAAACAAACATGTCTCAGCACAGGAGGAACCCCATGCCAGGATTTGCGTAGTCGTCCAATCAATTGTAGGATTGTGAAGACGGAGCCATGTAAGGCCCAGGACCACAGGATGTGTGGCTCTTGGAATCACTAAAAAATAAATAAGTTCGGAATGAAGAACTCCCACTCTCAGACGAACTGGTAGAGTCCTTAAAGAAATAACTGCATCAAAAATTTTGCTGCCATCCACGGCAGTTAAAGAAATGGACGAAGGAAGTCTCTCGGTGGGTAGGGACCACCGTTTAACATAGGCTTCGGTAATAAAGTTCCCAGCTGCTCCGGAATCAAGGAGGGCAATGACGTTCCGATAACGTTGAGCAACTTGAAGCGAGACTGGGAGATTACAATCTTGAGGAGATGGAGAGGAGATCATTACTCCTAGCCGGCCCTCTCCTTGGCGAGCTAGGATTTGGAGTTTCCCGGACGTTTGGGACAGGCATTAATGGTGTGAGACGGAGCTGCACAATAGAGACAGAGAAACTCGGAGAGACGTCTTCGGCGCTCAGCAGGAGTTAAACGGGAACGGCCAAGTTGCATGGGCTCATCTTTAGATGGTGACAGTTGACGAGGAGGAGGAGCAGAAGATTTTGGAGCAGATGATCTTCCACGCTCAGTTGCTCTCTCTCTGAAACGTAAATCAACTTTCGTGCAGAGTGAGATTAGCTCATCTAACTTAGAAGGTAAGTCTCTGGTAGCTAACTCATCTTTAATACGCTCAGATAAGCCATGCCAGAATGCAGCATACAGGGCCTCGTCGTTCCATGCCAGTTCGGATGCCAGGATCTGGAACTGTATCAGATATTGTCCTACAGTACGTGACCCCTGGCGTAAACGGAGAATCTCGGATGAAGCTGAGGTTACCCGGCCTGGCTCGTCGAAGATGCGCCTGAATGTTGACACGAAGGCAGTGTAGGAAGATAGCAGGGTGTCGGACCTCTCCCATAACGGTGATGCCCAATCAAGGGCTGAGCCACTGAGAAGAGAAATAATGTAGGCAATTTTTGTACGGTCACTGGGAAAATTGTCAGGTTGTAGCTCAAACTGAATCTCACACTGGTTGAGAAATCCCCTGCAGAATCTTGGAGATCCGTCAAATTTTGCTGGCGTTGGAAGATGAAGACGTGGAGCAGAAATGGGTAAGGTGGGTGGGGTTATAGCTGGAGTCACTGTGGTTGACGCACCAGACGCGCCTGATCCACGGAGAGTTGTCTGAATCCCATCCAGCCGAGTAGAGAGATCCTGAAGACAGCGGATGATGTGGCCCTGTGCAGCCTCCTGATGTTCTAGTCGGGCTGCCAGTTCTTGCATCGGCCTGGCCGCTTGATCCTGGTCTCCGGCTGGATTCATTAGGTCAGTGCTTACTGTCACAACTGAGGGCCTGAGCTGACGGGAGGCAGCCTCAGTTGTAGGGGCTGAGATGTACCGGAACCTGGGAGGTTGTATCAGACCCCTGGACATGTAAGTAACATGAATAATAACTGCCCGAAGGCGTGACCACGACAACTTGGATAAAAGTCAATGATGTTTATTATGACAACTCCGCAACACAGCAGCAGTAAAAGAAAACGTAAAAGTCAGCAAAGAATAAATACAGTTCCTGGGTACTACAGGATGGCAGGAGCCACAGGGCACTGGTAGTGTGAGATAGTTCTTATGATCTTCTAGATGGAAAGTCCTTACCAGGCCCGACTGTAGCAATGGAGATAACCCAGGATTGTGCCAGCTGGTGTTCCAGGAAAAGCTGGGTTGCTGAAGATAAAACAGCTGCTGTGGATACTGGCTGGAACCAGACTGTTGTTAGCACGGAGTGGATACTGGCTGGAACCAGTTAAATAATAAATGAACTTGGGAGCGATGAAATATGAACTGAAATGTAGAACTTGAGAGCGGAGAAACAATAATACCGGTGGAGAGTGGTAAAGTGTAGAAAGGACACCGGCCCTTTAAGGGAAGCTGTACTCTGCTGGAAGCTGAGCTGGAAGCAGGTAATGTTGTAGCTGGAAACAGATGAATCCACAATGGATTGGAGAGTCAGGCTACACCGCAGGTGGAATGCTGGTGCGGGTCTCTATGGTGGAAGTCTTGAGACAGGAGCTGGAACCTGGAAGACAATCACAGGAGAGAGACAAACAGGAACTAGGTTTGACAACCAAAGCACTGACGCCTTCCTTGCTCAGGCACAGTGTATTTATACCTGCAGCAAGGAAGGGATTGGCTAGGCAATTATGCAGATTATCAATACTGAGAACAGATTGGTGGAAATGATCAGCTGACAGAATCCAAGATGGCTGCGCCCATGCAGACACTTGGAGGGAAGTTTGGTTTGTAATCCATGTGGTAATGAAAACAGTAATGGCGGCGCCGGCCACCGAAGACAGGAGGCGCCAGGCTGACAGATGCACATCCAACCACGCGGACACAGCGGAGGCCGCGGCTGACGTAATCGCCACTCAGACACTCTGCATGCAGAAGTTCAGGGACGGCGGCGGAGGCCGCGGGAGACGCCATGCCAGGTGTAATATGGCGTTTACTGTGACAGCGTCCCAGAGTGACAGGAGAGGATACAGGAATGTACACATCAGGATAACAGATGGGATCCGGTCCTGGAGCGCTGAGCCAGCCTTAGGAGGCATCTGATGGGTAAGAAATGGCGTCCAGATACCCGGATCGTGACAGAAATGAGGAAGTGAGTGCAGATTGTGCCGCTCTATATGTGGCATCTTGGTCCCGTTTATACTTTGTCATGTATGCAATTATATCCCCTCTTAGAACCGCTTTAGCAGTCTGCCAAAATAAGGCAGGGTCAGATAGATGATCAGAGTTATTGAGAACATAAGAGTCCCAGGAATTCTCCAACATAGTTTTAAAGTCTGGAGAGGCGGCCATCTTAGCAGGGAATCTCCAATGTGAGTTAGAACCCAAAGTGAGTCTACCTTGAAGCACTATTGAGATAGGGGCATGGTCTGAAATAGTTATAGGGTTAATAGCTGTCTCAGTGATCCTGGGTGACAGATCAGTGGAGACAAGGAAATAATCTATACGTGAGAAGGAATTATGGGTTGAAGAGTAGTAAGTATATTCCAGTTCTACAGGGTTATGGAGGCGCCATACATCAACCAGTCCCAACTGTGTGGATATGTAATCTAGGTTGATCTTGGGTAGTCGGGTCCTCTGAGACGAGGCACCCTTCCTGTCCAAAACCAAAGAGGATACCATATTCATATCTCCTCCAACGATGAGAGAGGTATGTGAATATGGGCGGAGAATATTCGTTATCTCCAGATAAAATGATTTGTCATAGACAGCCGGGGCATAAATATTGCATAATGTTAATCTGGTACCCTCCAAGGTGATATCTAATACTATATATCTTCCCTGAGGGTCAATAATCTGATGATGTATGTCAAATGTCACCCCTTTACGAATAAGAATAACGACCCCCCTTGCTTTAGATGAAAATTAAGAGGACGCCACAACTTCTTGTCTAAGCATAGTAAGTTTAGCATGTTCAGGAGGGGTCAAATGTGTCTCCTGGAGCATGGAGACATCAGCTTTTATCTTATTTAAATAGGTAATAATGCGTCTCCGTTTAATAGGAGAGTTAATACCCCTAACATTCCACGATATTATATTAAGTTGTGACATCTACAACATCACCAGAGGAATATAGAAGTATAGTAAGAGGCCTTATGAGAAGAGATATCATTATACAAGTAATCCAGAGTATCATAGAGATACACAATTTCCACCCCCGCCGGTTAAGTATCTGCAAACAAGTGGTATCATAGAGGAAAGTAAAGGAAGTCAGGGAGAAGAGAGAAAGGTAGAGACAAAAATAAAGAGAAAAATAACATATACGAGCGTCTACAGCAGCATCCATCAGTAAAAGCTTTCAACGTGAAGCCACCGCAATGTAGAGCAATAGAATAACATAATAACCAACAGGCAATCTGAAGATAATAAACTCAAGGGATCGTCCCTATGACCAGTATAGAAAAGTAAGTGCCTTTCTAAATGGTCATGATAGGAGTGGAACCCAAATTACCTCTCAATAGAGCAGAACAAGTAACTATATCAACTAGTATAAGAACATGAATCGAGTCCCGGTATCAGGTTTCAGACATTATCGTCTGTCTTGCTTGGAGAAGATGGTATTGAGGTCGAGGGCGACCGTGTGGATCTGCTCAGCTCCGTCACAAATCCTCTAGCCGAATCCACCGATGTGAAATCTTTCGGGCCCTGCGGGGTGAAAATGCGCAGCCGCGCAGGGTAAAGAAGAGCAAATCGGATACCATTTTTCACAAGATGAGAGCATATTGGAGACATTTCTCTTCTAGCTCTAGAGACTTCAGCGGAGTAGTCCTGGAAAAGGAACAGCCGTTGACCATCCCACTGGAGTGGACCTTTGCTTCGGGCCGCAGACCATATCAGTTCTTTGTGTCTGAAATTTAAGCATTTGAAGATTACCGGTCGGGGTCTAGATTGGTTAGAGTCACGTGGGGGGCCCAGTCTATGGGCTCGTTCAATTTCCAACGACGAGAGTTCCTCGGGAATACCCAAGAGGTCTGGCAAATCGGAGAGGAGGAATTTCAAAAGGTCCGGTCCCTTCAATGATTCCTTAAGACCCACAATTCTCAGGTTGTTACGTATCGAACGATTTTCTAGGTCGTCCATCTTCATCATCATATGTTGACGTGTAGTTGTTAAAGATACGACTTGTTCTTTAAGGTCTTCAATTTCTTTGAAGTTAACTCCAATCCTGTTCTCGTTCACCGAAATTCTACGGGACATAGAGCCGAGCTCTGATTTCAGGTCTGATACTGCGGACATAAATTTATCTGCCTGAGTTTGTAACAAAGGTTCCACAGTCTCTTTAATTGCTTTCACTATATCCGAGTAGGAGGGAGGAGCGGGGGGAGCCTTTGGTGCCATGGCAGGCAATGATTCAACTGTGTTATCTAGACCGATAGGATGGTGGGACAGTAGCAGGGGGGTAGTGTCTGATTCTCCACGTTTCTCGTCACTCCTGCATCTTTGGGGTTTCGGTGTAGAAGATCTTAAGTATTTGTCCATACTAGTAGTTATGAGCTCATGAGGGTCGGACGAGTGATATGGTTTGCCGTTGGTTATAAAAATGAGAGGAGATCTACATTACAGGTACGGCCGGTGCAAATTCACATTACACTGTGAAATGTTTCCATTAATGGAGAACTGAGAGCGGTTGTATTACGCCAAATTGACAGGAAGATGTAATTGTGTCTACCAGGTAGAAAGTTGTTATCGCCAATATATGTGGTAGTAGTGAGACTCAGAGAGCGTGGTAGATAATGTTGGTAATGTAGTATTTCAATCACAACGGCAATCCGGCCCGCGGCATCACCGAGTGAGCACGCCAATTGGAGATAAATTAGTAGGTACTGAGTAGGTCCCACTCACCTCCCACACACACGGCGATGGGGAGGGGGGGGTGAAGATGTAATTCACTTTGTGGCAGCGGACTGGAGAAATAGTGCTATATCTTGGGATCAGCTGTAGTAGTGATTAGAGTGATCCGTTTCAGTATGATGCTATCCAGGATATATCAATCTGTAGAGGGTGGGGGAAGGGAGGATATGACAGATCTGTTGTGCCTCTGTGGTTGTTTATATATAGGCAAGTGTTCATATAGATACCATATCTATAAATCCTCTCCCCTCCGGGTCCCTCTTCTGCCCCACTGCTGGTATATATGATAGTGCCAGGGGTAATGAGGAGTGAGGTGCAGGGAGGTTGTTACCTGTTCAGAGAGGCTTCACTGCACGCCGAGGGAGACCTGTGCCAGCGCAGCACCGGAAGTGCGGTCCCGCGGCTCTCTCTCTCTCCGAGCGCCGGGTCCCGACTCCCGCCTCGCAGGGCTTCAGGTATGATGCAGGTGGGGGGTATCTTCCAGGCTCCCCAGCAGGCCGCAGGGTCCCCCGGGGTGTTTTCGCGGCCGCGGGTAGTCTTGGCGTTCGCGTCCGTCTCCCGGAGCTTCCCGGCGGGTAGACGATGAAATTTAGGCCGCGGCTCCGGCATCCAGTGCAGGCCACAACCTGCAGAGACCGCAAAAACGGTCTCCCAGCTCCGCGACCAGGCACACCGATGCCCTGAGCCGTAGTGTAGATAGTGAGGGTAGGTTGGGGGAAATTATTGCTGCTGGTTATGATGTTTTTTCTGAAGGGAAAGCAGGAGGTTTAATTCCCTGCTTCCAGTCGTCTCTCCAGTCAGGCCACGCCCCCTAATACACTATTTTTAATAACTTTGTGTAATAAACAAAGTTTGTGTACATTGAGCCATCAGAAAACAAAGGTTTCACTATCTCACTCTCACTCAAAAAATTCTGTATTTCAGAATATTCCGTATTTCGGAATGTTTGGATATGGGATACTCAACCTGTATTTACCTCTATAGCTTTACTGTACCGCTATTATGAAAAAAATGTTAAAGGTGATACTTTATTCACCATGTTATTTTAGTTTCAAAATCTGCAATTCATCACGAACCTGTCACAAAAGTATCACTTCTGAAAAGCTGCTTCTTTTTGCCATCTTTCAAGAAGTGTGATACATTCGCACAGGAGAATAAATATGTAATCCTTGCAGATGCGATGCCGTCTGTCAGTATCCCAACAGCGGCATCCCGACGGTCGGGATTGCGAACGCCAGTATTTCACCAACTGTCGGGATTCCGGCGTCAGTATCCTGTACTCCGTAATCCCGACAGCCGGTATATTAACTGCATCTCCGCACAGGACATGCAGGATGCTGGCGAGCAGTCTGGGAGCTGGGGCAGTGTTCTGCTAACACACACTGCCACAGTCTTCCCCCAGAAGTTGATACTTTATTTCTGCGCATGTGGTTGTTCAGAGACGCTGCCAGCAGGCGCTTCAATACATATACCGGCAACCGCGAGATTTGTAGCTGTCCTGGCATTAATGTACATCTCTAAAAATGACTTCTATATGAATAGTGCTTGCTTAATTGTAATGTAATTGTTTTTCTAGGTGTATGTTTGCATCTTTCCTGACCATTAATTTTCAAAGCAATCTTCTCTACCTCACTGGGTTGCTTGAAATTCTGATTAAAGATCTAATGGAGCTATCAAGCAACAAACACCCAAAACTAATGCTGAGACGGACAGAAACAGTTGTGGAAAAGTTACTGACCAATTGGATGACTACTTGCCTGTATGGCTTCCTGAGGGTAGGAACCACTGTTATTCCATTTATATACAGTATGTATCTGTGTGTGCGAACATATTCATACATGTGATGTGCGTGGTCTACAAAGATTTGTGTTATACACTTTCTTCTTCTTTTGGGTTTATATAACACTATTTTCTTTCTGTGCTTGTTGTGTCACTTGAAGCCCATGAAGTATGTCATGTGTCATGCACTGGCTTGGTGGGTATATAAGGTGTGCGATAGGCCGTCTGCACACATACAGTATCACTCGTTGCGGTCATGGGTAAAAGGGGCGATTTATCCAAATTGCGAAAAAGGATGATTATCGGCTTTCGGGGGAAGGGTGGCAGTGTTTCTGAAACAGCGCAGTTTGTGAACTGTTCGTGTGCTCTGGTAAATTGTATAGTGACTGGCACCATTGCAAATAACTGATGTGAAAACTGCAGGGCACCAGGTGCCATTGATGTGAGAGGTGAATGTCAGCTACAAAGGTGCGTGAGGGGGAGGGGCGACCGACATGCTACAGTGAACAGTGCCAGTTACACATAATGCCCCGAGTAGTGTCAGATACACATAATGGCCCCAGTAGTACCAAATACATGTAATGCAAAGTCCTGATTATCGGTACTTACACCATGTTGCTGCCATTTAGGGGGAGGGAAGAGGCCAGGGAATTCCGTTGTTACACGGAGATTTCCTGGCCTCTGCAATGAGCGGCTTGCACGTCCCCATGGGTGAGTGATTCGATGAATGTGTTCTAGGATGCAGGTCAGATCACTACTGCAGCAGGAAGCATCTACTTGTAATAGACCCCTCCTGCTGCATTACCATACAGAGCTATCTTTGCTGCTTTCAAGGAAACAGCAGTGATAGCAACTCCAACCAGGGGGGAAATGTGATAGGGTCCAACTTTGTAAAATGTGTGAGTTTAGCACTAAACTTGCACATTTCTACAACTCTGACAATGAAATAGTCATAGTCAAATGTATTTTTATAACCAGGACCAGTCCAAGGGCCCAGTGCTGTTTCTTAAAATACAGGGGGACCTCACACATTTTTTCCCTGTATTTTTTATACCATGACTGGTTCAAAAAACCCAGGGCTGGTTATGCCTTGGGAAGGGGGGACCCCACATCATTTTTTTTTTTTCCATTTTTAACTATCTCTAAACTTTTACAGACAGGAGCATGCACGGATCTCACTGATCTGTGCATGCAACTCACACCTTGTAGTTAAACCCACAATACAAGGTGCAAGTTTACATACGTAAAAAACTTGCATGTACTCACATAATGTAGTATCCTAAACTCACAAATTCTCAGGCTATTACATTTGGCGAGTTCTGGGACAAACCTGTACCTTCAAATGTGCGGAAACATGTTTGATCCTCACTAAAAACTCAGACATTTGGCCCCACATTTGAATCAGTCCCAATGTGTCCAGCCAGTACTAAGTGCTGGATATTGCTTAGGCATGTACACACTCTGGGCCCTATTCAGACCTGATCGCTGCTGTGCGTTTTCGATTGACTGCGCATGCATATGCACCACAATGTGCACGCGCTTCGCTAAACAGCGACAAGCTGGTGAGAAAATTGCAAACGCACACACATTCGCAAGATGATTGACAGGAGGAGGCCATTTCTGGGTGGTAACTGGCCATTTTCTGGTATTGTCAGAAAAAAACGTAGGCGTGCCCAAGCGTTTTCTGGGAGGGTGTGTGATGTCCGCTCCGGACCCGATCAGCCTGTTCTTTTCGCAGTGTAGGACTAAGTCCTGGGCTGCGCACAGACTGCACACACTGAAAAAAACATTAGATGGTGAGTGAGTTGCGAACGCATTTGCAGCTGTCAGCTGACTGAGGGACATTTTCGCACGGCGTACACATGGGATCACACACTTGCATGGGGCAAATTTACACTCCCCCTTGGGCGGCGACTATCCGATAGCAGGACAACAAAATTAGCAGCACAGCGATCAGGTCTGAATTAGGCCTTCAGGGGGACATTTACTAAGCAGTGATAAGAGCGGAGAAGTGAGCCAGTGGAGAAGTGCCCATGGCAACCAATCAGCACTGAAGTAACATCTATAATTTGCATACAATAAAATTATACAGAGCAGCTGATTGATTTATGGGGCAACTTCTCCACTGGCTCACTTCTCCACTGTTTTCACTGCTTAGTAAATGTCCCCCTTAGAGTTGATTATGACATCAGCACATACTTGCTTACTTTTGAAAAAAGCATTTCAGGGAGATTATCAAAGTAACACCTACCAGCGCGGACGTGTACTAAAATTATCCAAATATATACTTATACCCATTTTCATGTACCCCAAATTTAATGAGAGCATTTATTTTGCTCAAAAAAACTTGCTTTCTATCATTTTTTTGCATTTTTTTAAAAAAATGCATATAACAGCCATTTCACACAATTTAAGTCCCCAAAAACGCTCTAATGTGATCTCTAATACACTTCTCTTCTGTTTTCCTATGTTAGTTTAGCATTTTTTGGGGTACAGGCTGATTTCCCTATTTTCACCTGCACTTTTCACTGCAAGAATTTTCACGTGAAACCCGTTTGGAATTAAATAGGTCGCAAAACAGAGCATTTTCGCGGCAATTTTCGCCCGATTGCCGCAAAAAATTTTCGGGCGAAAAATTGCCGCGAATTTGCGGATAATTGAATACCCGTTATACTTCAATCTAAACATGGTCACATTTTACTTTGATTTGTAGTACATCTTAGCGCTTTTATTGCATGCCACTGTTGGACTTACATACAACTCTATAACAGGCCCTGAGCCTGGAATACAGCTTAAAAAATAAATACTGTACAACCTGAGTGGTCATTATTATGATTTCTCATACGTCCTAGAGGATGCTGGGGATGACATCAAGACCATGGGGTATAGACGGGATCCGCAGGAGGCATGGGCACTCTAAAGACTTTTCATTGGGTGCGAACTGGCTCCTCCCTCTATGCCCCTCCTCCAGACTTCAGTTTTAGAAATGTGCTCAGTCAGACTGGATGCACTCTGAGGAGCTCACTCCCACAGCACGCTGTTACCCCCCTCGCAGAGCCAGAAGTCAGAAGACAGGTGAGTATGAGAAGAATGATCTTCAATCAAGTAAGTGACGGTTGAGGCGCGGCTGGTGGGAGCGCAGCACGCCATTGCTGCCCACACACACAGGCACTGCAGGGTGCAGGGCGCGGGGGGGGCGCCCTGGGCAGCAAGGAAAATACCTCAAACTGGCTGAAAGGGGGCATAAGATGCCGCTGGCACAGCCCTACCCCCGCCAGTATAAATATTATGTAGTATACTGAGTGTAAGGACGCGCCATTGTGGGGGCGGAGCTTCTTCCTCAGGCAGCCAGCACAATACCCAGCGCCATTTTTTCTCTCTCCTTAGGCTGCAGAGAACACGCTGGTCCTCTCCTCCACTTCTGACAAGTACAGGGTGCTATTAAGGGGGGGCACAAAGCGATTGTGGTGCATTTGATAGTGTATATTACTATTTAAAAGCGCTGTTGGGCTGTGGACATACTGTGTTCACAGGCAATACTGGCGCTGGGTTTGTGAACTGGCTGCTCCTATCCTGTGTCCCTCTGACAGATTTTACTGTGGGTCTGTCCCCAAACTAAGTCCCAGTGTGTCTGTGAGTGTGCTGTACACGTGTGAGGCATGTCTGAGGCAAGGAGTTCCTCCCCGGAGGAAGCCATTTTAGGGACACAGAGTTGTAATGTGGTGGTGCTACCGGCACACCAAGAACCTGCATGGGTAAAAGAGCTAAGTGACAGTATGCATCTGATTAACCGTAGATTAGATAAGTATGAATCTAAGGCTGCATGCTGGCGAAAATCTGTGGAAGATGTGATTTTTCAGGATGCTGTTATTCCTTATGCGGGCGGCCCCTCTGGGTCACATAAGAGACCATTTGCAAATGTTGTAAACACTGATTCTGTCGACGATAGTGAATTCAGAGAGATAGATCATAAATTGGCAAAAAGTATACAATATATGATTGTGGCTATAAGGGACGTGTTGGAGGTTACAGAAACCACTCCTGTACCTCAGGAGAAGGCTTATTTATGTAAGGAAAAGAAATCCAAAGTCACTTTCCCTCCTTCACACAAACTAAATGCTCTGTTTGAAGGGATGTGGGTGAATCCTGATAAAAAAAATTGTATTCCCAAAAGGATTCACATAGCTTATACTTTCCCGGCTTAAGACAGGAAAAAATGGGAGTCACCCCCTGTGTTAGACAGTGCACTTTCCAGGTTGACAAAGAAGGTAATTCTCCCTGCTTCTGGAATGGCTTCTCTTAAAGAGCCGGCAGACTGCAAAATGGAAACGACATTGAAATCCATTTATAATACCAATGGTACACTGCTCAGGCCCACTATTGCCTGCGCATGGGTGAGTCGCGCTATTGAAAAATGGTCAGAAAGCGTGTCATCAGAAATTGACACGATTGATAAAGATGAGATACTCCTTAAGTTAGGGAATATCAAGGACGCTGCCACCTACATGCTGGAAGAAATGAAGGATATTGGACTTTTGAGTTCACAAGCCGCTACCATGGCAGTATCGGCTAGGTGGGCGTTGTGGATTCGCCAGTGGAATGCGGATGCAGATTCCAAAAGAAACATGGAGGCTCTCCCATATAAAGGTGAGGCATTATTTGGTGATGGCCTGGATGCGTTAGTCTCGGCGGCTACTGCAGGTAAGTCGACATTTTTGCCCTCTGCGTCTGCACCGGCAAAAAAGACCTATAACCTGCAAATGCAGTCCTTTCGGCCCAATAAATACAAAAAGACGAGAGGTTCCCCCTTCTTTGCAGGTAGGGGAAGGGGAAAGAAGCCCACAGCGGCTCCAGGTTCCCAAAAGCAGAACTCTACCCCTACTTCTGCCAAATCCCCAGCATGATGCTGAAACTCCCTTGCGGGAGGCCACTCGGGTGGGGGCACGTCTCAAACTCGTCAGCCAGGATTGGATTTTGTCTGGCCTGGATCCCTGGGTGTTGCAAATAGTATCCCAGGGATACAAACTGGAGTTTCAAGACATTCCTCCATGCCGATTTTTCAAATCGACCTTGCCAGTTTCTCCGCCAGAAAGAGAAGCAGTAACAGCGGCAATCCAAACATTATGTCAAGACCAGGTCATAGTGCTGGTACCGTTGTCACAACAAGGGAGGGGTTTTAATTCAAGCCTCTTTGTTGTTCCGAAGCCTGACGGCTCGGTCACACCGATCCTAATTCTAAAGGATCTGAATTGTTACCTAAAAAGGTTCAAGTTCAAAATGGAATCACTTCGGGCAGTGATTGCCAGTCTGAAGGAGGGGGACTACTTGGTGTCGGTGGACATAAAGGATGCTTACCTGCATGTTCCCATTTATCCTCCTGTCCAGGCTTATCTGAGCTTCGCAGTTCAGGATTGCCATTACCAATTCCAGATGTTACCTTTCGGTCTCTCCGCGGCGCCAAGGGTATTCTCCAAGGTGATGGCGGAGATGATGGTCCTCCTTCATCAGAAAGGAGTCAATATAATTCCTTATTTGGACGACCTCCTGATAAAGGCGAGATCCAGGGAGCAGTTGTTACAAAACATATCACTCTCTCTGTCAATACTCCAACAACACGGTTGGATCATAAATTATCCAAAGTCACAGTTGGAACCGACGACAAGATTGTCTTTTCTCGGGATGATTCTGGACACAGAAGTTCAGAGAGTATTTCTTCCGGTGGAAAAGGCTCTGGAAATCCAGAAAATGGTAAAACAGATATTGAAACCATCAAGTGTGTCGATCCATCAGTGTATTTGGTTGTTGGGGAAGATGGTGGCGGCCTACGAGGCCATACAGTTTTGCAGGTTCCATGCCAGAGTATTCCAGTGGGACTTGTTGGACAAGTGGTCGGGGTCACACCTACACATGCACAGAAAAATAATCCTGTCGTCAAAAAACAGGATTTCGCTCCTGTGGTGGTTGCACAGCTCTCGCCTGCTAGAGGGACGCAGGTTCGGGATTCAAGACTGGGTCCTGGTAACCACGGATGCAAGTCTCCGAGGCTGGAGAGCAGTCTCTCAGGGAGAAAACTTCCAGGGACGTTGGTCACATCAGGAAGCCTGCCTTCACATAAACGTTCTGGAGCTAAGAGCCATTTACAACGGCCTTCAAAAAGCGGTACATCTTCTTCAATACCGTCCCGTGCAGATCCAGGCAGACAATGTAACAGCCGTCGCATACATAAACAGGCAGGGCGGAACGAAAAGCAGAGCGGCAATGGCAGAGGCGACAAAAATCCTCCGCTGGGCAGAAAAACATCTACAAGCTCTGTCGGCAATATTCATTCCGGGAGTAGACAACTGGGAAGCAGACTTCCTCAGCAGACTCGATCTCCATCCAGGAGAGTGGGGCCTCCACCAAGAAGTCTTCACAGAGGTGACAAGTCTTTGGGGAGTTTGTCAAATAGACATGATGGCGTCTCGTCTCAACAAGAAACTTCAGAGATACTGTTCCATGTCGAGAGACCCTCAAGCAGTAGCAGTGGATGCACTGGTAACCCAGTGGGTTTTTCCATCAGTGTATGTCTTCCCTCCACTTCCGCTGATCCCAAATGTACTCAGGATCATAAGAAAGACAAGGGTTCGAGCAATCTTCATTGCCCCAGACTGGCCAAGGAGGGCTTAGCACCCAGATCTTCAGCAGTTGCTCATAGAAGATCCTCGGCCTCTTCCTCCTCGAGATGACCTGCTGCAGCAGGGTCTGTGCGTGTACCAAGACTTACCGCGGCTACGTTTGACGGCATGGCTGTTGAGCGCCGTATCCTAGCCAGGAAGAGTATTCCCGAGGAGGTCATCCCCACCCTTATTCAGGCCAGAAAGGGAGTAACGTCGAAACATTACCACCGTATTTGGAGAAAATATGTGTCTTGGTGTGAATCCAAGAAAGCTCACTTAGGACGTTTTCTCCATTTTTTGCAGGATGGTGTGGAGGCGGGCCTCCGATTGGGATCAATCAAGGTCCAGATTTTGGCCTTGTCAGTGTTCTTCCAAAAACAATTGGCCTCTCTTCCAGAGGTTCAGACCTTCGTGAAAGGGGTTCTGCACATCCAGCCTCCCCATTCGTGCCTCCAGTGGCACCATGGGACCTTAACGTGGTATTGCAGTTCCTTCAATCGGATTGGTTTGAGCCTCTATAAAAGATAGAGTTGAAGTTTCTCACTTGGAAAGTGGTGATGCTTTTGGCCTTGGCATCCGCAAGGCGGGTGTCTGAGTTGGGGGCCTTGTCTCACAAGAACCGTTACCTGATCTTCCATGAGGATAGGGCAGAGTTGAGGACTCGTCCATATTTTCTTCCGAAGGTGGTTTCACCTTTCCACATAAACCAACCTATTGTAGTGCCAGTAGTTACTGACACATTCACTGATTCAAAATCTCTAGATGTGGTTAGAGCTTTGAAAATCTATGTTGCTAGAACAGCTCGTATACGGAAAACAGAGGCTCTGTTTGTCCTTTATGATCACAACAAGATTGGCTGTCCTGCTTCCAAGCAGACTATTGCACGTTGGATTAGAAATACGATTCAGCAAGCTCATACTACGGCTGGATTGCCGTTGCCGACGTCGTTAAAGGCCCACTCCACTAGGAAGGTGGGCTCATCCTGGGCGGCTGCTCGGGGGGGTCTCGGCATTACAACTTTGCCGAGCAGCTACTTGGTCAGGGTCAAACACATTTGCTAAGTTCTACAAGTTTGACACCTTGGCCGATGAGGACCTAAAGTTTGGTCAATCGGTGCTGCAGGGTCATCTGCACTCTCCCGCCCGTACTGGAGCTTTGGTATAAACCCCATGGTCTTGATGCCGTCCCCAGCATCCTCTAGGACGTATGAGAAAATAGGATTTTGATAACCTACCGGTAAATCCTTTTCTCCTAGTCCGTAGAGGATGCTGGGCGCCCGTCCCAGTGCGTACTTTACCTGCAGTTTATTTATTAGAGTTACACAAGTTGTGTTATCTTGGTTTCAGCATGTTGCTGCAATTGGTTCATGCCTGTTGGCGTGTGTTATGTTGAATGCCATGTGTGCGGCATGGTTGAGGGTGTGAGTTGGTAGATATCTCACCACTAGTTAAGTAATTCCTTTCCTCGAAATGTCAGTCCCCCTGGGCACAGTTCCTACAACTGAGGTCTGGAGGAGGGGCATAGAGGGAGGAGCCAGTTCACACCCAATGAAAAGTCTTTAGAGTGCCCATGTCTCCTGCGGATTCCATCTATACCCCATGGTCTTGATGTCATCCCCAGCATCCTCTACGGACTAGGAGAAAAGGATTTACCGGTAGGTTATCAAAATCCTATTTTTTTGGAATGAACAGTTCTAGTCACTTCTATTATTTAGACATGATTATTTGCCTGCTATTAATTACTTGATTACTGTCTAGGAATCCGTAGGGGAACCTTTGTATGGTTTGTTTCATACATTAAACCAGAGGATACACAAAGGTCCAATAGATGCAGTAACCTGCAAAGCTCTTTATACTTTGAATGAGGACTGTCTGCTATGGCAAATTACAGAGTTTAGTAACGTGGTAAGTACTTCTTTACTAACTCATCTTTGTAAGACTTACATTTATTGATGTACCTACCTACATTTATATAATGTTTCACAGTATGTACAGCAAAGTTGCAAAAGGGTGGTACTCCACGGTTTTCTCAAAGCAAAACGAACAGTGGTGAAACCAAAATAGATCAACGTTTAAGATGCTTTATTCTTATATCTTTTGTCAGGATATCCTGACTTAGATATAAGAAAAAAACACCTGAAACTTTCATTTACATTGGTTTCACCAATGTTGGTTGCTTTGGAGTGCCACCCATTTTCACCTTGATATATAGTAGATAGGGTCCAAGTTGATATATATATATATATATATATATATATATATATAGAGAGAGAGAGAGAGAGAGAGTTAATATTTTAGATGATCTGTTACCTGGTAAAGCGGGAACAGTGATTAATATGGGTTTTTGACCCATATAATTTACCAGTAATTTACCACAGCTAATTGATCCCCGAGGGGGCTACCCAATTAGTATCCAGCAGTATTGTGGAATTTTTTTCACCTGCCCGTGCCAGAAGAAAAAACCCCCCCACTATAAATGACCCGTTATATCGCAATCTCAGCCACAAAAGCACATGGGTCTGGGAACTTATCCTGGATTTTATGTGTTTTGGGCTAAAACTGGATCTTTTTTTCAGACGAAAAAATGGGCTGTAATTGAATAATGACCATCGGGCAAAATCCTTGGTAAAAGCCCGTTTTTGTTTTTTTCATCCCAAAAAATTTCAGGGGTAATTGAATATCCCCCATATCATGTAGACAGGATCAGCATCATGTGCTTAATTATTAGGGGATGCAGGACAGAAGCCCCACCCACCCGCCCAAGCGTCCTGGTAACTAAGGAGCTGGGGATCAGAAGGGCATAGGTGTCCCGGTCACTGGAGACACAGGCCGCGGCCTTTAACAGTGCGGCCTGAGACAATTATACTGAATGAACTATCAGTATTTACTATATGTATATTTTTAATAGAAATGTGCAGTTTGTTTTTTTAGAAATCCAAACTCCCCCGAATTTAGGGGATCTGAGTCGTACAGAGTCCGAATTCAGAGCTTCTCTTGTGTCGGAACTCTGATTTAAGACCCAAATCTTGGATTGATTGTAAGTTCCTACTGTACCTCGTGATTTCAAATGCCATTTCACACAGGAGAGTGTGGTCAAAATTTACTGGAAATTAATGTTATTGATGTACTCTAGGAACAAACGTATGTCCAAATTACATAATTGAGCTGTTTTTATCAATTTTCAAGAAACCGAACCAAAACACTTGGGGGTGGTTTGCCAAAAACTGAAAACCAAAATCAAAACACTGTCAAGACTTATCAAGCCTTGGAGAGTGATACATTGCACAGTGATAAAGTACCAGCCATCCAGCTCCTAACTGCCATGTTACAGACTGGTGGGTATATTCAATGAAGTGCTGTTTTTCCTTTTTTTTTTCTCGTCGAAAAAAAACGTCACTAATTCGACACAGGGTATTAAATTGTGGGCATGTTTGCCCGTTTTTTAAGCCATTTTCACCCGTGCCATTTTACTTTTTTTTGTCAAATCGTCATGGGCGAAAATTGCGCCAAAAATGGGTGAAAACGCCCGCAAATTCGCCAAAACACATGTATTGGCGGTAAATTCTCCAATACACGCGGTTTTTGCCAGTGCTGGATTTTTCGACCAGAAAAACCGGCACTGGCATTGAATGTAAATTCGACCTAAAAATGGGCAAAAAGTGCCATTTTTTCGACTGGTCGAAAAAATGGCACTAATTGAAATACCTCCATGTGTGTATAAAAAATGACAGGAGTTGATTGGTTGCTACTTTATCACTCTCCAATTTATCACTCTCCAGTTGGGGCCTGAGGGTGGTTTTGGCAAAACCAAAACACAAGGGTTCGCGCACATCTTTTATTTTTAAAGGAGCCCAGACCATGCGCCACCCTATAAAATAATAACACTGATGAATGCTAGTAAATTATCTACACACAATTCAGAGCTCCAATAAAATAATGGATTCTCTAAATATTCAAACAGTGGCGTAAGTTCGTCTTAGTCGCCCGGAGGCATGATAAATGTTGGTGCCCCCTACATATACACACACATACCATATATAACTATCCGGCACTCAGGGTGAACAGTAGCAGCGTGCTCAGGTACCTTTCCCAATAGTAATATAGATACACATAAAAAGTGGACGCACTCCAAGTCAGTCATTACAATAAAAACAGATACCAGCATACCTTTATAGTACACCTACAGTGCTCCCTCAGCAGGTCTCGATGGAGATGCTTTGGCGCAGCGGTGTGCCGATATATATATAAAAAGCACACAAACACCTCATTCACTTAAAAGCACACACACGCCTCTTTCACTTAAACATACACACACGCCGCTTTCACTTTAACACACAAATGCCTTTCACTTAAACACACATGCCTCCTTCACTTAAAAACACACACACGCCGCTTTCACTTAAACACACCCATGCCTCTCACTTACACACACACACCTCTCACACACGCATACACGCCTCTCACTAACACACACACACACACACACACACACATGCCTCACACACACAAACACGCGCGCGCGCCACACACACACATTCAGAAATGGACACCCCTCCACCCCTCCATAAGGTAGCGTGTACCCAGACCAGGTGTGTGCTCTGTACATAGGTGGTCATTCCGAGTTGATCGCATAGCCAGCAACTTTTAGCTGCTGCTGCGATCAACTAGTCCACGTCTATGGGGGAGTGTATTTTAGCTTAGCAGGGGTGCGATCGCTTGTGCAGCCCTGCTAAGCAAAAAACATTTCAAGCAGAAATAGACCAGCCCTGGACATACTTACCCTGTGCGATGGATCCAGCGATGATGGGCCCGGCTTTGACTACAGACCTCCGCCCTCCGTTGTCCTGGACACGCCTGCGTTTTACTCACCACTCCCCGAAAACGGTCTCCAACGGTCCGGATCCGCTCTACCACGCCTCTTTCATGTCAATCTTCTTAGCGGTCGCCTCTGTGACCGATTCGGTCGGTAGGCGCGACGTAACCCGGTGAACGTCACGCACAGCGTCTGCCGCGCATGCGCATTCCGCAGCCGTTCGCACCGCAGCGAGAAACCGCTGCGTGCGAATGGGTCGGAATGACCCCCATAGTCCTGTAGAAATGCTCAAATGCCTCCTTTAATCCTTGCCTCTCACTTACACACACACATGCCTCTCACACACACACATACCTCACACACACACACATGCCTCACACTTATACACACACACCTCTCACACACTCACACCTCACTAACACACACACACGCCTCTCACTTACACACATATACACACATGCCTCTCACTTACACATGCCTCTCACTTACACATGCCTCTCACACATGCCTCTCACTTACACACACACACACATATGCCTCTCACTTACACACACACACACACACACACACACGCCTCTGACTGACACACACACACACACACACACACACATGCCTCTTTTACTTGGAACACACAACTTTCCTTAAAAACACACACCTCACTTAAAACATGCACCCACAAAACACATTTATCTTCCAACATTTATCAAAGCCCCCCCAGCATCCCCAACTACACCTTTCCCCCCACAGTGCAGCTTGAGGCCAGTGCCTACCTTTGGCTATCATCAGCCTGATGGAGGAGCAGAGAGTTTCACTCGGCTGGCTTGCTTAACCGGAAGGGCCCAGGAGGAGCTGCGCTCTGGAGCTCCCCCTAGCTGCAGCCAGTGCCAGCTCTGTATATACAGGAGGCAGCTTCCGTGTCACTGACACAGCTCCTCCGTCTGCAAGAATCATAAAAAAAAAAAAAGTAGCAGCGAGCGATCGTCAGCGGGAGACAGTGGAGGAGAAGTGCCCCCTTGAGGTCAGGAGCCCGGCAGCAGCCGACTCCACTGCTTCCCACAGTTCCGCCCCTGTATTCAAAGCCAATTACATAGTTATCACTACACCGCAGCCATTGACTAAAACAGCGTACAGTAAATATATTACTGTTTTTGTTATGACATAACATTACGTGTTACAAAACATTTACTTGCTTACATGGTTTTGGTTATTTATGTAGTTAAATAAACAGGAAACTCGCCTGTTTCGGGTATGAAAATAAATTACATTTACTTATTTATTTATGTATTTATTTATTTATTTATTTATTTATTTATTTGTGATGTCGATGCATCTATAAATCTAGCCTTGTGATTAATTTTATTTAATTATTTGTTTATTGCATCTTTCAGGAGATCAGTGTGTATTTTCCAACAACCTCAGAAGACCACCAAAGTGAGGAATACGTCAGTCAGTGTATAAAGGTCACTGTTTTGGACTGTGATACTATTGAACAAGTCAAGGAGAAAATTCTTCAGACTTTTCAGACTGTAAAAGGATATACTTATGGACTCCCCCTTTGTGATATGGGATTAGGTCAGTGGTTTCCAAACTTTTTTGAATCACGGCACCCTAGAATATCATAATTTTTTTCACGGCACCCCTAGGCTAAAAGTTTCTTATTGAGAAATTTAGAAAGAAATATTAAATTAAGTAGATTGTGTTTATATGTCAACCTTAGGCTCAATTGTGTGGTGAGGGACAAGATTTGCTTCTGTTTGTCCTCATATTTTATGACTGCAGTCACAAGCACTGGTTTTGCCTATTACATTGACCATAAATAATTTGAATTGGTCCTGGACCGCCAACCCAAGGCACCCCTGCAAGTGTCCCGAGGCACCCCAGGGAGCCACAGCACACAGTTTGAGAACCACTGGATTAGGTAATCACTTTCATATCCTCACACATTTGCAAAGTCTTACTGCAGCATGTGTGTAGCAGCACACCCCTCTAAAGCACTAGCCTAAACATACAGTATATAGCACCATTCCCCACCCCTGAGAAGTACATTAACTTTGTATTATAATACTGTAATTAATACATGACATCATTAGATAACGCATGATGATTGTGTACGACAATGGTTACATAAAGCCAGCATCTATAAGTTGTTTGTTTTTACAACCAGATGGAAGATTCCAGTGCTTGGCAAAACACCTCTGAACCAAGTTTTTCTTAGGAATGAATTCCAAGCTAGCATAGAATGCTATACATGATCTTACTGGCCCTTTAAGGCATCTAAAATTTGTGTAGTAAACTGAAAACATTTATAAGAGCTGCAGTTATATTACAGACAGCAGCCAATAAGTCACCTTCCTTACTTTGTCCTGCTGGACAATGGGGGTCATTCCGAGTTGTTCGCTCGTTGACGATTTTCGCTATATTGCGATTAGTCGCTTACTGCGCATGAGCAAAGTTCGCAGAGCGCATGCGCTTAGTTATTTTACAGAAATGTTAGGTTTTTTACTCACGGCATAACAAGGTTATTTCATCGTTCTGGTGATCGTACTGTGATTGACAAGAAGTGGGTGTTTCTGGGCGGAAACTTGCCTTTTTCTGGGAGTGTGCGAAAAAACGCTGGCGTTTCTGGGAAAAACGCGGGAGTGTCTGAAGAAACGGGGGAGTGTCTGGGCGAACGCTGGGTGTGTTTGTGACGTCAAACCAGGAACGAAACTGACTGAACTGATCGCAATGGCTGAGTAAGTCTCGAGCTACTCAGAAACTGCTAAGAAATTTCTATTCGCAATTCTGCTAATCTTTCGTTCGCAATTCTGCTAAGCTAAGATACACTCCCAGAGGGCGGCGGCTTAGCGTGTGCAATGCTGCTAAAAGCAGCTAGCGAGCGAACAACTCGGAATGAGGGCCAATATACAGTACATTATATTTGTCTTATTTTAAGCTTTAGTAGTTTTGGCGAATATACAGATGTGTTCACTCACATCTAGCCTCCTTGCACGTTAAACAGCCCTTTTAGTCATGCCATGTCGTGACTTGGTAGCACTAAGCGTCTTTTTGTGCAACTTTTTCATTAAAATGCATCTTATTCACAAAATGATGCTAATAGGAATTGCACACAGCTTTGGCTGATTAAAATGATATGTGGCATGCCTAGAAAACACTGTCAAGTAGCATTTTGTATGCAGATACAGGCGCGGTCACACACAGAATATAGGCAGAGCCTGCTTGTCCATCCTAGTCACATAACAATGTAAAAAAAAATGCATTATCGGCAAAAAAAAGCCGCCTGGCGCTAACAGAGTTGCATGGGACCTGTCAGTTCATCTCCCACTGTGCATGGGAGTTGCATGGGACCTGTCAGGCAGGATCAGTACGTATTACTGCCGGACGGAATCCCGGTGGTCGGAATACCGACACCGGGATCCTGACCGGCACAATCCTGACAGGGGGGCGAGCGCAATGCAGCCCCTTGCGGGCTCGCTGCGGGCACGGTGCCTCGCTACTCTCGGCACGCTAATTTATTCTCCCTCTATGGGTGTCGTGGACACCCACAGAGGGAGAATATGTCGGGATTGTGCTGGTCAGGATCCCGGTGTCGGTATTCCGACCACCGGGATTCCGTCTGGCAGGATCTTGACCGCATCCCTGTCAGGCATCTCCCACTGTGTGGCGTAATGAGGCTAGATGTATGAGGACACTTCTGTAATAGTAGCAGCAATGAAGGTGCATAGTACAACATATGATTTTTTTGCCATGTTACTCCAAACCACATATTAATACAAGTAAGATAGTGCAAGGTGTAAAATCTATAGTAGTATTTTTTTATCTAGTAGATCTGCATATTATTCTATTTATTTAATTACAAAATAAACCAATGACTAATAGCTTATGGAGTTTTGACAAGATAAAATTGGTTGTAACATTGTAAGCGCTAAACTGTCTTATTTGCATGTTGATTATATATATTTATATATCTATATATTTTTCTGCATTTTAAGAACTTCATCATGGTCAGACACATAAGGAACTATCAGACACAGATGATTCTACTATCATAGTGGAGAATGGTTTGAAAAGATTAAACACCATAAAACATTACAAGGTAATGGATTAGGAAATAACATGCACCCTGTAAAGTGACCAGAATGGTAGTCTGTATTTCATAGTTGCTTTCAGAACGGGGTTGGTAGTAGTTACTAGTATGCACAGTGCTATGAGTAGTGATTACTAGAATGTTCTCTGCATTATATACATGTTGCTGGCAGGGTCAAAACTAGGAGTTTTGTCACTGCGGGCAAGGCAGTAATTTGTCCCGCCCAATACAAAGTACACCACACAGTATTACCCCTTAGACATATTATGCCCCACAGTAGTAATGCACTTTATACACATAATGCTGTACAGTAATGTCCCATAATCAGAATGTTGACATATAAAATGTTGACAATGTCAGAATGTGAACATTAGGGTTATGCTGCAGGCTGGAGGGGTAGGGGAGGCACTAGAGAGAGGGTAGCGTTATGCTCTAGAGGGAGGGTTAGGTTTAAGAGTAGGGATTAGGGTTAAGGATTGGAGAATAATACTCACTGGAACCCTGGAGGATCAGAGTTCTGATCCGGAAGGGATGGTCACATGACCACCAGGACCTGGAAGCAGCATTGGAGCTGGTAAGTCACCACTGAGCCACCAGGGATGATATGTCTACATTCTAACATGTCAATATTTCATCAGTATCTACATGAATATCGACATGGTCAATGTCAACATTATTACCATGTCATCATTTTCATGTCTCCATGATGAATGTCTACATTATGACATGCTGACATTTCATACCACACCCACTGAATACTAGTCAGATGGAGCTGTGTTGTATATGATTACATCTCTGACATAAAATATTTTTATATAATGCACAGGCTATATAAAACCTTGCACGTATTAGAGGAGCCAAGCCCATGCAGTTTCCAACACATGGTATATTTTTCCATGGTGGTGTTGTAACCCGAATAAATGTTATTGTGTACAATGTTGTGATAAAAGAATTATCACATGCCCCGATGTTATCCCAGTGTTACTCTTCAGCAGTACTCTTGTTGCTTCCCCCTGCCCCTGTCACATCACAGCAAGTATTTTCCCCCCCCAGACACAGACAGTAATCAGACCAGGAGTTGTGCCAAAATAAGTTAGTATTTATTTATATTAGTGATGAGCGGGTTCGCATCCTTGGGATCCGAACCCGCCCGAACTTCACCTTTTTTTACACGGTTCCGAGCAGACTCGGATCCTCCCGCCTTGCTCGGTTAACCCGAGCGCGCCCGAACGTCATCATCCCGCGGTCGGATTCTCGCGAGATTCGTATTCTATATAAGGAGCCGCGCGTCGCCGCCATTTTTCACTTGTGCATTGGAGATGATCGTGAGAGGACGTGGCTGGCGTCCTCTCAGTTTCTATGTTCAGTGGATTGCAAATTGTGCTGCAAATATCTGTGCTCAGTGTACTGCAAGTGCAAATATCTACGTTCTCTGCCTGAAAAACGCTCCATATCTGACTGTGCTCAGTGTGCTGCAAATATCTGTGCTCAGTGTGCTAATTGCTTTATTGTGGGGACTGGGGACCAGCAGTATTATATAGTAGGAGGACAGTGCAGAGTTTTGCTGACCAGTGACCACCAGTATTATACGTTCTCTGTCTGAAAAACGCTCCATATCTGTGCTGCATTGTAGTATATAGTAGGAGGACAGTGCAGAATTTTGCTGACCACCAGTATAACTATATATATATAGCAGTACGGTACAGTAGTCCGCTGCTCTACCTCTGTGTCGTCAAGTATACTATCCATCCATACCTGTGGTGCATTTCAGTTTTGCACAGTTTGCTGACCACCAGTATATATAATATATAGCAGTATGGTACAGAAGGCCACTGCTCTACCTACCTCTGTGTCGTCAAGTATACTATCCATCCATACCTGTGGTGCATTTCAGTTATGCACAGTTTGCTGACCACCAGTATATAATATATAGCAGTACGGTACAGAAGGCCACTGCTCTACCTACCTCTGTGTCGTCAAGTATACTATCCATCCATACCTGTGGTGCATTTCAGTTTTGCACAGTTTGCTGACCACCAGTATATATAATATATAGCAGTACGGTACAGTAGGCCACTGCTCTACCTACCTCTGTGTCGTCAAGTATACTATCCATCCATACCTGTGGTGCATTTCAGTTTTGCACAGTTTGCTGACCACCAGTATATATAATATATAGCAGTACGGTACAGTAGGCCACTGCTCTACCTACCTCTGTGTCGTCAAGTATACTATAGTGCTTGATAATTATGACTCTAAAAAACAAAAGTTCAGTAAAATGACCCAAAAATCAAAATTAAAAGCGTCTGATGAGAAGCGTAAACTTGCCAATATGCCATTTACGACACGGAGTGGCAAGGAACGGCTGAGGCCCTGGCCTATGTTCATGGCTAGTGGTTCAGATTCACATGAGGATGGAAGCACTCATCCTCTCGTTAGAAAACTGCAATGCCACTCCTAGATGGGCCAGGTGTTTGTGTCGGCCACTTGTGTCGCTTAGCTTAGTCACACAGCGACCTTGGTGCACCTCTTTTTTTCTTTGCATCATGTGCTGTTTGGGGACAATTTTTTTGAAGTGCCATCCTGCCTGACACTGCAGTGCCACTCCTAGATGGGCCAGGTGTTTGTGTCGGCCACTTGGGTCGCTTAGCTTAGTCATCCAGCGACCTCGGTACAAATTTTAGGACTAAAAATAGTATTGTGAGGTGTGAGGTGTTCAAAATAGACTGAAAATGAGTGGAAATTATGGTTATTGAGGTTAATAATACTATGGGATCAAAATGACCCCCAAATTCTATGATTTAAGCTGTTTTTGAGGTTTTTTTGTAAAAAAAACACCCGAATCCAAAACACACCCGAATCCGACAAAAAATTTTCAGGGAGGTTTTGCCAAAACGCGTCCGAATCCAAAACACAGCCGCGGAACCGAATCCAAAACCAAAACCCGAAAAATTTCCGGTGCACATCACTAATTTATATGAACTCCACCATAGACATTAAGATGGGGCACATTCTTAAAGGAATGGAAAGAGTAAGGGTTCTTGAATTTAACGTATAACACATGTACAAGAACAAAAATTAGTCAAAATAACAAATAATGGATGGAGATAAAGTGGATGGAGATAAAGTACCAGCCAATTAGCTCCTAACTGTCATTTTTCAAACACAGCCTGTGACATGGCAGTTAGCTAATTGGCTGGCACATCCACTTTATCTCCATGCAAGGCTTAGTAAATAGACCCCACTGACACTAATTTGAATGGCTGCTCTCAAAACTGCATTTCTCTAAATCCTTATAAGGCACAGTATACTGGTCTGAAATATAACTAGGAGGATATTCTTTACCTAAATTAACAAGACGTTAAATATCTATAAAGCATACATACAAAATACCTACAAATTAGATATCTACATCAGAAACACCTAGACAGACCCACAGCAGCCAGTACTTCGTAAAACTAGTCTGTGCAGCGTGTAGTCAAAGTCAGTGGACTCAGTGATGATACAAAGAACAGGCTTTCTAATGTTGCACCTGCTCCACTGCTGCCTGTCAATATATAGTATGGCAGGCAGTGGATCAGCTCTGGAAAATAAGTCTGTACTGTAGTGTACATCACTGGCCTCAGAGTAGAGAGACTCTGGACTCTAAATAAATCAGGGGAGTGACAAGGATGGCACCGTGGCTTGGGGGTAGAAAAAAATAGTAGTGGCAGTACCTACAGGAGGCCCCAGGGCTCAGCTCACCATACCCACTGCGTTGGGGAATGTTGCCCTCACAGTGATAATTCCCGTAGTGACCCGGTGATTCTGTCAGGAGAATCAGAGGATCGAATCTGTAATCTGGGCTGAGGACGAAAGAAGCAGTTACGGGTGTCAGTAAAGCCCGGGGATCTGCCCTGGGTGGCAGGGGGGGCACAAGTGTAAGAAGAGCTGGCTCAGCTAGCCGGGGACCAGGCGCTTCTGATCAGGGAACAGATGACAGGAGGGGCATGTGGACGTGCCTCCCAGTCCCACGATTACTGACACCCAGAGACGGGTGAAGGTCTACACACTCAATGAGGACTGACAGTGGGACGACCGGGCACCAGCCATGTGTCCTCCAGCTACACGGAGAGACTGAAGGTATGTTGCTGCTGGTGAGGGCCAAGAGCAACAGCTCACTGCTGCTGGAATAAAAAATTAACTCCCGCACAGTTTACATGGCCACACAGACCGGGAGATGTGGAGGGAGATGTGTGCTCAACACATATCTCTCCCCCCGATCAGCACAGCGCGATGTGTGCTGAGCAAGGGGGGACGGGGGGGGGGTGCTCATTGCACCCAGCGGGTGAAATGAGCGACCTGCTAGATTGTGCCTGCATGCAGACCAATCTAGCACCGGCGATAGCTTCGCGCGGGACCACACATCGCTGTCACCGGCGCACCTACACACGGAGCGATGCTTAGGAAGTAGATGAACGTGTGTACCCCCTTACCAGAAGCAATAGGTAAATTTGCAGGTCTCCAGCATTAATCCCTTTAACACAAAAGTGGATAGAAACCTCTTTTCTTTTTCTTTTTCCTTTTCTTTTTTTTTTTTAACTATAGCTTTTTTTTTCCTTTTAATTTTGTATTCTACTATGCAAAATTTTTGTTGTTTTTTTTCTCCCCAAGATATAGACTGTATTGTTTTAGTAGCATATTAAAAAACACACTCATACATTTCCTGTCATTGGAAATAGCTTCTTTGTGGTCCAGCCATAGAAGATTGAGCAATATGGGAAATTTGGGCAGCACAGACAGTGTAATGGTTAGCATTACTGCCTCACAGCACTGAGGTCATGAGTTCATGTGTGCAGTCTACCATGCTTGCGTGGGTTTCCTCAGGGTACTCCGGTTTCCTCCCACAATCCAAAAATAAACACTGGTAGTAGGTCAATTGTCTCAGATAAAAATGAACCCTAGTGTGTGCATGTACATGTGTTTAAGGCAGACTAGATGGGACAAGTGGTTTTTATATGCTGTCAAATTCTATGTCTCTATGTACCTGGTGTGGTGTGTTGACCTGGGCAGTTCCTGGCAAGGGCTGTTGGGAACTGTAGTTAATTTTGAGTTTGTTCACTGAAGTGTGGTGTGGGGCTGGACACCAGTGCCATTAGGTCTGTGAGAGTCTCCAGGACAGGCACTGGCCACGGGGGCACACCACACCAAGTAATGCCACTACTATTTGATTCTACCCACTGGGGACATGTGGTACCGCTCGGTGACTCCCATCCTCAGCCAGGCCAGGCACTGCTGCATAATGTGTAAAGGGCACTACAAATGGGTGGGCATAATATGTAAAGGGTGCTGCTACTGTGGGCATGTGTTAAGAACACTACTATGTGGGCATAATGTATAAGGGGCATTACTACTGTGTGGGCACATTGTGTAAGGGACACTACTACTGTGTGGGCATAATGTGTAAAGGGCACTACTACTGTGGGCATAATGGGTAATAAGGGGTATTACTGTGAAGTGTAACGTTAATGAGGGTCGCTAGTGTGTGGCATAACATGAAAAAGGGACAATACTGTGTCGTGTAATATGCATAGGAGAAACTATTGTATGGTGTAATATGAAAATGGACACTACTATGCGGTGTAATGTAAGGAACACTACTGTGTGGCGTAAATTTGAATTGCGGGCACTATTGTGTGCCACGCCCATTCACCACATGAACACGCCCCATTTTCATCACACAGGTCTTCCTTATTTCATGGGGGTGGGGGGACTGGGGGGGTGCTAGCCCCTTACTTTGCCAGGGGCGCTCGGATCCCTAGATACACCCCTGGTTGTAGTCTTCAAACAGTCACAGTTCCTTGCAGCAAGCAGCAGACTGCAGAGGTGCACAATTCAAGTAATGCTCTCACATTTGCAGTTTATCACAGTGATGCTCGTGTTAGAAAAGCCTTGGCCACTTGCTTGTATTTGTTTCTGTAAACCTACAATCATGGCTGCTTAAGGTCCATCGCTCCAAATCACATATAAGCTCCAGTATACAGTATAACTACTTCATCACATGGAATATTTGAAAAAAATAAAGCACAAAAAGCAACCATAGTAAAAAAAATATATATTTTTTTTAACTGTCCTTGTGGTCCTTATTAGACAAACAAATTATCCCTAATGGGCTGGTGCTTTGCTTGTGGTTGACAGCCTTTCAGTATTTGATTTTTACGCTCTTGTTAATTATTTTCCAGATTGAGAATGGAGCAACCGTCAAAGTCATTTCAAGAAAAGCCTGTGGTTTACGAGGTAATCTGAAAACAAATATTGAGGATACATATGTATAACTAAATATTATCTTACTTAAAAATTAAACACCTTTTTATTTATACTAGCATTTGTCTGCAGCTTCGCTCGCGTGG
Organism: Pseudophryne corroboree; assembly: GCF_028390025.1. NCBI lineage: Eukaryota > Metazoa > Chordata > Amphibia > Anura > Myobatrachidae > Pseudophryne > Pseudophryne corroboree. The sequence goes on along the minus strand of NC_086449.1, from coordinate 533,678,709 downwards.
TTGTCTGTTATTGCTTAGCGAAACTAATTTTACAAAGACAGTAGTGGCATCTAATATTGTAATGCATATTTTATATTGTACACATCAATCACAAAATTTCTTTGCAAGCAATACTTGCAGTTTTTCCTTCTGAGATTAACACAAAAAGGTGCTTGAGGCTACTAACTGGTGAGCAAGCCATGTAAAGCTGCCCATGGTGGGAGAAGCAGCTGGTCCTGAGATCTATGTCTGCAGCCCTTAGTGTTTGCCCCTGCGACTTGTGGATTGTTATCGCAAAGCAGACTCTTACAGGAATCTGCAGGCACATCAATTGAAAAGGAAAATTGTGGAGATAAGGTGTATACGTGGTGCAAACACAGTCTCACCCGCGCCAGATCCATTTGGAATCTCTGCCTCAGTTAACTTTCTCTGCAGAGCAGTCACTTCGGCAGCTGAAATTCTGGCACGCGAACCACCACCACACCACCTCCAGCACCCGCTCCATCCGTCACTCAGTCCATGTGCCCAGTCTGCTCCCCACTTGTTGCGGCATGTGCAGCACATTTACATTTCCACGTTCTAGCAAGCAGACACTTTTGTCCCACTTATGCAAATGTTTTTAAACTATTTTATTTGCAACAAATGCATCCGGTATTAGAAAACATGCAAATGTTAGAAAAGGTAAATTATATACATATATAATAAATTCATTAATGAACAGTAAATATGTATTCAAAAATGTCAATATCAGGGATTTCTGATACATGATGAAGTTACCACAGAAAGTACCGGAATTTATTCTAGACTTTTTCTTTTTTTTTAATTCTAGCACTTAAATATGTATTTTTCAATGGCTCATGATGAGAAGCCATGGGCACCAAGTTCGTCCAGTAATTCACAAACCTAAACATGATCATTGTGTGGGGGGATTGCCTTTGGTGTGAACCTGGTGCTCTTTAGCCACTATATTGTTGCTTTATGTATTGTTTGCTATTTGGATGTCACATGCTTTACATTTTAACACTTTTAATCTTAATTTTAAATACACTTATATGAGAAATTGCACAAACTTCCTGGATATGATCCTAGAAATGGAGGCTAATGCCACAGTTAGATCTAACTACTGTAATTCAGTAGACCCAAACACATATAAACTCTGGAAATTGACTATCCCTAGATGTCAATTTTTACTGATTAGTTTTGTTCGCCGCCTACAGTGATGTGATGTTTTCTTTTTTGGTTTGGAAAAAGCATACTCTAAAGATATTTTAGACAAATTATGCAATGAGGTACTCGCTGTTGACAGATAATCTCTGTTACATATAAATAAGCAACAGAAAGAAAAGAGAAGACAAATACCAAAAATGAATTTACTGTAGCTTGTTTTCTTTAAGTCCAGACATAAAAAAAATATAATAAAAGCAAACAGTATATAGTTCACACATGAAAGACTATGAAAGGTCACTGTTAATAAACAATGGAATCAGGAGATGGTACCACTAGTCCAGTTTTCATACAAAAAGGGGAGGAGGAGCAATGAGGAAGGGTGAGATGAGACAGGAGATAGGCTGGTGGAGAGGATGTTCCACACTGAGAGTAGTCAGCTGGTGTGAGGTATCAGTTATGGCTAAAACCAAGTTGGGGAAAGGACCTCTGACATCACCAGGGGGAGGAGCAAGCTTCGAACAGGGTACCCAAAATGTACCCTCACGCACTCGCTCTGCTCCACTTCGCTCGCCATCAGGTTACTAAAGGGAGTAGTTGGCGCCGGCCTACTTCCTCCCCCTGACGTCAGAGGTCCTTTAGCCCAATTGATTCTAGCATCTACTGTGAGATATTGGTGGTGTAGGGGGAGCTGATTCCAGCCAGAACCAAAATACTCAAGCAAGTTGAAAGTGAAAGTTTTCTTGGTTAGGCCATGAGATCCCAGGGGTCCAAACTTTTTGAAAGAAAGCAGAGAAATTGATCAGAATGCTTACAATTAGCATTTATTTCTTAGTTCAACAGCTTTCCATGTAATATTAAGAAAATCAAACAGAAAATTATTCCATTCTTAACCCTTTTTCCTGTGGAGGACGTGTGGGGCTTATCCTTGTCCTGTGCAGCAAGGGGAAAAATAAACAAAAATCTATACCCCAGCAGTCCTAATGATAGGTGGTGACTCCCTGCAGCCGCAGTGTCAGATCGGGAAGTGGCTCCAGCGCACACACACAATTGAAAATGGTGGGGGGTGGGACTTTAGGTACCTCTAACCCTCATACACCACTACCTAGAAAAATGTGGGCACCGTCGTTTGAAAAAGGGATTCCCCTCTTTCAAACAAACAGTGTGTTTAAGATAATGTTGGTGATGCACTCGAAAAAAAATATATATAATCAAGGCATGGGGCAAGGCTACAAATCGCTAAGGTGAACCCATTTTAGAAAGATAATTATCCCCTCTTTCAAATGTTGGGGCCCCTTAGAACAATGTAACCCCATGCTATGGTAACTGTACATTTTTTATATATTGGGGGTAGTGCAATTTCTGCATGATCACCCCCCACCCACCCTTAATGACAGTTGCAACTGAGTTGGCACTCATATTTGAACGCAGGGAGTCCCCACTTTCAAATTATGTTGCCCACCAGTAGCTATTGTCAATATTATCCTGCGCTACAGAATGCAGACACTTTCCACATACTGTATGGGTGGGAGGGCATTATGTGCTCTATCTACTTATTAAACAGGGAAGTCTCCTCTTTCAAATGATGTGGCTCACTTAGCAGTTACTGTCTGGTGAGCATCTACCAATCTGGTGAATATCTTGGCATACATTTATTATACATTCACTTTAGTGATTGATAAGAGGATTGCTGTATAGTTTTCTTGCATTTGCTATTGGGCATCAATATGATTGCGAAGACCTTTTAATAAAGCATAAAAAAATTCACATCTTAAGTACGAAAAAAGAAAAAGGTTTTACTTAACACACACACACACACACACACACACAGACACACACACACACACGTATAATGAAGCTTGGTCAATGAATATATCAGCATTAGCAGAGCAAGATAAAATGTTGATGACAAACTGTTATTAATCCGCTATTTGCAACTGTTTCTGACCAGCTGTACATAATGGGGCTTACTCAGGCCCATAGGAGTCCTTGTCCCAATCTACATGTTTGCAATTGTGCAAACTCACCCTTACTGCCACCTACATGTGTGTAGCTATAATGGGTGCTGGGGGTGCCATTGCTATAGGGCCCAGAGGCTTCAATTCACTTGCACCCAAGTCCTAAAGTTGTCTTCCAAACTGTCTACCAATATGAATTGGGACACTACTGTGCAGCATTTTATGTATTGAGGGCACTGTGTGGCAAAATGTGAACTGGGGTCACTATGTGTCATAATGGGAACTGGGGGCACTATGTGTCATAATGGGAACCGGGGCACTATGTGGCGTAATGTGAACTAGGGAACTACTATAGGGCATAAGATGAACTAAGGCACTACTATGAGATAAAATGAACAAACATCAGCTGCAGAGAGAGGTGTTTCTCTACAATTTTGAGGCAAGGACCCCTTCAAAATGTTGATTTGGGGCCCACCTTATTCCACCTATACAGGGGTAAGCTGATGTAAGAGTCAGAAACATGCAAGGGCGCATATGTGTGTACCCATTTTTATGGACATGTGCAGAGGGATTGCATGCAAGAAGCAATGCGCCAACGGCATAGTGCTCACTTGGCTCCAGGTCTGTAAATAGATGACCAAGTTTAGAACACAAAAGCAGGCACAATTCAGTGGCTAGAGAGAACAAGCTGCTGCCTACCATCAGATAGAACGTTATTCTTCTGCATAAAATCACACTATACTTCATGCAGAATATGCATTTGGAGACACACCTTGGACAACAATAACAAGAAATAGGATCTCAGGCATGCTGGTGGCAGACGTTAAGACGCAACAGTGAACTACTGACGCAGGAGACAGCAGATAGCATAGGAAGCTAATATTACTACATAAGGAAGGACAAAGCCACAGACATGGTCCACGATAAGAATAGAAACCAGACACACTTATATTGCCTCAGTCAGATGTCAGACTTCTCTTTAGGGCTCATTTATGTAAAATTAAAAAAAAGAAAGCACACAACTGCTTTGTAGCAACAACTGTAACTGGCATGCTAACATAGTAGCGCTATTTACATATATATGTGTAAATAAGATACTGTCACATAACTGATCTCCTTGAGAGTCTCATTCCAGTGCTTTGTGGACCTTACTCAGTAAGTATTGGAAATTCTGCTTTTTAGCAGAATTTGCAATCCTTTGACTTGCATACTGGGGGCCGCCTATAGCAGGGCAAGGCTGCCCATCATACTGTCCGCCGCCCACCCACTGCGATCACGCTGAAATTGCGGCACGATCACAATTTCAGAGTGATCGCAGAAATTATGGAAGCCTCCTGCCAGCACTGCCTGGCTGCGACAGCAGGAGGCCTGGCGCCATATATAAGATCGGAGCGGCTGCGTGTGCCGCCCCAATAACTCCGCCTCCACACCCCCATTTTCCTGCCGCCCCCGCAATGCTCTGTCTTGGAAACGGAGCGTTGCTGCCCCGCGAACACCTCTGCCTGTCAATCAGGCAGAGGCATTTGGAGTTACTGCGGGTCACCGGTTGGATCGCGATTTGCAATCCAACCTGAATTAGCCCCTGTATCTTAACATCATTTTGTTGTACTTTCCATGTCAAAATTTAATGGCTGCCAGGGCATGTTGGCACTTGGAGAACTGCAAGAGCCAGCATGCCCTACCATCCTGGCCCCAATGAGACCTGTAATCTAAAAACCCCCACAAAATTATTATTTTTTCGATGTATATGTTTTAATGCTGTTCATCACTGCGAGAATGGTTTATCAGCCTCCAAACCAATGTTTACTGCATCCTCAAAATCACCAAACAATTGCTGAGATTTGCGGTGACTTAAAAGTTACTGACTTAAGGTGTGTACACACGGTAAGATCTTTTCTTCCGATTCTGACTATATAGTCAGAATCGGAAGAAAAGATAGTGCAGATCGCAAGGTGACAGTCACCTTGCGATCCCGATCCGATGCCGATGCGCGGCCCCGCGCGGTCGGCATCGGCCGAAAAAATAGGCTGTGCAGGCAAGTCAATCCTGACTATTAGAATCCTTAGTACTGTACATATCATTTTTCTGTTATTGCCATCATTGGTTAGTAGCATTATCATATTATCTGCATCCACGAATTCTTGGAATTCTTGTCTAGCTTATAAAATGTGTAGCTACAGTACAGGTAAAGTAACTGGTTCAACAATTTAAATAGCTTAACAGTTATTTACAGCGCACTAAACAGCATCATGTGAAAAGAGGAAAAAAAAATTTGTGAAAACATGAGTCATCACACACACTTGCTTCACAAGTTCAAGTTATCTTAGCGGAAAGTCATTTTGAAACAAACATTGTTTAATGATAAAAATAGTTTTATCTGTGGTTTCCTCGCAATCGCCAGTAAAGGCTCATGCACCTGCACCAAATGATGTCTAATCCTGGGGTTCGAATGGACCTGTACTGCAAAATGTTTGTTATGAGTTGAGTCACATTAATTTTGACATTGCCTACTACATTGGGGGGGTAATTCCAAGTTGATCGCAGCAGGAATTTTGTTAGCAGCTGGGCAAAACCATGTGCACTGCAGGTGGGCAGATATAACGGGTGGTCTTCAGTATGCCGGCGGTCGGGCTCCCGGCGACCAGCATACCGGCGCCGGGAGCCCGACAGCCGGCATACCGACACTTATTCTCCCTCGTGGGGGTCCACGACCCCCCTGGAGTGAGAATAAAATAGTGTGGCGCGCGTAGCGCGGCACCGTGCCCGTAGCGTGGTGAGCGCAGCGAGCCTGCAAGGGGCTCATTTGCGCTCGCCACGCTGTCGGTAAGCCGGCGGTCGGGCTCCCGGCGCCGGTATGCTGGTCGCCGGGAGCCCGACCGCCGGCATATCGTAGTGAACCCGATATAACATGTGCAGAAAGAGTTAGATTTGGGGTGGGTTATTTTGTTTCTGTGCAGGGTAAATACTGGCTGCTTTATTTTTACACTGCAAATTAGATTGCAGATTGAACACACCACACCCAAATCTAACTCTCTCTGCACATGTTATATCTGCCTCCCCTGCAGTGCACATGGTTTTGCCCAACTGCTAACAAAATTCCTGCTGCGATCAACTTGGAATTACCCCCAGAGTCGGTAAAGCTCTTTAAAATGCTATGTAGTTCTAATGTGCATTTATGTAACGAGGATGCAGCATCGGATCACTTGCGACACTATCGGCCAGCAAAGTGACCCACAACGTCACGCAAGCCGGCCCCCACAGCTCCTTCCAAGAGACTAGGCAATCTCCGTTGGGAGACAGAGACAAAAAGAAAATGGCTGACATCGCCGCCCCCAAACGGCTGCAGACGGTCAATCTCTTGACGTCTTCAGCTGTAGCGGCAATGCAGGACCCATACTGTACATTCGCATTACAGGTCCTGAACATGCCCAAAGTATAAGCTATCAGTGCTTTGTGTCTGATGCATCAAGTACTTTGGGACTTGAAACAGGCCCCTATACTGTACTGCAACTTTGAGGCACATAACTCTTTCTTGAAGCAAAGTCAGACCGCAGTACTGCACCCACAATGGACTTTATTCTCAACCCTTTTGTGCACATGACCAAAGCTTGGTACTAGCTTCATATTATATGACAAATTGTGCCATTCTGTACACCCCTTGTGGTTTCATTAATTAATAAAAAAAATAAAAATCATAAAATTGCAACCTTTTAGCCATGACATGTTTTATTATCATGGACCATTTTGCCTTAATATATATTCAGTAGCTGAACTGTTTGACCATACATATTTTCCTAAGTAGGAGTGTACCACTTTTGTATGTGCTTAAAATTATACATTTTACTAAAGCCTTCGGGCCATATGCAATTGCGGTTGAATTGCCGCAAATGTCGAAAAACGGGGCATTTTCGACAAAAAAAACCTGTCGAATTGGATTCGACAATGCGATACAGTACTTTTCGTAAAAAAACCTGCCGTTTCAGATTCGACTTTTTGCAATTCGACATTTTTAAAATTCGACATGTCTGCAATGGTAAAAATGCGGCTTTTCGACAAAAGTATATTCAATTGAAGAATGTCGATTCGACAACAGTGCTTTTCCACAGTCATTTCGTCAATTTCATTCCGCCTCATTTTGCTGGCGTGATCTAATAAAAATGTTTAAAAACATGTATTTTTGTGTTTTTTTTATTGCTAATAGCATATCTATTTTATATTAGAAGGGAATATCTACTTGGTTTGTCTATTTAGGAGCCACAAGTATTATTTAATATATTTTTTAAAAGAATATATATTTTTTTTTACTGACTAAAATAATATAGAGATCGGTGCATGTTTTTCAGTGGGAAGGGGTGGGAATGGGTTAAAAATCCTGAAAAAAAAATGCGTGGGGTCCATCCTCCTAAGCATAACCAGTCTTGGGCTCTTTGAGCCGGTCCTGGTTGTAAAAATACGGGGGGGAAAATGACATGGGATCCTTCGTATTTTAACAACCAGCACGGGGCTCTGCGTCCGGTCCTGGTGCCAAAAATACAGGGGACAAAACACGTAGGGGTCCCCCGTATTTTTAACACCAGCACCGGGCTCCACTAGCTAGAGAGATAATGCCACAGCCGGGGGACACTTTTATACCGGTCCCTGCGGCCGTGGCATTAAATCCCCAACTAGTCACCCCGGGGTACCCTGAAGGAGTGGGGACCCCTTAAATCAAGGGGTCCACCCCTCCAGCCACCCAAGGGCCAGGGGTGAAGCCCGAGGCTGTCCCCCCCATCCAAGGGCTGCGGATGGGGGGCTGATAGCCTTGTGTCAAATAAAAGAATATTGTTTTTTGTAGCAGAACTACAAGTCCCAGCAAGCCTCCCCCGCAAGCTGGTACTTGCAGAACCACAAGTACCAGCATGCGGGGGGAAACGGGCCCGCTGGTACCTGTAGTTCTACTGCAAAAAAAATACCCAAATAAAAACAGTACACACACAGTGACAGTATAACTTTATTACATACATGCACACCGACACACACATACTTACCTATGTTGACACAAAGTGTCAGTCCCCTTCTCCACGTAGAATCCACGGGTTACCTGTAAATAAAATTATACTCATAACACTCCAGTGTAGATCTGCCCTCTTCAGAGTTTGTAATCCACGTACTTGGCAAAATAATAAAACGCAAAACACGATCCACGCACTGAAAGGGGTCCCATGTTTACACATGGTACCCCTTTCCCCGACTTCCGGGACCCCCCCCGTGACTGCTGTCAAAGAGGGTCTCTTCAGCCAAGCAGGGAGCGCCACGTCGTGGCACTCTCCTGATTGGCTGTGCGCGTCTGAGCTGTCTCAGTATGTGTGGTATGTATGTGTGTGTCGGTGTGCATGTATGTAATAAAGTTGTACTGTCACCGTGTGTGTATACTGTTTTATTTTGGGTGTTTTTTTTGCAGTAGAACTACAGGTACCAGCTGGCCCGTTTCCCCCCCGCATGCTGGTACTTGTGGTTCTGCAAGTACCAGCTTGTGGGGGAGGCTTGCTGGGACTTGTAGTTCTGCTACAAAATACAATATTCTTTTTTTGGACACTTGGCTATCAGCCCCCCATCCGCCGCCCTTGGATGGGGGAGGACAGCCTCGGGCTTCACCCCTGGCCCTTGGGTGGCTGTAGGGGGGGAGCCCTTGATTTAAGGGGTCCCCTCTCCTCCAGGGTACCCCGGCCAGGGGTGACTAGTTGGGGATTTAATGCTACGGCCGCAGGGACCGGTATAAAAGTGTCCCCCGGCTGTGGCATTATCTCTCTAGCTAGTGGAGCCCGGTGCTGGTGTTAAAAATACGGGGGACCCCTACGTGTTTTGTCCCCCGTATTTTTGGCACCAGGACCGGACGCAGAGCCCGGTGCTGGTTGTTAAAATACGGGGGGATCCCATGTCATTTTTTTTCCTGTATTTTTGCAACCAGGACCGGCTCAAAGAGCCCGAGGCTGGTTTTGCTTAGGAGGGGGGACCCCACGCAATTTTTTTCAGGGTTTTTTGAACAGTTTTGTGCCGTCCATGAAGTCGAATCCAGGACGCACACTATCGTCAATTGGTCCGTTTTTCGACAGCGGGACTGTCGAATCCGTTTTTTATTGAATATGTCAAATTCGGGTCCCGGCGGCCGGGATTCAACTGTCGAATCCAAAAACGGTCGAATTCCAGCCGGAATTCGACCGCAATTGCATATACCCCTTCATATATACTTGGTAGCAAAGTAAGATATAGGATGTCAGTTTAGATCTCTGTACACTATAATGGGATTCTCTGGGTGCATATGCATTTTTGTCTACTTATAAGGAAAATACTCCATGCTTTTGAATACAGCACATAAATACTGGGCAGCTATGATTTTAAGTTAATCTGATGTTTCACCCCATCTGCATATTACAAATTTGCCAGGATCCAGTCTTTAGGTCGACAGTAAGTAGGTTGACACTGTCTAGGTCGACCACTGTTTGTCGACAGTAAGTAGGTCGACATGGTTTCTATGTCGACAGGGTCTCTAGGTCGACGTGTTCTAGGTCGACATGACAAAAGGTCGACATGACTTTTTCAGATGTTTTTAATTTTTTGAACTTTTTTATACTTTACAATCCATGTGGACTAAAATTGGGAACGGTAACCTGTGCCGAGCGCAGCGAGGCACCTTGCCCGATGCATGGCGAGTGAAGCGAGCCATACGAGGGGACATGGTGGTCAACCTAGACACTGTCAACCTAAATCTAATCTACTTAACATACCACACCCAAATTTGCCTGCAGCAGTGCACATGGTATTGCCCAGTGGCAAAATGACACTCCCTAGCTGGATTTACTCCTAACGCTAATAACCATGGGAATGTCTTAGGGTGTGAGAGTCAGGAAGTGATAGATTTTGTGAGAGTTCTCCTGTTACATCCTCGCTTAAAATTTAAGCCATCTAGTATCAAGTTTTACAAGTAGTAAATAGTCTAGTAACAGGTACTATCCATCTTAGAATTCACCGCTCTTGCAATGTATCATCCACAGAACTGTTTTCTTCAGCAACGTGACATGTAAGCAGTAAGGGCTAAGATATTTACTTGAATGTTGCATCTGTATAATACTGTACTTAATACAGAGTATGCATGTTTTGCAGATACTGAATATTCCACTGGTTATATCCATTTGGTAAGTAGATGTAATATTAGAAATTCTATTTTGTGTTGCACAATTAGATATTTAACTCAGCTTTAACATTTTTAGATTGCACTTAAGGTTGCCACTCACAAGGGCTACATTGAGGGGTGTGGTTGAGGGGAAAATGTCACTGTTGGTTATAGGCATATCTCCCAACTGTCCCAATTTTTGCGGGACAGTCACGTTTTTTTTGGTCTGACCCGCTGGCCCTCCCGCGGGCCACAGTGTCCCGCGATGGGGGTGGGGGGCAGTTGGAAGGCTCCTGATCAGTCCCTGCTCTGCTCAGTTCAGAGCAGAGCAGCGGTGAATAGACGCTGTGCGCACAGCATCTATGCCAGTGAGGCAGAGGGACTGGGGGCATCCCAGCAGCTCACAGAGCGCTGGCCATGCCCTCACTGTGACGGAAATGGGAGGTGTGGCTCACGATCGTGTCATTCACACAAAGCCACACACCCTTTCCATTAGACCACACACCCCATTTTTGGCACCGCACGGCCACATAATAATGCCCGTTGCCCATATTTTGCGGGTGGGTCTGGGCTGTTTTTGGGGCGGCCGTGTTATTGCTGCGACAGATAAAATGGCCGACCTACACCTGCCTTCGCAGCCAGGCTGCGCAGGCAGGGAATCATCCCTTAAATTGCGGGGACAGCAATGCGATCGCAATTGAATTGCGATCGCATCACTGACGGCCTTTTGCATTCTGGGCTGCCTTGCCCTGCGCTGGGTGGCCCCCAGCATGCGATCTCAAGCTGTTGCAGTTTTGCTAATTTACTGATACTGAAAAGGTGCCATCGTTTGATATCAAAGCCAAGAGAAGGATGTTCCAACTGCTTGTTCACAAAGTTTGATCTAAAGCTATATTGTAGAATAGCTGTATGACTACTTATGTTCTAAGCATATTTATTTATATATTTAGGAGTCACTGGAGTCTGAAGATAATGGGGATCTGCAAAACATGGAAAATAAAGGCAAACAAAAGTTTAAAGTAAAGGAATTGTATCTGACAAAACTACTTTCTACTAAGGTATTTCTAATAGCAAAATATTGGGACATTATTGCAAATTATTCCCTATTGATATTTCCATCAAGGCCTGGATAATGACAGAAAAATATTATTTACTGAAAGAGTTGTTACTGCTTGAGGCAATAGTCCAGAAGTTATACAGTAGTTGAAATAACAGAAAAGGACTTCATGTAAATGCAGGTCTATTACCAAATATGTAATGATAGGCATTCTACAGATGCAAAGCACGCTTGTTTTACTGAGGGTCACCCCTTATCCCCCTGGAATGTAATGTTCAGGGTACCGCAGGAGCTATATGTGAATACTCATCCAAAATGGTGACCTCCAGTATGGGCTTCCCCAAGATGGCTTTTGTCATTAGGAGACCCGCAGCTCCGTCTGGGGGTGACACAGCAGCCAGAGATGTGAGGTGGTGGAAACAGTGCCCCAGAGGGTATAAAGGGAGCTCATTTGGCTCCAAAACCAATTCCTGCAGTAGTGGAGAAGAAGCTTAGCCGTGAGGATGATAGCACAGTTAAGGTCAGGACTGTCTGGGTGCGTGGCTGCTGGAGAGCGAACCCTGTGATGGCTGTGCAGCGGACTGTAGAAAGGAGCAGCCCACATCTCTATCGTGCAGAGCGAGATAAGAGGAGATGACACTGGCCCCTTGGGAAAGCCAGCTCAGTATTTGCAGGACTGGGCATTTGCAAGTTAGTCCCTGGACCAAGATAAAGATTTCGGTTCCTGGCGAATGTTGCAGAGAGTATCTGAAATCAAGAAAGAGATGACTATTGTTATTTTACATTACTTAGAAACCAGGTGACTTTATTGTATGTAACTATCTCTGCTGAGAGCTATTTCTATCTGTTGTCTTACTGCAATTTTAAGGGATTGTCTACTGCTGGGGCATCGGGAGGAAAAATTAGAGAGCGGTCTGGATGCTCCAGGTGGCTGTAAACACTGCAGGGTGCATGCCCCAAGCATTATTTGGACACTCTAAGCAGCACTACACTCTGACTGGTTGTGAACTGTAATCTCAGACTTAAAGTTCTTGTGAAATGTCAAGGCACAGAACCATATATAAACAGCACTGCATACTGAAGAAGACAGCATGTTCACTTCCTTCACAAACTCATTATGGAGCTCAATAGTGACCACTGGAGAGCCATGATCTTCCACGACTGCAAGAATAGTGTTAGGCGCCGGGGTCCGCTCGTCGGTGTGGCCCGGTACCTAGCAAGCAGGGACGCCGTACGCGTACAGCCGCCGGCTCCCTGGCAACGCTAGACGCCGGGCGCACTGAGCCGCACGGACCCTAGCAACGGGGACGCCACTGGCGGACCGCGTTCCCCGTTGCTGGGTCCAGTTAAAATGATTGTGCACCTGTTTCCTGGCCGTGCAGCAAGGCAGCTGCACGGCATTTATGTAATCAGCCCTGTCAGCAGCTGATTGGAGGACTCCTGTTTATATGCACTCTCAGGGCTTCTCACAGACGCCGGTAATAGCTTCCTGCATGCTGTCCTTGTTTGCTGAGAGTCTGTTTCCAGTCTTGCTGTATCCGGTCGTTCCAGTCTCCAGTAGTCCTGTACTCGGAAGTTGTCATCTTGTTCCTGGAGTCCTGACTGATCACCGTTTAACATCCAGTGGTGTTCGTGAGTCGCGGCTTTGCCGTGTGTTGCGGCTTGGCCGCTTTACCATTTATTATTTGTGTTTTGGAGCATTTTGCGGAGGGTTCCGCTTCCACAGGTCCACTCTGGTATCCGGCGGTGCTGGGTAGGAGTATTGGACAAGTGGATTTTTGGTTGTCCTTTTCCCTGGCGGTTTTTCAGCACATACTTCAGGTCTTTGCTAGTTAGCTTGTTGCCCCTGGCCTGTTGTCAGTCAGAGGTCCTCTTGTTATCATCCTGCCTCGGATTTCCCTTTGTCTCTCATTAAGACCGGGGGGCACCGGAGTTGGGCAGACATAATCCGCCCTTCAAACGTGGCTGCCAAGGGCTCAAGAAACCATAGTCTCGCAAGGGATTTCCGATAGCACGGGTGAGACAATAGAGTTAGGGCGCCAGGGGCAACTAGTCTTTCCTGCTCCCGTTACCAGCATTCCATTCCAGCGCTCTGGTCATTGTCATAAGATCTCCTCTGGTCAGGAGTGCTGAAATCATAACATTATTACCGGCCACACCAAAACTTAAAATTAAACGGGGTTTAATTTTTTTCTCATTCAGTTTTGTAAGAGTTTATCGGCCTCATGAATCCAACAGGTTTAGGGCCAAATCCTGGTCAGCTCTTAGTCAGCCAGATTCAAGAACTTACTCAGATGGTTCAGGATCTTTCCCTTCGGGTGAAGTCGCAGGAAGATCTTTTGCGAACTTCCCCGAAGGTAGTCCCTGAACCAAAGATGCATTTGCCTGACCGTTTTTCTGGTGATAGGAAAGAGTTTTTTAATTTTAAAGAATCCTGTAAACTTTATTTTCGTTTAAGACCGATCTCCTCGGGTACTGAATCTCAGCGGGTTGGGATTATTATTTCTTTGCTCCAGGGGGATCCTCAGACCTGGGCATTTGGTTTAAAAGCAGAGGATCCGGCCTTGTTGTCAGTAGACGCCTTTTTTGGGTCTTTAGGGCTATTGTATGATGACCCTGATAGAGAGGCATCCGCTGAAGGTCAGTTGCGCGCTCTCAGACAGGGTAGGAATCCTGCAGAGGTTTATTGTACGGAGTTTCGCCGTTGGTCGAACAACTGTGGCTGGAATGACCCAGCCCTGCGCAGTCAGTTTCGCCTCGGCTTATCAGAGTCTATAAAAGACAGTCTCCTTCAGTATCCCACTCCTGAGACTCTCGATAAACTCATGGAGCTTTCTATTAAGATTGATCGTCGTCTCAGAGAGCGGAGGGCTGAAAAAGGAGCACCTGTCAGGTCAACTCCATGTGTATATTCCATTCCTGAGGACGTAGAGGAGCCCATGCAGATGGGTCTCTCCCGGCTGTCTCCTGAAGAAAGAGCCAGAAGGCAAAACTCTGGTCTTTGTTTGTACTGTGGGGGTAAGAGACATTTTGCTCGTAATTGTCCGAACAAGTCGGGAAACGCCTCGACCAGGTGAATTGTGAGGGGGTTCACCTAGGTCTGCAGCTTATCTCCTCGAATAACTCCCTTTTAGTCCCAGCTAAAGTTTCCTTTGGCAGCCTCAGTTCCTTGGTGTCGGCTTTTGTTGACAGTGGAGCTGCAGGAAACTTTATGGATTTAACTTGGGCTAAGGCCTTAGGCATTCCTCAGTTATCTTTGGGTAGGTGTGTCACCATGCATGGCTTAGATGGGAGTCCACTGTCCAATGGGGTTATTTCCCTCTGTACACCCCCTGTACTACTTACGGTAGGAGCTCTTCATTCTGAAAAAATCGAGTTCTTCCTTACCCATTGCCCAGCAGTTCCAGTGGTTCTGGGTCACCCTTGGCTGGCCTTTCATAATCCCACCATTGATTGGCGGTCGGGGGAGATTTCACAATGGGGTACCTTCTGTGATAAGGAATGTATTACGTTTCCAGTCAGAATAGCAGCTGCCATTCCTGAACTCATTCCCGTGGAATACCAAGAGTTTGCTGATGTGTTCTCCAAGGGCAATGCAGACATTCTGCCTCCACATCGGCCTTATGATTGTGTGCTATTGAGCTAATTCCTGGTGCCGCATTGCCAAAGGGAAGGTTATATGCTTTATCCGGGCCAGAAACTGCGGCCATGAATGATTATGTTAAGGAGAGCCTAGGGAAAGGATTTATTAGGCCATCAAAATCTCCTTTAAGTGCAGGCTTCTTCTTTGTGGAGAAAAAGGATGGCTCGCTTAGACCTTGCATTGACTTTAGAGCCCTGAATAAAATCTCATTAAAAAATACTTATCCTCTGCCGCTGATTTCTGTCCTCTTTGATCAGCTGCGTTCGGCTGTGATTTTTTTTCTAAAATTGACCTAAGAGGAGCGTATAATCTCATCCGAATCAAGTCTGGAGATGAGTGGAAGACGGCCTTCAGTACTTAGTCGGGTCACTACGAGTACCTGGTGATGCCGTTCGGCTTGTCTAACGCTCCAGCAGTTTTCCAGGACCTCATTAACGATGTGCTCCGTGACTTCCTAGGGAAATTCGTGGTCGTTTACTTAGACGACATCCTGATTTATTCTGACTCAATTGAACAACATGTTACCCAGGTGCGTCAGGTTCTTCAAAAGTTACGTGAGAATCATCTATATGCCAAGCTGGAGAAATGTGAGTTTCATGTCACGGAGGTATCTTTTTTAGGGTACATTATTTCCCCTCGGGGATTTTTCATGGAACCTAAGAAGCTCCAGGCCATCCTTAGTTGGGCGCAACCCACCAATTTAAAAGCAATTCAGCGCTTTTTAGGGTTTGCGAATTATTATAGGAGGTTCATTCATTCTTTTTCCGACCTGGTTGCTCCCATTGTGGCTCTGACAAAGAAAGGAGCGGATCCTACCAACTGGTCGCGTGAAGCTGAGTTGTCCTTTCGGGCCCTGAAACAAGCTTTTGTCTCGGCTCCAGTCCTCAGACATCCCAATCCAGAATTGCCCTTCGTTGTGGAGGTTGATGCCTCGGAGGTTGGAGTGGGGGCTATCCTATCTCAAAAGGATCCGGAGTCTCTGGAACTACATCCTTGTGCCTTTATGTCCAGGAAATTCTCCTCCGCTGAATCCAACTATGACGTTGGTAACCGGGAGTTACTGGCAATAAAATGGGCTTTCGAGGAGTGGAGGCATTGGCTGGAGGGAGCAACACATACTATTTCAGTATTGACTGACCATAAAAACCTGCAATACATCGAATCAGCTAAGCGGCTGAATGCCCGGCAGGCTCGTTGGGCTTTATTCTTTACTCGTTTCAAATTTATTATCACTTTCAGGCCAGGTTCCAAGAATACCAAGGCGGATGCCCTGTCACGCAGTTTTCTTCCGGTTCACAATAACAGTCCTGTTACTCCCATACTTCCATCTTCAGTCATTTGGGCAGGCCTCACACAAGATTTATTTACCCAGTTAAAACAGCTTCAACACCAAGCTCCTGGAAATACTCCTGCTGGTCGTCTTTACGTCCCTGAGTTTTTGAGAGCTACTGTTTTGACTGAGTTCCATGATAACAAAGTTTCCGGGCATCCGGGGATCTCTAAGACTTTGGAGTTAGTCTCCCGCTCAGTATGGTGGCCTGGTCTTTCTAAAGACGTTAAGGAGTTTGTTTTTTCATGTCAGGTTTGTGCACAGCATAAGGTTCCCCGTTCCTTGCCTATCGGGCAACTTATGCCCTTAAATGTTCCCCTCAGGCCATGGTCTCATATTTCCATGGATTTTGTGGTAGACCTTCCCCTTTCAGCCGGATTCCGAGTCATATGGGTGGTAGTGGACCGTTTTAGCAAGATGGCTCATTTCATTGCTCTTCCCCGACTGCCATCTGCCCAAGGTTTGGCAGTTTTGTTTCTCCGCCATGTTTTCAGACTTCATGGGTTGCCCACTGATATTGTTTCTGATCGGGGTCCACAATTCATTGCACAATTCTGGAAGTGTTTTTGTGCTTCATTAAAGATGAAATTGTCATTAACATCCGGTTACCACCCCCAATCCAACGGGCAAACCGAGCGAGTTAACCAATCATTGAAACAGTATTTGCGTTTGTACTCAGCCAAACTCCAGAATGATTGGTCCGAGTTTCTTCCATTGGCGGAGTTTGCTTACAATAATTCTTGTCATTCCTCCACTAATGTGTCTCCATTCTTTTCAGTTTTTGGTTTTCACCCCAGAGCTAATTCTTTTTTTCAACATTCCTCAGTTTCCTCGCTAACCTTAACCTCCCATCTCAGAGCCATTTGGAAAAAAGTGCACCTTGCTCTCAGAAAAGCGGCCTTTCAAGAGAAAATTTTTTCTGACAGGCTCCGACGTCCTTGCACTTTTAAGGTGGGAGATAGGGTATGGTTGTCGACTCGTAACATTAGACTTCGACAATCCTCGGCTAGATTGGGACCCAAATTTATTGGACCATTTCATATTATTAAAAAAGTCAACCCAGTTGCTTTCCGGTTACGTTTACCAAGATCTCTCCGGATTGGAAATACGTTTCATTGCTCCCTGTTGAAACCATACGTTTCTTCCAGTAGATTTCCTCGGAAGATCTCTCAGGGAAGATCTCCAGTGGATGTACAGGGACAACAGGAGCTCCTGGTGGAGAAGGTTCTCGATTCCAAATTGTCCCGGGGCAGGCTTTATTTTCTGGTTCACTGGAGAGGCTATGGTCCAGAGGAAAGGTCTTGGGTCCTGGATAAGGATCTTCATGCCCCGAGGCTCAAGAGGGCATTTTTTCGGGAATTTCCTCGGAAGCCTGGCTTTAGGGGTTCCTTGACCCCTCCTCAAGGGGGGGGTACTGTTAGGCGCCGGGGTCCGCTCGTCGGTGCGGCCCGGCGCCTAGCAAGCAGGGACGCCGTACGCGTACAGCCGCCGGCTCCCTGGCAACGCTAGACGCCGGGCGCACTGAGCCGCACGGACCCTAGCAACGGGGACGCCACTGGCGGACCGCGTTCCCCGTTGCTGGGTCCAGTTAAAATGATTGTGCACCTTTTTCCTGGCCGTGCAGCAAGGCAGCTGCACGTCATTTATGTAATCAGCCCTGTCAGCAGCTGATTGGAGGACTCCTGTTTATATGCACTCTCAGGGCTTCTCACAGACGCCGGTAATAGCTTCCTGCATGCTGTCCTTGTTTGCTGAGAGTCTGTTTCCAGTCTTGCTGTATCCGGTCGTTCCAGTCTCCAGTAGTCCTGTACTCGGAAGTTGTCATCTTGTTCCTGGAGTCCTGACTGATCACCGTTTAACATCCAGTGGTGTTCGTGAGTCGCGGCTTTGCCGTGTGTTGTGGCTTGGCCGCTTTACCATTTATTATTTGTGTTTTGGAGCATTTTGCGGAGGGTTCCGCTTCCACAGGTCCACTCTGGTATCCGGCGGTGCTGGGTAGGAGTATTGGACAAGTAGATTTTTGGTTGTCCTTTTCCCTGGCGGTTTTTCCGCACATACTTCAGGTCTTTGCTAGTTAGCTTGTTGCCCCTGGCCTGTTGTCAGTCAGAGGTCCTCTTGTTATCATCCTGCCTCGGATTTCCCTTTGTCTCTCATTAAGACCGGGGGGCACCGGAGTTGGGCAGACATAATCCGCCCTTCAAACGTGGCTGCCAAGGGCTCAAGAAACCATAGTCTCGCAAGGGATTTCCGATAGCACGGGTGAGACAATAGAGTTAGGGCGCCAGGGGCAACTAGTCTTTCCTGCTCCCGTTACCAGCATTCCATTCCAGCGCTCTGGTCATTGTCATAAGATCTCCTCTGGTCAGGAGTGCTGGAATCATAACTATAGTCTACAACAGCAAGATTGTTTTGAGCGACTGCAAGCTGCTTTTGGGGAGGTAGCACTGTCCCGACCCACTGTTTGAGTGGGTTGCAGAATTTTGGCGCAGGAGACAGCCCCTGGAAGATGAGTATTGCGGCCGACCTGTGTTCGCCTTCATCGAGTACAATGTTGCCTGAGCATGGTTTCTGCAAACTGGCAGCCTCATCAGCTGACTCCAGAGCAGAACGAGACTCAGGTGACTAAGTGCCACAACATGCTGGCAAGGTTTGATGATGGTCACTCAAACTCTGTCAGGGAGATCATCAGTGGTGATGAATACTGGATCTACAGTTTCAACCCCGAGACCAAATAACAGTCAGTCGGTCCCAGTACCAAAATGAGGACAGCGTGGCCAAGCAGTTTATGTGGCCAAGACTGGTCATGTAGCTTCCGTACCACTTGTGCTGCAGTACACCATAACTGGAAATTGATACGCAAACTATTGCCTGCCACAAGTGCTGCAAGCCATTTCCAAGTGCCATTCAGGAACTCGCAATCATTGTGCCCTTCTTCATCACGACGACAATGCACCTGCCCAAAAGTAGTGGATTTTTTCATCCATGATTGAATCCAGAAGATTAGTCTTCCGCCATACAATCAAGATCTGTCCCTCTGCGACTTCTTTGTGTTCCCACAAATCAAGTGCAGGTTGCGTGGGATTCATTTTGAGCCACTGGAAGCTGCAGTGGAGGCCTTCATCCAGCATGTAGAAGATATACCTGCTTTGGACTGGCCCAGCTGCATCACCAAGTAGCTTGCATATGCCCCTGGCAAATACTTTGAAAAAATGTAATGTTCACTTTGTAAATATACTTTGTGCATCTGTAAACTTATTGCTCACCCCTCGTATTTTATATTTTGTATGGCACATAAATATTTCTATTTTAAGAAATGGGAATTAAAATATGCTACTTGAAGTGAATGCGGTGTGATGTTAGGCGTTACAAGAAGGATGAATGAGGGTGAAAAGAGCAGCTAGTGTAGGAATGTCAGGGTAAGAACATCAATGTACCATAAGCATATTCAGTATGAACAAATGCATATACTGACCAGTACAGTAAAGCATAGTTGTGCATAAATAGGTGCACTAGTAAATTAATGGAATTCATTTTGTAATCCTTGGCAGTGCTTCTCATGCCAATACTCATTATTCTCTGACATGTCAGGGTTATGATTTTCCCCAGGAGTGCAGCAAAATCACAAAGTCCAGTTGGTTACAGTGAATACAAGAAGAAGTTTATTTTGGGAGAACATAGGTGGCAGGAAATGCAGATAAACTTAGGGTGCAGATCATTAGTGGTACAAATGAACATAGACAAGACTTCACAGATGTAGCATGATGATTTGCAAACATGATATTATTAAAGACAACTGAAAAGGCTGGGCAGCAAGCAACAGCCTGAACTTGGATATGCAATGAAAATGAACCAGGATGAATGGCACATAACGGCAGATAAAGGATGGTGGTTATAAAATAAAGGGGCTGATTCTGAGTTCACCGCTGATGCTGCCCACAGCACAGTTTGCGTGCTTCGACAAACTGTGCATGCACTGCAGCTACATGGGCTCACACATTGCGGGCGCATCCCGGAAGGATGCAGACACAATCTGATTGACAAAGGCAGGCGTTCACGGGCCGGCAAAGCGGTGTTGGGGGGGGTGGAGCGGGCCGAACGGGGGCATGCCATGACCATTTCACATGCGACAGCTCTGATTAAAAAAATGGCAGGCGACTGCCTGACAGCGCAGCCAGGCTGCACAGGCAGGGGTCAACCTCAAGTTGATGCGTCCACAATTGCATCAGGAAGCGGTCCGTTACACATGCTGGGCGGTCTTGCCCTGTGCTGGGCCGCCCCCAGCATGTGAGGAGATGGACGCAAATCTGGCTGCATATGCATCCATCTCTGAATAAGGTCCAAAGTACAGAAAGAGGAGTACTGCAAAAACAGAGTCCAGACATTAGATAAGTATATAGTAAATAATGACAGGTTCCAGACACAGATAAACAGGGCTGGTTTGAGACTTATTCCCTTGCTGCCTGACAGAATATAGCAGGATACATGACCTTTGCAGACCAAGGAGCAAAAAGATAGCAGACAGAAACAGCAAGCTCTTCCTCCAAGACAAGAAATCATCAATGACCAGCACTGAGTTCTGGAACCCAGCAGACTAAATAAGATGTCAGGCATTGTTCATATTGGTAATTATTGATTAATTATCCAACACCTGACCTCATCAAAAAGTCAGGAAAGCATTACCTCAGGACAGGCTAGTTAGTACATAGGTCTGCAAACTCGGTCCTCATTACTCCACACAGTGCATGTTTTGAAGGTAACGCAGCAGGTGCACAGGTGTATTAATTACTCACAAACACATTTTAAAAGGTCCATAGGTGGAGTTAATTATTTCACTTGTGATTCTGTGAGGAGACCTGTAAAACATGCACCGTGTGGAGTAATGAGGACCGAGTTTGCAGACCTATGGGCTAGTACATAGGTTCTCAAACTCGGTCCTCAGGACCCCACACAGTGCATGTTTTGCGGGTAACCCAGTAGGTGCACAGGTGTATTAATTACTCACTGACACATTTTAAAAGGTCTACAGGTGGAGCTAATTATTTCACTTGTGATTCTGTGAGGAGACTAGGAAAAAATGCACTGTGTCGGGTCCTGAGGACCGAGTTTGAGAACCTGTGGGCTAGTACAACAGTCAAACAAAGGAGGCCTGATGACCCCTAGTGGCAAAGAAACATACTACAGGAGAATATGGCAAAACAGAAACGCATGTAACATGAAAAGATGTATAAGCATACTTGCCTACCTGACCCTCTCCATAAGGGAGAAAATGCTCTGTTCCTGGACTTTCCTGGTAATGTATGATTGCCATCACCTGTGGTGAGCTAGGTAATTGATAAGAAAGGTGTTTCACCACAGGTGATGGCAATCATACATTACCAGGAAAGTCCAGGAACAGAGCATTTTCTCCCTCATGGAGAGGGTCAGGTAGGCAAGTATGAGTATAAGTAACTCCCAGCTAATGGTCAACTTTATTTGTGCATAGCTGCTCCATTTAAAACACAACAATTAAACTTTTATTAAGGGAGCGTTTGATTGGTATGTTATGCTAAAAAACATGATACCTGTAAAAAAAAAAAAAAACAGAAGGGTAATAAGCAGAAATGTTTAAAGCTCTTTTTTTTTTTATAGAAATTTAGGGGCCTATTTACTAAGCCTTGGATGGAGATAAAGTTGCTGGAGATAAAGTACCAGCCAATCAGCTTCTAACTGTCATTTTTCAAACACAGCTTGTGGCATGGCTGTTAGGAGCCATTTGGCTGGTACTTTATCTCTGTTGACTTCATCTGTATCCAAGGCTTTTTATATATATATATAATATATACTAAATTTGATTGGCAGGAGGGTAAACCTAGCACCCACGTTCATCCATATTCCTACCGTACCAGTACACTGACCTAGTAATAGAGTAACAATGTGTAATGTGAATGCACAGTCTGCACCTGACATTAGAGGAGTGGTTGGTGACCACAGGCAGTGGGGTCCACTTTGGATTTCTCTTGTACCGCAGTGGGCAAGTCTGACCCTGTGTATAGAACAGAGGACTCCACATGTACAACTAGCCTGATACTGTATCACTGCAGTATGAGAAAGCTTGGTATCTGTATTCATTTTGATTATTCTTACATAAATTCTATTTATTGTAGATGTATCAGAGATAAATGCTTGTTTTACTGGGAACTTGTGGTAAAGTTTTGAAATCCTTCCTCTAAATACTGTATAGGCTGTATGCTGGCTTTGTACAAATTAGAATTCTGTTTTAAAGTATTTAGCTGTGCTGTGCATGTGCAAGCATTGTGACATTCCGTACATCTGTCCTATCCACTGCATAACCAAATGACCTATTACAGGTTGCTATACATTCTGCTGTTGAAAAACTGTTTCGAAGCATATGGACGATTCCACACAGCAAACCCCCAGTGGCTATAAAATACTTTTTTGATTTCTTGGATACCCAGGGAGAGATCAAGAAAATTACAGATCCAGAGGTGTTGCACATTTGGAAAACAAATAGGTAATTGCACTTTCATTCCTTACTGCACATACAAAAAGTGAATTAGTAAATGTAAGTAAACTCTAGCATGAAAGAATGACAATAATGTAGAAAAATAATGGAAACATCAAGCATTATACTTTGTGAATGCCTTCCCCTGTGTACATCCATGGGGCTGAATGTGCAAGGACTAAAATGCCCAATTTTAGCACCCGTGCATGTTGTACTAAAGAGTGGTGCGTCCTTATACACCACCTTTGGCCGCACCATCAATTATTACACCAGCCCTATGGTATGTGCAGTGTCGACATCTGCCCACGGCCTCCTGCGGCTGTGCATCTGTGAATGCAGCTGCTTGCATTGACACGCCTACGATACTAGTTTGTCTACTAGCCACTCCCCGTCACACTCCCCATCTCATTGTATTTTAAAGTCACGGAAATTACTACAAATCACATGAATTTGAACAATAATAGATGTTTAACAGATTACTGGTTTCTTATGAATTCCTACGTTTTTATGAGATTTGTGTGGGAAGGTCAGCGAATTCTGCAGAGTCACATCCAAAACACTCATGAAACTGAATATAGGGATGCTGTATAGCATGGTTTGTTATGTTTCCCACTATGCAGAGCCCAGTCTAAGATCACTGGGGAGGTGGTTGACAGGGTCAAAATACCCACAGTCAAAAGGGTGATAGGGTCAAAAGGTCAACATTTAAAAGGTCAACAGGGTCAAATGGTCAACATATGGTCGATACATGGTTTTTAGTATTTTATTCACTTTTTAAGGATTTTTTCACTTTTTTACAACTTTTGCTGCATTTACTATCCATGTCACAAACTATTACCACAAAGCATCGTGAGTAGACGCATTTCAACAAATTTACTATCCGTGGGGGTAATTCCAAGTTGATCGCAGCAGGATTTTTGTTAGCAATTGGGCAAAACCATGTGCACTGCAGGGGAGGCAGATATAACATGTGCAGAGAGAGTTAGATTTGGGTGGGGTGTGTTCAATCTGAAATCTAATTTGCAGTGTAAAAATAAAGCAGCCAGTATTTACCCTGCACAGAAACAAAATAACCCACCCAAATCTAACCCTTTCTGCACATGTTATATCTGCCTCCCCTGCAGTGCACATGGTTTTGCCCAATTGCTAAAAAAAATCCTGCTGCGATCAACTTGGAATTACCCCCCATGTCTCAAACTATTACCTTTAGTAACCTTGTGGCAAGCAAAGCATGGCAACTGGTGCGAGCATGTCAACAAATTTGGGTAAAAAAAATGTTTAAAAACACAAAACACACCACCCCAAACTTTTTTTTGTCTGTGTGTCGGCCTTTTCACCCTTTCGGCCTTTTGACCGTTGACCCTATGGTGTAGACCTAATGACTGCCTATCTTTTAGATGTCTATCTTCTATATCACACCCCATCAAAGATCCTCCTGAGTGGATGTTTACATACTAATACTTTTGTCTGTTTATTTTAATTAGCCTTCCTCTACGGTTTTGGGTTAACATACTGAAAAATCCACAATTTGTCCTGGACATTAAAAAGACCCCTCTTTTGGACAGCTGTTTGTCAGTGATTACACAGGCCTTTATGGATGGATTTTCTCTTGCAGAACAGCAACTAGGAAAGGTACAGTAATATATCCAAAGAATGTAAATTAACAAATAAAAATATTTATTGAATTGAATATGAACATGGTCTATAATCCATGCAGTGTAGATTCTTGACCATTTAATTTATGTCAATTCCAGCATTTCCTTTGATCTGTGTTTTCATTTATTTGGTAAAATATGAAGAAAAAAAACTTTTTATAAATCGCAAAGAATAACAATGGCCCTCATTCCGAGTTGATCGCTCGCTAGCTGCTTTTAGCAGTATTGCACACGCTAGGCCGCCGCCCTCTGGGAGTGTATCTTAGCTTAGCAGAAGTGTGAACGAAAGGTTAGCAGAACTGCTCGTAAAAAATTTCATGCAGTTTCTGAGCAGCTCCAGACCTACTCCTAGCTTGCGATCACCTCACTCAGTTTAGTTCCTGTTTTGACGTCACAAACACGCCCTGCGTTCGGCCAGCCACTCCCCCGTTTCCCCAGGCACGCCTGCATTTTTTAGCACACTCCCGGAAAACGCTCAGTTACCACCCAGAAACACCCACTTCCTGTCAATCACTCACCGATCAACAGAGCGTCAGAAAAGCGTCGCTCGAACTTGTGTAAAACTGCATAGTTTTGTGTGAAAGAACTTCGCGCGTGCGCACTGCGGCCCGTGCGCATGCGCAGTTTAGCCATTTTTTTACCTGATTGCTGCACTGCGAAAATCGGCAGCGAGCGATCAACTCGGAATGAGGGCCAATATGTGAGTACAAGGACCATTGTAGATTGGAGTGTATGAAGAATGCACAACAGGATGCCTGAGCGCTGCAGAGTATGGCTTTACTGAAACCAAACTATCTGAAAACATGCCCACCGGCTTACTTCCTCAACCAGTGGTGTTTGGCATGATGAAACTTCCACTAACCACTATGTCATACATCCCTTCTTTAAGGAAGATATTACACAACAGGTGATGAGTGTAAGACAGTGTGACACAGCTGTTAAGTGTAGCAGTAGCGTCACTAAAGGGGGTGCGAAGCTGCTTTGCTATTTTAGAGTCACCCCCTCAGATGATGTAACTAAATAGCTGTGATGGATGAAGGCTGCATGCGTGCGTCAGCTACACTGTGTCTGCGTGCTGTTAGAGGCTAGGTGCAAGCGTATCGAACAAGGGATGTGGCACCCCCCCAGAGATGGGGGTGCCGGGATAAGTACGGCACACTGGGTGACACCCCCCAAGCGATGCCACTGGGAGATGGGAATAGTAGTATAAACCCAATAAACATACACATGACTAAACAGTAGTATAAACACCATAAACATCCACATGACTGAAATGCAGATGACACCCCCCAAGCGATGTCACTGGGAGATGGGAACAGTAGTATAAACCCAATAAACATACACAGGACTAAACAGTAGTATAAACACCATAAACATCCACATGACTGAAATGCAGATATGGAACTGGCTAGGTGACTCAGGTTGTCCAATGTAATCACGCTACAGAGGCCAGTAAATCTGCTTCGGAAGATGCAGTGCCTGGCCTTGGTGCGTCTACAGAACTGGACTGACAAGTCCCACTTTTTGTCACACACTCCCATTTGCCATCCTGCCCCAAATGGCTGCAACCTGTCAATCAGGCTGCGGGGTCCAGGGCACTGCGAGTTATAAGCAATAGGATGAGTGCTTTAAAGTAGTGGCACCTGTAAGGATAAAAAGTATTAAACATAAATGTGTAATATGTTTATAGGGAGTGGGACCACTGACAAGTGATGTCACAGAATGCAATATCACTTTGCACATACGCATTGCGGCATCTGTGTATGCATTGATCTCAAACCTACGGAAATGTGCATTATCATCTCTGAATCAGGCCCTATGATCAGTTCATTTGTGAAGATGACATATTCATAGCCCAGAATTACTAGCCACAAACTGTGGAGGTCAGAGATAAGTGCAGGCGGAGGAGGGTCCAGGAGGAGGGTATGGGAAAGGCTGTGAGGAAGCGAACCACAACCCGCAATTATTTCCGGAGCTTCATTAATGCATCTGCAACATTTACATAAAAATAGCAGTTTAATGCGTCAGTGATCCTGAGCCATGTCAGCTGATCTTCAAAGACACTGTGTAATAATGTGTTTGAAGAATGGTAGACAAGATGCCCGAGTACTGCAGAATGGTGGTCATTCCGAGTTGTTCGCTCGCTAGCTGCTTTTAGCAGCATTGCACACGCTAGGCCGCCGCCCTCTGGGAGTGTATTTTAGCTTAGCAGAATAGCGGACGAAAGATTAACAGAATTGCTACTAAATAATTCTTTGCAGTTTCTGAGTAGCTCTGGACCTACTCACAGATTGCGATCACCTCAGTCCGTTTAGTTCCTGGTTTGACGTCACAAACACGCCCTGCATTCGGCCAGCCACTCCCCCGTTTCTCCAGACACTCCTGCGTTTTTACCTGACACGCCTGCGTTTTTTTGCAAATGCCGGAAAAACGCTAAGTTACCACCCAGAAACGCCCCTTTCCTGTCAATCATTCACCGATCAGCAGAGCGACTGAAAAGCGCCGCAGAATCCACAGCAAATCTGCTAAGTTTTTAGTTAAATAACTAAGTGCATGCGCTCTGCGTACCTTGCGCATGCGCAGTTTGCAACAAATCGCAGCATAGCAAAAATCGGCAACGAGCGAACAACTCGGAATGACCCCCAATGTCACTATACTCAAACATAACTAACTGAAAACATGGCCACCAGCCTACTTCCTGAGCCTATGATGATTGGTGTAATGCAACTTCCGCCAACACTATGTCATACATATAAAACCACAATGGTGGTTCTCCCTCATAGTTACATTCCAAGGTGGTGACACATTTGGTACTGGTGGGGTTCTCAGCTGAAGGGTCGTCCACCATATATATATATATGTATATATATATATATATATATATGTATGTGTAGCTATAGATATATATATATATATATATATATATTAGTGATGAGCGGGTTCGGTTCCTCGGGATCCATTTTACACGGTTCCGAGGCAGACTCGAATCTTCCCGCCTTGCTCGCGAGATTCGTATTCTATATAAGAAGCCGCGCGTCGCCGCCATTTTCACTCGTGCTTTGGAGATGATAGCGAGAGGACGTGGCTGCGTTCTCTCAGTTTCTGTGTTCAGTGTGCTTGCAAATATCTGTGCTCAGTGTGCTGAAAATATCTACGTTCTCTGCCTGAAAAACGCTCCATATCTGTGCTGCATTGTAGTATATAGTAGGAGGACAGTGCAGAATTTTGCTGTGACCACCAGTATATATATAGCAGTACGGTACAGTAGTCCACTGCTCTACCTCTGTGTCGTCAAGTATACTATGCATCCATACCTGTGCAGCATTTTAGTTGTGTGCAGTATATAGTAGGAGGACAGTGCAGAATTTTGCTGACCACCAGTATATATATATAACAGTACGGTACAGTAGTCCACTGCTCTACCTCTGTGTCGTCAAGTATACTATGCATCCATACCTGTGCTGCATTTTAGTTGTGCGCAGTATATAGTAGGAGGACAGTGCAGAATTTTGCTGACCACCAGTATATATATGGCAGTACGGTACAGTAGTCCACTGCTCTACCTCTGTGTCGTCAAGTATACTACAAAAGTTCAGTAAAATTACCCAAAAATCAAAATTAAAAGCGTCTGATGAGAAGCGTAAACTTGCCAATATGCCATTTACGACACGGAGTGGCAAGGAACGGCTGAGGCCCTGGCCTATGTTCATGGCTAGTGGTTCAGATTCACATGAGGATGGTAGCACTCATCCTCTCGCTAGAAAACTGCAGTGCCACTCCTAGATGGGCCAGGTGTTTGTGTCGGCCACTTGGGTCGCTTAGCTTAGTCACACAGCTACCTCATTGAACCTCTTTTTTTCTTTGCATCATGTGCTGTTTGGGGACTATTTTTTAAATCTGTCATCCTGTCTGACACTGCAGTGCCACTCCTAGATGGGCCAGGTGTTTGTGTCGGCCACTTGGGTCGCTTAGCTTAGCCATCCAGCGACCTCGGTGCAAATTTTAGGACTAAAAATAATATTGTGAGGTGTTCAGAATAGACTGGAAATGAGTGGAAATTATGGTTATTGAGGTTAATAATACTATGGGATCAAAATGACCCCCAAATTCTATGATTTAAGCTGTTTTTGAGGGTTTTTTGTAAAAAAAACACCTGAATCCGACAAAAAAATTTCAGGGAGGTTTTGCCAAAACGCGTCCGAATCCAAAACACGGCCGCGGAACCGAATCCAAAACCAAGACACAAAACCCAAATTTTTTTCGGTGCACATCACAAATGTGTGTATATATATATATATATATATATATATATATATACATATACATATACATATACACTGCTCAAAAAAATAAAGGGAACACTTAAACAACACAATGTAACTCCAAGTCAATCACATTTCTGTGAAATCAAACTGTCCACTTAGGAAGCAACACTGTTTGACAATCAATTTCACATGCTGTTGTGCAAATGGAATAGACAACAGGTGGAAATTATAGGCAATTAGCAAGACACCCCCAATAAAGGAGTTGTTCTGCAGGTGGTGACCACAAACCACTTCTCAGCTACTATGCTTTCTGGCTGATGTTTTGGTCACTTGTAAAAGCTGGCGGTGCTTTCACTCTAGTGGTAGCATGAGACAGAGTCTACAACCCACACAAGTGGCTCAGGTAGTGCAGCTCATCCAGGATGGCACATCAATGCGAGCTGTGGCAAGAAGGTTTGCTGTGTCTGTCAGCGTAGTGTCCAGAGCATGGAGGCGCTACCAGGAGACAGGCCAGTATATCAGGAGACGTGGAGGAGGCCGTGGGAGGGCAACAACCCAGCAGCAGGACCGATACCTCCGCCTTTGTGCAAGGAGGAACAGGAGGAGCACTGCCAGAGCCCTGCAAAATGACCTCCAGCAAGCCACAAATGTGCATGTGTCTATTCAAACGATCAGAAACAGACTCCATGAGGGTGGTATGAGGGCCCGACGTCCACAGGTGGGGGTTGTGCTTACAGCCCAACACCTTGCAGGACGTTTGGCATTTGCCAGAGAACACCAAGATTGGCAAATTCGCCACTGGCGCCCTGTGCTCTTCACAGATGAAAGCAGGTTCTCACTGAGCACATATGACAGACGTGACAGAGTCTGGAGACGCCAAGGAGAACGTTCTGCCGCCTGCAACATCCTCCAACATGACCGGTTTGGCAGTGGGTCAGTAATGGTGTGGGGTAGCATTTCTTTGGGGGGCCGCACAGCCCTCCATGTGCTCGCCAGAGGTAGCCTGACTGCCATTAGGTACCGAGATGAGATCTTCAGACCCCTTGTGAGACCATTTGCTGGTGCGGTTGGCCCTGGGTTCCTCCTAATGCAAGACAATGCTAGACCTCATGTGGCTGGAGAGTGCCAGCAGTTCCTGCAAGACGAAGGCATTGATGCTATGGACTGGCCCGCCCGTTCCCCAGAATCCAATTGAGCACATCTGGGACATCATGTCTCGCTCCATCCACCAACACCACGTTGCACCACAGACTGTCCAGGAGATGGCGGATGCTTTAGTCCAGGTCTGGGAGGAGATCCCTCAGGAGACCATCCTCCACCTCATCAGGAGCATGCCAAGGCGTTGTAGGGAGGTCATACAGGCACGTGTAGGCCACACACACTACTGAGCTTCATTTTGACTTGTTTTAAGGACATTACATCAAAGTTGGATCAGCCTGTAGTGTGTTTTTCCACTTTAATTGTGAGTGTGACTCCAAATCCAGACCTCCATGTGTTAATAAATTTGATTTCCATTGATAAATTTAGTGTGATTTTGTTGTCAGCACATTCAACTATGTAAAGACGTGCGGTGAGCTAAATGGCTCAGGTGGCACTGGCTAGCACCAGAGCCAGATTTACATGCAATATATGAGCCAAAAGGAACATCTGCGCATTATACACAGGTGCAGCAGTATATACTTTTGGAAATGTGGTGAGTTTTGATCAGAGACGTGCAGAAAAGATAGTCAGGTGAGGCACTGCCTCACCTGCCATAGACTTTTTACTCCATGGTTTTGGCTATAACAATGATTAGAATAATGCAAAGAAGATATTTCAAGCATATTGTTTGTATTTTTCATATACTTTATCCAGTCAAAGCTCTGGCACAAATGTTAGTATGCCAGGAAAGGCTCTGCCTCACCCGCCTCACCCCAACGCACGTCAGTGGAACAAAGTATTTAATAGAATATTATATTCATTCAGATCTAGGATGTGTTGTTTAAGTGTTCCCTTTATTTTTTTGAGCAGTATATATATATATATAGATATATATAGATATATATATGTACATCTATCTATATATGAATATATAATATATCATGTATGCGCTCCGGCACTCCACTCACTGATACCTTGCTGCGGTGCCCTCCTTGTGGGTTGGCAACTCACCATGATGCAATGGACAAATACAGGTGGCACTCAAAGGCTTGAAACGTGCAAAAAAGCCACCCTGCCGGGTGAGCTATTTATTTAAACATGCAGGTTACATTTCGGGGACGTATCCCCTTCCTCAGACAACATGACAGTGCAAAATAACATACATATATATACCCTAAACATTGGCGCCACTTACCCCCACAAATGACTCTCAGTCGCGTGGGAACCGACCAGCTTGACAACGTCACTTCCTGGCCGGCTGTGACGCCGATACCAGAAGTGCGGGATAGGGGAGGCCAGGGAGCTCCGTGGTCCATGCGGCTGAGAGTCATTTGTGGGGGTAAGTGGTAAGTGTAATTATCCAATATATATATATATATATATATATATATATATATATACATATACATACATACACATATATCCATACATATATTGACTAGCAGTGAGAACAAGTATAAGCATTAGTGTAAGTCATTGTAATATTAAGTTTAATGTAGTAAAATGGTGAACACTGAAACACCTTCACAGTGACTGAGAATGGGTGATTTTTGATTACAGAGAGAACTCTCACAGTTTTTCAATTAAATTGGCTTTAACTTCTCACTCATTTGTCTTCCTGTAAGTTCCAATAGAAATACAGTGGACTTAGGGCCTTATTCAGATCTTATTGGATCTGAGTCACATAGCGCAAAGTAACAGTGTTTGTTTAGGATTAAGTCCAGAGTTACGCACAGACTGCACACAGTGGAAAAAACATTCGATGGTGAGTGAGGTGCAAACGGATTTGCAGCTGTCCGCTGACTGAGGGACATTTGTAGCACGGCGTACACATGCGAACGCACACTTGCATGGGCGAATTTAAACTCCCCTTGGGCGGCGACTATCTGATCGCAGGACTGCAAAATTAGCAGCCCAGCGATCAGTTCTGAATTAGGCCAATAGTTTCTATGGGTCATTGTGTGGTCTGAAAAATACTGGTATAGCATTCCAAGCACAAAGGAGGGGAACACTGCAGGTACTGGTTGGGACATTTGATTGAAACAGGAGGGAATCCAGTACATTACATTACACCAGTGGCGGAACTACCACCAGTGCAAGCGGTGCCTTGCACTGGGGCCCGCTCCTGTGAAGGGGCCCAAAGCCAGCGACATGTAATGAGTTAAACTCACTCATTACATGCCGCCTGCCGCTGTGTACTGCGGGCCGCCGAAGAGGAGAGGAGGTTAGCACAGGGAGAAGGAGGAGGGGGAGAGGGAGTTGGGAGCCGCAGCAGCACAATGTAATTGGTGGAGGCGCTGCTGCAGCTCTCCCTCTCCTTCCACATAGGCTGGCCACCGCCGCTGTGAATGCTGGGATGCGCTTCCCTCATCACAGCAGCGGCCAGCCTATGTGGAAGAAGAGGGACTGCTGCAGCGGTACCACCAACAATTACATTGCGCTGCTGCGGCTCCCGAGTCCCTCTCTCTCCTCCTTCTCCCCTGCCCGGGATCTGCCAGAAGCTGCACCGAGGAGCCTGATTGCCCTAGCCAGTGGAGACAGTAAGTATCATCTGTTCTTTCTGTCTGTCTGTCTGTCTGTCTCTCTATCTATCTATTCTGTCTACCGTAATGTATAAAAAGGGGACGCTGTCTGCCGTAATGTGTAAAAAGGGGACGCTGTCTGCCGTAATGTGTAAAAAAGGGGACGCTGTCTTCCGTAATGTGTAAAAAAAAAGGGGGACTGTCTACCGTAATGTGTGAAAAATGGAATTCTGCCGTAATGTGTAAAAAGGGGACGCTGTCTGCCATAATGTGTAAAAAGGGCTCTACCTGGTGTAGTGGCGCTACTGTGCTGCGTAATTTGAATAATGGAGACTACTGTGCACCGTAATATGAATTGGTATTATTTTGTAGCCACACCCCTTCCCTATGATGTCACGCACCTAAATTTTTTGTGCACGCCTAAGGCGCGCACTGCCCCTATTTTACATAATGGGGGGACGCTGATGCCGTTTCTTGCACACAGCACTAAAATGTCTAGTTATGGCACTGTTGCTAGGTATTCATTTTCCTGTCACTGATTTACCCTCACCAGATCCTCTCCAGCACAGTGCCCCCATTGCATCCAAATAATCACCCCCCTCTTCACATCCTTAATCTAGGACACATCCACATCCTAAACCTGAACGGATCCCATCTGTATGTGTATCTCTACCATGTTATGTCATTATGTCATACTGTACTTTGCATCCCTGAGTGACGCTGAATATTGTGTGTGTGTGTGTGTGTGTGTGTGTGTGTGTGTGTGTATATATATATATATATATATATATATATATCTATATACTAGAGATGAGCGGGTTCGGTTTCTCTGAATCCGAACCCGCCAGAACTTCATGTTTTTTTTCACGGGTCCGAGCGACTCGGATCTTCCCGCCTTGCTCGGTTAACCCGAGCGCGCCCGAACGTCATCATGACGCTGTCGGATTCTCGCGAGGCTCGGATTCTATCGCGAGACTCGGATTCTATATAAGGAGCCGCGCGTCGCCGCCATTTTCACACGTGCATTGAGATTGATAGGGAGAGGACGTGGCTGGCGTCCTCTCCGTTTAGAATTAGAATAGATTAGAGAGACACTTGATTTACTAATTTTGGGGAGCATTAGGAGTACTCAGTAGTGTACAGTGCAGAGTTTTGCTGATAGTGACCAGTGACCACCACTTTTATTTATAATCCGTTCTCTGCCTGAAAAAAGCGATACACAGCACACAGTGATTCAGTCACATACCATATCTGTGTGCACTGCTCAGGCTCAGGCCAGTGTGCTGCATCATCTATTATCTATATATAATATTATATATATCTGTCTGACTGCTCAGCTCACACAGCTTATAATTGTGGGGGAGACTGGGGAGCACTACTGCAGTGCCAGTTATAGGTTATAGCAGGAGCCAGGAGTACATAATATAATCCGTTCTCTGCCTGAAAAAAGCGATACACAGCACACAGTGACTCAGTCACATACCATATCTGTGTGCACTGCTCAGGCTCAGGCCAGTGTGCTGCATCATCTATTATCTATATATAATATTATATATATCTGTCTGACTGCTCAGCTCACACAGCTTATAATTGTGGGGGAGACTGGGGAGCACTACTGCAGTGCCAGTTATAGGTTATAGCAGGAGCCAGGAGTACATAATATATTATATAGTGAGTGACCACCAGACACACAGTGCAGTTTATTTAATATATCCGTTCTCTGCCTGAAAAAAGCGATACACACAGTGACTCAGTCAGTCACATACCATATCTGTGTGCACTGCTCAGGCTCAGGCCAGTGTGCTGCATCATCTATATATATTATATATCTGTCTGACTGCTCAGCTCACACAGCTTATAATTGTGGGGGAGACTGGGGAGCACTACTGCAGTGCCAGTTATAGGTTATAGCAGGAGCCAGGAGTACATAATATTATATTAAAATTAAACAGTGCACACTTTTGCTGCAGGAGTGCCACTGCCAGTGTGACTAGTGACCAGTGACCTGACCACCAGTATATAATATTAGTAGTATACTATCTCTTTATCAACCAGTCTATATTAGCAGCAGACACAGTACAGTGCGGTAGTTCACGGCTGTGGCTACCTCTGTGTCGGCACTCGGCAGCCCGTCCATAATTGTATATACCAGTGACCTAACCGTGGTTTTTTTTTCTTTCTTTATACATACATACTAGTCACGAGTATACTATCTCTTTATCAACCAGTCTATATATTAGCAGCAGACACAGTACAGTGCGGTAGTTCACGGCTGTGGCTACCTCTGTGTCGGCACTCGGCAGCCCGTCCATAATTGTATATACCAGTGACCTAACCGTGGTTTTTTTTTCTTTCTTTATACATACATACTAGTTACGAGTATACTATCTCTTTATCAACCAGTCTATATATTAGCAGCAGACACAGTACAGTGCGGTAGTTCACGGCTGTGGCTACCTCTGTGTCGGCACTCGGCAGCCCGTCCATAATTGTATATACCACCTAACCGTGGTTTTTTTTTCTTTCTTTATACATACATACTAGTTACGAGTATACTATCTCTTTATCAACCAGTCTATATATTAGCAGCAGACACAGTACAGTGCGGTAGTTCACGGCTGTGGCTACCTCTGTGTCGGCACTCGGCAGCCCGTCCATAATTGTATATACCACCTAACCGTGGTTTTTTTTTCTTTCTTTATACATACATACTAGTTACGAGTATACTATCTCTTTATCAACCAGTCTATATATTAGCAGCAGACACAGTACAGTGCGGTAGTTCACGGCTGTGGCTACCTCTGTGTCGGCACTCGGCAGCCCGTCCATAATTGTATATACCACCTAACCGTGGTTTTTTTTTCTTTCTTTATACATACATACTAGTTACGAGTATACTATCTCTTTATCAACCAGTCTATATATTAGCAGCAGACACAGTACAGTAGTTCACGGCTGTGGCTACCTCTGTGTCGGCACTCGGCAGCCCGTCCATAATTGTATATACCACCTAACCGTGGTTTTTTTTTCTTTCTTTATACATACATACTAGTTACGAGTATACTATCTCTTTATCAACCAGTCTATATATTAGCAGCAGACACAGTACAGTGCGGTAGTTCACGGCTGTGGCTACCTCTGTGTCGGCACTCGGCAGCCCGTCCATAATTGTATATACCACCTAACCGTGGTTTTTTTTCTTTCTTTATACATACATACTAGTTACGAGTATACTATCTCTTTATCAACCAGTCTATATATTAGCAGCAGACACAGTACAGTGCGGTAGTTCACGGCTGTGGCTACCTCTGTGTCGGCACTCGGCAGCCCGTCCATAATTGTATATACCACCTAACCGTGTTTTTTTTTTCTTTCTTTATACATACATACTAGTTACGAGTATACTATCTCTTTATCAACCAGTCTATATATTAGCAGCAGACACAGTACAGTAGTTCACGGCTGTGGCTACCTCTGTGTCGGCACTCGGCAGCCCGTCCATAATTGTATATACCACCTAACCGTGGTTTTTTTTTCTTTCTTTATACATACATACTAGTTACGAGTATACTATCTCTTTATCAACCAGTCTATATATTAGCAGCAGACACAGTACAGTGCGGTAGTTCACGGCTGTGGCTACCTCTGTGTCGGCACTCGGCAGCCCGTCCATAATTGTATATACCACCTAACCGTGGTTTTTTTTCTTTCTTTATACATACATACTAGTTACGAGTATACTATCTCTTTATCAACCAGTCTATATATTAGCAGCAGACACAGTACAGTGCGGTAGTTCACGGCTGTGGCTACCTCTGTGTCGGCACTCGGCAGCCCGTCCATAATTGTATACTAGTATCCAATCCATCCATCTCCATTGTTTACCTGAGGTGCCTTTTAGTTGTGCCTATTAAAATATGGAGAACAAAAATGTTGAGGTTCCAAAATTAGGGAAAGATCAAGATCCACTTCCACCTCGTGCTGAAGCTGCTGCCACTAGTCATGGCCGAGACGATGAAATGCCAGCAACGTCGTCTGCCAAGGCCGATGCCCAATGGCATAGTACAGAGCATGTCAAAACCAAAACACCAAATATCAGTAAAAAAAGGACTCCAAAACCTAAAATAAAATTGTCGGAGGAGAAGCGTAAACTTGCCAATATGCCATTTACCACACGGAGTGGCAAGGAACGGCTGAGGCCCTGGCCTATGTTCATGGCTAGTGGTTCAGCTTCACATGAGGATGGAAGCACTCAGCCTCTCGCTAGAAAACTGAAAAGACTCAAGCTGGCAAAAGCACCGCAAAGAACTGTGCGTTCTTTGAAATCCCAAATCCACAAGGAGAGTCCAATTGTGTCGGTTGCGATGCCTGACCTTCCCAACACTGGACGTGAAGAGCATGCGCCTTCCACCATTTGCACGCCCCCTGCAAGTGCTGGAAGGAGCACCCGCAGTCCAGTTCCTGATAGTCAGATTGAAGATGTCAGTGTTGAAGTACACCAGGATGAGGAGGATATGGGTGTTGCTGGCGCTGGGGAGGAAATTGACCAGGAGGATTCTGATGGTGAGGTGGTTTGTTTAAGTCAGGCACCCGGGGAGACACCTGTTGTCCGTGGGAGGAATATGGCCGTTGACATGCCAGGTGAAAATTCCAAAAAAATCAGCTCTTCGGTGTGGAGGTATTTCACCAGAAATGCGGACAACAGGTGTCAAGCCGTGTGTTCCCTTTGTCAAGCTGTAATAAGTAGGGGTAAGGACGTTAACCACCTCGGAACATCCTCCCTTATACGTCACCTGCAGCGCATTCATAATAAGTCAGTGACAAGTTCAAAAACTTTGGGTGACAGCGGAAGCAGTCCACTGACCAGTAAATCCCTTCCTCTTGTAACCAAGCTCACGCAAACCACCCCACCAACTCCCTCAGTGTCAATTTCCTCCTTCCCCAGGAATGCCAATAGTCCTGCAGGCCATGTCACTGGCAATTCTGACGAGTCCTCTCCTGCCTGGGATTCCTCCGATGCATCCTTGCGTGTAACGCCTACTGCTGCTGGCGCTGCTGTTGTTGCCGCTGGGAGTCGATGGTCATCCCAGAGGGGAAGTCGTAAGCCCACTTGTACTACTTCCAGTAAGCAATTGACTGTTCAACAGTCCTTTGCGAGGAAGATGAAATATCACAGCAGTCATCCTACTGCAAAGCGGATAACTGAGTCCTTGACAACTATGTTGGTGTTAGACGTGCGTCCGGTATCCGCCGTTAGTTCACAGGGAACTAGACAATTTATTGAGGCAGTGTGCCCCCGTTACCAAATACCATCTAGGTTCCACTTCTCTAGGCAGGCGATACCGAGAATGTACACGGACGTCAGAAAAAGACTCACCAGTGTCCTAAAAAATGCAGTTGTACCCAATGTCCACTTAACCACGGACATGTGGACAAGTGGAGCAGGGCAGGGTCAGGACTATATGACTATGACAGCCCACTGGGTAGATGTATGGACTCCCGCCGCAAGAACAGCAGCGGCGGCACCAGTAGCAGCATCTCGCAAACGCCAACTCTTTCCTAGGCAGGCTACGCTTTGTATCACCGCTTTCCAGAATACGCACACAGCTGAAAACCTCTTACGGCAACTGAGGAAGATCATCGCGGAATGGCTTACCCCAATTGGACTCTCCTGTGGATTTGTGGCATCGGACAACGCCAGCAATATTGTGTGTGCATTAAATATGGGCAAATTCCAGCACGTCCCATGTTTTGCACATACCTTGAATTTGGTGGTGCAGAATTTTTTAAAAAACGACAGGGGCGTGCAAGAGATGCTGTCGGTGGCCAGAAAAATTGCGGGACACTTTCGGCGTACAGGCACCACGTACAGAAGACTGGAGCACCACCAAAAACTACTGAACCTGCCCTGCCATCATCTGAAGCAAGAAGTGGTAACGAGGTGGAATTCAACCCTCTATATGCTTCAGAGGTTGGAGGAGCAGCAAAAGGCCATTCAAGCCTATACAATTGAGCACGATATAGTAGGTGGAATGCACCTGTCTCAAGTGCAGTGGAGAATGATTTCAACGTTGTGCAAGGTTCTGATGCCCTTTGAACTTGCCACACGTGAAGTCAGTTCAGACACTGCCAGCCTGAGTCAGGTCATTCCCCTCATCAGGCTTTTGCAGAAGAAGCTGGAGGCATTGAAGAAGGAGCTAAAAGGGAGCGATTCCGCTAGGCATGTGGGACTTGTGGATGCAGCCCTTAATTCGCTTAACAAGGATTCACGGGTGGTCAATCTGTTGAAATCAGAGCACTACATTTTGGCCACCGTGCTCGATCCTAGATTTAAAGCCTACCTTGGATCTCTCTTTCCGGCAGACACAGGTCTGCTGGGGTTGAAAGACCTGCTGGTGACAAAATTGTCAAGTCAAGCGGAACGCGACCTGTCAACATCTCCTCCTTCACATTCTCCCGCAACTGGGGGTGCGAGGAAAAGGCTCAGAATTCCGAGCCCACCCGCTGGCGGTGATGCAGGGCAGTCTGGAGCGACTGCTGATGCTGACATCTGGTCCGGACTGAAGGACCTGACAACGATTACGGACATGTCGTCTACTGTCACTGCATATGATTCTCTCAACATTGATAGAATGGTGGAGGATTATATGAGTGACCGCATCCAAGTAGGCACGTCACACAGTCCGTACTTATACTGGCAGGAAAAAGAGGCAATTTGGAGGCCCTTGCACAAACTGGCTTTATTCTACCTAAGTTGCCCTCCCACAAGTGTGTACTCCGAAAGAGTGTTTAGTGCCGCCGCTCACCTTGTCAGCAATCGGCGTACGAGGTTACATCCAGAAAATGTGGAGAAGATGATGTTCATTAAAATGAATTATAATCAATTCCTCCGCGGAGACATTGACCAGCAGCAATTGCCTCCACAAAGTACACAGGGAGCTGAGATGGTGGATTCCAGTGGGGACGAATTGATAATCTGTGAGGAGGGGGATGTACACGGTGATATATCGGAGGGTGAAGATGAGGTGGACATCTTGCCTCTGTAGAGCCAGTTTGTGCAAGGAGAGATTAATTGCTTCTTTTTTGGGGGGGGTCCAAACCAACCCGTCATATCAGTCACAGTCGTGTGGCAGACCCTGTCACTGAAATGATGGGTTGGTTAAAGTGTGCATGTCCTGTTTTGTTTATACAACATAAGGGTGGGTGGGAGGGCCCAAGGACAATTCCATCTTGCACCTCTTTTTTCTTTTCTTTTTCTTTGCATCATGTGCTGATTGGGGAGGGTTTTTTGGAAGGGACATCCTGCGTGACACTGCAGTGCCACTCCTAGATGGGCCCGGTGTTTGTGTCAGCCACTAGGGTCGCTAATCTTACTCACACAGTCAGCTACCTCATTGCGCCTCTTTTTTTCTTTGCGTCATGTGCTGTTTGGGGAGGGTTTTTTGGAAGGGACATCCTGCGTGACACTGCAGTGCCACTCCTAGATGGGCCCGGTGTTTGTGTCGGCCACTAGGGTCGCTAATCTTACTCACACAGTCAGCTACCTCATTGCGCCTCTTTTTTTCTTTGCGTCATGTGCTGTTTGGGGAGGGTTTTTTGGAAGGGACATCCTGCGTGACACTGCAGTGCCACTCCTAGATGGGCCCGGTGTTTGTGTCGGCCACTAGGGTCGCTAATCTTACTCACACAGTCAGCTACCTCATTGCGCCTCTTTTTTTCTTTGCGTCATGTGCTGTTTGGGGAGGGTTTTTTGGAAGGGACATCCTGCGTGACACTGCAGTGCCACTCCTAGATGGGCCCGGTGTTTGTGTCGGCCACTAGGGTCGCTAATCTTACTCACACAGTCAGCTACCTCATTGCGCCTCTTTTTTTCTTTGCGTCATGTGCTGTTTGGGGAGGGTTTTTTGGAAGGGACATCCTGCGTGACACTGCAGTGCCACTCCTAGATGTGCCCGGTGTTTGTGTCGGCCACTAGGGTCGCTAATCTTACTCACACAGCTACCTCATTGCGCCTCTTTTTTTCTTTGCGTCATGTGCTGTTTGGGGAGGGTTTTTTGGAAGGGCCATCCTGCGTGACACTGCAGTGCCACTCCTAGATGGGCCCGGTGTTTGTGTCGGCCACTAGGGTCGCTAATCTTACTCACACAGCTACCTCATTGCGCCTCTTTTTTTCTTTGCGTCATGTGCTGTTTGGGGAGGGTTTTTTGGAAGGGACATCCTGCGTGACACTGCAGTGCCACTCCTAGATGGGCCCGGTGTTTGTGTCGGCCACTAGGGTCGCTAATCTTACTCACACAGTCAGCTACCTCATTGCGCCTCTTTTTTTCTTTGCGTCATGTGCTGTTTGGGGAGGGTTTTTTGGAAGGGCCATCCTGCGTGACACTGCAGTGCCACTCCTAGATGGGCCCGGTGTTTGTGTCGGCCACTAGGGTCGCTAATCTTACTCACACAGCTACCTCATTGCGCCTCTTTTTTTCTTTGCGTCATGTGCTGTTTGGGGAGGGTTTTTTGGAAGGGCCATCCTGCGTGACACTGCAGTGCCACTCCTAGATGGGCCCGGTGTTTGTGTCGGCCACTAGGGTCGCTAATCTTACTCACACAGCTACCTCATTGCGCCTCTTTTTTTCTTTGCGTCATGTGCTGTTTGGGGAGGGTTTTTTGGAAGGGACATCCTGCGTGACACTGCAGTGCCACTCCTAGATGGGCCCGGTGTTTGTGTCGGCCACTAGGGTCGCTTATCTTACTCACACAGCGACCTCGGTGCAAATTTTAG
Source organism: Pseudophryne corroboree (assembly GCF_028390025.1). NCBI lineage: Eukaryota > Metazoa > Chordata > Amphibia > Anura > Myobatrachidae > Pseudophryne > Pseudophryne corroboree. The sequence goes on along the minus strand of NC_086449.1, from coordinate 533,637,571 downwards.
GACTAAAAATAATATTGTGAGGTGTGAGGTATTCAGAATAGACTGAAAATGAGTGTAAATTATGGTTTTTGAGGTTAATAATACTTTGGGATCAAAATGACCCCCAAATTCTATGATTTAAGCTGTTTTTTAGTGTTTTTGGAAAAAAACACCCGAATCCAAAACACACCCGAATCCGACAAAAAAAATTCGGTGAGGTTTTGCCAAAACGCGTTCGAACCCAAAACACGGCCGCGGAACCGAACCCAAAACCAAAACACAAAACCCGAAAAATTTCAGGCGCTCATCTCTACTATATACACACATACACCTGTGTGGCCAGCAATCCTTTTTTTAAATAATATGTCTATATATATATATATATATATATATACTGATCCAATTCAGCCGGCACTCCTCGCTGTAGTAACAACTGGTCCTGGTGCCTGGTGCAACGCAATCCAATATATTGGTGTATCCTGACGAAAGGGCTGATGCCCTGAAACATGTTGATCTAACACACCGCTATTAAAGGTGTTTGCAGAAGAGTCCTTGGAGTGCCGTGTTTTCTTGTACGGATATATATATATATATATATATATATATATATATATATATATACATATGGGTTCCGGTATGAATGGTCGACCATGTTATGGTCGACAGTCATTAGGTCGACCACTATTGGTCGACATTGACATGGTCGACATGGACACATGGTCGACACATGAAAATGGTCGACACATGAAAGGTCGACACATGAAAAGGTCAACATGCGTTTTTTTACTTTTTTTTGGTGTCGTTTTTTGCGTAAAGTGGCCGGGAACCCCAATTAGTGCACCGCTTTCGCTCGCCATGCTTCAGGCATGGTGCCTTCGCTTCGCTCGGCACAGATTACCGTTCCAATCGTAGTCCACGTGGATCGTAAAGTATGGAAAAGTCCCCCCCCCAAAAAAAAAAAAAGTTAAAAAAAGTTAAAAAACTCATGTCGACCTTTTCATGTGTCGACCATTTTCATGTGTCGACCATGTCAATGTCGACCAATAGTGGTCGACCTAATAACTGTCGACCATAACATGGTCGACCATGTGAACGGATACTGTATATATGATATGGGTGCATGCAAGGAATCCCTAATTTGGAGTTGGGGGTGAGGGGGTGGACTTGGATGGGATGAGAGGGGAGGGCCCAAAGTATTTTGTTGCACCTGGGCCCACCGCTCACTAGTGCCACCACTGCATTACACAATGGGGGTCATTCCGAGATGTTCGCTCATTGCCGACTTAGTAGAGTTACTCACGTCCGAACGAAGAATTGTCATCGTTGAAGTGATCGGAGTGTGATTGACAGGAAGTGGGTGTTTCTGGGCGGAAACTGACTGTTTTCTGGGAGTGTGCGGAAAAACGCAGGCGTGCCAGGATAAAACGCGTGAGTGTCTGGAGAAACGGGGGAGTGGCTGGCCGAACGCAGGGCGTGTTTGTGACGTCAAGCCAGGAACGCAAGGGGCTGAGCTGATTGCAGTGTAGGAGTAAGTCTCGAGCTACTCAGAAACTGCTAAGAATTATTTATTCGCAATTCTGCTACTCTTTCGTTCGCAATTCTGCTTTGCTAAGATACACTCCCAGAGGGCGGCGGCCTAGCGTGTGCAATGCTGCTAAAATCTGCTAGCGAACGAACAACTCGGAATGATGGCCAATGTGTTTAGACAGGAGAAGTTGGAGAATAGTAAGTAAAGCTCATACTCATCCCCACTACCGCCTAGCAGCTGGATTGTCAGCTTATAACGGCAACAGAGAAGAGCAGCTTCTTTGAACTAGAGACGATCACTAGGAAGAAAGGGTAAAAATACATATGTGCTGTAGATTATTAGCAACTTTCTTGCTAAAAGATTGTGGAAACTACATGAAAAATCTTTAAATACATATTTATAATTTTTATGTCCATCCCTTTAATGCGAGCACTTGTGCTGAATACAGCTTTATTATATATGATTAACAAAAAATGTTTCTTTCTCCATTCACAGTCTGCTCCAACTAACAAGCTTCTTTATGCAAAAGATATCCCACACTATAAAGAGGAGGTTAAAGCTTACTATAAAGAAATCCGAGATGCACCTCCATTGTCTTCCACAGAGTTGACTGAGTTCTTAACTTTAGAATCAAAGGTATATTATTCATTTCAATTTTGATACGTAACACACATGCCTACAAGCAGTCAGTTATTTACTCATATTGTGATACTTCAGTTAGAATTAGTATGTTGCTACAAAAAAGTGGGTAGTATAATGAGAAACTTCTGCATTTTATATTGAGGTGGTGCACAATTGTTCTGTGGGACTGATTCCACTATGGAACTCCGCCATGTGCTGCCTGGGCTTGAGATGGTGATGTTGCTGCCGTTTGTCCAGTTGCCCATCTTGGCATAACCTTCTGCTGTTTGTCACTTTTGTGGGGACCTCATGTTCCTTGGCTATCTGCATTCAGAGCCGGCCTTAGGCATAGGCAAACTAGACAAATGCCTAGGGCGTTTGGTATGCTTAGGGGCACCAGCAGCTTCTGCTGATTACAATGATATGCAGCATGCCTATATTCTGTGTGTGACTGTGGCTGTATCTGCATACGAAATGCTACGTTGCAGTGTATTCCTGGAAATCACTGTAATGTAGCATTTCATATGCAGATACAGCCACAGTCGCACACAGAATATAGGCATACTGCATATCATTTTAATCGGCAGAAGTTGCTTTTGCATCCTAGCCACATAGTAATGCAAATAAGATGCATTTTCATAAAAAGGCGCCCGACATTAGCAGAGCTGCCAACTGACTCATGCCAGGCATCTCCTGCAGAACTAGCGGTGGTGCTAGGGGGCACCAGTCAAAATCTTGCCTAGGGCATCATATTGGTTAGGGCCGGCTCTGTCTGCATTAGCAGTAACCCCCACAGATTGTTGCTATATATATATATATATATATATATATATATTCCTTTTTGTAATAGTAAGGATGTGTTGATGATCACCGTCAGCTAATAGTTTCACACCACGCATGTTTTATGGGTTACCTAGAGATGTGGCCTATGTTGGGCAGGATGCACATATACTGCACATGCCACTCTTAAACAAGCTCAATAAAACAAAGTGTATTTTTGCAATCAGGGTTTGACATATGTGCAACTGTAAATCAGGCCCAATGTGTGAATTCGAAAACAGTGTCCAACGTATAAAATAGCCCCTTGTCCATCATTAACAGCCCAGTGTCCAGACCGGCTCACTAATTGCAGTTGCATGATCAATATATCCACCTCATACAACCATTATATGACCTAATGCCACAATTAGGCCCAGAAGGAGTGATGACAAATATATGTAGTGTGATTAGATAAATTGGGAGAGGAGAGGAGAGGAGGAAGGTGAGCAGTGTCACACCTGCTGGAGGAGGAAATGTATATAAAATCAGAAGGCACACTCATTTCCCCCTCTTACCAGAAGAACACTGGGAAGTAACATACCACTGTAATTTAAAAAAAACAACAACCCGACAACACATGGATTTGTCATATAAAAAAATATTAGAGAAAACAAATACATATGTAAAAAAAATAATGATGTTTGTTACAGACTGCATTTTAGTTAAGTGAAAAGGCTTATGGTTGCCCCTGGAATGGTGGGACGAGGCAACAGTCTTATACCCCTTTAACACCGCACAAATAACCCGGTATCGACCCGGCATATTGCCAGGTCGACACGGGTCAGCGTGCGGTGTGAAAGCGCCATAGCTGAAATCCCGGGTCGCCTGACCCGGCTGTTCAACCCAGGAATAAAGCAGTGTTATACCCGGGTTGAATACCGGGTCAATGGCAGCGTAAACAGGCTCACAGGTCGATGCGACCCTGGACCCGTTCACTACAACAGGGTCTCATCTCCCAGCGTCGCCTCCGCCCCCGCTGCCGGCTCCGCCCTCCACTGCTATGGCAACCCGCCCGCCATATTGCCGAGTCGAGGAAGCCAGCAGCAGTGTCCACTGCCGGATCCCACCCGGGAAGGACCCGTTTCCAATTCCAAGGTGGGATCCGGCATTGGCGGTGTGAAAGGGGTATAAGAGAGGTACTCGCCACATGGTTTGGTGTTATTATACAAAGGTTGATTGTCGCCAATACAATTGGGTGGTTGATTGGTCATGGTAAATTTGACCTTAAAATTGGGCATACACTATACATTTATCTGGTAGACTATCTGTCTAATCTGGCTGGTTGAAATGAAAATATGGTAATGTATGGGAGCAAATAACAATCAACCATTTGCCCTTAAATGCTGGAAAGTGGACAAAACCTGTCCATCATTAGACAGCTGTTGGGTGCTGGCTCCAGCGCATGCCTGTGTCTCTAGTCCTGCAGTACTGTGCATGTGACCAGTCATGACACGTGTGTACTTTATTACATTGTTTTTTTTTTATTTTATATAACGTCCACCTACTTCAGATTCCAATCAGGTGGGAGTGGGGGGAAGTTTGACAGTGTTATTTTAAGTACAGTGTCTGACATCCACCTGCTACAGTCATGACTACCAATCTTAATTCAATTTCTCTGCACATTATAGCAACTATTTGCTACATTGTCTGAAACGTAATGCATTTGCTATGTTACATAGATTGTATAGAATCCGGTCGATTATCCAAGAAAAATAACTTTGTATCTTGATAAAGATCAATTTATAATAGCATTCAGCTCAGTTCCAGTGAAATTTTGGAGAAAACGCTGATTTGTAATCCCTCCCTCCATTTTTTTATACCATAATTTTTATATTCTCATTATAATTGTGTGAGCAGCACAACTGGGTACAATTCTGTAAATGATGATGCATGATATGTATGGGCCTTTTGTTTATAAATAAATAAAAAAGAAAAGTGACTGATTGCGCTATTTCTCCAGGTGCGTATATGAATAAAAAAAGATTTGAGCACTGGATGTCTAAAACAGAGAAATATCATCATTTTTATTATTATAAAATAATTTTTTAGAATGTGCCCCCAATGAGTATGCATACCTAAATTTTGTTATTATATGAGATATAACGTTTGTACTAAAATAAACACCAGAGAAGTGAAAAAACACGTGTTTTTATTCATATACGCACCTGGAGAAATAGCGCAATCAGTCACTTTTCTTTTTTCTTGTGTAGCTTCTTGATCAGTGTTTTGATCAAGTTTTAGCTGTACGTACACAGGTACAGCTGGACAAAGATTGCAGCTCTAAATTTATAAATCTTAAATTAAGAGTAAATAATACAATTAACAAATTAGCGCCTGGATCAGGGTTGTTTTTTCTGGTTTATAAATAAATATTGTATATGTAATTGTATCTACTTATTGATAAATTTGTGCTTCAAAGAAAGCTACTCGGGCTCATATTCTTTCTCTTACGTCCTAGAGGATGCTGGGGACTCCAAAAGGACCATGGGGTATAGACGGGATCCGCAGGAGCTTGGGCACACTGAAAAGACTTTGACTGGGTGTGAACTGGCTCCTCCCTCTATGCCCCTCCTCCAGACCTCAGTTAGACTTTGTGCCCAGGAGTGACTGAACACACACTAGGGGAGCTCTACTGAGTTTCTCTAGAAAAGACTTTTGTTAGGTTTTTTATTTTCAGGGAGACCTGCTGGCTACAGGCTCCCTGCATCGTGGAACTGAGGGGAGAGAAGTCAGACCTACTTCTTCTTAAGGGCTCTGTTTCTTAGGCTACTGGACACCATTAGCTCCAGAGGGTTCAATCAGTTGGTGCGCCTAGCTGCTTGTTCCCGGAGACACGCCGTCACCCCCCTCACAGAAGCCAGAAGAAAGAAGCCGGGTGAGTATGCAGAAGGCAGAAGACTTCAGTGACGGCAGAAGACTTCAGTAACGAGGTACAGCGCAGCGGTAGCGCTGTGCTCCATGCTCCCACACACTTCACCAATGGCACTCACAGGGTGCAGGGCGCTGGGGGGGAGCGCCCTGGGCAGCATGTTACTGGGTCTGGGAAGCTGGCAGAAGGCTTTTCGGTGCCTCGGCACCGTTTTTCGTACCCCCGCCAGCATTTTCATTTTTAAATTTTAGCGGGCTGAAGCGCGCCGGGAAGGGGCGGGGCTTAGCCGCACAGCTCACCGGGGCCATTTTCTCTCATCCACGCCGCTGCAAGAGACGCTGGACCGGGACCTCCAAGCTCCACTACAAGTGACAGGGAGCTAATCGGGGGGGGGGGGGGGGGCACAGTTATTGGTGCATAATTATTGCTATTTCTAGCAGCGCTTTCAACATATATTGTTTGGTGGGATATATGGGCGCTGGGGTGTGAGCTGGCATACTCCCTCTGTGTTTCTCTATCCAGACTTCCTTGTGGGTCTGTCCCCTAGCTGGGGCAGTGTGCGTGTGTCGGTGTGTCGATACTCCGTGTCGGCATGTCTGAGGCTGAGTGTTATTCCCCGGAGGAGGTTGCTGGGGGATCAGATGCGGGTCTGGAGTTGGCTCTGTCGGCGCAGCCGACACCTGATTTACTTACAATGTTAAGTACACTTAATACAAATGTGGCCTCTTTGTCTAAAAGGTTAGATAAATCGGAGTCTCAGACACAGGTGTGGAGGAAATCCATGGAGGATGCTTTGTTTCAGGTGCAGACCCCATCAGGGTCGCAAAAGCGGCCGTTTACCCAGTTGGTAGATAGTTGGTAGATACGGATACCGACACGGATTGTGATTCCGATGTCGACTTCACTGAAGCTGCTTTACACCCACGGTTAGTTAAGAGTATTCAGTACATGATTGTGGCTATAAAAGATGTTTTACGCATTTCTGACGAACCTGCAGTGCAGGAAACAAGGATTTGTTTGTTCAAAGGGAAAAAACCTGAGGTGAAGTTTCCCCCCTCTCATGAAATGAATACTCTTTGTGAAAAGGCTTGGGATTCGCCGGACAAGACGTGGCAGATTCCCAAGAGAATTTACATGGCGTATCCTTTCCCCTCTGATGACAGGGAAAAATGGGAGTCGTCTCCAAATGTCGACAAGGCTCTATCCCGTTTGTCTAAGAAGGTGGCGCTTCCGTCCCCTGACACGGCAGCTCTCAAGGATCTGGCGGATCGCAAGCTGGAGACGTCTCTGAAGTCCATTTTCGCTAATACGGGTGCATTGCTCAGACCTGCTGTGGCGTCGGTATGGGTGAGTAGTGCTATTGCTAAATGTGCTGAGAATTTAGCTGCTGATATGGATACCCTTGATAAAGATAATGGGGGTAATTCTGAGTTGATCGCAGCTTCAAGATTGTTAGCAATTGGTCAAAACCATGTGCACTGCAGGGGGGACAGATATAATATGTGCAGAGAGAGTTACATTTGGGTGTGGTGTGTTCAATCTGCAATCTAAATTGCAGTGTAAAAATAAAGCAGCCAGTATTTACCCTGCATAGAAACAAAATAACCCACCCAAATCTAACTCTCTCTGCAAATGTTATATCTGCCCCCACTGCAGTGCACATGGTTTTGCCCAACTGCTAAAAAATTTCCAGCTGCGATCAACTTGGAATTACCCCCAATGTTCTTTTGACTCTTGATTATATCAAGGACGCTGCAGATTACCTGAAGGATGCGGCGAGGGATGTTGGTCTCTTGGGATCAAGAGCCAATGCCATGGCGATCTCGGCCAGGAGGGCGCTGTGGATCCATCAATGGAATGCTGATGCCGACTCCAAGAGAGCTATGGAAGCTCTCCCCTTCAAAGGAAATGTCTTGTTTGGTGACGGCTTGACTGACCTGGTGTCTACCGCGACTGCGGGTAAGTCTTCTTTTCTTCCTTATGTTCCCACACAACAGAAAAAGGCACCACATCAGCAGATGCAGTCCTTTCGTCTAAATAAATACAAGCGTGGAAAAGGTTTGTCCTTCCTCGCTTCAAAGGGTAGAGGAAGGGGAAGAAAGTCGCCTGCAGTGTCAGGCGCCCAGGACCAAAAGTCCTCCCCTGCCTCTACCAAGTCCACCGCATGACGCTGGGGCTTCCCTGGGGGAGTCCAGACTGGTGGGGGCCGTCTGCGGATCTTCAGTCAGGTCTGGGTTCAATCAGGCCTGGATCCTTGGGTCCTAGATATAGTATCTCGGGGATACAAGCTGGAGTTTCAGGAGGTGCCCCCTCACCGGTTTTTCATTTCGGCCTTACCAATGTCTCTTCCGGACAGGGAGGTGGTGAAGGCAGCAATACAAAAGCTGTGTCAACAGAGGGTCATTGTTCCCGTCCCCCCGACCCAACGGGGGGAGGGGTTCTACTCGAGCCTCTTTGTGGTACCGAAACCGGACGGTTCGGTCAGACCGATTCTGAACCTAAAATCCCTCAATCCATACTTGAAAGTTTTCAAGTTCAAGATGGAATCTCTTTGAGCTGTGATTTCCAGCCTAGAAGGGAGGGGATTTTATGGCGTCAGTCGACAAAAAGGATGCATACTTACACGTCCCGATATATCCTCCGCATCAAGCTTTCCTCAGGTTTGCGATACAGGATTCTCATTACCAATTTCAGACGTTGCCGTTTGGGCTTTCCACGGCCCGAGGATTTTCACCAAAGTCATGGCAGAAATGATGGTTCTCCTTCGCAAGCAAGGGGTTACAATTATCCCGCACTTGGACGATCTCCTGATAAAGGCGAGGTCCAAGGAACGGTTGCTGAGAAATGTGAATTTGTCTCTGTCGGTTCTGCGACAACACGGTTGGCTGCTAAATTTGCCAAAGTCTCAGTTGATTCCGACCACTCGGCTGCCCTTTCTGGGCATGATTCTGGACACAGGCTTACGGAGAGTGTTTCTTCCGGTAGACAAAGCTCTGGAACTGCAGACGATGGTTAGGGAGCTTCTGAGGCCAACAAGTGTGTCGATTCATTAATGTACTCGGGTGCTGGGGAAAATGGTTGCGGCGTACGAAGCCATTCCGTTTGGAAGGTTTCATGCCCGGGTGTTTCAGTGGGATCTGCTGAGCAAATGGTCCGGGTCTCACCTGCACATGCACCGGAAGATAAGTCTATCTCCCAGGGCCAGGATTTCTCTGCTGTGGTGGCTACAAAGTTCTCACCTCCTAGGAGGGTGCCGATTCGGTATCCTGGATTGGGTCCTGTTGACAACAGATGCAAGTCTCCGAGGCTGGGGCGCAGTCACCCAAGGAAGAAATTTCCAGGGGAAATGGTCGCTCCAGGAATCTTGTCTCCACATAAATGTTCTCGAGTTAAGAGCCATTTACAACGGCCTGCTACAAGCAAGAAGCCTTCTTCAGGGTCGGCCTGTCCTGATACAGTCAGACAACATAACAGCGGTGGCGCATATAAACCATCAAGGCGGAACAAGGAGCAGGGCGGCTATGGCGGAGGCCACAAGAATCCTTCGCTGGGAGGAACAGCACGTGAGCGCTCTGTCAGCAGTCTTCCTTCCAGGAGTGGACAACTGGGAAGCAGACTTCCTCAGCAGACACGATCTCCATCCGGGAGAGTGGGCTCTTCACCAAGAGGTATTTGCTGAAGTGACGAAGCGTTGGGGAATTCCGCTGATCGACATGATGGCGTCTCGCCTCAACAAGAAGCTTCCGAGGTATTGTTCCAGGTCAAGGGACCCCCAAGCCAGTGCAGTGGACGCCCTGGTAACTCCGTGGGTGTTTCAGTCGGTGTATGTGTTCCCTCCGCTTCCTCTCATTCCAAAGGTACTGGGAATCATTCGACGAGCAAGGGTTCAAGCGATTCTTGTCGTTCCAGTTTGGCCAAGAAGGGCCTGGTATCCAGATCTTCAGGAATTACTTGTGGAAGATCCTTGGCCGCTCCCTCTAAGAGAGGACCTGTTATTGCAGGGACCATGCGTGTTTCCAGACTTACCGCGGCTGCGTTTGACGGCATGTAAGTTGAGCGCCAAATCTTAGCTTGAAAAGGTATTCCTGGGGAGGTCATTCCAACTCTCCTTAAGGCGAGGAAGGAGGTTACGGCGAAACATTATCACCGTATTTGGAGAAAGTATGTTTCGTGGTGTGAGACTAAATCTGCTCCTGCGGAAGAATTTCATTTGGGTCGGTTTCTCCATTTTTTGCAGGCAGGCGTCGATGCAGGCCTGAAATTGGGTTCCATCAAAGTGCAGATTTCGGCTTTATCTATTTTATTTCAGAAGGAATTGGCTGTTCTCCCAGAGGTTCAGACTTTTGTGAAGGGAGTGATGCATATCCATCCTCCGTTTGTGCCCCCGGTGGCACCATGGGATCTTGAAGTGGTCTTACAGTTTCTTATGTCTTCCTGGTTTGAACCTTTGTGTAAGGTTGAGTTAAAGTTTCTCACTTGGAAGGTGGTCATGCTGTTGGCTCTGGCGTCTGCCAGGCGAGTGTCAGAGTTGGCGGCCTTATCTCACAAGAGTCCGTACTTGATTTTCCATTCGGATAGAGCGGAATTGAGAACTCGTCAACAATTTCTGCCAAAGGTGGTTTCTTCGTTTCACATTAACCAACCTATTGTGGTACCTGTGGCTACGGATGCTGTGGCAGTTCCAAAGTCTCTTGATGTTGTGAGAACTTTGAAGATCTACGTCGCCAGAACGGCGGTTGCCAGGAAAACAGAGGCGCTGTTTGTCCTGTATGCTTCCAACAAGATTTGTCATCCTGCTTCGAAGCAGACTGTTGCACGCTGGATTTGTAGTACGATTCAGTAAGCTCATTCTTCGGCTGGGCTACCGGTGCCAAAATCAGTGAAGGCCCATTCTACCAGGAAGGTGGGCTCATCTTGGGCGGCTGCCCGAGGGGTTTTGGCAATTCAGCTTTGCCAAGCAGCTACGTGGTCGGGTTCAAACGCCTTTGCTAAGTTTTACAAGTTTGATACCCTGGCTGATGAGGACCTCGTGTTTGCTCAATCGGTGCTGCAGAGTCGTCCGCACTCTCCCGCCCGGTCTGGAGCTTTGGTATAGACCCCTTGGTCCTTTTGGAGTCCCCAGCATCCTCTAGGACGTAAGAGAAAATAGGATTTTAGTACCTACCGGTAAATCCTTTTCTCCTAGTCCGTAGAGGATGCTGGGCGCCCATCCCAGTGCGGACGGTTACTTGCAGTGTATTCTTGCTGGTTGCATTAGTTTACACACGGGTTGTGTATTTGTTGGTTTCAGCTTGTTGCTGTAGTTAATTCATACTGTTATCTGGTTTACTGTTACTCCGGTTGTACGGTATGTTGTGGTGTGGGCTGGTATGTTTCTAGCCCTTAGTTTAAACAAAAATCCTTTCCTCGAAATGTCCGTCTCTCCTGGGCACAGTTCCTATAACTGAGGTCTGGAGGAGGGGCATAGAGGGAGGAGCCAGTTCACACCCACTCAAAGTCTTTTCAGTGTGCCCAAGCTCCTGCGGATCCCGTCTATACCCCATGGTCCTTTTGGAGTCCCCAGCATCCTCTACGGACTAGGAGAAAAGGATTTACTGGTAGGTACTAAAATCCTATTTGTAATTGATAGTTTAGTTATATTAAGGCTGCTCACAAAGGAGTTTCATTTTCCCTTTTCTGACAAAATGTTTCCATCTACATAACTCCAGGGAGCATCTCCAACTTCTACTATCCTTCTGATTAAGCCACCCTTCTTTTTGTTATTTACCAAATTGTTGGTTTCTCAGACATATTGAAGATCTAGTGCAGAATGACCCTCCTTTTCTTTAGATCACATGATGCATTAGGACTACCTCATAATAGTACCTGTCTGTGTGCCTAATTCAGACCTGATCGAAGCAGCAAATTTTTTCTCTAATAGACAAAACCATGTGCAGTGCAGGTGGGACAGATATAACATGTGCAGAGAGAGCTAGATTTGGGTGGGGTGTGTTCAAACTGAAATCTAAATTGCAGTGTAAAATACAGCAGTCAGTGTTTACCCTGCACAGAAACAAACTCTCTTTGCACTTTATATCTGCTCCCCCTGCAATACACATGGTTTTACCTATTAGAGAAAATGAATGAGGACCTGTAGCAGGTGAATTGCACTGGCAAAAAACTGTTACTGGAGGTGGTGTTCCACCCTTGATGAACCATTACATTAGTATTCTAGTAGGGGCACAGATGCTGTACTGATATATTCTGCTTGGGATACAGATACTGTACTGATATATTTGAATGGGACATACACATGTTTTGTACTGATATATCCTGTGTGGGACACAGATGCTGTACGGATATATTCTGTATGGGACATACAGAGCTGGCCCTAACCAATGTGATGCCCTAGGCAAGATTTTGGCTGGTGACCTCTAGCGCCACATTTAGTTCCACCTCTGACCCTGCACCCCTTTCCCAGCACCATCACCCCTTACCCATAGCAGTCCTCATTTTGGTGTTCCAACCCCCTATAATTTAAATAGGAATAGTTTGCACATTCAGCGCACAGCCCAAAAAGGGGTGTGTTCTTGCTGGGAAGGGGCATTGCCACACAATAGTACCCCCAATTCAAATTACGCCACACAGTGGTGCAACATTATTCACATTATATCATGTGATAGTGCCCCTTATTCACATTACATCACACTGCATTGCTCCTTATTCACATTACACAACACCATATTGCTCTTTATTCACATTAGACCACACAGTAGTGCCCTTTCTATATGTTATACCACACAGTAGAACACCTTATACACATAATACCACAATGTAATGCCACCTTACACATATGACACACATTATTAATGTCCTTTTAAACATAATGCACCTTACATATGCCAACCTTCATTAATGCCCTTATACAGATAATGACGCACATAATGTTTCTTACACATATGCCAACCTTTATTAATGCATTTATACACGACACACATTATGCCCCTTACACATATGCTGAACACTACTGCACAACCAGCCCACCTGCACACAGCATTCACATGGCCGCTAACACTGTGACCTCTACCTCTGCTCGGATACAGATGTGTCCACATACATCTTGCCTCAATACATCATGCAGCAGGAGGATGAGTCAGCTGGCAGCTCTGCTAACGTCTGGCGCCTTTTTTAATGAAATGCAACTTATATGCATTACTATGTGGCTAGGATACACCAGCAGCTTCTGCTGATTAAAATGATATGTGGGATGCCTATATTCTGTGTGTGACTGTGGCTGTATCTGCATACGAAATGCTACGTTACAGTGTAACGTAGCATTTCGTATGCAGATACAGTCGAAGTCACACATAGAATATAGGCATGCCGCATATCATTTTAATCAGCAGAAGCTGCTGGTGCCCCTAGGCATACCAAATGCCCTAGGCATTTGCCTAGTTTGCTTATGCCTGGGGCCGGCTCTGGAGACACAGATGATGTACTGATATATTCTGTATGGGACACAGATGCTGTACTGATATATTCTGTATGGGACACATATATTGTACTGATATATTCTGTACAGAACACAGATGCTGTACTGATATATTCTGTATGGGGCGCAAATGCTGGTGCACATACTATACTGATATATTCTGAAATTTATTGCACACTCCTCGTATTCTGTATGGGATACAGATGCTGTACTGTTGTACTTATGTGGGACACAGACGCTGTACTGATATATTCTGTATGGGACACAGATACTGAACTAATATATTCTGTATGGGGCACAGATGCTGTACTGATGTACTTATGTGGGACACATATGCTATACTGATGTATTCTGTATTGGGCAAAGATGCTATCCTGACATTTTGTGTTACTTTTTTTAGAAACATGAGCATGAATTTAAAGAAGATGTAGCTATGCTGGAACTCTACAAATACATTGACAAATATTTTAATGTGGTATGTAGATAACTTTAATCATATTTTATATTGTACAAATAGTAACATCAAATTTCCCAAATGGGAATCGTGGGACTGCATATGGACATAAAGAACTAGCAATGTTTTCTTTTTATTAACTTTTATTTATTTAAATGGCTTAATTTTATTTGATGGAATAACTATACTCATCTTAATTCTGTACAGGCACTGATAAAATTAACACTGCCAAATCACTCAGGCTCCTGAATTATACAGCCATATAGGGATTCTGAGCCAATTGCATGTATTGCAAATGACAATCCCAAAAATGTGCTGTTTAGAAAGAATAAGACACAAAAGAGGGACATGACCACACTTAGTAAATAAAGAAAATCATTGTACGAAGTTATTTAATATAGCGGTGAAAGACAACAGCTTTACTTCGCATGCACACAACTTGCAGCTTTTTTGCCGATATGGGTGTGTTTGTGTGATTTTAGTGTCAGTCCAGTTTTTTCTGTAAATTGAGTGTGGATACTGTATGTCCTTTTTAATTGGTGTTGGTGTTTGTTGAGTGTGGATTTGTTCTTTTTTGAATGAACTTGGGGGGTCATTCCGACCTAATTGCACGCTGCCGTTTTTCGCAGCGCAGCGATCAGGTCACTACTGCGCATGCGTATGCACCGCAATGCGCAGGCACATCATACAAGTACAAAGCGGATCGTTACTGTGCGATGGATTTAACAAAGAATCCATTCGCACAGCTGATCGCAAGGAGATTGACAGGAAAAGGGCGTTTGTGGGTGTCAACTGACCATTTTCTGGGAGTGTTTGGAAAAACGCAGGCATGTCCAAGCGTTTGCAGGGCAGGTCTAGGAAGCACAATATGCACTTGGGTCAAAAACTGGTTAGATAATAGGGAGCAGCGCGTTGTGGTGAATGGATCTTTTTCAACCTGGACTGAAGTGCTAAGTGGTGTGCCGCAAGGCTCAGTATTAGGACCGTTATTGTTCAATATTTTCATTAACGACCTAACAGAAGGTCTAGAGAGCATGGTGTCAATTTTTGCAGATGATACTAAATTGTGTAAAGTTATAAATGCAGAGGGGGATGCTGAGTCGCTTCAGAATGACTTAGTTAAATTAGAAGCTTGGGCAGCGAAATGGAGAATGTGCTTCAATACAGACAAGTGTAAGGTAATGCACTGTGGTAACAAGAACAAAAATAACACCTACCTACTAAATGGGGTAAAATTAGGGGATTCTGTACTGGAAAAGGACTTAGGTGTCCTCATAGATAGCAAGCTAAGCAGTAGTACCCAAAGTAGGATTGCAGCAAAGAAGGCTAATAAGATATTAGCATGCATAAAACGGGGAATTGATGCTAGGGACGAGAGTATTATACTCCCGTTATATAAATCACTTGTGAGGCCACACCTTGAATACTGTGTACAATTCTGGGCACCTTACTACAAAAAGGATATCCTGGAGCTAGAAAAGGTTCAAAGGCGGGCGACCAAACTAATTAAGGGTGTGGAGACGCTGGAATACGAGGAAAGGCTTGCAAGACTAGGCATGTTTACACTGGAAAAGAGGAGATTAAGAGGGGACATGATCAACATTTACAAATATATAAGGGGACAATATACAGATCTTGCGCAGGATCTGTTTTTGGTTAGATCAACACAGAGAACTCGTGGACACTCGCTCAGGTTAGAGGAGAGGAGAATCCACACAATACGGCGTAAAGGCTTTTTTACGGTAAGGACGATACGTGTTTGGAATTCCCTGCCTGAGGGAGTTGTAATGGCCAACTCAGTCAACACCTTTAAGAATGGGTTAGATAAATTCCTAATGGATAAGGATATCTAGGGTTACGGGGCATAGTCACGCACTATGGTTATTATAAAAAAGAGAGGTTAATCGGAACGGCAGTCAGCAACTTCAGTCAAAATTTTATACAAAATAATCGTGCATAGGAGACCACAAATAGGTTGAACCTGATGGACAATTGTCTTTTTTCAACCTTAGATACTATGTTACTATGTTACAGGCTGAAATGATCGCAAGGGCTGAGTAAGTTCTGAGCTACTCAGAAACTGCACAAACTATTTTTGTACCGCTCGGCTGCACATGCGATCGCACCCTTGCACAGCAAATATACACTCCCCAGTGGGCGGCGGCTATGCGTTTGCACGGCTGAAAAAAGTAGCTATCGAGCAATCAACTCGAGATGACCCTCTTAGTGTGGAGCCTACTGTAGTGTGGATCTCAGTGTGAGAATTTTAGGCCTTATTCAGGTTTGTTAGCAAAGCAAAAAAAGTTAGCAATTGGGAAAACCATGGGGGTCATTCCGACCCGTTCGCACGCAGCAGTTTTTCACTGCGGTGCGAACGGGTGCGGAATGCGTATGCACGGCGGGCGCAGTGCGCAGTGCGCGGCGTTGCCAGGCGACCGCTAAGAAGATTGACAGGACGGAGGCGTGGATGGGCGGATCCGGACCGTTTGGAGCCATTTTCGGGGAGTGGTGAGTATAACGCAGGCATGTCCAGGACAACGGAGGGCGGAGGAGTGACGTCAAAGCCGGGCCCATCATCGCTGGATCCATCGCACAGGGTAAGTATGTCCAGGGCTGGTCTAGTTTTGCTTGAAATTCTTTAGCTTAGCAGGGCTGCACAAGCGATCGCAGCCCTGCTAAGCTAAAATACACTCCCCCATAGGCGTGGACTATTGATCGCAGCAGCAGCTAAAAGTTGCCGGCTGTGATCAACTCGAAATGACCACCCATGTGCACTGCAGGTGTGATAGACGTAGCACATGCAGAGAGAGAAATATTTGGGCAGAGCTGGATTAAGGCTATGGGGGGCCCGGAGCACTTAAGACAGGGGGGCCCTAAAGTCATAAGTTAAAATCATAGCGTGGTAAATATTAAAGATTATTTCTCAAACATTTATAGTTAATGCAAAAGAAGAAACCAGGGGGTAAATTTACTAAGATGGGGGTTCTATTTAAGATGGGATGTTGCCCATAGCAACCAATCAGGTTCTACTTCTCATTTATCTAGCACCTTCTAGAAGATAAAACCTGGAACTTGATTGGTTGCTATGGGCAACATCCCATCTTAAATAGAACTCCCATCTTAGTAAATTTACCCCCAGTACTCTAAACTATCATTTGCTTAAACACAGCGGATTGTTGGCAATATATAACGTTTTGGACTTGAGAAAGCACCAGAGTGTTTGAAATGTTGCTGATAATTGCTACTAAAGGGGGGGTTCACACGAAGAGAACCATGTTTAAAATCTAAGCAATCTGACTACATTGCTTAGATTTTAAGCACGAATCTGTCGTGTGTATGCCCCCCAGCGATAGCGATGCGCGGCCCCGCGTAATGCTATCGCCGGTGCTAGATTGGCATGCATGCAGGCTCAATCTAGTGGGTCGCTCACTTCAGCGCTGTATGAAGGGAGCAGCCTCCCGTCTGTATGTCGTCGTCCCCCCCCCTCGCTCAGCACATCGCGCTGTGCTGAGCGGGGGGAGAAATGTGTGCTGAGCGGTCTGTGTTAAGATCGCTCAGCACACATCTCTCCCGTCAGTACTGGCCTTAACTGGGCTGTATGTATTTACAGCCGGGGGGTGGGGTGACACCATTATTATTAATGTACTACTAGCCGGTGGGGGGGGGGGGGGGGGGGGAGACCATTATTATTGATGTTAACTGGGCACTTGTGTGGGTTGTATTAACAGCCGTGTGGGGGGGGTTCACTACGATCTGCCGGCGACCAGCATACCGGCGCCGGGAGCCCGACAGCCGGCATACCGACACTTATTCGACCCCCCTGGAGCGTGGTGAGCGCAGCGAGCCCGCAAGGGGCTCATTTGCGCTCGCAACACTGTCGGTAAGCCGGCGGCCGGCCTCCCGGCGCCGGTATGCTGGTCGCCGGCAGATCGTAGTGAACCCCCCCCACACGGCTGTTAATACAACCCACACAAGTGCCCAGTTAACATCAATAATAATGGTCCCCCCCCCCCCCCCCCCACCGGCTAGTAGTACATTAATAATAATGGTGTCACCCCACCCCCCGGCTGTAAATACATACAGCCCAGTTAACATCAATAACGGTGCCCCCCCCCCCCCCCCGCTGGTAGTATATTAATAATAACGGTGTCACACCCAGCCCCCCCACCCCCACCCCGGCAGTACATTAATAATAACAGTGTCACACCCCCCCCCCCCCCCCCCCCACCCCGGCAGTATATTAATAATAACAGTGTCACACACACACACACACACCCCCCTGTAAATACATGCATGAAAATGGTGTGTGTGTGTGTTCCCCCTCACGGCTGTTAATACAGCCCGGTCGATAACAAGCGGCTCAGCGCACCGCACCGCACGCAAAAACACCCCCGCCCCCCCCCGGCACCCATCAATGCCGTTTATGCTGCCCACAGCGCACCCGTTGGCACTTACCGTTTTGCTGCTGCTGACGTGCGTTGCGCTGGCTGGCTGTAGCTGGTGTGACTCTAGTCTGTGGTGGTGAAGCAGGAGACGGAGACGGAGGCGGGACCAGCAAAGGAAGAAGTCGAAGGCGGGACCAGGAGAGGCAGGAGGCGGAGGTTGGACCCGGCAGAGGACGGAGTGGCAGAGGAGAGTGACGTACATCGCTGTAGCACGTCGCTCATTCTGTACACACGAGCGATGTGCTAAGCGACTGTACTAGATTTTGCCTGCATGCAGGCCAATCTACAATCAGCGATAGCGATGCGCGGGGCTGCGCATCGCTATCGCTTTATGGCATACACACTGAGATATGTATGCTTAATTTCTAAGCAATCTAGTCAGATTGCTTAGATTTTAAGCACAGATCTCTCCGTGTGTACCCCCCTTAAGTTTGAAGTGCCAGTCTCTTCTTCTGCATTAATTATAACATTATCTATCTATCTATCTATCTATCTATCTATCTATCTATCTATCTATCTACATAAAGCAATGCAGGTGGCACTCGGATCAATCTCATATATACAAATGTATAGCTAAACACATATATATATATATATATATATATATTTATTTACATATTATACATATACATATATATATATATATATATATATAGTATATATGGGGGGGCTTGCCTGAGCAGTGGAGAGAAGTGGCTTGATGCAGGACAGTATATAAGCCGGCACCATGGTGATGAAGTAACAGTGACAGCAAAGGCAGCGCTGAGAGAAATAGCTTGCAGCAGTATACAGGCCTAGAAGCAGGTCCGCTTATGAATCAAGCAACAACGCATACCTGCCTGCAGTGATATTCCATGCGCCCACCCCCTTTCTCCCGATGTCCCGCGCGTCTGACACAGAGACTCACAGTGAGATCCTACGCAGCTGCAGCTGCAAATACGCATAACATTGGACAGCCGCCGGCATTCTGGCACTGCTCTGCAATGCTGTCTGTATGACGGCTGTCATAGAGTCAGTGTCAACGGCTGCCGGCTATATCGCTGCAGATCGGAACAGCAATTAAGGTCCGATCTGTAGTTGATGTCAGGGAGAGGAGCTCAGGGTACTTACCCCCATTACCCCCTCCCCTTAAACCGGCTCTGGATTTGGGTGGGGTGTTTTCAAACTTGGGGTAATTCCAAGTTGATCGCAGCAGGAATTTGGTTAGCAGTTGGGCAAAACCATGTGCACTGCAGGGGAGGCAGATATAACATGTGCAGAGAGAGTTAGATTTGGGTGGGGTGTGTTCAATCTGCAATCTAAATTGCAGTGTAAAAATAAAGCAGCCAGTATTTACCCTGCACAGAAACAAAATAACCCACCCAAATCTAACTCTCTCTGCACATGTTATATCTGCCTCCCCTGCAGTGCACATGGTTTTGCCCAACTGCTAAAAAAAATTTCCTGCTGCGATCAACTTGGAATTACCCCCTTAGTTTGCTAACAAACTACAAAGTATGTATCTGGCTTTGTAGTTAGTTTAGTGAGGGCCCATTTACATTCAACTAGGTCATCTCTGAAAATGCTCCTCAATATTTACCTTAAAGCAGTGGTTCCCAATCGTTTTGGAATCACAGCGCCAAAGATTATCAAAATTTGTTTCATGGCACCCTTAGGCCAAAAGTTTCTTACTGAGAAATTTAGATAGAAATATTACCGTATATACTCGAGTATAAGCCGACTTTTTCAGCACTTTTTTTTGTGCTGAAAAAGCCACCTCGGCTTATACTCGAGTCAGTGCACAGTGACAGGGAGTGCAGCGTGAAGGAGGGACACGGAGCGCACAGCGCGCGGCTCTCCTGTGTCCCTCCTCTATCTCCGGCGGCAGCGGCGGGTCTATTAAAGGAAGTACCTGTTCGTGACCTCTGATCACGAACCGGCACTTCCTTTAATAGACCCGCCGCGGCCGCCGGAGATGCAGGAGGGACACAGGAGAGCCGCGCGCTGTGCGCTCCGTGTCCCTCCTTCAGAAGACAGCGCGGGATCGACGGAGGGGTAAGTAACAGCACTGGGGAAGCATATTTGGCACTTGGGGAGGGGGCATATCTGGCAGCAGCATGAGGGGCACATCTGGCAGCAGCATGAGGGGCACATCTGGCAGCAGCATGAGGGGCACATCTGGCAGCAGCATGAGGGGCACATCTGGCAGCAGCATGAGGGCATATCTGCATATCTGGCAGCAGCATGAGGGGCACATCTGGCAGCAGCATGAGGGCATATCTGGCAGCATGAGGGCATATCTTGCACATCTGGCACTGTGGGGCATATTTGGCAGCATGAGGGCATATCTGGCACTGTGGGGCATATCTGGCAGTATGAGGGCATATCTAGCACTGTGGGGGGCATATCTGGCACTGTGGGGGCATATCTGGCAGTATGAGGGCATATCTGGCACTGTGGGGGCATATCTGGCAGTATGAGGGCATATCTGGCACTGAGGGCTGTGTACGGCTAGAGCTGAATTTCCCACCCTATGCTTATACTCGAGTCAATAAGTTTTCCCAGGTTTTTGTGGTAAAATTAGTAGTGATGAGCGGGTTCGGTTTCTCGGGAACCGAACCCCCCCGAACTTCACCCTTTTTACACGGGTCCGAGCCATACTCGGATTCTCCCGTATGGCTCAGTTAACCCGAGCGCGCCCGAACGTCATCATCCCGCTGTCGGATTCTCGCGAGATTCAGATTCTATATAAGCAGCCGCGCGTCGCCGCCATTTTCACTCGTGCATTGGAAATGTTAGGGAGAGGACGTGGCTGGCGTCCTCTCCGTTATTGTTGAACTTGATTGTGCATTATTGCTTAATTGTGGGGAGGGCTGGGGAGCAGCTGTATAATATAGGAGGAGTACAGTGCAGAGTTTTGCTGATCAGTGACCACCAGTTACCCGTTCTCTGCCTGAAAAAAACGCTCCTTATCTGTGCTCAGTGTGCTGCATATATCTGTGCTCACACTGCTTAATTGTGGGGACTGGGGAGCAGCTGTATTATATAGGAGGAGTACAGTGCAGAGTTTTGCTGACAGTGACCACCAGTATACATTGTCTGCCTGAAAAACACTCCATATCTGTGCTCAGTGTGCTGCTTTATTGTGGGGACTGGGGACCACCAGTATAATATTATATAGGAGGAGTACAGTGCAGAGTTTTGCTGACCAGTGACCACCAGTATATAATATATAGCATTATGGTACAGTAGGCCACTGCTGTACCTACCTCTGTGTCGTCATTAAGTACACTATCCATCTACATTCTATACCTGTGGTGCATTTTAGTTTTGCAGTTTGCTGACACAGTGACCACCAGTATACTATATATAGCAGTACGGTACGGAAGGCCACTGCTGTACCTACCTCTGTGTCGTCATTAAGTATACTATCCATCTACATTCTATACCTGTGGTGCATTTTAGTTTTGCAGTTTGCTGACACAGTGACCACCAGTATACTATACATAGCAGTATGGTACAGAAGGCCACTGCTGTACCTACCTCTGTGTCGTCATTAAGTATACTATCCATCTACATTCTATACCTGTGGTGCGTTTTAGTTTTGCAGTTTGCTGACACAGTGACCACCAGTATACTATATATAGCAGTACGGTATGGAAGGCCACTGCTGTACCTACCTCTGTGTCGTCATTAAGTACACTATCCATCTACATTCTATACCTGTGGTGCATTTTAGTTTTGCAGTTTGCTGACACAGTGACCACCAGTATACTATATATAGCAGTACGGTACGGAAGGCCACTGCTGTACCTACCTCTGTGTCGTCATTAGGTATACTATCCATCTACATTCTATACCTGTGGTGCATTTTAGTTTTGCAGTTTGCTGACACAGTGACCACCAGTATACTATATATAGCAGTACGGTACGGAAGGCCACTGCTGTACCTACCTCTGTGTCGTCATTAAGTATACTATCCATCTACATTCTATACCTGTGGTGCGCCTCTTTTTTTCTTTGCATCATGTGCCGTTTGGGGACAATTTTTTTGAAGTGCCATCCTGTCTGACACTGCAGTGCCACTCCTAGATGGGCCAGCTGTTTGTGTCGGCCACTTGTGTCGCTTAGCTTAGTCACACAGCGACCTTGGTGCGCCTCTTTTTTTCTTTGCATCATGTGCTGTTTGGGGACAATTTTTTTGAAGTGCCATCCTGTCTGACACTGCAGTGCCACTCCTAGATGGGCCAGGTGTTTGTGTCGGCCACTTGGGTCGCTTAGCTTAGTCACACAGCGACCTTGGTGCGCCTCTTTTTTTTTCTTTGCATCATGTGCTGTTTGGGGACAATTTTTTTGAAGTGCCATCCTGTCTGACACTGCAGTGCCACTCCTAGATGGGCCAGGTGTTTGTGTGTCAGCCACTTGTGTCGCTTAGCTTAGTCACACAGCGACCTTGGTGCGCCTCTTTTTTTCTTTGCATCATGTGCTGTTTGGGGACTATTTTTTTGAAGTGCCATCCTGCCTGACACTGCAGTGCCACTCCTAGATGGGCCAGGTGTTTGTGTCGGCCACTTGTGTCGCTTAGCTTAGTCACACAGCGACCTTGGTGCGCCTCTTTTTTTCTTTGCATCATGTGCTGTTTGGGGACAATTTTTTTGAAGTGCCATCCTGCCTGACACTGCAGTGCCACTCCTAGATGGGCCAGGTGTTTGTGTCGGCCACTTGTGTCGCTTAGCTTAGTCACACAGCGACCTTGGTGCGCCTCTTTTTTTTCTTTGCATCATGTGCTGTTTGGGGACAATTTTTTTGAAGTGCCATCCTGTCTGACACTGCAGTGCCACTCCTAGATGGGCCAGCTGTTTGTGTCGGCCACTTGTGTCGCTTAGCTTAGTCACACAGCGACCTTGGTGCGCCTCTTTTTTTCTTTGCATCATGTGCTGTTTGGGGACAATTTTTTTGAAGTGCCATCCTGTCTGACACTGCAGTGCCACTCCTAGATGGGCCAGGTGTTTGTGTCGGCCACTTGTATCGCTTAGCTTAGTCACACAGCGACCTTGGTGCGCCTCTTTTTTTTCTTTGCATCATGTGCTGTTTGGGGACTATTTTTTTGAAGTGCCATCCTGCCTGACACTGCAGTGCCACTCCTAGATGGGCCAGGTGTTTGTGTCGGCCATTTGTGTCGCTTAGCTTAGCCATCCAGCGACCTCGGTGCAAATTTTAGGACTAAAAATAATATTGTGAGGTGTTCAGAATAGAATGGAAATGAGTGGAAATTATGGTTATTGAGGTTAATAATACTATGGGATCAAAATGACCCCCAAATTCTATGATTTAAGCTGTTTTTTAGGGTTTTTTGAAAAAAACACCCGAATCCGACAAAAAAATTTCAGGGAGGTTTTGCCAAAACGCGTCCGAATCCAAGACACGGCCGCGGAACCGAATCCAAAACCAAAACACAAAACCCGAAAAATGTCCAGTGCACATCACTAAAAATTAGGTGCCTCGGCTTATATTCGGGTCGACTTATACTCGAGTGTATACGGTACATTGAGTAAATTGTGTGTATATATCATCCTTAGGTTCATTGTGTGGTGACGGACAGGATTTGCTTCTGTTTGGCCACATATTTTATGATTGGCAGCCACCACCACTATTACAATGGCCATAAATAATTTGACTTGGTCCTGGACCACTAATCCAAGGCATCCCTGCAAGTGCCCTGAGCAGTGACAGAACTTGTGAGTGGTGGACCTAGGTGCAAAAATATAATTTGGGCCGCCATCTACCCCATCCCAAGTTCACAATATGCCATACAGTAGTGGGTGACAGAGAGAGGCAGAGGGTGACAGTATAAGGCAGTGGTAGACAGAGAATGACAGTGGAAGGCAAGGAGAGGCAGAGGGTGACAGCAGAAGGCAGGGGGACGCAGACAGTGACAGGACAGTAGAAGAAATGAAAGGGGAGGCAGAGGATGACAGCAGAAGGCAGGGGGACGCAGACAGTGACAGGACAGTAGAAGAAATGAAAGGGGAGGCAGAGGATGACAGCAGAAGGCAGAGGGAGGCAGAGAGTTACAGCGGAAGGCCAAGGGGAGGCAGAGGGTGACAGCAGAAGGCAGGGGTAGGCAGAGAGTGACAGCAGAAGGCAATGGGAGGCATAGGACGACAGCGGAAAGCATAAGGAAGCAGATGGTGATGGGGGAAGTTTAACAGGGTTAGGCAGTGGGTGACAGGGAGAGATAGTGGGTGACTACAAGCAAAATGTTCTGCGCTGTGCAGAGAACAATGGGCATGTGCCTTGGTGGTGGCAAGAACAGAACGGCCTCTGCGCTGTGACAGGTGTTGCCACCCTTTTATGCTTTCCTCAGTTTGGCACTCAGTCAGGCAGCCTCTGACAGTGCCAATTACACCGAATGTGATCTGCCTTTAATTTATAGACAGCAGTGAATCAGAAATAATGTACAGATGTCTGTTAATTAGAGGCAGTAAGTTGCTGTGATAATCATCACTGATAGGTGGCAGGACTCCTCTATCAGTCTGACACACACAAGATCAGCCCTGCCTACCTAAGGCAAGGGGCAGGCCCCACAGGCAGTGGTGCCTACCTGGCTCTGCACTGGGCCATTCATCAGACACTGCTCAAAATGTTCTGTGGGTGGACCAGAGAATAACTCATTGCGGTTCTGGGGAGCAGTGAACCACATAATCCTTAGGGGCCTCGGTGCAGTGAACCTGCTGCACCAGTGGTAGTTTCGCCTCTAGCCCCGAGGCATCCCAGGGTGCCACTGCAGACAGTTTGAGAACCACTGCCTTATAGTGAAGAAAGCACTTAAGAGGTAAAATGAGAATAGAATTTAGTAACCCAGAGTTGGCAAAAAGGAATCTGACAATGAGATTTCGCAATTAAAAAGTATAAATTGAATATGTATACTCTCTTGATGGAATGCACTAGTTCCTAACAGTAATGCTCTTTAATAAACAATAATAAATCATTACAAAGTATCACAAATGTCACATAACTATAATAGGTTAATTGTATAATTCTTAAAATCTGTTTTTCCCATTACAGATTATGACCACCTTAGAGAAGGAGACGGGTTTCGACAATGAACTGAAGCAGTTGTTGCAGCTCAAAAAATTAATTGCTGATAGGAAGAAGTGTTCATGGGAATAAGGACATAGAGCCGGATTCCCAGTCACTGCTGCTTAGACGTGCACATAGATATTGTAGAAGTTGTAACGTCTGCTGTCTGTTTTCAACGTGTATCATCACTTTATACCATGACACAAAATAAGATCTGTTTTCCTGGAATCCTTATGTAACCTAAAACATGATTACATTTACAATATCCAAAGTTCTCTTAAAAGATAAAGTTCATTTAACTTAAAACTGTCCCTAGTAAAAGTCAACTGCTTATCCCACTGAATACTTGCTCCCGTGACTGAGGATAAAGCTCTAATCCTCCTCAGCTATACAGAGTGCCGCTCAGCCATGAGCCAATGTCATTCCCTGATTACATTTACCCCTGCTCCATTGATACACACACACACACACACACACACACACACACACACACACACACACACACACACACACACACACACACACACACACACACAGTAGTAGTGATAAGGTCATCCATGTGATTTTCTCATTAACTCAGATTCTCAGCAAGCATGTATTGTAGCCTGGACAAGCCATTCACATTAATTAAGCCATACAACGTAATTATTTGCAGAAGTTGTAATGAGTAGATGTAATATTTAGATACTACAAATCCAACCGTAGTCTTTGTGCTATTAGGTTCCTATGATGATGGTTGTACAGGTTGAGTCTCCCTTATCCAAAATGCTTGGGACCAGAGGTATTTTGGATATGGGATTTTTCCGTATTTTGGAATAATTGCATATCATAATGAGATATCATGGTGATGGGACCTAAATCTAAGCACAGAATGCATTTATGTTTCATATACACCTTATACACACAGCCTGAAGGTCATTTTAGCCATTATTTTTAATAACTTTGTGCATTAAACAAAGTGTGTCTACATTCACACAATTCATTTATGTTTCATATACACCTTATATACACAGCCTGAAGGTCATTTAATACAATATTTTTAATAACTCTGTCTATTAAACAAAGTTTGTGTACATTGAGCCATCAGAAAACAAAGTTTCAATATCTCACTCTCCGTCAAAAAATTCCGTATTTCGGAATATCACGTATTTCGGAATATATGGATATGGGATACTCAACCTGTATTGCATTTTAAGTGACATTCCTTGCTTCCTTCTAGGTGTATAGACAGAAAACACAGATACCCACATGACCCGGCTTTTTTCCAGTTTAAAAATGATATGATCTCTGATTATCAAAATAGAGAGCTGCTTACGGAAGGCCAGATTCAGAGATCGATGCAAGCACAATGTATTTGCAGCTGAGCGATTATCGACACTTACCGCATCCATCTAAGTTGTACAGACACGATCTTGCAATGGTCGTCACAGAGGATTTAATTACAGAGTGAATGACAGTCAGGGACCTTATAGGGAGTGGTGACAAAGACGCAGGCATGTCATGACTGTTTTGGGGCCCTGTTTGAGACTATGACTGCGATCCTGTATGCAGCCACAATGGCTCCTGTGTTTTACTTCCTGTGGCCATGCTGCGCCAACATAGGAGGTCTCAGAACTTTAATAATCAACTGATCTGTGACAGATGCTTCACCCTTGTACATAGCCACTGGGATTTGCATAGCCACCGGTGGGCATCTCACTACAAATACAGGTGTCAGTGACATCTGCATATTTTCACACAGGCGCTGCGTACATAGTTACAATTGTGGCGGCATTTGCGTGCATCTCTGAATCAGGCCCTTATTTGGCAAATGCTCATCTTCAGCATATAAGGCTGCACAATCATGTATTACCTCTGATAGATATGAGAATGCAGGTGATAATATACACCAGACATTCCCAACCACGGTCCTCAAGGCACACCAACAGTGCAGGTTTTAGTGATATCCAGGCTTCAGCACAGGTGACTTAATTAGTAGCTCAGTTATTTTGATTTAACCATCTGTGCTGCAGCCTGGATATCACTAAAACCTGCACTGTTGGTGTGCCTTGAGGACCGGGGTTAGGAATGCCTGACATACACAATATATCATACTAATAATTCTCTGCAGAGCCGCAACTAGACTTTTTGGTGCCCAGGTGCTCCTCCCCATTTTTCCAGTAAGGATATAAGGCACATACATCGCCAGGAAAGGGCATGGCAAAATTAATCCCAGAGAAAGCCCTTGCTATGATGCCCCCTCCTCACACACATATTCATTATATATATATATATATATATATATATATATATATATATAAAATACTCGCATATTTATAGAACACTGCAAGAAAATGGATTTGGACACAAACCCTCTTTATACCACATTCATGCACTCAACTTGAGAGCTTGCCACCATTCAGCCACAATACCCCTCATTAAATAACACATTTCAATATACTGACACCCAGGACTCAAACCCACAACCTGCTGCATCCCAGCCAAACACCCCACCCACCAAGCCACTTGATCCCGCATAAACTATGAGTTTTATAACTATATGAAGCTACCTGTACCCCGTAAAAAAATAACCAGCACCATAATCGAGCCGATCCATGCAGTGTCCAGCCACAGCGCTGATCACCCCTTCACAAAGTACTAGGTACACTTCAAATAGTAAAAACTCTCCTGCTTGGAATTCTCTAGCTTTCTATGCAAGGCAGATAGCTCAATGAATAGTATAACAAAATAAAGAATGGATTATGCGCTCCTAAATTGGGATTATGATGAGTCTTTGTATATTGTCTCTTATAAAGCTCAATGAATAGTGTCCGAATGCAATGTCTTAGACAACGGGTTTAAATCCCTGGCACATCAGCATCCTGAAATGTAATAGAGTACAGTGTGACTGACCAAGAAAGAGCTGTCAAATCAAGTCCATGGAAGCTGTATAGGTATTAGCGACAAAAGGGGTGTTGGTAGGAGACAGGGGCGGTCAGGAGATGCTGGGCTTCAAAAAGGGGTGAAGCTACAAGTGAAAGTAATTAGACAATTCACAATTAACAAGTGCTGCCAACAGCGCCCCCTACCTAGCAGCGCTATGTGCGGAGCACACGCCGCACACACCTAGTTACGGCCCTGATTCTCTGTTTATGTTTAGTGTATTGCATTTTATTTATCCCATTACCTGTGCAGACAGCAACTACCTTATAGCTAACACTACTTAGTACTGTCAATATATTATATTAGTAATCAGCAATATATTTGGAGCAATACTGTATATATTAGGAAGGGTTAAAGCTGTACTTTAGTGGTCACTACCTGTATACCAGGGACTGATGGTTTACGGACTTTCTTCCACGCCTTAAGTATTATTCTACTTAATAAAAATGTATCCCTTATCACATTACAAATCCATCACCCTAACAGTGACTCTTTTCTTACTTTCTACTTACTATTATTATTATCATCACTTACCACAGATAATATCTGCCTGACTTATGTTATCTACATTAAATAAAAATGTTGCTGTATAAATACTTACATTACAAAAGGGGTGTGCTTTATAGTAATATGATAACATTTATAATATAAGATTTCTATGATGTGTTGCTATTTCACCACTAATGAATTATGGTACTCAACCTTATTATACAGTATGATGCTTTTATATTCTGATAAACCTTATTTATAGAGAGCAGTGCCAATTGCTATACACAAGATATAAATCTTTGTTACTACTGGATGCTTACTTATATTATATATGCGTTTGTCTTAAGCATTAATTGATACAAATAAAAGTTATATTTTAACTGCATAAGTCC
Organism: Pseudophryne corroboree; assembly: GCF_028390025.1. NCBI lineage: Eukaryota > Metazoa > Chordata > Amphibia > Anura > Myobatrachidae > Pseudophryne > Pseudophryne corroboree. Next base: position 533,608,520 of record NC_086449.1, on the reverse strand, counting down.
AGAGTGCCCCCACTAAGAGTTTCTTTCGCTTTTGTTTGTCTTTAAAGTTGCAATCTAGTCAGCAATCCAGTAACTATTAGGACAGGGATGGGGAACTTTCGGTCCTCCAGCTGTTGTTGAACTCCACATCCCAGCATGCCCTGCAACAGTTTTAGCATGGCCAAATAGCAAAACTGTAGCAAGGCATGCTGGTATGTATAGTTCAACAACATCTGGAGGACTGAAGGTTTCCCATCCCTGTATTAGGATGACACCGTATCTAGGGGGTAATTCAGATCTGATTACAGCAGCAAATTTGTTAGCTAATGGGCAAAACCATGTGCACTGCAGGGGATGCAGATATAACATGTACAGAGAGAGTTAGATTTGGGTGGGTTATTTTGTTTCTGTGCAGGGTAAATACTGGCCAGCTTTATTTTTACACTGCAATTTAGATTTCAGTTTGAACACACCCCACCCAAATCTAACTCTCTCTGCACATGTTATATCTGTCCCCCCTGCAGTGCCTAAGGGGGGTATTCAGATCTGACTGCTGCTGTGCGTTTTCGCACAGTGGGCGATCAGATCCGAACTGTGCATGTGTCAGAGCCGCAGTGCGCCGGCGAGTCGTACACCAGCAACAAGCATCGGTGCCTAGCGATGGGATGGTGCAAAAAATCCGAACGCACGGGCGTTCGCAAGGAGATTGACAGGAAGAGGCCATTTGTGGGTGCCAACTGGCCGTTTTCCAGGAGTGTCCGGAAAAACGCAGGCGGGACCAAGCGTTTGAAGGGAGGGTGTCTGACGTCATCTCCAGCCCCGATCAACAGGATTCCATCGCAGCGGCTGAGTAAGTCCCGGGCTGTGCAGACATTTCACAAACTGATTTTTGTGCAGCTCTGCTACAGAAGCGAAAGTACACTTCCACAGTCTTTTCCTCTTCCCCTGTAGGTGGCGTCTATCTGATTGCAGGGCAGCAAAAAACGCAGCCCAGCAATCAGATCTGAATTACCCCATGGTTTTGCCCATTAGCTAACAAATTTGCTGCTGTGATCAGATCTGAATTAGGCCCAGGGCCGGTTCTGGGGCTTCTGGCGCCCCGGGCGGCATTAGGGGGCGTGGCTTCATACAGGGGGTGTGGTCATTTACGCCCCCTGTACAGACTGAAATGATGTGCGGTGCGCGATGACGTCATCGCGTCTAGTTTCCCTTCGTGGAGAGGTCCTTTACTGTGCGGTGCGCGATGACGTCATCGCGCACCGCACAGTAAAGGACCTCTCCACGAAGGGAAACTAGACGCGTACGCGTCTAGTTTCCCTTCCCAGCGGCAGCGGGGGGCACACAGCAGCAGCGGATCTTGCCCTGGTGCGGCGCCCTCCGGATGGCGCCCTGCGCCCTCCGGAAGGCGGCGCCCCGGGCAAAAGTCCTGCTTGCCCGTGGCAAGATCCGCTACTGATTAGGCCCATAGATCAGATGGAGGAGCTGTGGTGTTTGTAGGAAAAATATAATGTTTAGTCTGTATGTTTTCTTAGTAACAATGAACATATCCATATGGGATCCGGTCTGAAGATCGACAGTGTCTAGGTCGACAATGTTTAGGTCGACCACTATAGGTCGACATGGATGGAAGGTCGACAGGGTTTCTAGGTCGACATGTGCTAGGTCGACAGGTCTGAAGGTCGACATGAGTTTTTCACATTTTTTTCTTTTTTTCAATTTTTTCATACTTAACGATCCACGTGGACTACGATTGGAACGGTAAAGTGTGCCGAGCGAAGCGAAGGCACCATGCCCGAAGCATGGCGAGCGAAGCGAGCCATGCGAGGGGACGCGGTGCACTAATTTGGGATCCCGGTCACTCTACGAAGAAAACGACACAAAAAAAATAAAAAAATCCTCATGTCGACCTTTAGACCTGTCGACCTAGCACATGTCGACCTAGAAACCCTGTCGACCTTCCATCCATGTCGACCTAGTGACTGTCGACCTATAGTGGTCGACCTAAACATTGTCGACCTAGACACTGTCGATTTGATGAACCACACCCATCCATATACAGTAAGTATCAGCTATAAATGTTTAATGCATACTCTGCACCATGTTTTGAAATATAAAATACTTCTAAATGGGGCGTGGCCTAGCGGGCATAGAAGACGGACGCGCCGCCGCTGAGCTCCGGAGCCCATCTCCCTATACCATCCTCGGAGAGGGAGCTACAGTGGGTTACGGCACTCTGCCTGCGTCTCCATCGGGCCAGCACAGTCCGGGGTACCGGGAGGTAGGCGCGCAGAGCCGAGGAACGCAAGAATCGGTACCCACGGGTTATGGCCTTCCTGTGTGAAGCCGCGGCCTTGAGTACGGTGCTCCGATCCAGGAATCATCTGCTGCGAGCCGGTGGGCATGTGACCATCTACAAAAGGCTCTCCAGGACCCGGTAAGGACTCAGCAGGACAACGGTGACTGTGAGGCGGTGGGGTCTTGGCTGAGTGCCCTGCAAACACCATACTTGGAACCGGTGCTGCGGCACACTCCATTGTACCTGCACTGACTGTGTCTTCAGGGGTAAGCTCCACCACCCCCTCCTCTCTGTTTCTGGCTGCATTCCTGCTCCCTGGTGACCACGCTACCCCTGGTTACCCGGTGGCCCCCCAACCTTTCCTACCTCTTCCCCTGCTCACACCAGGTACGATAAAGTGCGTCTGCTGGAAGCTTATCGTAAATGTGTGGATCTTCGCTATCAAGGTGCAAAACTACTACTGTTCCAGGACTTTTCTTACCTAGTGGCTATGAAACGATGTGAATTTACCCCGACTTGTATGAAATGATTTGATTTGGGATGCCAATTTTCACTGCTATATCCTGCAAAACTTTGTGTCTTTCACAACAGCAAACCCCATTTTCTTGAATCTCCGCAAGCGGGCAAGAATTTTGTGGACTCACTTTCATCGGGATCCTCGGCACTCAGATCGGATGAAGACTGACGTTAAGTAGTATTGTTATTTATTCAATTTTTCTTCATTCAGGTCTTCTGCTTTTTTTATTGGTTCTCATTGACATTACCATATATCTTTCAATGTCTATCACCGTGTGGCGGACTGAGAGATATTATCAAATGTTATTGGGTCATATCCCTTTTTGTTTGCACAGTTGCAGGATTTGCTATATACATGGACACACAATCTATTATTATATCTTAATCACCGATGTTTTGCTGATATTGTTTTGCTATTCTATGTTTCCAAGTATTCCCCCTGTCCCACTCTCCTCTGGCCCTGCTATCAATATTTCTGATATTGGCAGTCCTATGGATTGCAGTCTTAGGTTCAGAAAAGTTATAAGATGTTTCGGACATCAATAATTTGGTTTATTGTTTCAAACTTATGGTGTTTTTGTACAGGTTTGGCATGACACTCTAGGTACTCCTATCTATGTTCCCGCCCGCACGCTGGGACGGGACGGACACAACTACTTACTACTGTTTTGATAATTTTGTGGCCTAGAGTAGGTATAGGATAATATGGCAAATTTGATTGATGGCTCCACCAGGACTCAGTCATCTATAAAGTTTGCTTCCTGGAATGTAGAGGGACTTAATTCCCCTATCAAGAGACACAAAGTGTTAACGTACTTGAAACGTCTTAAGCCAGACATTGCGTTTTTACAGGAGACCCACTGGGATGTGAAAGACCCAAATGTGCTTAGGGGACCTTGGGTTGGAGAATTTAAAACTGCTTCATTTACTGCTAAGCGTAGGGGGTTTTGATTTTGTTTAGGAAACACTTACCTTACACTATTAAAGATATGTGGTCTGATCCGGAGGGTCATTTTCTCTTTATAATACTTTCTCTTTTGGGTTCGCTCTACACATTAGCGGCAATATATTCCCCGACGGGCTCGACTAAACCGTTCTTTACAGATTTGTATTCGAAATTGCAGGCTTGGGCGGAGGGAGAAATATTGCTTGGTGGCGATTTTAATTGTGTTATTTCTAGGGGGTTGGACCAATCCTCTGGTCAGGGTGTGGAGGGGGATGTCTCCTCTTTGGCTTTGTTGATAGATTCTTTCAAATTATGCGACCCATGGAGATGCCAAAACCCGATTTCACGCGAGTATACATTTTATTCTTATCCCCATCATACTTCCTGGATAGATTTTTGCTTACTTTCGGACACATTGTATAGTAGAGTGGTCGACTCAGGTATAGATCTCATCACTCTTTTTGACCATTTGCCGGTTTGGGTTACCCTTTCTATTAAAGACCCGCTTGCTACTTCTTATAATTGGAGATTTCCTGCCTATCTAGCTAAGTCCACTGAATTCCGTAATCACCTGGTAACAGCATTTTGTAATTATGAACAGGATAATGCAGGTCACCTGGATGATATACATCTATTTTGGCTGTGGCAAAACTGGTGATTAGAGGCCAGATTATGGAATATGTGGCTAGGAAACGTAGACGGCTTTCGAAAGTAATTGAGGATCATAATAAATTGTTGACAGTGGCATACAATGCTATGCTGCGGTCGGACTCTATTACCTCTCGTCAACAATACTTAGATGCTAAGCACTCATGATGCTCTGTGCACCGAACGGGCCCAATTTATGCATGATATTCAGCGTAGCAAATACTATTATGGGTGCAATAAATCAGGGAGATTGCTTGCTAACTTAGTTCGCTCCCACCACGCCCCTTCCCGAATATTACAAATTAACCCTCTGGCTGGACCCCCAGTTACAGACTCGTCTGGTATTTCTAATCAATTTTGGGATTATTATCAGTCATTATATGAATCTCCACCCGATTGTCCATCTGAAGGTACTCAGTTCCTCTCTAGGGCGGAGCTACCTGTTCTTACCGAGGCGGAGCAGGAATTTCTAACTGCGCCAGTAACAGACGCAGAACTGTCCTTTTTGATCAAGTCTTTAGCCAAAGGTAAATCACCGGTACATGATGGTTTTGGTGCGGAGTATTATCAACTCCTTTTGGACCGTTTGTTGCAGCACCTGCTTACCTTATTTAATTCTCTACTTTCTGGAGAGCAACCCCCCCACACATATTTCACTGAGGCTAGGATTATAGTTTTCCCGAAACCGGGTAAAGACCCCACGCAGGTCTAATCTTATAGACCTATTTCCTTATTAAATCAGGACTTGAAACTATTTACCAAATTATTAGCACAGCGAATGCAGAGCTTTCTCCCTCGGATATTGCACCCAGCCAAAAAAGGTTTTGTAAAGGGCAGAACTTCAGTCCATAACGTACGTATGTTGGTAGCAGCAATGCATCGTTATCACCAACTAGGTAACAAAGATGCCATAATTGTCAGTTGTGACGCCGACAAGGCTTTTGACAGTTTCCTGGTCACATTTTTCACGTTTATTCCATGCTCAACAGTTTGGCCCAGAATTTATAGGTATATTTAACATGTTGTATTCACACCCGGTAGCTCATTTGACTATTAATGGATTAAACTCGGTGCCTTTTACATTGTCCCGGGGTACCCGACAAGGCTGCCCGCTCTCGCCACTATTATTTAATCTGGCACTCGATCCCTTAATTTGCCTATTTTTTAAAGATACAACGTGGCAGGGTATCAGGCTAGGTGACACGGAGGTAAAGGTATCGGCCTTTGCAGACGACTTACTTTTGTATCTTAGTAACCCAAAACAGACGCTCCCTACCCTACAGGGTATGGCTCTCTTATCAATTTTAATAAAACGGAAGCCTTAGTTTTACATACTGCAGCTAAGTCAGGATGGGGATCCTCTTTTGCTTTTCGTTGGGCCCGAGACCATTTAATGTATTTGGGTCTGAAATTTCCTAGTGATTTAACAAAAATATATGCTATCAATTATTCCCACTTCATAGCTCAAATGTTGAAAGAGTTTGAAAAAAGGAGACATTTGCTGCTATCTTATATTGGAAGATGCCATTTATTTTAAATGATTTATTTCCCTAGGGTTTTGTACCCGGTCCAAATGCTGCCTTTCTTATTGAATAAAAAAAGATATTGCATCTATTAATAAGGCATTATCCAAATTCATATGGGCGGGTAAATGCCCTCGGATATCACTACTGAAATTACAACAGCCATTGTCGCTAGGGGGCATTAATCTTCCCAATATACAAGACTATGCGATTGCATCTAATTTATGGTATGCTCTAGACTGGGTGGGAGAAGCATCTAATTTTGTTAATTTGGATATTGGGGGTAATTCTGAGTTGATCGCAGCAGGATCTTTGTTAGCAGTTGGCCAAAACCATGTGCACTGCAGGGGAGGCAGATATAACATGTGCAGAGAGAGTTAGATTTGGGTGGGGTGTGTTCAATCTGCAATCTAAATTGCAGTGTAAAAATAAAGCAGCCAGTATTTACCCTGCACAGAAACAATATAACCCACCCAAATCTAACTCTCTCTGCAAATGTTATATCTGCCCCCCCTGCAGTGCACATGGTATTGCCCAACTGCTAAAAAATTTCCTGCTGCGATCAACTTGGAATTACTCCCATTGAGCAGGTATTTCTTACAGATAGTTCTCTGATTTCCATTTTGCACACTCCATCACCTTCTTTACCTGCAGCGGTAAAGGATAACCCACTGTTGTGTAACCATTGTATGACCTGGCGTATCTCACGTAAGCGATTGGGCTTATCCTATACTCCCACAATTTTCTCCGCATTGTGGTATAATCAAGATTTTCAAAAGGGTAAACCGCACGTGATGTCTTGGGCTTGGCATCTCCATGGTCTAACTTTGGCGAATAATTTGATGGATGATAGTCTCTCCTCTGCCCACACCCTGGCCAGAATTAAGGAACTATTCCCGAATATTCAGATCCCCTTATTCACCTATTTCCAGGCCCGTAGTTTTGTGATAAAATTGTTAACTGATCTGAAGCTACTGAACCACTCTACTGTATTATACATCTTGATAAAAAAAAGTATAGGTACTTCCTTCCCTACCTCATTATTGTATGACCAGGTTAGGAAGAAACTTGACCGTACCACCATATCCACGGGCATGGCTAAATGGAGGGACTTCTCCCCTGAACTCCCTTTGTAAACTATTGTCAAAGCTTCGGATACATTGAACAAACAGCTAATCTCTTCTTCGTTTTCTGAAATGCATTATAAGATCCTCCATCGGGCATACTATACCCCAAACTTTGGTTTATCACAGGAGTAGCAGATAACTCTAACTGTTTTAAGTGCCGCCTCCCAGGGGCTGATATTCTTCATTGTTTATGGTCTTGTATGGTAGTTCATTCTTTTTGGATTAACGTCCAATCCTATGTGAATAATACTCTACATATTCCTTTTAATGTGACAATGCCGTGGGCAATGTGGAATTATTATACCCAGCCCTTAATTCCTCAACATAATAAAGGCACTAGATTACTGCTTGACAAAATAGCAGCAGTGGCTAAAAAAAACATTTTCTCCCAATGGATTCAGACTACTTCCGTCCACCTGTCACTTATGCTTCCTAGATTAGTCCATGTTTACAGGATGGAGTGGATAGACTGCTCTCTAGACTTAGAATCTAGAGCACAAAACTTTTTTTGACATACGGCTCTTATGTGCTTACCTTATCTATTGAGGAAAAGGAGTATCTACGTGGTATAGTACGTCTCACCGCCTGGTACAACTTGATTACGTTTGAGGGAGGCTCCCCACCTTTTTAGGTTGAGGCTCAAGGGATCCTATAGGAAGTCAACCTCTTCTCTCCATACGCTATAGATTAATTTTGCCTGTCCGTAATATACTGCTATTGGCTCTCTACGTCTCTTTGCACTACAATTGTACTACTGTGGAACTTTGATACTATTATGTTTTAGTTTGCCGACCTGTATAAATGACTGCACTTTTTCCATTGTTTGTATTTTTCAATAAACAAATTTTGAAAAAAAAAAATACTTGTAAATATGAAATGGTGCCTACATTTATTTGTCAACACTTAAGTGCCGTACACACTGGGTGACATTACCCTAATGTGTGACTAGTGCTATATTGCTGAATGCTATATTGTTCAGCTGTACAATGCATACACACTGAACAATATCACTAAACAATATCATTCAGTGACATCATCCCCCGCATTCCCCGAACATGCAGCGCAACGATGTAGGCAAAACTGAGCGTCATGTTCGATAGACAATAGATGAATGTGAACGACCCCTGGGTGCGTGCATCATTCATTGTTCTGGCATACACACTGAATGATATGAACAATAGATCTTTCAAAAAAGATAGTTATCGTTCATATTGTCCAGTGCTATCGCCCAGTGCGTAAGGGCTTTACTGTACATTTTAGCTTCATAAAGATGTTTCAATAAAGTTTGAAATGTATATAAAACGTGTCAGTCTTTTATATTGTGCTTGCAATCACTTGCACATAGCAAACACATTCATAATCTATTACTCCAAAACACTCTCTTATCGATATTAGGGAAGGTTTGTCTTATTATTATTTGTACTATTTTATGTCCATGTAACCATGTTAGTGGTAGCAGATACCAAGCAGTGTGTTAGGGGCTGAAACACAGAAAGAGGGTCTACCAAGTACTGTAATCCCTCCTGTCCTCTTCCCCATATGCTTTTCCTTCTCTCACTAAAGTGCATACACACTGGGTGTTTTTGCCCAGCATGTATGCACAGCGATGATGTGAACATCACTGGCAGGAAAACAGCTCAGTGCATACACACTGAGCGATTTTCCCTGTGGCAGCGATTTCACGGGGGGTGAACCATTTTCCACAATAGGAGACTTGGAAAGTGGTTCACTCGGCTGTTCAAACAGCCCGACGGACGGCGGTGGCCAGAGATGATGCGGGAGCGCGCATCAGCGCTCACCGCCCGCCCATACACATAGGCCGAGTTTGAGCTCAAAAGGCTGAAAATTAGCTACTTTGAGCTCAAAATCGGCTAGTGTGTATGGGCCTTTACTGTATGTTATCATCTCCTCCACACTGTCTACATGGCACCTAACCTTTGGGTTCAGCTAGCGCTGCTTATATGTGTGTTATGATTACTGATCTTGAAGTCCATGTCCTGCAATGTTTTGTACTGTTAAGTCTCATGTTTTCTTGTTTTGTTCATATGGTTTCTGTTTATGTACTTTGTAAGGGTACTGTGGAAACCTTGCGGTGCCATATAAATAAAGGATAATAATAATAATAAACTGAAAGCTATTTTTGAATAATATTTGTGCTACCTTCATACATTGTACAGGATGTGGGACTGCTAATCTGGCAATTTTGGACATTGTTAATAGATTTGCTTCTTCTTATCTTGTGAGTTACTTTCCATTATCGGCTGAGTGGGCAATTCTAGGTATTATGCCTCAGACTATCCCAGCGTGGGGTAAAAGCAACACATTGTTACTGGTAGCTTGCAAATGGTTATTACAAATGTTGACCAATGCACAACCGCATCAATCTCCCTATTTAGGAACAAGTTATTATATGCCTTTCAAATGGATTGGCTTGAAATTACTATGCATAAAGCTATGGGAAGGCCTCAAAGATTCACTCCAGAATTTAAGTGTGAAATGTATAATTGCTTCCGTTATACGTCTTGGTATGAGATGCATATTATGTTGGAGCACCCTCTAATTTTTTTTTTATCGCCCACAAGCTAAATAATGCCCTGTTTCTGGTATATGGATTTGGGGTTGCGGGGGAGACTGCTGACCATGCCTAGGTGAAGAACTGCATACTATGCATTGATTTATTGTATACATATTACCAGGGGCATAAGTAAGACTTGGATACACCCAGTGCTTGACATGCGCTGTAGGCGTGTGCCACTAAACATGGGGCTTGGCCTCATGGCCCAACCCAATTTTGTCACTCCAGGGGTCCCAAAAATGTTACACTCACAGAATTTTTAGAATTTTGTGCTGGTACTAAAAAACACTCTGGAGTCAGATTTCTGAATAAACCATACACTCTAGATGTTGTACCAAATACTTTTTTTTAATTTTTCAATGGTATGAATATTCAGTATAGAAATATCACATGAACAATCTACAATGCCAATTTATAAAAACCGACATATAAAAAACATCAAACATATATAAAATACTGAACAATGGTCCTACACTATCTTTCCTACTAAAGGTGGATTCTGTATATTGGCTCTTATAAGGCACATCCACAGAATTATGGGCCTAATTCAGTAAGGATTGCAAATTCTACTGACTAGCAGAATTTGCAATCCTTTGAAGTGCATGCTGGGGGCTGCCTGTCGCTGAGCATGCTGACCGGTGGCCACCCCCCAACCCCCCCCCCCCCCCCCGTTGAACAAGCAGAAATTGCGGACGCATCGCAATTTCTATAGAGAGAAAGGTTTTATACGCACCAAAGACAAACAAAGTCAATCAGACTTCAGGGACTATTGGTCCTTTTTATATTCAAAAACCATAATCTTTTAGATAATTATGACCATTTTCTTGGTGCTACCGTCCGATTAGCCAATACATGGGGAAATTTTACAAAGAAAAACGAATCGAACTAGACTAGGTGCACTCCGTCCCTGTCAATTTTATTGTTTAAAATACAATTTATTGAGTATGCTTAAAATCACAAATGAACATATGACCTTTATCTGGAAGCCTGTAAGGCTATTAATCGTTATATCTTTTCATGAGTGTGTCTATATTATAGGGCGTTTTATTGGCACTTCTGTGAAAAGGCCAGCTATATTTATTGACATGTAATAATGCAATAATATGACAATGCTATCTTACAGAGAGCAGACAGTAGTTCATGTGTATATTGCAAGGCTTGTTCTGAGATAGGTTTGAGGCTGTTCCTGTTGAATGCTTAATGCTCTTGCTGTTAAATACTTCAAGTCTCTAGAATCAAATGTTTACATTCATAGTGTATAAACGATACATTTGTTACCATGTTTGTTTCAGCAATAATTATGTGTAAACATGTGTCATATGGTGTACCTTTTTAATAGGGAGTTTTAACTCTCCTGTTTATTTGTACCTTTATGTAAAAAAAAGATAGTTTTATTTATTAACACATAATAATATCTTTCAAGGACCAACCAGTAGCTCATGTGTGTGTGTAACACGAGCCACAATTAATGGTGGTAAAATTCCTTTAAACGCTGGTCAAAGACCCTGATCATATAGTTTCACAGATGCTAACACAATATGCATTCCTTTTATTAGCATTACCTTCAACTACACCAGGCTTTTTCAACCAGTGTGCCGCGACCAGTTGCAAAGTGTGCCGCAGAGCCAGAGCAGCTTCCTGCACCTTCAGAGTGAACTGTTGGCTCGGGCTCTTCTTAGAGGATTAGTCGTGCTCCGGCCGTGACCTATGCCTTGTAGACGCAGCAGTGTGATATCATAGGTCACGGCCGCTGCATCTCACCAGTCAGCCAGCCCACCCGTCCGCATACACATCTTCCAGTTCCTGCCTGCATACACAGCTTTACTTGCCCACCCACATCCACAGCTGCCCGACTGCCCGCTGCTCAGTATTCGCAGCAATCCACTGTGAACAACACCCCCCCCCCCCCCCCACTGAGAGACAGGGAGGAGGACAGCTGACCAGTAGGGGCTAATATTTGTTATTTTATTTCTCCTGTGGGGAACAATAGGATTTATGAGGGGAGAATACGGATTTATGGCGGGAATAATGTGAATAATTCATGTGGGGAGCAATAGGATTTATGTGGGGAGAAATGTGATTGATTTATGTGTGAGCAACATGATTTTGTGGGAAGCAATGTAATTGATTTATGTGGGTAGCAACATGATTTATGTGGGTAGCAATAGGATTTTTGTATTTAGCAACATGATTTATGTGGGGAGCAATGTGATTGTTTTTTTCTGTGTAGGCCAATGTATGTGTGGATATTTTTTTTACTGTGAGGGCCAGTGTGTGTGTTTTGTTTTTTTCTGTGGGGAACTTATGGTGTGCCTTGGCAATTTTAAAATATTGTTCAGTGTGCCGCGAGTAAAAAAAGGTTGAAAATCACTGAACTACACACTGTTTACACATCTGCTCCTCTCTATTTGTCATAAGCTAACGTAACAGATAGGCTCGACAGTGCTTCAACACCTATGATACATATGATGACTGATATATGATATATAATTTTTAAATGTTGTTTTGCAGGCTTCTATTAATTGTATGGTCAGGTATGGGTGGGCGTCCCCACTCACACCAGTGCCGTCGGAGCTGTATTTTCAGTTAGTGTGATAATACTGAATGCTCCAGTTATCATTACTACCAGTAATTACGATGGTATTATTCAAATTTAAGTCTGTCACACTATCAGATAAGTCTATTAGATGATTTTATCCTAGAACGGATACAGCGCTACCCACACGCGTTCCGCTTGTCTAAAGCTTCCTCAGGGCTATATATCGCATATCGCTATATATCGCAATTTCTGCTTGTTAGCAGAAACTAAGGAAGCCTCCTGCAGGCGCAGCTTAGCTGTGCCTGCAGGTGGCCTGCCGCCATTTTCCCGATCGCGGCAAATGCGTGTGATGTCACGCAGCTGCCATGATCACACCCCAACACGCCCCCATTCGGCTACCTCCTTTTCCCCCCACCCCCCCCGCCTGACAAGGCGATCGCATTTTCTGCGGCTCCCTGAATCTTTTTCTCAGAATTTGCGGTTGGATCACTTACTGCGATCCAACCTGAATTAGACCCTATACAAAGTACTTGTATTGATATACATCCAGAAAATTACTGGTAAATCACAAAGGGGGTAATTCAGAGTTGATCGCAGCAGGAATTTTGTTAGCAGATGGGCAAAACCATGTGCACCGCTGGGTGGCAGATATAACATGTGCAGAGAGAGTTAGATTTGGGTGGGTTATTTTGTTTCTGTGCAGGGTAAATACTGTCTGCTTTATTTTTACGCTGCAGTTTAGATTTCAGTTTGAACACACCCAACCCAAATCTAACTCTCTCTGCACATGTTATATCTGCCCCCACTGCAGTGCACATGGTTTTGCCCAACGGCTAACAAATTTGCTGCTGCAATCAACTCTGAATTACCCCCAAAGTCCTGATGCATATGCTTTCTTTCCTTTATGTACTAAATAGAGTTAATGAACAAGCATTTAACCCAGGGGTGGGGAACCTCCGGCCCGCAGGCCGCATAAGGCCCACAAAGCCGTTTGGTAAGGCCCACCCGCTTGTGTCAGTGAGAAATGCCGCCGCTCAGTCTGGTGCCAGAGTGTCTCAGCTGTCAGGACAGGAGGAGAGCGCGGCTATGTCGGGCGGCGGCATGTAGGACTTCAAACCAGCCGCTGGTTCGTGAGCCAATCAGAGCTTGCAGACCGGCAGCCAATCAGAATACGCCGCTGCCGGTCCGCGAACTCTGATTGGCTCACGAATCGGCGGCTGGTTTAAAGTCCTACACGCCGCCACCCGACATAGCCGCGCTCTCCTCCCTGTCCTGATCCCAGAGACACCCTGCCGGATGGAGCAGCAGCAGTAAGCAGGGGGGGTGGGGGCTGTGGGGGCATTTGTGGATCTGGCACTGTGGGGGCATTTGTGGATCTGGCACTGTGGGGGCATTTGTATACCTGGCACTGCACTATTGGGGGCATATGTGTATCATGTCCCATTTTAATTGGCCACACCCATTTTTTTGGCGCGCGCACACAGTACCTCAAAGGGGCAGACCTACTGGGGGGCAGGGTAATTTTTTAAGTTAAGAATTTTTGTATGGCCCCCGAAGGATTTTATAAATATCCAAATGGCCCTTGGTAGAAAAAAGGTTCCCCACCCCTGGTTTAACCCAGCAGGCGGCTAATACATTTTGCATAGTTCTTGTGCACACACTTTCTTTCATTTGTATGCTGAGTAAATGATAGCTTAAAAAAGTTTTTCCCACAAGGACCAGTATGCACATGAATTTTTCAAAAGCACATATTTCTCTCTCTCTATGCTTTGAATTGATCTGTGTGTGTAGCTGTTCAGGTAGAAGGACATGTATAATTCACAGCAATATGTAACAGTTCTCCTCAATCCTGCAGCATTCACATACTTTACCGCTCAAGCAGAATGGTAGATTTGCACTCTACTGATGATCAGGCACACAGAGCGGAGATCACCATTGTGCATGGTGAGGGCGTCCAGCTGCAGCTCCCGCCTCAACCTCTGTAGCCATACTAACTCCGCTCCCTCTAATAAGACAATCAAATGAGTCAGGATTACACTGTCCTCTGGAGTTTGGCGGAGAAAAGGTGGCATGCACCATGGTGATAATGTCCCAAGGGTAATCTTTAATCCCAGGTAAATAGCAGGACTGGTGAACAGTCCATGGCAACCAAAGGCAATATCTTGTATATGTTCTAACGCATTTTGGTCCTATACATGGGACCTTTACCGTGGCTAATTGGAACACTGGGGGGCTACTAGTTGCTACTTCTTATTAACCTTGGGAATATTAGAATGTTAGGATCTATGGGGAGGGGGGGGGGGGAGAGGTGACCTCATGAGGTGGGTCCCTAAGATTAGTCTGATGTTATACGGAAATAGGCATCTTGGTGGTCTATGAAAGCCAAGAAGTCGTCTTTATTTTGTTAAGGATTGACTTGCCTCCATCAGAAAATAAGATTTTAAACTTACCGGTAAATCTTTTTCTCCTAGTCCGTAGAGGATGCTGGGGACTCCGTAAGAACCATGGGGTATAGACGGGCTCCGCAGGAGACATGGGCACTATAAAGAACTTTAGAATGGGTGTGCACTGGCTCCTCCCTCTATGCCCCTCCTCCAGACCTCAGTTAGAGAAACTGTGTCCAGAGGAGACGGACAGTACGAGGAAAGGATTTTGTTAATCTAAGGGCAAGATTCATACCAGCCCAAACCATCCACACCATATAACCTGGAATATACGTAACCAGTTAACAGTATGAAACAAAACAGCATCAGCCCGAGACTGATCAAAACTGTAACATAACCCTTATGTAAGCAAAAACTATATACAAGTCTTGCAGAATTTTGTCCGCACTGGGACGGGCGCCCAGCATCCTCTACGGACTAGGAGAAAAAGATTTACTGGTTGGTTTAAAATCTTATTTTCTCTTACGTCCTAGAGGATGCTGGGGACTCCGTAAGGACCATGGGGATTATACCAAAGCTCCAAACCAGGCGGGAGAGTGCGGATGACTCTGCAGCACCGATTGAGCAAACATGAGGTCCTCATTAGCCAGGGTATCAAACTTGTAGAATTTTGCAAAAGTGTTTGAACCCGACCAAGTCGCCGCTCGGCAAAGCTGTAATGCCGAGACTCCTCGGGCAGCCGCCCAAGAAGAGCCCACCTTCCTAGTGGAATGGGCCTTTACTGAATTCGGTAACGGCAATCCAGCCGTAGAATGAGCCTGCTGAATCGTGTTACAGATCCAGCGAGCAATAGCCTGTTTAGAAGCAGGAGCGCCAATCTTGTTGGCTGCATATAGGACAAACAGAGCCTCTGTTTTCCTAACCCGAGCCGTCCTGGCTACATAAATTCTTAAGGCCCTGACTACATCAAGGGACATGGAATCCTCCAAGTCCCCAGTAGCCACAGGCACCACAATAGGCTTGTTCACATGAAAAGATGAAACCACCTTTGGCAAAAATTGAGGACGAGTCCTCAATTCTGCTCTATCTACATGGAAAATCAGATAGAGGCTTTTGTGAGACAAAGCCGCCAATTTGGATACCCTCCTTGCAGACGCCAAGGCCAACAACATGACCACCTTCCAAGTGAGAAATTTTAATTCCACTGTTTGAAGAGGTTCAAACCAGTGAGACTTTAGGAACTGTAACATCACGTTAAGGTCACATGGCGCCACTGGAGGCACAAAAGGAGGCTGTATGTGCAGCACTCCCTTTACGAAAGTCTGGACTTCTGGGAGAGAAGCCAATTTCTTCTGAAAGAAAATTGATAGGGCCGAAATCTGTATCTTAATGGAGCCTAATTCAGGCCCATATCCACTCCTGTCTGCAGAAAGTGGAGAAGACGGCCCAGATGGAAATCTTCCGTAGGAGCATTCTTGGCCTAACACCAAGATACATATTTTCTCCAGATACAGTGATAATGCTTCGCCGTCACCTCCTTCCTAGCCCTCATCAGAGTAGGGATGACTTCTTCCGTAATGCCCTTTCCAGCTAGGATTCTGCGTTCAACCGCCATGCCGTCAAACGTAACCGCGGTAAGTCTTGGAACACGCAGGGCCCCTGTTGCAACAGGTCCTCTCTGAGAGGAAGAGGCCACGGATCTCCTGAAGATCTGAATGCCAGGCCCTTCGAGGCCAATCCGGAACAATGAGTATTGTCCGCACTCTTTTTCGTCTTATGATTCTCAATATCTTTGAGATGAGTGGAAGAGGAGGAAAGACATAAACCGACCGAAACACCCACGGTGTCACCAGGGCGTCTACCGCTACTGCCTGAGGGTCCCTTGACCTGGCACAATACCTCCGAAGCTTCTTGTTGAGGCGTGACGCCATCATGTCTATTTGAGGAAGTCCCCAACGACTTGTTATCTCTGCAAAAACTTCTTGATGAAGTCCCCACTCTCCTGGATGGAGGTCGTGTCTGCTGAGGAAGTCTGCTTCCCAGTTGTCCACTCCCGGGATGAAGACTGCAGTCAAAGCGCTTACATGATTTTCCGCCCAGCGAAGAATCCTGGCGGCTTCCGCCATTGCCACTCTGCTCCTTGTTCTGCCCTGTCTGTTTACATGAGCCACGGCTGACGTTGTCTGACTGAATCAGAACCGGTAGGTCGTGAAGAAGATTCTCCGCTTGACGCAGGCCGTTGTATATGGCCCTCAATTCCAGTACGTTGATGTGAAGACAAGCCTCCTGGCTTGACCATAGTCCTTGAAAGTTTCTTCCTTGTGTGACTGCACCCCATCCTCGGAGGCTCACATCCGTGGTCACCAGAACCCAGTCCTGAATGCCGAACCAGCGACCCTCTAGAAGGTGAGCACTCTGCAGCCACCACAGGAGAGAGACACCCTGGCCCTAGGGGACTGGCTGATTTTCTGATGAATATGAAGATGGGACCCGGACCACTTGTCCAGAAGATCCCACTGAAAAGTCCTTGCATGAAACCTGCCGAAGGGGATGGCCTCGTAGGACGCCACCATTTTCCCCAGCACTCGAGTGCATTGATGGACTGACACCCTTTTCAGTTTCAACAGGTCTCTGACCAAGTTCTGGAGTTCCTGGGCTTTTTCCATTAGGAGAAAAACCCTCTTTTGTTCCGTGTCCAGAATCATGCCTAAGAACGATAGCCGAGTTGTTGGCACCAACTGTGACTTTGGTAGATTCAGAATCCAGCCGTGTTGCTGCAGCACTCTCAGGGAGAGCGCCACGCTTTCCAACAACTGACCTCTTGATCTCGCCTTTATCAGGAGATCGTCAAAGTACGGGATAATTGTGACTCCCTGCCTGCGCAGGAGTACCATCATCTCCGCCATTACCTTGGTGAAAATCCTCGGGGCCGTGGAAAGCCCAAACGACGTCTGAAACTGGTAATGGCAGTCCTGTACAGCGAATCTCAAGTACGCCTGATGAGGAGAATATATGGGGACATGAAGGTACACATCCTTTATGTCCAGTGACAATATAAAATCCCACCCCTCCAGGCTGGAAATAACTGCCCGGAGCGATTCCATCTTGAATGTGAACTTTTTCAAGTACTGGTTTAGGGATTTTAAATTTAGAATGGGTCTGACCGAGCCATCCGGTTTCGGGACCACAAATAGGGTTGAATAGTACCCCTTCCCCTGTTGACCTAGGGGAACCTCGGCCACCACTTGTTGACATAGTTTTTAAATCGCAGCTAAAACTATCTCCCTCTCTGGGGGAGAAGCCGGTAGAGCCGATTTGAAAAACCGTCGAGGAGGCATGTCTTCGAATTCTAGCTTGTAGCCTTGGGATACAATTTCCATTGCCCAAGGATCCACGTCCGACTGAACCCAGACCTGGCTGAAGAGTCGAAGACGTGCCCCCACCGGCGTAGACTCCCTCAGTGGAGCCCCAGCATCATGCGGTGGATTTGGCAGAAGCCGGGGAGGGCTTCTGCTCCTGGGAACTAGCCGTAGCAGGCTGCTTTTTCCCTCTTCCCTTACCTCTGGCGAGGAAGGAAGAGCCCCGACCTCTTCTGGACTTATGCGACCGAAAGGACTGCATCTGATATTGAGGTGTTTTCTTTCGCTGTGGGGAAACATAAGGTAAAAAGGTAGATGTGCCCGCGGTAGCTGTGGAAACCAGGTCCGCGAGACCTTCCCCAAATAAATCCTCACCTTTGTAGGGTAAAACTTCCATATGCTTCTTTGAGTCGGCATCACCCGACCATTGACGGGTCCACAGGGCTCGCCTAGCAGAAATCGCCATGGCGTTGGCTCTCGAACCTAGCAGACCAACGTCTCTCTGAGCGTCTCTCATATATAAGACTGCGTCTTTAATGTGACCTAAGGTCAATAAAATGGTATCCCTATCCAGGGTATCAATGTCAGCTGACAAGGTATCCGTCCAAGCCACAACAGCGCTACAAACCCAAGCCGAGGCTATTGCCGGTCTGAGCAAGGTCCACGTATGTGTATAAATAGATTTTAAGGTAGTTTCCTGTCTGCGATCAGCAGGATCCTTGAGGGCGGCCGTGTCTGGAGATGGCAGCGCCACCTTTTTGGACAAGCATGTTAACGCCTTGTCCACCCTGGGTGAGGATTCCCACCGTACCCTGTCTTGTGTCGGGAAAGGATACGCCATAAGAATTCTCTTGGGAATCTGCAGTTTCTTGTCTGGAGTCTCCCAAGCCTTTTCAAATAACGCGTTCAGCTCATGAGATGGGGGAAAGGTTACCTCAGGTTTCTTTTCCTTAAACATGTGTACCCTCTTGTCAGGGACAGAGGTGTCCTCAGTGATATGTAAAACATCCTTTATTGCAATAATCATACAATGAATACTTTTGGCCACCCTTGAGTGTAACCTTGCATCATCGTAGTCGACACTGGAATCAGAGTCTGCTACTTGGGACAGGGGACACTGGTATCAGTGTCTGCTACTTGGGACAGGGGACGTTTCTGAGACCCTGAAGGACCCTGTGACACAGCCAAAGCCATGGATTGACTCCCTGTTCTATCCCTGGACTCTGCTTTGTCCAACCTCTGATGTAATAAAGACACATTTGCATTTAAAACATTCAGCATATCCATCCAATCATGGAGACACCACAATCATCTGCTCCACCTCCTCCTTAGAAGAGCCTTCCGCTTCAGACATGCCGACACACGCGTACCGACACCACCACAAACTCAGGGATATATCTATATGGAGACAATTCCCCAATAAGGCCCTTTGGAGAGACAGAGAGAGAGTATGCCAGCACACACCCAGCGCCAACTGACACTGGAAACCAATTCCCAGACAAAAACAGCGCTTTTATATAAATATACACTCACTGCGCCAATAAAAAGTGCCCCCCCCTCTTTTTTGCCCTCTGTCACCGTGTTCAGCAGGGGAGAGTCCGGGGAGCCAGCTTCTCTGCAGTGTGCTGTGGAGAAAATGGCGCTTGTTAGTGCTGGAGGACCAAGCTCCGCCCCCTCAGCGGCGGGCTTCGGTTCCTCTCAATTTTTCTATACTGGCAGGGGATTCTACAATATAGTGCCTCCGCAGCCCCTATATTATTATTAGCCAGTCCCAAGAAGTTTAAAATTGCTGCCCAGGGCGCCCCCCCTGCGCCCTGCACCCTTCAGTGTCCGCTGTGTGTGTTGTGTGTGGGAGCAATGGCGCGCAGCGTTACCTCGGAGAAGATCTGAAGTCTTCAGCTGCCTTTGAAGTCTTCTTTCTTCTTATACTCACTCGGCTTCTATCTTCTGGCTCTGTGAGGAGGACGGCGGCGGCGCGGCTCCGGGACGAATGGCGAGGGTAAGACTTGTGTTCCGACCCTCTGGAGCTATCATTTAAGTAGGTCTGCTTCTCTCTCCTCAGTCCCACGATGCAGGGAGCCTGTTGCCAGCAGTGCTCCCTGAAAATAAAAAACCTAACAATTATTTTTTCAGAGAAACTCAGGAGAGCTCCCCTGTAGTGTCCCTAGTCTCCTCTGGGCACAGGATCTAACTGAGGTCTGGAGGAGGGGCATAGAGGGAGGAGCCAGTGCACACCCATTCTAAAGTTCTTTATAGTGCCCATGTCTCCTGCGGAGCCCGTCTATACCCCATGGTCCTTACAGAGTCCCCAGCATCCTCTAGGACGTAAGAGAAAATGCTTTACCTGGAAATACTTGTTTAGAGGCCTTAAATCTAGTATTGTTCTGTACGCCTTTATCAGAAAGATAAGAATACCAATCTGGTATGGAAGGGGTGAGGGGTTTCATGTCAATCACTTGAGAACTGAGCAAATTTGTCAGGCTGTCCTCTAGATATCAGCAAGACATGTAGAACTCCATAGCCTAAGGATTCCAAAGACTGATGCTACGACCATGCCTGACCTGAGCATGGTTACTAGTAGAGGTAAAAACCTTTAGATTCACACACTATTCAGTAGGGCCAGAGTACTAGGCTCCATACCTGTACTCCAACGTCTGGTCTGTTTGACACCTTGGGCAAAATTTACTAATATTCGTGTTTGAGTTGGTTTGTGTAGTGTTTAAACTCGTTTTGTATCGGGTGCATTTTCATGCAACTTTTTGAATCCATATACGCAAAGTTATGAAGCAGTCGACTTTATGGTTTTCGTGTTTTCCGATGTCGATGCCAGTCGGGTTTTTTTGCCACATTTACGGCCGTCATTGTCGTTTAGGTTCATGGTTTTGTTTTTTTTTCTGTTTTTTTTTCTAAGTTAAACGCGGCAGGGTTTTTTTTTTCCGCGGCCGCATTTTCACTTTTAGTTTCGTTTTTCATCCCCGTTCGTGATTGGTTGTGTTTCAGATGGTAGGAGTGTCTGTGCGCAACCATATAAATACGCCCCAAACCGTCCGCACCTCGTGGGTTTAGTTAGTGGTGAGGAGGAGGGAGGTTGTGCTGTGGAGGTAGGTGAATTTGTGGTTTGGTGAGGAGTGTTGGTAGCGATTTCTGAGTGTGGTATTGTATTTGAAAGTCGTCTTGTCATTCTTGTAGTCTTGTATTTTGTGGTTTTGTCTCATTTTTAGTCCAAGTTATTTTTCTTTATAGTCCCTTGTCAGTGTGTGTGTGTGTGTGTGTGTGTGTGTGTGTGAGTTGTGTAGTGGTAGTGGAGGAGTGTGTTGTTTGTCTATTTTTTTTTCTGTGTTAACTGTTTAGACACACAATTATGTGTGACTCAGAGGTGGGTGAGGTGGAGGGTGTGAGTGAGGGGGAGGAGGTCGGTAAGGTGGAGGAGGTGAGTGTTAGTGAGGTTAGTGAGGTGGAGGAGGTGGGTGAGGTTGCTGCTGCAGCAGCCTCAAGTGATAGTGACAGTCAGAGTGCTCCGCAGCCACGCACCACTACTAAGACTGGGCGGAATGTAAAGTTTAGTTTTGCTGAAAATGTGGCATTGGTGCATGAGCTGATGAAGTATCAGAGGCAGCTATTTGGGCCTGAGTCCGCCAAGGTGCCAATACGGAGGAAGACGCTGTTGTGGGCGAAAGTTGTTGCTGCTGTCAATAGTGAGGGGGTTGTCAAGCGGACGGAGGACACGTGCCGCAAGCGGTACTATGACACAAAGCGACGTGTCAAGTCCAAAATGGCCAAGGAGGCGAAGTCGGCTCGAAAAACCGGTGGTGGGCAGCTCTATATTGCAAGATATCTGGAGTATGAGGAGCCCATGCGGAGTGTCATACCTCCTGAAGTAGTCTCTGCAACCCATGTCCGGGATTCAGATAGGCCCAGGAAGAATGGTGAGCATGTGTATTTGCATTAACATTCTATGACCTTTTTTTTTTTTAAATGTGTGTCATGTCACGTTGCATATTACTCCCATCTTCAAGTGTGTGTCAGCAAATACATTGTTTTGGTTAATGTTTAATACAAAAGCCAATGTAACATCTTACTTTATTGTATGTCATGTGTTTTTATCAAAGATATTTTGCATGTGTAGTTTGGACTTGGTGTGTCACTGAATTGTCCTGCAATAATGTTTTCCTTTTGGACTTTTTTTTTTTTTATAATTGTGACTATGTTTTATATTTATGTTATCCATGTGCAATGTTTCAAAAACAGTGGTTGTCATGTTAGAGGCTGAAGTAGTGGAAAGTTGTTTGGAAACCACTTACATGTGTAATGTCATTATTACATAATGTAATATTTTTTTACAAAATACCACCATTTCTTTGATAATTTTTAGTTTGTATTTGTACCATGACACCACACTGCCGTGTAATTTTTAAAATATTTTTACATTTTGGTTTGGCTCATATAGTGGTAATGTGTGTTTGGAGTGCCACATCACAGAGCAATTTATATATTGCATCTGTAATATTTTTCCTTTCAATACAAAATGAAGATGTGTGTGTTTTTGGTTGTTAATGTTTGTTTTTTTACTTGTGGCCTATGTCAGTGTCCTGTACATGTTTTTCTGTGTTGATTTTTCCATAGTGCATATGTCTATTGGACAATGTTTATTGTTTTATGTATTGTATTTTTTGTTTCCGGTCCTTATGTTTTTATTAAAAATAAAGCAAGCATTTCTTAAAGAATAAATGTTTATAAGCATAATGGGTGGATGTATCAACAATAGCATGAATACATTTTTTTTTTTATACAGTGTTTGAAAAAAGCAGTACTACTCGTCGGCCAGTAACTCCTATCACATCTGATGATGATGACGCTGCGGAAGCAGGTAAAGTGTCCATTGTAGTATAGGGTATGTTTGTAAAGGAATGGCCATAACAAAATTGCACTTTCATTAATAGGTCCATCAAAAGAAGTATGGAGCAGCAGAAGTGGGACTTCTGTAAGACATCACCACAAAAAACCTGTGGCCAAAAAGAAAGCAAGGTCTGATGTCCAGGGCCAACCACAGCAGGCTACCCCGCCACGAAGATTATCGACAGTATGTTCTGTCCCCCCACTCCAAATTTTGGACACACCTCCAAGACGTCATCCACACTCCCCTCATCTTGATTGTGAGTATCAAACTGAAATAAATGTAAACAATTTCAGAACGTAATCAAACTTTTTCTTAACCGCATTAAGTCAAAACACATCAAAAACTTAGATACTTACCGCAGTAAGTAAAACCTGAAATGGAATCCAAGCAAAATGGCCTTGTCCACATCCAGTAAAGATATGTATGTCCACTTGAGCCATACAGTATCACATTGTGTGTAAGATGCTGCAACAAAAAAATCATGTTTATTTTTAGAAAAAAGTAAGGTTGTTTTTCCAAATTTCACATGTGTGTTTGAGCTAACATTGCCAAATACATATAAAAACATTACTATGTTTGTTTTATCAAAGCTATAAGGTAACACATTATGGATTCCAATGTGTTTTTATGGTGGAGTATGTCTGAGCTACAATAAAACTAAAGTATTTGCTTTCACAATTAAGTAACCAGACACATTTGCCACAAACAGGCATATGTATGTATTTAAGTTATGAGTGATGATGTTGCTAGGCAGAATATTTGAAAGCAACAGTGAATAACATGTGTTCCATGTGTAGTGATTTGTTCACATTTCTCAAACATATGGATAGCTAACGGAGATTTGTTTAACATTTCAGCTTCTAGTCCTGGTAACAGCATCCCTCCGCAACAACAGCAACACAGTGAAATGGAAGAGACAATCTTAGAAATGCAGCCATTAAGCCAAGGAATGAGCCCCCCAGCACCTGTGAGTACACCACCACACCAAAGCACACCACCACCACAACACAGCCCAACAACACCAGTAACACAAGGGCCTGATCAGGTGTTTTGGACCATTTGGGCTAGACAGCAGGCCACTAATGAAGATTGCCTGCGTAGGCAGACACAAATGTTTGCAAGCCTACCATGTCACCTCAGAAGAATATCAAGAAATATGAGTAGACAAAATGAACAAACAACCAGAATTGGCAATACCATGGAACTCATGCGTACAGACATTACACAGGTCATGGGCAACTTACAGCGCATAATGGAAGAACAGCACAGACAACAGCAAAGTTATATGAACATTTTTCAAAACAATCAAAAGATTAATGAAAGTTTATTCCGAATTGTAGACAATCAAAATGCTGCTACACGTGAACTCAATGCCACCCTCACTAACCTGAATGAAACACTCAGATCCATGCACCAACAGCAAACAAGCAGCAGTTCTGGTACGACTACTCCAGATATCACGCCAGTCTCATCACCACCAAGACGCTCCACCAGAGCACGACAACATGACAGTGCTAAAGGCAAAGGGCAGGACAAGCAGCCACCCAAAAAAACTTAAAAAAATACAAATTAGACATTTCTGATAAGTAACTCTAAATAGTAAGTGTATGTTTGGCAAAATATATATAACACTTAGCTCCTTGACAATTTATACAACATTATTAATTATAAGTGGTACAAACAACAACATAAAATTTGTACGCACATTTATTCTTTACCATCTTATTTTGTATTGGAGTAGGGAAATGTTGATGGAGCCGCACATACATGTTAGCAGGAAGTAACCAGACCACTTGATTTTTTTCTAATCATTACTCTTTCTAGATTCCAATCATTCTCCTCTCCTGCACACACAATCATTGCCAGGCAGCCACATACATGTTAGCAGGAAGTAACCAGACCACTTGATTTTTTCTAATCATTACTCTTTCTAGATTCCAATCATTCTCATATCCTGCAGACAATCCAAATTACAATGTTATTGTTAACTATTTTACCTTTCTTCTCTATACAACATTACAAGAATAACACAATTGAGTTGCGTAAAAAGCTTTCAACATGTTGGCATAGAATTTTTAAAAAAACATTGACAAAATGAATGTCATTATTGTTGGGACATGTTTGTGTGTGTTAAAAATTTGTAAGAATGTTATTACACATGATGCAGAAACCAACAAATAAGAACTTTTTAACAAAAAAACAAAGAATGTGTATAATAATGTATATATGTGGCAAACTGTGTATTTACTTACAAATCAGCAAGTTTACTGCAGCAAACATTAGGAAATAAATTATTTTTGATGACAGTAAGTTTGTGTCCCTTAAATATGATGGAGCATCACACATAGGGACACATGTATTCCTCAAGGCTAACATATTATATGTTGAGGAGTGTTTTTTTGGAACACAGGTTCTCAAACTCGGCCCTCAGGACCCCACACAGTGCATGTTTTGCAGGTCTACTCACAGAATAACAAGTGACATAATTAGCTCCACCTGTGAACCTTTTAACATATGTCTGAGTAATTCATACACCTGTGCTTCTACTGGGTTACGTGAAAAACATGCACTGTGTGGGGTCCTGAGGGCCGAGTTTGTGAACCTGTGCATTAGGACGTTACACACAATGATAAAGTAAAATACTAAATGGATTGTGTGCTTGTAATAAATTAGCACTGCAAGTTTACGATCACTTATCCAGACTTAATGCATGCCACTCATAATCTGTTGTTTTGAGTTTTAAAATACACACAATACACATGCGACATTTGTTTTGCATAAAGCGAGGGTATGTTTGTATGTGTCAAGGAGACAGACACATTCGGAGTAATGGTTTTGGCAATAAAAATGGCCAAACATCTATTTATGATTACACAACAAATGAAATAAGCAAACCAAACTTACCTTAGAAATAGCGAGTGATGAGCTCTTGCCTAACCTGCCACCCTACATCTGTACTCTAAGTATCACCAGATGTCTCTAATTCCTCTGCTTGCTGGCTGCTTTCTTCATCCTCCTCCTCAACATGTGGCAGATGTTGTTGCAAACACATGTTATGAAGAAAGCAGCAGCAGAACACAATTTGAGTCACCTTCGAGGGACTATACAACAAAAGGCCACCAGACTTATCCAGACACCGAAACCTAGATTTCAGCACACCAAAACATCTTTCTATCACATTCCGCGTGGACTTATGTGCATGATTGTAATTGTGTTCAGCAGGGGTATCAGGTCGGGACAATGGAGTTAGAAGCCAAGAGAAACAGCCATATCCTCCATCACCTAACACACATATAGTAACGTGATTCATGTTAAGATACAGCAACACATAATTAACACACTGTGGGGCAGATGTATTAACCTGTAGAAGGCATAAGGAAGTGATAAACCAGTGATATGTGCAAGGTAATAAAGGCAGCGGACAATATGTACCTAAATAATCATTTACATATTGGAGCCGATTGGCTGGTGCCTTTATCACCTTGCACATATCACTGGTTTCTCACTTGCTTATGCCTTCTACAGGTCAATACATCTGCCCCTGTATTTGGACAAACTATACACAGGCCTACACATCAAATTACATACCCAGCAGCCATCCATCTGGCATTTGTCCTTCCTCAAACTTATCAAAGAGGGATGACTGACTGAGGATGAAGGAGTCATGGCAGCCCCCAGGGTAACCAGCAACAACACTCGTTATTTTGAGATTTGCATCACAAACCACCTGCACATTTGTGGAGTGCTCTAGATGTCTATTTGTATATATGTGCTGCCTGCCCCTAGGTGGTCTCAGCTCAATGTGTGTGCAATCTATGGCTCCAAGCACATTGGGCATGCCAGCCAGCTCATAGAAATCTACCCTGACGGCATGCCACTGAGACTCCTGGGTAGGGAAGCAGATTGAGGCATCGATGTGGGGCTGCAAAACAGCCAACACATGTGTGTATATTTGATAGAAAATTATACATGAGATTTTAGCACAGAACTGGCAGAGTAATTAAAACCAAGCAAAAACAGAGTGGGTAGTTAGGTATACATCACCTGTGTTAAGATTCTCGAAAATGAGGGCTGTGAGATTCCTATGACATCCCCAGACACAGCCTGAAAGCTGCCAGTAGCCAGAAAGTGCAACACAGCCAGGAGTTTGTGCAGGCCTGAGACAGAGCGAGAGCGTGCTGTCTCAGGGTCTAGGCCCAGTTTGACAAGGTCATACAGACGGAAAATGTTGTTACGATTTAGACGGAACATCTGTATGACCTTATCATCGGACAATGCGTTCAAGTTTAAACGCCCCCTAAAAAAACGAGGCCTGCGCAGCCTCCGCGGAACCTGTACAACCTGCTGACCATGTTCAGTTTCTTGGCCCTGGGTACTTACAGGCTGATGTCTGAGGAATCCCACAGCACACAAAAGATCACTGGCCCACAGTCCTGCTGCCATTTCTGAGTGTAGGTGTATTGAAATGGGCCTAACATCCTTTTATAGGCATCCTAATTCAGGTGTGAGAGATTTTATATTTGCAACAAATGTAAACACGCCTGAAAAAAGCAGGTCTATTTTTTTGCCGCTTTTTTTAATGAATCGCAAAAAAAAACGACTGCATTTGAGCACTCAGAGACTAACACCCAAATACGAATTAATAGTGAATTCCCGTATTGTATGAAATAACAGCCGCGTTTGACCGATGGTCTATTCATTCGTATTTCGGAACGTTGTCATTCAAACCATTACGAATAGTCCAAACACTGCCGAGATTGGTGCTTAGTGAATTCCCGGATTGGGACTTAGAAAAAAAAAACGCAAATCGGCCAAACTCGGATTTTTAGTAAATACTGGCCCTTGTATAATTCCCAGTGTTCTGATGTGGATCATCTTGAAGAGTCTCCTTACCTGCTCCCAGGTGCTGACCTGATTCTGCCTGTCCCCTGGTACTGCATTGCCCACCCAGTATTGACCCGTTTCTTTCAACTATTCTCCAGTATGCCCCACAGCAACTGTCTCACTACCTGCATTCAGTGCCTCCAGTACCGTACACAGGAACCAGGAACCCACTCAAATTGTTTGAACCTGTGTATCTGGCACAGGTTAAGTCCAAACCCCCTTGCAGGGATCCCTGGTGAAAATCACTGATACATTATACTCCATGCCTCTGCTTAGCAAATCCTACAAGTACAGTCAACATCCGTACCCATCCCTGCAAAAGCAATCTTCCTTCCTCATAGAATGAAAAGGTCTGAAGTGGAACCTTTTCACAACTGAAGAAACACTAATAACACTTTCACACAAAAAATTAAATTACCAGGTGAAGCAGTTCAACCGGGTAATTTTGTGAAAAACGTGGGTCCTTTTTCTGTGTGAAAGGGTCAACCTGAGTTGAAATTCACGGGACTACGACCCAGGAATTTACCAGGGTCAGGGGCTCAGGAATTTCAACCCGGGTAGACCCTTTCACAGACAAAATAACTGTTTTGATCCACAAATTACCGGGTCAAAATTCTTGACCCAGTAATTTGCTTCTCTATGTGAAAGGGGGAGTGAGACAGAGACCGACAAAACGACACGGCACTGAAGTGCCGGCATTTCTGCCTGAAAACACTGTAGATCAAAGACATGGATGGCTTGACCAGTTCTAGTCTCCACAATGTACTACCATGCTATTCAACTGGTACATTTGATTAAATGAACACAGGAGTCAGGGATGTGCCCTGTCAAACTTTCTGGGTGAACAAACTGGGCCCTCATTTATTCCCTCCACAGCAGGCCTGGCCAACCTGTGGCTCTCCAGCTGTTGTAAAACTACAAGTATCAGCATGTCATGCCACAGTTTTGCTATGAGGGAATGCTGAGAGTGAGCATTGCGGAGGAGCCCGGAAGCGGAAGTGACGTACGGGAGCACGAGAGCGCACGCAGGAGACAGCGACGGGGGTACGGAGTGGCCGCACCAACTGTAAGGTGCACGGCCTGCTAACCGTACAGGGTGCTGGAGGAGCAGTGCGCGGAGCCCGAGGAGCAGTGTGGCCGGGCAGAGTGAGAGCCGCGGAGCTGTGAACGCTGAGCAGGGAGCCGTGCCAGGGGCTGAGTCACTGTAGGTTGCTGATCAGAGGAAAAAGGGAGCAGATAAGTATTAACTTTTGTATAACCAATTGTCTCCCTTGTCTTTTTGTTGCATTTTAATTTATACCTAATTTACTTAAGTTATCTTATCTTATATTTATCCCTTATTGTCCTTTTGGTCTCTTATAGACTGTCCCTCTCTTTTTAATTTAATTTTTCTCGTTCCTTACTTAATTTGTACTTAATTTATCTTAAAATTGTCCTTTGTTAAATTTATTGTCCCTTTATATATTGCCCTTATATATAGACTGTGAAAGATCAGCCGGCAAGGCCAAGGGTATCTGCATGGGTATTGACACCGTAATTACTGACTCGGGTATTGCTCAAGATATTCCAAATTTATTACATACTGATGATTATTGTACAACAATACGGCATATAGAAAGTGATGTCCATAGCATAAGGGAAGATACTAACATCAGGAGGCGAGGTTTAGAAAACAGTAAGGAAAGCTGTATTAAGTATGAAGGGGGTGGAAAGGGAGGGAGGTGATTAACAGTCGGTAAGAATAATTCTAGAAAGGCACTTGTAAATATAGACAAGATACCATTAAATCAAACTGCCATGGGAGATGCTAAACTAACATGTATGCTTGCGAACACAAGAAGCCTATCGGGTAAAATGGGGGAATTGGAATGGCTTGCATCAAAGTCTATGTAGGATATTATAGGTATTACGGAAACATGGTGGGACGACTCTCACGACTGGGTTGCGAATTTGGAGGGTTATTCTCTTTTTAGGAGGGACAGGGCTACCAAAAGGGGAGATGGGGTATGTCTCTTTGTTAAACCATCTCTAAAACAAAACTTAAAAGAGGGTTATTTTCGAAGGGGCAGGAGATAACGTGGAGTCGCTATGGGTTGAGATCACAAGTGGGGGCACTGAGGCAAAGAAACTAGTCATTGGCACGTGCTACAAGCAACCGGATATTAGCGTACACGACGAGTAACAACTCTTACACCAAATTGAAAAAGTAGCAGGAATGGGAGACATCCTAGTGTTAGGGGACTTTAACTATTCTGATATAAATTGGAGTAATGATTCATGTGTAAAAACTAGGAGCAGCAGGTTTTTAAATATATTGAAGGATCAATTCTTGACTCAATTAGTTGAGGACCCAACTAAAGGTAAAATAATTCTGGACCTAGTTATTACCAATAATGTAGACATTATATCAAACACTAAAGTTGGGGAGACCCTGGGAAACAGTGATCACTACATGATCACATTCGAGATCAGTTTTAAGAAACAGCTATAAGGGAGCGACCAAAACATTTAATTTTAAAAAGGCTAACTTCAATATGCTGAGACGGGCACTAAACGACATTGACTGGGAAGTTTTGTTTCAAGGCAAGGACACATCGGAAATGTGGGAGGCTTTTAAAGGGTTGCTTGAAAACAATATTCACAAATTCATTTCCATCAGCAGTAAACGCAGGAGTACTAAACAAAAACCAATGTGGCTTAATAGGGAGGTCAAGGAAGCAATGGCTAATAAGAAACGTGTTTTCAAAACATCTAAGTCTAATGGAGGGGAGGAGTAATTCCGGTATTACAAGGAATGCAATAGAAAACGTAAAAAAGCGATAAGGGCAGCTAAAATTATAAATGAAAAAAAATCACTATAGAGGAGTAAAAATAAGAATTTACTTACCGATAATTCTATTTCTCGTAGTCCGTAGTGGATGCTGGGGACTCCGTAAGGACCATGGGGAACAGCGGCTCCGCAGGAGACTGGGCACATCTAAAGAAAGCTTTAGGACTATCTGGTGTGCACTGGCTCCTCCCCCTATGACCCTCCTCCAAGCCTCAGTTAGGATACTGTGCCCGGACGAGCGTACACAATAAGGAAGGATCTTGAATCCCGGGTAAGACTCATACCAGCCACACCAATCACACCGTACAACTTGTGATCTGAACCCAGTTAACAGCATGATAACAGAGGAGCCTCTAGAAAAGATGGCTCACTACAGCAATAACCCGATTTTTTTGGTAACAATAACTATGTACCAGTATTGCAGACAATCCGCACTTGGGATGGGCGCCCAGCATCCACTACGGACTACGAGAAATAGAATTATCGGTAAGTAAATTCTTATTTTCTCTAACGTCCTAAGTGGATGCTGGGGACTCCGTAAGGACCATGGGGATTATACCAAAGCTCCCAAACGGGCGGGAGAGTGCGGATGACTCTGCAGCACCAAATGAGAGAACGCCAGGTCCTCCTCAGCCAGGGTATCAATTTTGTAGAATTTTACAAACGTATTTGCTCCTGACCAAGTAGCTGCTCGGCAAAGTTGTAAAGCCGAGACCCCTCGGGCAGCCGCCCAAGATGAGCCCACCTTCCTTGTGGAGTGGGCATTTACAGATTTTTGGCTGTGGCAGGCCTGCCACCGAATGTGCAAGCTGAATTGTACTACAAATCCAACGAGCAATAGTCTGCTTAGAAGCAGGAGCACCCAGCTTGTTGGGTGCATACAGGATAAACAGCGAGTCAGTTTTCCTGACTCCAGCCGTCCTGGAAACATATATTTTCAGGGCCCTGACAACGTCTAGCAACTTGGAGTCCTCCAAGTCCCTAGTAGCCGCAGGCACCACAATAGGTTGGTTCAGGTGAAACGCTGAAACCACCTTAGGGAGAAACTGAGGACGAGTCCTCAATTCCGCCCTGTCCGAATGGAAAATCAGATAAGGGCTTTTACAGGATAAAGCCGCCAATTCTGACACGCGCCTGGCCCAGGCCAGGGCCAACAGCATGACCACTTTCCATGTGAGATATTTTAACTCCACAGATTTAAGTGGTTCAAACCAATGTGACTTTTGGAACCCAAAAACTACATTGAGATCCCAAAGTGCCACTGAAGGCACAAAAGGAGGCTGTATATGCAGTACCCCTTTTACAAACGTCTGAACTTCAGGGACTGAAGCTAGTTCTTTTTGGAAGAAAATTGACAGGGCCGAAATTTGAACCTTAATGGACCCCAATTTCAGGCCCATAGACACTCCTGTTTGCAGGAAATGTAGGAATCGACCCAGTTGAATTTCCTCCGTCGGGCCTTACTGGCCTCGCACCACGCAACATATTTTCGCCAAATGCGGTGATAATGTTTTGCGGTTACATCCTTCCTGGCTTTGATCAGGATAGGGATGACTTCATCCGGAATGCCTTTTCAGGATCCGGCGTTCAACCGCCATGCTGTCAAACGCAGCCGCGGTAAGTCTTGGAACAGACAGGGTCCTTGCTGGAGCAGGTCCCTTCTTAGAGGTAGAGGCCACGGATCCTCCGTGAGCATCTCTTGAAGTTCCGGTTACCAAGTCCTTCTTGGCCAATCCGGAGCCACGAATATAGTGCTTACTCCTCTCCATCTTATCAATCTCAGTACCTTGGGTATGAGAGGCAGAGGAGGGAACACATACACTGACTGGTACACCCACGGTGTTACCAGAACGTCTACAGCTATTGCCTGAGGGTCCCTTGACCTGGCGCAATACCTGTCGAGTTTTTCCCAACGGTTTATAATCATGTGGAAGACTTCTGGGTGAAGTCCCCACTCTCCCGGGTGGAGGTCGTGCTGAGGAAGTCTGCTTCCCAGTTGTCCACTCCCGGAATGAATACTGCTAACAGTGCTATCACATGATTTTCCGCCCAGCGAAGAATCCTTGCAGCTTCTGCCATTGCCCTCCTGCTTCTTGTGCCACCCTGTCTGTTTACGTGGGTGACTGCCGTGATGTTGTCCGACTGGATCAACACCGGCTGACCTTGAAGCAGAGGTCTTGCTAAGCTTAGAGCATTGTTAATGGCCCTTAGCTTCAGGATATTTATGTGAAGTGATGTCTCCAGACTTGACCATAAGCCCTGGATATTCCTTCCCTGTGTGACTGCTCCCCAGCCTCGCAGGCTGGCATCCGTGGTCACCAGGACCCAGTCCTGAATGCCGAATCTGCGGCCCTCTAGAAGATGAGCACTCTGCAACCACCACAGGAGGGACACCCTTGTCCTTGGTGACAGGGTTATTCGCTGATGCATCTGAAGATGCGACCCGGACCATTTGTCCAGCAGGTCCCACTGGAAAGTTCTTGCGTGGAATCTGCCGAATGGGATTGCTTCGTAGGAAGCCACCATTTTACCCAGAACCCTTGTGCATTGATGCACTGAGACTTGGCTCGGTTTTAGGAGGTTCCTGACTAGCTCGGATAACTCCCTGGCTTTCTCCTCCGGGAGAAAAGCCTTTTTCTGGACTGTGTCCAGGATCATCCCTAGGAACAGAAGACAAGTCGTCGGAACCCGCTGCGATTTTGGAATATTGAGAATCCAATCGTGCTGCCGCAACACTACCTGAGATAGTGCTACACCGACCTCCAACTGTTCCCTGGATCTTACCCTTATCAGGGAATCGTCCAAGTAAAGGATAACTAAAATTCCCTTCCTTCGAAGGAATATCATCATTTCGGCCATTACCTTGGTAAAGACCCGGGGTGCCGTGGACCATCCATACGGCAGCGTCTGAACTGATAGTGACAGTTCTGTACCATAAACCTGAGGTACCCTTGATGAGAAGGGTAAATTTTGACATGAAGGTAAGCATCCTTGATGTCCCGAGACATCATGTAGTCCCCTTCTTCCAGGTTCGCAATCACTGCTCTGAGTGACTCAATCTTGAATTTGAACCTCTGTATGTAAGTGTTCAAAGATTTTAGATTTAGAATCGGTCTCACCGAGCCGTCCGGCTTCGGTACCACAACAGTGTGGAATAATACCCCGTTCCCTGTTGCAGGAGGGGTACCTTGTTATCACCTGCTGGGAATACAGCTTGTGAATGGCTTCCAAAACAGTCTCCCTGTCAGAAGGAGACATCGGTAAAGCCGACTTTAGGAAACGGCGAGGGGGAGACGTCTCGAATTCTAATTTGTACCCCTGAGATATCACCTGAAGGATCCAGGGGTCTACTTGCGAGTGAGCCCACTGCGCGCTGAAATTCATTGAGACGGGCCCCCCACCGTGCCTGATTCTGCTTGTAAAGCCCCAGCGTCATACTGAGGGCTTGGCAGAGGCGGGAGAGGGTTTCTGTTCCTGGGAACTGGCTGATTTCTGCAGCCTTTTTCCTCTCCCTCTGTCACGGGGCAGAAATTAGGAATCTTTTGCCCGCTTGTCCACGAAAAGACTGCGCCTGATAATACGGCGTCTTCTCATGTTGAGAGGCGACCTGGGGTACAAACGTGGATTTCCCAGCTGTTGCCGTGGCCACCAGGTCTGAAAGACCGACCCCAAATAACTCCTCCCTTTAATAAGGCAATACTTCCAAATGCCGTTTGGAATACGCATCACCTGACCACTGACGTGTCCATAACCCTCTACTGGTAGAAATGGACAACGCACTTAGACTTGATGCCAGTCGGCAAATATTCCGCTGTGCATCACGCATATATAGAAATGCATCTTTTAAATGCTCTATAGGCAAAAATATACTGTCCCTATCTAGGGTATCAATATTTTCAGTCAGGGAATCCGACCACGCCAACCCAGCACTGCACATCCAGGCTGAGGTGATTGCTGGTCGCAGTATAACACCAGTATGTGTGTAAATACATTTTAGGATACCCTCCTGCTTTCTATCAGCAGGATCCTTAAGGGCGGCCATCTCAGGAGAGGGTAGAGCCCTTACAAGCGTGTGAGCGCTTTATCCACCCTAGGGGGTGTTTCCCAACGCACCCTAACCTCTGGCGGGAAAGGATATAATGCCAATAACATTTTAGAAATTATCAGTTGTTATCGGGGGAAAACCACGCATCATCACACACCTCATTTAATTTCTCAG
This sequence comes from Pseudophryne corroboree, assembly GCF_028390025.1. Taxonomy (NCBI): domain Eukaryota; kingdom Metazoa; phylum Chordata; class Amphibia; order Anura; family Myobatrachidae; genus Pseudophryne; species Pseudophryne corroboree. The sequence goes on along the minus strand of NC_086449.1, from coordinate 533,573,798 downwards.
ATTCAGGAAAACTACAGGTAGTTTTTCCTCACCGAACATAATACCCCTTTTTGGTGGTACTCGTATTATCAGAAATGTGTAAAAACATTTTTCATTGCCTCAATCATGTAACGTGTGGCCCTACTGGAAGTCACATTTGTCTCTTCACCGTCGACACTGGAGTCAGTATCCGTGTCGGCGTCTATATCTGCCATCTGAGGTAACGGGCGCTTTAGAGCCCCTGACGGCCTATGAGACGTCTGGACAGGCACAAGCTGAGTAGCCGGCTGTCTCATGTCAACCACTGTCTTTTATACAGAGCTGACACTATCATGTAATTCCTTCCAACAGTTCATCCACTCAGGTGTCGACCCCCTAGGGGGTGACATCACTATTACAGGCAATCTGCTCCGTCTCCACATCATTTTTCTCCTCATACATGTCGACACAAATGTACCGACATACAGCACACACACAGGGAATGCTCTGATAGAGGACAGGACCCCACTAGCCCTTTGGGGAGACAGAGGGAGAGTTTGCCAGCACACACCAGAGCGCTATATATATATATATACAGGGATAACCTTATATAAGTGTTTTTCCCCTTATAGCTGCTGTATCTTTAATACTGCGCGTAATTAGTGCCCCTCCTCTCTTTTTTAACCCTTTCTGTAGTGTAGTGACTGCAGGGGAGAGACAGGGAGCTTCCCTCCAACGGAGCTGTGAGGGAAAATGGCGCCAGTGTGCTGAGGAGATAGGCTCCGCCCCCTTATCGGCGGCCTTATCTCCCGTTTTTCTATGTATTCTGGCAGGGGTTAAATGCATCCATATAGCCCAGGAACTATATGTGATGCATTTTTTGCCATCCAAGGTGTTTATTATTGCGTCTCAGGGCGCCCCCCCCAGCGCCCTGCACCCTCAGTGACCGGAGTGTGAAGTGTGCTGAGAGCAATGGCGCACAGCTGCAGTGCTGTGCGCTACCTTGTTGAAGACAGGACGTCTTCTGCCGCCGATTTTCCGGACCTCTTCTGCCTTCTGGCTCTGTAAGGGGGCCGGCGGCGCGGCTCTGGGACCCATCCAGGCTGGGCCTGTGATCGTCCCTCTGGAGCTAATGTCCAGTAGCCTAAGAAGCCCAATCCACTCTGCACGCAGGTGAGTTCGCTTCTTCTCCCCTTAGTCCCTCGATGCAGTGAGCCTGTTGCCAGCAGGTCTCACTGAAAATAAAAAACCTAAACTAAAACTTTCACTAAGAAGCTCAGGAGAGCCCCTAGTGTGCACCCTTCTCGTTCGGGCACAAAGATCTAACTGAGGCTTGGAGGAGGGTCATAGGGGGAGGAGCCAGTGCACACCAGATAGTCCTAAAGCTTTCTTTAGATGTGCCCAGTCTCCTGCGGAGCCGCTGTTCCCCATGGTCCTTACGGAGTCCCCAGCATCCACTTAGGACGTTAGAGAAATAAATCCTAAAAAGTTTTATAAATATATAAACAGTAAAAAGGTTAAAGAAGGAGAATGTAGGCCCTTTAAAAGATGAATTGGGAGCTTTGATAAATGAGGACAAATTAAAAGCGGAAATATTGAATACATTTTTTTCATCTGTATGTACCAGGGAGGATGAACTGGTGACATTAGTGCATAACGACAGTGAGGGTAATGACTCTTGGCTTAATGCTTGTTTAAGTAAGGAAGTAGTCCTCGAGAGACTAGGTAACGTGAAGATTAATAATAATCAGGCCCAGACTGTATTCATCCAAGGATTATTATGGAGCTTATGTTACAGCTAGCAAAACCCCTGCACTTAATTTTCCATAGTTCAATTAGATCAGGCATGGTACCAAGGGATTGGCGCATAGCAGAGGTAGTGCCTTTATTCAAAAAGGGAAATAAAAATGATCCTGGAAACTATAGACCAGTTAGTTTAACCTCTATAGTGGGTAAAATATTGGAAGGCATTTTGAGGGATAGTATAGGGGATCACCTACAGGCTACAAGTTTATTAGTAAAAGTCAGCATGGATTTGTAAGGGACAGATCATGCCAAACCAGCTTGATTAGCTTATATGAGGAAGTGAGCAAGAGTCTTGACCATGGAAAAGCAGTGGACGTGGTGTATTTAGATTTTGCAAAAGCCTTCCGATACAGTGCCTCATAGGAGACTGATCAACAAATTATGGGAACTTGGCCTAGGTAACATTATTTGTACATGGATAAAGTAACTGGCTGGATAACAGAGTGCAACGAGTAGTGGTCAATGGGATGTTCTCCAGTTGGGCAGCAGTAGTCAGCGAAATACCACAAGGGTCCGTTCTTGGCCCACTGCTCTTCACTATATTTATCAATGATCTAGGAATAGGCCTGGAAAGCACAGTATCAATCTTTGCAGATGATACTAAACTGTGTAAGGTAATTACTTCAGAAGGCGATGCGGAGTCCTTACAGAATGACTTCGTTAAACTGGAATCCTGGGCGTCTAAATGGGGAATGAGGTTTAATATAGATAAATGCAAAGTTATGCATTTTGGAAAAAAAACAAACACATGCATCCTACACTCTAGATGGGGAAAATATAGGGGTAACTATGGTGGAAAAAGATTTGGTGGTGCTCATAGATAATAGGCTTAATAATAGTACACAAAGTCAAAGTGCCGCAAAGAAGGCAAGTAAAGTGCTTGCGTGCATTAAACGAGTGGTATTCATGTGACCGGCGGTCTGCTGACCGACAGTCACATGACCTCCTCCACCATCCCGCCGGCTCAGTATCCCGATGGTCGGCATGCCGACCAACAGGGACTATTTCCACTCATGGGTGTCCACGACACCCATAGAGTGGGAATAGAACCCGTGGCAACCGCAGGTCGCCACCGAGCCCGCAAGGGGCTTGCTGCACTCGCCCCTCCCCGCCGGGATCCCGGCGTCGGTAAGCTGACCGGCGGTCAGCCATACTACACCCCATTAAACGGGGCATAGAGACAAGCAACGAGGATGTAATCCTGCCACTGTACAAATCATTGGTATGTCCGCACCTGGAATATTGTGTTCAGTTCTGGGCACCGTATTATAAAAAAAGATATCGGGGAACTAGAAAGAGTACAAAGAAGAGCAACTAAACTGATAAAAGGGTTAGAGTTTCTGGAGTACGAGGAAAGGCTTGCTAGGTTAAATATGGATACACTAGGAAAGAGGCGTCTAAGAGGAGACATTATTAAAATCTTCAAATATGTAAAGGGTAATTACAAGGAGCTAGCAGCGGATTTGTTTATTAAAAGAACTCTATATAGGACGCGTAGGCACTCGCTTAGGTTAGAGGAGAGGAAATTCCGTACACAACATAGGAAAGGGTTCTTCACGGTAAGGGCAATAAAGATTTGGAACTCCCTGCCGGAGAGGGTAACAATGGCAGACTCTGTAAATGTATTTAAAAGCGGATTGGACAAATTCCTAACTGGTAAATGTATCCAGGGCTACAGCATTTAGCATATTGACATTACATTATCTGGGAGTGGTAAGAATCATTGTTTACATTTGGTACTAAGACATTACTCCAGCATACACATTATAATATGAATAGATTAAGGCAAAATACAGGTTGAACCCGATGGGCAGTTTGCCTCTTTTCAACCTCACTGACTATGTAAGACTATGTAATGCTAAAACTGTGGCAAGTCATGCTGGGATAAGCAGTTTTAAAACAGCTGGAGAGCCACAGGTTGGCCAAGCCACCTCTAAACAGGTTCTCCTTGTGGCCAAGTAATCAAAGTGTGGAAAGGGCTTTAGTGAGGCTTGAGCTATGACAGGAAAGTTCCACCATGGTGTAACAGAAGTACCTCAGAGCTGTGCAAGTTTAGTGGAATATTTACAGTGTGCCAAATATATTATAATGACCATCTGAAAACATCTGCACAATTAAGCCACAGATAAAGGCTTACACATTCTGCATTCTATGGATACCTTCAACCTAGAATGCCCAGATTACCCACTCAGATTGTATCGCCACTACTAAAAGATTAACCTTAAAATGTGGGTACCCGTAAAGGGAGCTCCATTTTTTAATCTCAACTTGTACGTTTTTCTAGAATGATCACGAACGTACATCTCAAATTGGTAGCGTGAATAAAGAGTCCACATAGACGAAAACTGGACTCACATATTTGGGAGTCTAAGAGATACCACATCATGCCTCAGTTATCAGCAGATACACTTCTATATACATCAAAGGCTTACCACACACACGCAAGCCTACTGAACATGTGTACTAGAGATAATACCAAAAGCACAGTAACTGTGGTATTGATACTTAACTCTGCAGTGAGGGGATAACGAGCTAGCATCTTTTTAGACAGGGAAAATTTCTTTCCTGGAGACTCCCAGGATTTCTGACGTACGTCAATTAAGTGGTCAGAATCTAATTTAGTAACCTTCTGATGTTTGAACTTATCAGGTTTCTTAGACATATCTGGAGGGTCAATCTCGTCATCAATCTGAAGAATCAGCTTGATAGCCTCCACTAGGTCAGGAAAATCAACCTGTGTCGCAGATTCCTCATCAGAAGCAGCTGTATCAGTGTCTGATGGATCAGTATATTTCCCCATCCTCATCAGATGAAGTATCCAAAACATTAGTGGATTGTGAGGAAGGGAATGGCCCGCTTAGAAGACCCTTTGGTCCCAGTAGGGCGAGGGTTAGGCTTTTGTTTAACCAGGGACTGATTTAATTGCTGTAATGGGGATGACAGAGTATCCGCCCATGATGGATTAACTACGGGGACAGTATGTGGCTGTAATGTCACAGGGGTTCACTACGGTATGCCGGCGGTCGGGCTCCCGGCGACCAGCATCCCGGCGCCGGGAGCCCGACTGCCGGCTTACCGACAGTGTGGCGAGCGCAAATGAGCCCCTTGCGGGCTCGCTACGCGCGCCACGCTATTTTATTCTAACTCCAGGGGGGTCGTGAACCCCCACGAGGGAGAATAAGTGTCGGTATGCCGGCTGTCGGGATCCCGGCGCCGGTATACTGTGCGCCGGGATCCCGTCAGTTGGTATACTGAAGACCACCCATGGCACAGGAGGTCCCACAGGGGGCGTAAGTCATGTTATAAGCATAGTCAGCAAATTTGAAAAAGCAGCCCAAGGTGGGTCTTGATTAGCCACTGGTGCTGCAGGCTGACTGGGGGGTGCAGGGCACCCAGTACCGGAACCCTCAGCTGAAATCTTTTCCTCATGTAAATCCGTGGCGTCAGCACTGCATGAGGCAGGAGCGTACATGGATTTCCCACCCTGTGTAGCAGACATTATTGGTAATGTAGCCTTAGGATGCAAATTATTACACATACAATAAGACAACCCTGGACTAGTAATATTATATATATAATAAGATTTTACTCACCGGTAAATCTATTTCTCGTAGTCCGTAGTGGATGCTGGGAACTCCGTAAGGACCATGGGGAATAGACGGGCTCCGCAGGAGACTGGGCACTCTATAAGAAAGATTTGGTACTATCTGGTGTGCACTGGCTCCTCCCTCTATGCCCCTCCTCCAGACCTCAGTTAGGATACTGTGCCCGGAAGAGCTGACACAATGAGGAAGGATTTTGAATCCCGGGTAAGACTCATACCAGCCACACCAATCACACCGTATAACTCGTGATACTATACCCAGTTAACAGTATGAAATATAACTGAGCCTCTCAACAGATGGCTCAACAATAACCCTTTAGTTAGGCAATAACTATGTACAAGTATTGCAGACAATCCGCACTTGGGATGGGCGCCCAGCATCCACTACGGACTACGAGAAATAGATTTACCGGTGAGTAGAATCTTATTTTCTCTGACGTCCTAGTGAATGCTGGGAACTCCGTAAGGACCATGGGGATTATACCAAAGCTCCCAAACGGGCGGGAGAGCGCGGATGACTCTGCAGCACCGAATGAGAGAACTCAAGGTCCTCCTCAGCCAGGGTATCAAATTTGTAGAATTTAGCAAACGTGTTTGCCCCTGACCAAGTTGCAGCTCGGCAAAGTTGTAAAGCCGAGACCCCTCGGGCAGCCGCCCAAGATGAGCCCACTTTCCTCGTGGAATGGGCTTTCACTGATTTAGGATGCGGCAATCCAACCGCAGAATGCGCCAGCTGAATTGTGCTACAAATCCAGCGAGCAATAGTCTGCTTAGAAGCAGGAGCACCTATCTTGTTGGGTGCATACAGGACAAAAAGCGAGTCAGTCTTCCTGACTCCAGCCGTCCTGGAAACAAAGTTTCAAGGCCCTGACTACATCCAGTAACTTGGAATCCTCCAAGTCCCTAGTAGCCGCAGGCACCACAATAGGTTGGTTCAAGTGAAAAGCAGATACCACCTTAGGGAGAAACTGGGGACGAGTCCTCAATTCTGCCCTATCCATATGGAAAATCAGATAAGGGCTTTTACAAGACAAAGCCGCCAATTCTGACACACGCCTGGCCGAAGCCAAGGCCAATAACATGACCACTTTCCACGTGAGATATTTCAAATCCAGTTTTAAGTGGCTCAAACCAATGTGATTTTAGGAAACTCAACACCACATTGAGATCCCAAGGTGCCACGGGAGGCACAAAAGGGGGCTGAATATGAAGCACTCCCTTTACAAAAGTCTGAACTTCAGGCAGTGAAGCCAGTTCTTTCTGGAAGAAAATCGACAGGGCCGAAATCTGGACCTTAATGGAACCCAATTTTAGGCCCATAGTCACTCCCGACTGTAGGAAGTGCAGAAACCGACCCAGCTGAAATTCCTCTGTTGGGGCCTTCCTGGCCTCACACCACGCAACATATTTTCGCCAAATACGGTGATAATGGTTTGCAGTTACTTCTTTCCTGGCTTTTATCAGCGTAGGAATGACTTCCTCCGGAATGCCCTTTTCCTTTAGGATCCGGAATTCAACCGCCATGCCGTCAAACGCAGCCGCGGTAAGTCTTGGAACAGACAGGGCCCCTGCTGTAGCAGATCCTGTCTGAGCGGTAGAGGCCATGGGTCCTCTGATATCATTTCTTGAAGTTCTGGGTACCAAGCCCTTCTTGGCCAATCCGGAACCACGAGTATCGTTCTTACTCCTCGCCTTCTTATTATTCTCAGTACCTTTGGTATGAGAGGCAGAGGAGGGAACACATAAACCGACTGGTACACCCACGGTGTCACTAGAGCGTCCACAGCTATCGCCTGAGGGTCCCTTGACCTGGCGCAATATCTCTTTAGCTTTTTGTTGAGGCGGGATGCCATCATGTCCACCTGTGGCCTTTCCCAACGGTTTACCAACAGTAGGAAGACTTCTGGATGAAGTCCCCACTCTCCCGGGTGTAGGTCGTGTCTGCTGAGGAAGTCTGCTTCCCAGTTGTCCACTCCCGGAATGAACACTGCTGACAGTGCTAGTACGTGATTTTCCGCCCATCGGAGAATCCTTGTGGCTTCTGCCATCGCCATCCTGCTTCTTGTGCCGCCCTGTTGGTTCACATGGGCGACTGCCGTGATGTTGTCTGACTGGATCAGTACCGGCTGGTTTTGAAGCAGGGGTTTTGCCTGACTTAGGGCATTGTAAATGGCCCTTAGTTCCAGAATATTTATGTGCAGGGAAGTCTCCTGACTTGACCATAGTCCTTGGAAGTTTCTTCCCTGTGTGACTGCTCCCCAGCCTCGAAGGCTGGCATCCGTGGTCACCAGGACCCAGTCCTGTATGCCGAAACTGCGGCCCTCTAGAAGATGAGCACTCTGCAGCCACCACAGTAGAGACACCCTGGTCCTTGGAGACAGGGTTATCAGTTGATGCATCTGAAGATGCGATCCCGACCACTTGTCCAAGAGGTCCCACTGGAAGGTCCTTGCATGGAACCTGCCGAATGGAATTGCTTCGTATGAAGCCACCATTTTTCCCAGGACTCGTGTGCAGTGATGCGCCGATACCCGTTTCGGTTTTAGGAGGTCTCTGACTAGAGATGACAGCTCCTCGGCTTTCTCCTGCGGGAGAAACACTTTTTTCAGTTCTGTGTCCAAAATCATCCCCAGGAACAGTAAGCGAGTGGAAGGAACCAGTTGTGACTTTGGAATGTTTAGAATCCAGCCATGCTGTTGTAGCACTTCCCGAGATAGTGCTACTCCGACTAGTAACTGCTCCCTGGACCTCGCCTTTATAAGGAGATCGTCCAAGTACGGGATAATTAAAACTCCCTTTTTTCGAAGGAGTATCATCATTTCTGCCATTACCTTGGTAAACACCCTCGGTGCCGTGGACAGTCCAAACGGTAGTGTCTGGAATTGGTAATGGCAATCCTGTACCACAAATCTGAGGTACTCCTGGTGAGGAAGGTAAATGGGGACATGCAGGTAAGCATCCTTGATGTCCAGGGATACCATGTAATCCCCCTCGTCCAGGCTTGCAATAACCGCCCTGAGCGATTCCATCTTGAACTTGAATTTTGTTATGTAAGTGTTCAAGGATTTCAAATTTAAAATGGGTCTCACCGAACCGTCCGGTTTCGGTACCACAAACAGTGTGGAATAGTAGCCCCGGCCTTGTTGAAGTAGGGGTACCTTGACTATCACCTGCTGGGAATACAGCTTGTGAATGGCCTCTAGCACAGCCTCCCTGCCCAAGGGAGTTGTCGGTAAGGCCGATTTGAGGAACCGGCGGGGGGGAAGCGCCTCGAATTCCAGCTTGTACCCCTGAGATACTACTTGAAGGATCCAGGGATCCACCCGTGAGCGGGCCCACTGATCGCTGAAATTCATGAGGCGGCCCCCCACCGTACCTGGCTCCGCCTGTGGAGCCCCACCGTCATGCGGCGGATTTGGAAGAAGCGGGGGAGGACTTTTGGTCCTGGGAACCTGCTGTGTGTTGCAGCTTTTTCCCCCTTCCTCTGCCTCTAGACAGAAAGGACCCGCCTTTTCCCCGGGGTCGAAAGGACTGTACTTGGTAATACGGTGCTTTCTTAGGCTGTGAGGGGACATGGGGCAAAAATGCAGACTTCCCAGCTGTTGCTGTGGAAACAAGGTCTGAGAGACCGTCCCCGAATAACTCCTCACCCTTATAAGGCAAAACTTCCATGTGCCTTTTAGAATCTGCATCTCCTGTCCACTGCCGAGTCCATAAGCCTCTCCTAGCAGAAATGGACAATGCACTTATTCTAGATGCCAGCCGGCAGATCTCCCTCTGTGCATCTCTCATGTATAAGACTGAGTCTTTTATATGCTCTATGGTTAGCAATATAGTGTCCCTGTCTAGGGTGTCAATATTTTCCGACAGGGAATCTGACCAAGCAGCAGCAGCACTGCACATCCAGGCTGAAGCAATAGCTGGTCTCAGTATAACACCAGTGTGTGTATATATAGACTTTAGGATAGCCTCCTGCTTTCTATCAGCAGGTTCCTTTAGGGCGGCCGTATCCGGAGACGGTAGTGCCACCTTTTTAGACAAACGTGTGAGCGCTTTATCCACCCTAGGGGGAGTTTCCCAACGTGACCTATCCTCTGGCGAGAAAGGGAACGCCATTAGTAATTTTTTTGAAATCACCAATTTTTTATCGGGGAAAGCCCACGCTTCTTCACACACATCATTCAATTCCTCAGATGGGGAAAAAACTATTGGTAGTTTTTTCTCCCCAAACATAATACCCTTTTTTGAGGTACCTGGGTTTATATCAGAAAGGTGTAATACCTCTTTCATTGCCTCAATCATGCCACAAATGGCCCTAGTGGACATTAAATTTGACTCATCGTCGTCGACACTTACATCAGTATCCGTGTCGACATCTGTGTCTGCCATCTGAGGTAGTGGTCGTTTCAGGGCCCCTGACGGCCTTTGAATCGTCTGGGCAGGCACGAGCTGAGAAGCCGGCTGTCCCGCATTTGGCATGTCGTCAAATTTTTTATGTAAGGAGTCGACACTTGCACGTAATTCCTTCCATAAGTCCATCCACTAAGGTGTCTGCCCCGCAGGGGGTGACAACACATTTATAGGCATCTGCTCCGCCTCCACATAAGTCTCCTCATCAAACATGTCGACACAGCCGTACCGACACACGCACACACACAGGGAATGCTCTTAAAGGAGACAGGACCCCACAAAAGCCCTTTGGGGAGACAGAGAGAGAGTATGCCAGCATACACCAGAGCGCTATAATAATGCAGGGACTAACTGAATTATGACCCTTTATAGCTGCTTATTGTATTAAACTGCGCCTAAATTTAGTGCCCCCCTCTCTTTTTTACCCTTTCTGTAGTGTAGACTGCAGGGGAGAGTCAGGGAGCTTCCTTCCAGCGGAACTGTGAGGGAAAAATGGCACCAGTGTGCTGAGAGAGATGGCTCCGCCCCTTTTTCGGCTGACTTTTCTCCCGCTTTTTTCTGTATTCTGGCAGGGGTAATTACCACATATATAGCCTCTGGGGTTATATATTGTGGTTATTTTGCCAGCCAAGGTGTTTTTATTGCTGCTCAGGGCGCCCCCCCCAGCGCCCTGCACCCTCAGTGACCGGAGTGTGAAGTGTGTATGAGGAGCAATGGCGCACAGCTGCAGTGCTGTGCGCTACCTTGGTGAAGACTGAAGTCTTCTGCCGCCGATTTTCCGGACCATCTTCATGCTTCTGGCTCTGTAAGGGGGACGGCGGAGCGGCTCCGGGAACGAACACCAAGGACGGGTCCTGCGGTCGATCCCTCTGGAGCTAATGGTGTCCAGTAGCCTAAGAAGCCCAAGCTAGCTGCAAGCAGGTAGGTTCGCTTCTTCTCCCCTTAGTCCCTCGATGCAGTGAGCCTGTTGCCAGCAGGTCTCACTGTAAAATAAAAAACCTAATTTAAACTTTCTTTCTAGAAGCTCAGGAGAGCTCCTAGTGTGCAACCAGCTCGGGCCGGGCACAGAAATCTAACTGAGGTCTGGAGGAGGGGCATAGAGGGAGGAGCCAGTGCACACCAGATAGTACCAAATCTTTCTTATAGAGTGCCCAGTCTCCTGCGGAGCCCGTCTATTCCCCATGGTCCTTACGGAGTTCCCAGCATCCACTAGGACGTCAGAGAAATATATATATATATATATATATATATATACACACACACACACACACACACACACACACACACACATATATATATATATATATATATATAAAACGATGCACAGTAAACACTGGATGTATATCACAGAATACTTGTACTAAATATTCATATAGTAGTGCACTTGTTCTTAACTAACGCTGTCTACACGACATGTAGAATACTTAAGTGTCCTGTAAATGCACAGCAATGATGAGACAGGCGGCTTTACATTGGAGACAGTGCCCAGCTGTCCCAGGATCAGCGCAGCTCTGTGAAATGACGCCCAAACGCTGACAGGGAGTGAGGGAGAGAGAGAGATGCAGCTCCAGGACGGGAACACCTGCTGTAGATAGCGCCTGGAGCTGGGGGAGGGGCTACAGGTCAGCACCTTTTCCCCTCTGCTGGACTTCACCACCGGGTACAATGGAGCCTATGATAAACGGATTTCAGTAAATCAGACCTGTGCTCCCTGCCCTGGTGGATATAGTGGGGTCCCTGCACGGCCACAGTGTCCACGCCAGCGGCGCGGTCCATCTCCTGGGACCGCGACCGGATCGCTATTTCGGCGGGTCCCAGCTAGGGGACCCTCTTACCTCCTAACTGAAGTGCAGCCATGCGATCCGGGAGAGCAGCAGTGATGTGTGCCTTATGGGAACCGGAAAGCCTCCGCTGCAAGTATCCCGCAACCAGGGCGCAGGAGTATGCAGCGCCGCTGAGGGAGGTGAAGGAGCCCCAGCACAGAAGGTCAGACTGACATGCCTGTGCTGCAGCCCTTGAAGTCTTCTTTTTTTCTTTAAAAAAAGCTCTTTTCAGGGCTGCCTAGCGCATCCCCGCCTGTTAGCTGCCTGCAGTGCAGCCACCAACTTACAAACTGAGCTCCAGTGCCTGTAGGCGGGGCTATAGAGGAGGCAGTGCATCCTGGGAACAGTCAACTCTACAACTCGATGTTATTCCATGTGGAATACCAGTGTACCCCGCTGCAGAAATATAAATATGCTATAATTGAAGGTATAGGGTATGTTCTGAACATTGATATACGAATAACCCCAGGAATACCAAGCTCTGTATACAAGATAGAATATAGAGCTATATTAAAATTAACAAGCAAGTTCTTATGGTCAACTATAGCTTTATTGGATGCAGCTTTATTGCGTAATCTGAATTTCCAAGAATCAGTGTTTTAATATTGTTTATGAAAAACATAATAAATACAGTTTACTGTGCTTAAGTTTGTATTAGAACATTGACAAAATCATAAAATCCAATAAAAATACAGGATTTAGATAAATAAAATAAAAAAAGTCAGTGCAAAATGGTCTGTAAACTAGATTCAGGTGTTTGACTAATCTCCTCTTCCTCTGTATTTCTGCGCTGATACCCAGAGCCATTGGTCTCCATTCTGCTGCGTTCTGTAGAAGGACCAAGTTCTTCTAGTTGTTTCCTTTGTGTCATTTCTAATTCCTCAAGTCTCTTTCGGAGCATGGAAAGTTCTCTTTGGTGTTGTTGCTCCTAGAAAATTAGCAAAAGCATTTTCTAAAACAATAAAGGGAAAAATATGCTTTCCTAGTGCAGGTTTATAGAGGTGCAGCTGTTGTCCATAGCAACTAGATTTTAGCTTTTATCTTATAAATCTAGAAGGTACTAGATAAATAAGAAGAATCTGATTGGTTGCTATAGAAAACAGCTCCACTTCTATAAAACTGCACTTTAGTAAATATACCCCCTAGAATCTTATTTCCAGCACAATGTAAGTATTTTGCCTAATTGAAACATACTGTTTATTGCCTTACCTAATAAAATTAAATTACTCACAAAAAGTCACAGTAAAATTGCTCTCTTCAGACACTTTAAAAAATTGCTGTAAATACTCAAAGTTTACCTGAGCAACATGGAAAGAAAATTCTGCTTCTGGGACCATTGTGGATGACATATAGCCAACTGGATTCAAGAACCCAGATGTTGCAATATTTGGCCCAAGTAGTAAACTGCGAAACTCATTATGTCTGCGCTGAAGATCCTTTAGCCTTTTCTGAAGACGTACATGTTCTTCCTGTGGAATGTTCTGTCTAAAGTAGACATAAATAGAGGGGCATTTATTAAATGTAGGCAATTTCTAGAAAACAAAATATTAGATATAAAGGGCAACCCTTAATTATATTGCAGTTCAGCTTTAGACTGTATTTAACAGTGGGCAAAGTCTGTAAATACATCCACACTCCAGGAACTTTTTGTTACAAGCTATCTTCAGTACTGATTTCTGGGTAATTAAAAAAAGGATTTTTGGTACTTACATTTATACCAATTTCTCCAAATCCATCAAAAGGGGCTTTGCTACCATAGGGGTTGAATGGAGGGCTGAGGAGCTGGCACTTAATAAAGTTAATATTCTTTGAGCAGTGATGTGCAGTGAGGTGAGGTAGAGCCTTTCCGGTCATACTAACACTAAAGTTTTGACTATAAGGAGAGTTATGGTAGACTTACCGTGGTTAACTCTCTTTCTGCGAGGTACACTGGGTTCCACAGGGAATACACTGGGGTGTAGAGCGGGATTTTGGATCCAGAACACCATCAGGCAAAGCTTTGACTGCCCCAGGATGCATTGGGCCTCTTCTATAACCCTGCCTCCAGGCACTCAGAGCTCAGTTTCGTTAACCAGTCCAATGCAGGAGCAGGGAAAAAGAGAAGGCAGATGTTAATCACATAGAACCACAATCTCACGACAGGAGAGGGTACCAGCTGCTAATGCCATACAACCCAAAGAAGCTAGGTGCATCAGGGTGGGCACCCTGTCGAATCCAGTGTACCTCGCAGGAAGAGAGTTAACCATGGTAAGTCTACCATAACTCACCATTTCTGCAGCAGGGTACACTGTGTTCCACAGGGAATACATCGGGGATGTCCTAAAGCAGTTCCTCAAGGGAGGGGACGCGCCTTAGCGGGTAAGAGAACTCAGCGTCCAAAGGAAGCATCCTGGGAGGCGGAAGAATCAAAGGCATAGAACCTAAGGAACGTGTTCACGGAGGACCGCGTAGCCGCCTTGCACAATTGTTCTGGGGACGCGCCACGGCGGGCCGCCCAAGAAGGTCCAACAGAGTGAGTAGAATGGGCTTTAACTGCAGCAGGAGCTGGGAGTCCAGCCTGCGTATAGGCTTGTGCAAAAACCATTCTAATCCATCTGGCCAAGGTTTGCTTATTCACAGGCCAGCCATGTTTGTGAAAACCAAACAAAACCAAAAAGGAATCTGTCCTCCTGATAGAGGAGGTCCTCTCCACATAGATACGGAGAGCCCTAACCACATCCAAAGAAAGTTCTTTGTGGGACAAATCCGAAAAAGCCACCGATTCCAAAGGTTCAAATGGAGACTCTTGCAGGGCATTCAGCACAACAGACAAATCCCATGGAGCCACAGGAGGGACATAGGGAGGGTGAATCCAAATAACGCCCTGAATGAACATCTGAACCTCCGGTATAGAGGCAATTTTTCTCTGAAACCAATCCGACAAGGCAGATATATGAACCTTGAGGGAGGACAGACGAAGACCTAAGTCCAGGCCTCTTTGCAGAAAAGCCAGTATTTTGGAAGTTCTGAATCTATGGACATCTTAATTCTTCTCAGCACACCAGGTAAAGTTAGAATTCCAAACCCTGTAATAAATCCGGGCAGAGGCCGGTTTACGGGCTTTCAACATCATTTGAATAACTGCCTCTGAAAATTCTTTGTCTCTCAGGAGTGATGCTTCAAGAGCCATGTCGTCAAAGACAGTCTGGCCAGGTCTGGGTAAAGACAAGGGCCCTGCATGAGGAGGTCTGGTCATTGAGGAAGTAGAAAGGAATGCCCCATCAAGAGACCCTGCAGGTCTCAGAACAAATGCAGTCTGGGCTACGCTGGAGTGACTAGAAGCAGCCTTCCTCCTTCCTGTTTGAACTTCTGTAGAATCCTGGGCAGGAGTGACACTGGAGGGAACACGTAGGGCAGCCGAAAGTTTCATGGAATTGCCAGTGCGTCCACGAACGCTGCTTGAGAATCCCTTGTCCGTGATCCGTAGACCGCAATCTTGTGATTGTGTCGAGACGCCATTAGGTCTACGTCCGGTAGACCCCACTTGTCCACTAGGAGTTGAAAGACTTCTGGATTAAGACTCCACTCTCCGGCGTGTACGTCCTGGCACTGAGGTAGTCCGCTTCCCAGTTGAGGACACCCGGAATGAACACTGCCAATATACTCCGCCCAACAAAGGATTTTTGACACTTCCTTCATAACCATGCGGCTTCGAGTGCCGCCTTGATGGTTTATGTACAGTATACCCCTGTTGTGGCGTTGTCTGACCGTACTTGAACCGGTCTGTTCAGTACCAGAGGCAGTGCAAGTGACAATGAATTGAACACCGCCCTCAGCTCTAGGATGTTTATTGGGAGGAGTGCTTCTTCCTTGGTCCACGACCATGAAAAAGTGTTGCTCCAACACCGCTCCCCATCTCCTCAAACTGGTATCCGTCATCAGGAGGTCCCAGTCGGGGATCCAGAAGGGACAGACCCCGCTCAATTGTTGGTCCTGGAGCCAGCAGGTCAGCGACAAACAAACCCCCGGAGTCAACAAGATCCTTTAAGATCTGATCCGATGAGGCAGGCCGTCCCACTTGGCAAGAATTAAGCGTTGCAGAGGGCGGGAATGAAATTGAGCGTACTCCACCATGTCGAACGTCGACACCATGAGGCCAAGTACCTGCATCACCGAGGGAATCGACGCTCTGGGGTGACAAATGAAGTGTCTTATCCTGTCCTGGATTTTCAGGACCTTGTCTGGAGACAGGAACAGTGACTGTGTGTGTCCAGAAGCGCCCCTAGGTGCACCATGCTCTGAGCTGGGACCAGCGAGGACTTCTTCCAATTGATCAGCCATCCGTGGGCTTGTAAGCAACTCAGTCAATTGTAGATGACTGAGGAGGACATTGTGGGAACTCGCCAGAATCAGCAGGTCGTCCAAGGATTCTGACTCCCTGGCGATGGAGGTGCACAGTCATCACGGCCATAACCTTGGTGAAGATCTGAGAAGCCGTGGCCAGTCCGAACAGCAGAGCCTGGAATTGGTAGTGACTGTCGTTAATAGCAAACCGCAGGAACTGCTGATGCGATATGGCAATAGGAATATGCAGATAAGCATCCTGTATATCCAGGGATACCATGTAATCTCCGGGTTCCATCACCAGCACAACAGAGTGCAATGTTTCCATACGAAACTTGGCGACCCTCACAAATTTGTTCAGTGATTTGATGTTGAGTATAGGCCGAAAAGACCCACTGGGTTTCTGCACCAGAAACAGGGTCGAATAATAGCCTCTGCCACGCTGGGACTGAGGTACCAGCACAACCACTCCTATACTCAGGAGGGAACCTATTACCATTTGTAAAGCCTGTGCCTTCAATGGCTCTGAAGGGAGTAACGTAGTGCAGAACTGGTGAGGGGATGTCTCTTGAAGGTGATATCGTACCTGTGAGAGACAACTTCCAGTACCCAAGCGTCTGAAGTGGTCTTTAACCAGACCTGGACGAACTGTAGTAGTTGGCCTCCCACCCTGCGGTCCCCCAGGGGGAGGCCCATCCCGTCATGCAACAGGCTTGTCTTGTTTCGAAGCAGGCTGACTGGCTGCCCAGGACTGTTTTGTCTTGGACTTGGTAGTCTTGGGAGCACAAGACTGTCTGGGGTAAGACTGACCCTTAGCTTTCCCTTGAGGTTGAAAGCAACGAAAAGTGGTAGTCTTCGCTTTCTGAGCAGAAGGATTAGTAGGAGGAAAAAAAAGCAGCTGCTAATTCAGACACTATTTTATTCAGGTCCTCTCCAAATAAAATGTCCCCAGTAAAGGAGTACCTCCAAGGTCTTCTTGGAGTCCAAATCCACTTTCCACGACCTTGACCACAGTATGCGACGAGCCAGGATAGACGTGGATGACGCTTTGGCTGCCAGTACCCCCGCCTCAGAGGACGCCTCCTGAATGTGATAGGCGGTGGTGCATTTGTGAGACAGGTATTGTCTGGCCTTGTCAGAAATATACGCCTGAACCCACGCCTCAATACCCTTTGCGGCCCAAGAAATACCCTTTGCGGCCTAAGAGGCAGCTATTGTGGGCCTATGAATGGCCCCTGCTAGGGAATATATAGACTTCAGGCATCCCTCCACACGCAGAGTAAACAACACCACTAGACGGGTGATATGAGAATCCCCCAGCGGTGGGTTTTCCCATTGACCACAAAACTCTGCAGGGAGAGGATAGCAGGCAAAGCCCGTTTGGGGAGCGGAAATTTCATATATGGGGTAGACCAGGGTTCCTTCCTGATGTCCACAAGCTGATCAGAATGGGGTAATACAGTTTAAACCACCTTTTATTTGGGGGGGGCACAACATTTATCTTGCCTCCGGGCAATTGAGATGAAGTTACGCCACTGATAGGGGGGGCTAAATGGTCCACCAGAGTCCCTAGGAGGGTGGTAAACATAGCCCAGGGAGGCTCCATTGTAGTTACACGAGCTGCAGGCTGACTGGAAGATGTATGACATTTAGCACGCAGACCATCACACAATACTTCCCCCTCAGGTAAACCTCTGAATGGGTGGTCTTCAGTATGCCCACTGTCGGGATCCCGGTGCACAGTATATCGGCGCCGGAACCCCAACAGCCGGCATACCGACAGATTTTCTCCCTCATGGGGGTCCACGACCCCCCTGGAGGGAGAATAAATAGCGTGGTGTGCCACCGTGCCCACAAGGGCTCATTTGCGCTCGCC
Source organism: Pseudophryne corroboree (assembly GCF_028390025.1). Classification (NCBI taxonomy): domain Eukaryota; kingdom Metazoa; phylum Chordata; class Amphibia; order Anura; family Myobatrachidae; genus Pseudophryne; species Pseudophryne corroboree. The sequence continues at coordinate 533,555,998 of NC_086449.1, read as the reverse complement.
ACGCTGTCGGTATGCCGGCGGTCGGGTTCCCGGCGCCGGTATGCTGGTCGCCGGGAGCCTGGCCGCCGGCATACCATACTACACCCCTCTGAATCATACATTGCAACTTACAGGAGCTTCCAGAGTTTTACTGGCCTTATTGTTAGACACTGTAATAAAGCAACAATTAGGTTATTAGTACGATGAAGCCAGACAAAGTACACAACCAGCGTCCGAATACACACACTTGTGAACTTAATCCCGGTGTACGTGACTGTAACACAGTAAAATATCTGTACAGTGATAGGTACTGTGTACACCATAGGTGTCAAACTCGCGGCCCGCATGCAGCCCCGGCCGCCTACTTTTGCGGCCCGCGGGCTGCGCGCTGACCTGAGAAGGGGTAAAGTGGACTTTTGATATTTTAATGAAGGCGCCGGTTCCTGAGGCAATCAGAGCTCGCGGACCGGCAGCTGCGGCTCTTGATTTGCTGCTGGACCGCAAGCTTTCATTGGCCCACGAAACGGCACCTGATTCCGCTCACAGGGCCGCGCCGGAGGAGACAGGGAGACACTCAGCGTCTGACTGACACCAGCGGCCAGGCGCAGCGTGTTCGGAGGAGGCGGCACTGCTCTACCAGAGCGGCAGCGCTGAATAAACAGCGTGAGCACACTGCTGGGGGCTAAATATATATGGCCAATAACAAGTAATATAAATAGTATTATTATTAATTATTAAATAGCATTATTACTACATAGGGGAGAGAGGCCCACATTTTATATATGAGGGGAATAACCGCTCCTGGCACACTCAGAAAATAAGATTTTACTTACCGATAAATCTATTTCTCGTAGTCCGTAGTGGATGCTGGGGACTCCGTCAGGACCATGGGGAATAGCGGCTCCGCAGGAGACTGGGCACAAAAGTAAAAGCTTTAGGATCAGGTGGTGTGCACTGGCTCCTCCCCCTATGACCCTCCTCCAAGCCTCAGTTAGGATACTGTGCCCGGACGAGCGTACACAATAAGGAAGGATTTTGAATCCCGGGTAAGACTCATACCAGCCATACCAATCACACTGTACAACCTGTGATCTGAACCCAGTTAACAGCATGATAACAGCGGAGCCTCTGAAAAGATGGCTCACAACAATAATAACCCGATTTTTGTACCAATAACTATGTACAAGTATTGCAGACAATCCGCACTTGGGATGGGCGCCCAGCATCCACTACGGACTACGAGAAATAGATTTATCGGTAAGTAAAATCTTATTTTCTCTAACGTCCTAGTGGATGCTGGGGACTCCGTCAGGACCATGGGGATTATACCAAAGCTCCCAAACGGGCGGGAGAGTGCGGATGACTCTGCAGCACCGAATGAGAGAACTCCAGGTCCTCTTTAGCCAGGGTATCAAATTTGTAGAATTTTACAAACGTGTTCTCCCCCCGACCACGTAGCTGCTCGGCAGAGTTGTAATGCCGAGACCCCTCGGGCAGCCGCCCAGGATGAGCCCACCTTCCTTGTGGAATGGGCATTTACATATTTTGGCTGTGGCAGGCCTGCCACAGAATGTGCAAGCTGAATTGTACTACACATCCAACTAGCAATCGTCTGCTTAGAAGCAAGAGCACCCAGTTTGTTGGGTGCATACAGGATAACAGCAAGTCAGTTTTCCTGACTCCAGCCGTCCTGGAAACCGATATTTTCAGGGCCCTGACAACATCTAGCAACTTAGAGTCCTCCAAGTCCCTAGTAGCCGCAGGTACCACAATAAGCTGGTTCAGGTGAAACGCTGACACCACCTTAGGGAGAAACTGGGGACGAGTCCGCAGCTCTGCCCTGTCCGAATGGACAATCAGATATGGGCTTTTGTGAGACAAAGCCGCCAATTCTGACACTCGCCTGGCCGAGGCCAGGGCCAACATCATGGTCACTTTCCATGTGAGATATTTCAAATCCACAGATTTGAGCGGTTTAAACCAATGTGATTTGAGGAATCCCAGCACTACGTTGAGATCCCACAGTGCCACTGGAGGCACAAAAGGGGGTTGTATATGCAGTACTCCCTTGACAAACTTCTGGACTTCAGGAACTGAAGCCAATTCTTTCTGGAAGAAAATTGACAGGGCCGAAATTTGAACCTTACTGGACCCCAATCTGAGGCCCATAGACACTCCTGTTTGCAGGAAATGCAGGAATCGACCGAGTTGAAATTTCTTCGTGGAGCCTTCCTGGCCTCACACCACGCAACATATTTTCGCCACATGTGGTGATAATGTTGTGCGGTCACGTCCTTCCTGGCTTTGACCAGGGTAGGAATGACCTCTTCCGGAATGCCTTTTTCCCTTAGGATCCGGCGTTCAACCGCCATGCCGTCAACGCAGCCGCGGTAAGTCTTGGAACAGACATGGTACGTGCTGAAGCAAGTCCCTTCTTAGCGGCAGAGGTCATGAGTCCTCTGTGAGTATCTCTTGAAGTTCCGGGTACCAAGTCCTTCTTGGCCAATCCGGAGCCACGAGTATAGTTCTTACTCCTCTACGTCTTATAATTCTCAATACCTTGGGTATGAGAAGCAGAGGAGGAAACACATACACCGACTGGTACGCCCACGGTGTTACCAGAACGTCCACAGCTATTGCCTGAAAGTCTCTTGACCTGGCGCAATACCTGTCCAGTTTTTTGTTCAGGCGGGACGCCATCATGTACACCTTTGGTCTTTCCCAACGGTTCACAATCATGTGGAAAACTTCCCGATGAAGTCCCCACTCTCCCGGGTGGAGGTCGTGCCTGCTGAGGAAGTCTGCTTCCCAGTTGTCCACTCCCGGAATGAACACTGCTGACAGTGCTATCACATGATTTTCCGCCCAGCGAAAAATCCTTGCAGTTTTTGCCATTGCCCTCCTGCTTCTTGTGCCGCCCTGTCTGTTTACGTGGGCGACTGCCGTGATGTTGTCCCACTGGATCAATACCGGCTGACCTTGAAGCAGAGGTCTTGCTAAGCTTAGAGCATTATAAATTGCCCTTAGCTCCAGTATATTTATGTGGAGAAAAGTCTCCAGACTTGATCACACTCCCTGGAAATTTTTTCCCTGTGTGACTGCTCCCCAGCCTCTCAGGCTGGCCTCCGTGGTCACCAGCATCCAATCCTGAATGCCGAATCTGCGGCCCTCTAGAAGATGAGCACTCTGTAACCACCACAGGAGAGAAACCCTTGTCCTTGGAGATAGGGTTATCCGCTGATGCATCTGAAGATGCGATCCGGACCATTTGTCCAGCAGATCCCACTGAAAAGTTCTTGCGTGGAATCTGCCGAATGGAATCGCTTCGTAATAAGCCACCATTTTTCCCAGGACTCTTGTGCAATGATGCACTGACACTTTTCCTGGTTTTAGGAGGTTCCTGACTAGCTCGGATAACTCCCTGGCTTTCTCCTCCGGGAGAAACACCTTTTTCTGGACTGTGTCCAGAATCATCCCTAGGAACAGCAGACGTGTCGTCGGAAACAACTGCGGTTTTGGAATATTTAGAATCCACCCGTGCTGTCGTAGAACTACTTTAGATAGTGCTACTCCGACCTCCAACTGTTCTCTGGACCTTGCTCTTATCAGGAGGTCGTCCATTTTCTTCGAAGAAGAATCATAATTTCGGGCATTACCTTGGTAAAGACCCGGAGTGCCGTGGACAATCCAAACGGCAGCGTCTGAAACTGATAGTGACAGTTCTGTACCACGAACCTGAGATACCCTTGGTGAGAAGGGCAAATTGGGACATGGAGGTAAGCATCCCTGATGTCCCGGGACACCATATAGTCCCCTTCTTCCTGGTTCGCTATCACTGCTCTGAGTGACTCCATCTTGATTTGAACCTTTGTAAGTGTTCAAATATTTCAGATTTAGAATAGGTCTCACCGAGCCTTCTGGTTTCAGTACCACAATATAGTGTGGAATAATACCCCTTTCCTTGTTGTAGGAGGGGTACTTTGATTATCACCTGCTGGGAATACAGCTTGTGAATTGTTTCCAATACTGGCTCCCTGTCGGAGGGAGACGTTGGTAAAGCAGACTTCAGGAACCTGCGCGGGGAAACGTCTCGACTTTCCAATCTGTACCCCTGGGATACCACTTGTAGGATCCAGGGGTCCTGTACGGCTCCAGCGTCATGCTGAGAACTTGGCAGAAGCGGTGGAAGGCTTCTGTTCCTGGGAATGGGCTGCCTGCTGCAGTCTTCTTCCCTTTCCTCTATCCCTGGGCAGATATGCTTATGGGGACGAAAGGACTGAGGCTGAAAAGACGGTGTCTTTTTCTGCATAGATGTGACTTAGGGTAAAAACGGTGGATTTCCCAGCAGTTGCCGTGGCCACCAGGTCCGATGGACCGACCCCAAATAACTCCTCCCCTTTATACGGCAATACATCTTTGTGCCGTTTGGAATCTGCATCACCTGACTACTGTCGTGTCCATAAACATCTTTTGGCAGATATGGACATCGCACTTACTCTTGATGCCAGAGTGCAAATATCCCTCTGTGCATCTCGCATATATAGAAATGCATTCTTTAAATGCTCTATAGTAAATAAAATACTGTCCCTGTCAAGGGTATCAATATTTTCAGTCAGGGAATCCGACCAAGCCACCCCCGCGCTGCACATCCAGGCTGAGGCGATCGCTGGTCGCAGTATAACACCAGTATGTGTGTATATACTTTTTAGGATATTTTCCAGCCTCCTATCAGCTGGCTCCTTGAGGGCGGCCGTATCTGGAGACGGTACCGCCACTTGTTTTGATAAGCGTGTGAGCGCCTTATCCACCCTAAGGGGTGTTTCCCAACGCGCCCTAACTTCTGGCGGGAAAGGGTATACCGCCAATAATTTTCTATCGGGGGAACCCCGCGCCTCATCACACACTTCATTTAATTTATCTGATTCAGGAAAAACTATAGGTAGTTTTTCCACACCCCACATAATACCCTTTTTTGTGGTACTTGTAGTATCAGAAATATGTAACACCTCCTTCATTGCCCTTAACAAGTAACGTGTGGCCCTAAAGGAAAATACGTTTGTTTCTTCACCGTCGACACTGGAGTCCGTGTCCGTGTCTGTGTCGACCGACTGAGGTAAAATGGGCATTATAACGTCCCTGACGGTGTTTTAGACGCCTGGACAGATACTAATATGTTTGCCGGCCGTCTCATGTCGTCAACCGACTTGCAGCGTGTTGACATTATCACGTAATTCCTTAAATAAGCCATCTATTCCGGTGTCGACTCCCTAGAGAGTGACATCACCATTACAGGCAATTTGCTCCGCCTCCCAACATCGTCCTCATACATGTCGACACACACGTACCGACACACAGCACACACACAGGGAATGCTCTGATAGAGGACAGGACCCACTAGCCCTTTGGGGAGACAGAGGGAGAGTTTGCCAGCACACACCAAAAACGCTATAATTATACAGGGACAACCTTTATATAAGTGCTTTTCCCTTATAGCATTTTAATATATGTAGTCATATCGCCAAATCAGTGCCCCCCCTCTCTGTTTTAACCCTGTTTCTGTAGTGCAGTGCAGGGGAGAGCCTGGGAGCCTTCCCACCAGCATTTCTGTGAGGGAAAATGGCGCTGTGTGCTGAGGAGAATAGGCCCCGCCCCCTTTTCGGCGGGCTTCTTCTCCCGTTTTTCTGAGACCTGGCAGGGGTTAAATACATCCATATAGCCCCCAGGGGCTATATGTGATGTATTTTTAGCCAGAATAAGGTACTATCATTGCTGCCCAGGGCGCCCCCCCCAGCACCCTGCACCCTCAGTGACCGCTGTTATGAAGTGTGCTGACAACAATGGCGCACAGCTGCAGTGCTGTGCGCTACCTTATGAAGACTGAAAAGTCTTCTGCCGCCGGTTTCTGGACCTCTTCATTTTTCGGCATCTGCAAGGGGGTCGGCGGCGCGGCTCCGGGACGAACCCCAGGGTGAGACCTGTGTTCCGACTCCCTCTGGAGCTAATGGTGTCCAGTAGCCTAAGAAGCCAATCCATCCTGCACGCAGGTGAGTTCACTTCTCTCCCCTAAGTCCCTCGATGCAGTGAGCCTGTTGCCAGCAGGACTCACTGAAAATAAAAAACCTAACAAAACTTTTACTCTAAGCAGCTCTTTAGGAGAGCCACCTAGATTGCACCCTTCTCGGCCGGGCACAAAAATCTAACTGAGGCTTGGAGGAGGGTCATAGGGGGAGGAGCCAGTGCACACCACCTGATCCTAAAGCTTTTACTTTTGTGCCCTGTCTCCTGCGGAGCCGCTATTCCCCATGGTCCTGACGGAGTCCCCAGCATCCACTAGGACGTTAGAGAAAGGTAGTAATAATACCATATATCAGTGTGTGCCAGGGGCTGTTATTTCCCCTTATACAGTATATCACCACCGGCAGTGCCTGATACACATAAGTGCCCCCACGGTGCCAAATAACACACATCCCCCCTCGTTGCCAGATAACACATATGCCCCCACGGTGTCAGATAACACATATGCCACCTCGGTGCATTTTATATAAAATAAATAAGTAGTATTACTAGAGATGAGCGGGTTCGGTTCTCCGAGATCCGAACCCCCCCCGACCTTCACCCATTTTACACGGTTCCGAGGCAGCCTCGGATCTTCCCGCCTTGCTCGGTTAACCAGAACGCGCCCGAACGTCATCATCCCGCTGTCGGATTCTCGCAAGATTCGTATTCTATATAAGGAGCCGAGCGTCACCGCCATTTTCACTCGTGCTTTGGAGATTGAACGGAGAGGATGTGGCAGCGTTCTCTCCCTGAAAAGCTCCGTAATCTGTGCTCAGTGTGCTGAAAATATCTGTGCTCAGTGTGCTGCAAATAATCTGTGCTCAGTGTGCTGCAAATATCTGTGCTCAGTGTGCTGCAAATAATCTGTGCTCAGTGTGCTGCAAATAATCTGTGCTCAGTGTGCTGAAAATATCTGTGCTCAGTGTGCTGCAAATAATCTGTGCTCAGTGTGCTGAAAATATCTACGTTCTCTGCCTGAAAACGCTCCATATCTGTGCTCAGTGTGCTGCAAATATCTGATCAGTGTGCTGCATTGTGGGGACTGGGGACCACCAGTATATATATACTTTTCTATAGCTTCTATACTGATTGTCAGGACACATGGTCACAGTTACACCGCTCTGTACTTAATTATATACAATAATTTTAAATCATTTTCTATAGCTTCTATACTGCTTGTCAGGACACACATGTGTCAGTCACACCACTCTGTACTGATATATACAATAATTTTAAATAATTTTCTATAGCTTCTATACTGCTTGTCAGGACACGTGTCACAGTTACACCTAGAGATGAGCGGATTCGGTTTTACACGGTTCTCAAAACGGCATCTTATTGGCTCACGGATGTCACGTGTTTTGGATAGCCAATAAGATGCCGTTTTGAGAACCGAGTAAAACCGAATCCGCTCATCTCTAGTTACACCGCTCTGTACTGAATTATATACAATAATTTTAAATAATTTTCTATAGCTTCTATACTGCTTGTCAGGACACACGTGTCACAGTTACACCGCTCTGTACTTCTACTGATATACAGTAATATATATACTTTTCTATAGCTTCTATACTGCTTGTCAGGACACATGGGTCACAGTTACACCGCTCTGTACTGATATACAGTAATATTATATATACTTTTCTATAGCTTCTATACTGCTTGTCAGGACACATGGGTCACAGTTACACCACTCTGTCTGTACTGATATATACAATAATATATATACTTTTCTATAGCTTCTAGTATTACAGTGCAGCATTTTGGTGACTAACAGTATATAGTTGTACAGTAGGCCATTGCTGTATCTTGCAGCTCTGTGTCACTGCAAGTATCCATCCATTCCATTTTCTTCCAGTGATTTGGACCAATAATACCATTGATTAGAACAAATAATTCCAGTGATTTTGTCATTTTCTTCCAGTGATTTGGACCAATAATACCACTGATTAAAACAAATAATTCCAGCGATTTTGCCATTTTCTTCCAGTGATTTGGACCAATAATACCATTGATTGGAACGAATAATACCAGTGATTTTGTCATTTTCTTCCAGTGATTTGGACCAATACCATTGATTAGAACGAATAATTCCTGTGATATTGAGGTGTTTGTGTCGTTTAGCTTAGCCGTCCAGCGACCACAGTGCACCTCTTTTTCTCTTTTATTTGCATCATGTGCTGTTTGGGGACTATTTTTTTAAGTGCCATCCTGTCTGACACTGCAGTGCCACTCCTAGATGGGACAGGTGTTTGTGCCGCCCTCTTGGGTCGCTTTGCTTAGTCATCCAGCGACCTCGGTGCAAATTTTAGGACTAAAAATAGTATTGTGAGGTGTTCAGAATAGACTGGAAATGAGTGGAAATTGTGGTTATTGAGGTTAATAATACTATAGGATCAAAATTACCCCCAAATTCTATGATTTAAGCTGTTTTTGAGGGGTTTTTGAAAAAAACACCCAAATCCAAAACACACCCGAATCCGCCCAAAAATTTTCAGGGAGGTTTTGTCAAAATGCGTCCGAATCCAAAACACGGCCACGGAACCGAATCCAAAACCAAAACACAAAACCCGAAAAATGTCCGGTGCACATCTCTAATTATTACTATATAGGGGAGAGAGGACTGCATTTTATATATGAGGGTGAATAACAGCTCCTGGCACACACAGAAACTGTCTTTCTGAGTGTGCCAGGAGCTGTTATTCCCCTCATATATAAAATTATATAGGGGAGAGGGGACCACACAGTTATATATGAAGGGATATAGCACAGCTGTCAGCTCACACTGATATGTGGTATTATTATATTGAGGAGAGTTACCCTCACTGTGTGCCCATCTGACCTTGAAGAGCAGGAGGAGTCATCTGGGATGCAGATTCTGCATTGAAAAGTAATTGTTAGATGTCAAGGAGGAAGGTAAATTGGAGGGGGCTGGCACATGTGTTATCTGGCACCGAGGGGGCATATGTGTTACCTGGCACTGAGGGGGCATATGTGTTATCTGGCACCAAGGGGGGGATGTGTGTTATTTGGCACCGTGGGGGCACTTATGTGTATCAGGCACTGATATACTGTATAAGGGGGGAATAACAGCCCCTGGCACACAATGATATATGGTATTATTATTATATTATTGCATATAAGACTCTTTCTTTTTCTTGCGGCCCATACAAGACATAGACCTTGATTATTCGGCCCAGTTGGGATTTTGAGTTTGACATGCCTGGTGTACACCATGCGGGGTAATTCTGAGTTGATCGCAGCAGGATCTTTGTTAGCAGTTGGGCAAAACCATGTGAACTGCAGGGGAGGCAGATATAACATGTGCAGAGAGAGTTAGATTTGGGTGTGGCGTGTTCAATCTGCAATCTAAATTGCAGTGTAAAATAAAGCAGCCAGTATTTACCCTGCACAGAAACAAAATAACCCACCCACATCTAACTCTCTCTGCACATGTTATATCTGCCTCCCCTGCAGTGCACATGGTTTTGCCCAACTACTAACAAAAATCCTGCTGCCGGGGGTATGTCAGAATACCAGTACAATATATTCTGTAAAAGGTACACTCTTTCTTAACCAACGCTGTCTGTAATAAGACATGTAGAATACTCAAGTGTCTGTAAAGTCTCAGCGCTGTGGACAAGCGGCTTTACAGGGGAGACCTTGCCCTGCAATCCCAGAGACCAGTAGCAGCCATAGTCAGAAGATGGCACCCAGCGTCTTTCAGGAACTGATGGAGACTGTGAGGCAGCTCCAGGGTGGGAAATCTGTGAAGAGATGACGCCCTGGGCCGGGGGAGGAGCTACAGGTCAAGCGACGACTCCCCTATCCTGGGCCTCACCGCCGGTACTACGGAGCCTTATCAATAGGGGCGTTAGTACACCCAACCTGTACTCCAATGCCCTGGCGGATATAGTGGGGTCCCTGCTCGGTAACGAAGTCCACGCCAGCGTCGCAGCAAGCCTACCTAGACTGCGTCAGGAACACAATTTAGTGACAGGTCCCGCCTGGGGGACCCTCTTACCTCCTCCCTTCATAGCAGCCATGCGAATCAAAAGAGCATCTGCGACCGTGTGCCTAAACCGGTGCGTCTCCGCTGCAAGTACCTGAGATCTGAACCGCAGAAGTATGCAACGCTGCTTGGGAGGTGACGGAGACGCAGCACTGAATGTCACCCTGTCATAACAGTGCTGCGTCCCTTGATGTCTTCTTAGCTTTTTCAGGGCTACCCAGTGCAGCCCTCCTGTTAGGTGACCTGCTGCCAGCAGGCACCACTCCAAACTGAGCTCTCAGTGCCTGGAGGCGGGGTTATAGAGGAGGCCCCAATGCATCCTGGGACAGTCAAAGCTTTGCCTGATGGTGCCTCTGGATCCAAGATCCCACTCCAGAAATACACACTAAATTTTGCCTATATAAAGTACATGAAAAATACAAAGAATTTATTAGAATGGTCTTCTTTGTATTATTCTAAATAATTTTTATAGTGAAAACTCTGGAGTAAAAAGCCTATCTTCTCCGCACATCTCTGATCAAAACTCACAAAATTTCCAGGAGTATATATTGCTGCACCTGTGTATAATGCCCACTTGAATCCTTTGGCTCATCTATTGTTTGTAAATCTGGCTCTGGTACTAGACAGTGTCTCCGGAGCCATTTACCACTGCACGTCCCTGTCTTTGAGAGAAAAGATTGGTTGGTAATGGGAGGAATCTCAAGATTCAAATTACAAAGTCCGAAAAAGGAGAGCAACGAAACACACAGCCTAACAAACCAACTGTAGACTGACCAAAGGAAGTGCCCTCTGGATGGATGCAAAGAAATGGATTTAACGGTAAGTACCAACCTATCTTTTTTTTCTTTATTATCCTATCTCAGAATGGGTCAATTTTTTTTGGGGAAAAAAAACGGGCTTGAGTTGAATTGCCTGATAATACCAATCGGGCAAAAAAAAAAAAAAAAAAACACAACAAAAAACACGCAACATCACCCTATTTTGGGACAAAAAATTATGGGAATAATGGAATTACCCCCCTTAGACTTACTTAGTTGAACTTAAACGTTTACAGCTACCTTGCAAGCAAAAAACATGACAATGATAACATTTGGTAAATTTATAACAAAGCAGCTGCCTGACACAGTTGTAAGGCTCTTCTTGGATATATCAAAGTCACAAGAATTATTGGAAGTTTCCTCTTGACCATATTAAGGACACAAGTGAGCCATGGAATTGGGGGAAAATGATAAATCAACTTGAAGTTTGGCAAAACATTTAAGGTGTCTACAAAAGGTAACAAGTCTCTAGTCCTGAAGCATGACATGCAATTTGTTGTGTTGGAAGGCCAACAGAATTTCGGATTATTTCAAAATTTGCGCCTCTTGTAATAGCCATTCTGCCAAATAGATGAAATTCCAAGTAACTTAACCCCCTGGATAAAAAAAAAAAAAAAAAAAAAACCTGTGTAAACTGCTGGTATACAATTTTCCGCCCAAGTCAGAATAATAGGATTTTAATACCTACCGGTAAATCCTTTTCTATGAGTCCGTAGAGGATGTTGGGGACACCAAAAGAACCATGGGGTATAGACGGGATCCGCAGGAGACATGGGCACTTTAAGACTTTCAAAGGGGCGTGACCTGGCTCCTCCCTCTATATCCCTCCCCAGACTCAGTTTGGAACTGTGCCTTGAGAGACGGACATTCCGAGGAAAGGAATTAACAAACAAGGTGAGCATTATACCAGCTCACGCCATAAACATGCCGAATAACATGGCATTCAACTGAACACATGTCAATGGACATGAACAAAATTCAGCAACAAGCTGAAGAAACCATAACACAACCTGTGTGTAACCAGAACTAAACTGCAGATACAGTACGCACTGGGACCGGCGCCCAACATCCTCTACGGACTCATAGAAAAGGATTTACCGGTAGGTATTAAAATCCTATTTTCTATTTCGTCCTAGAGGATGTTGGGGACACCAAAAGAACCATGGGGTTTATACCAAAGCTCTATAGCGGGCGCGAGAGTGCGGATGACTCTTCAGCACCGATTGACCAAACTTAAGGTCCTCATCGACCAAGGTATCAAACTTGTAAAAATTAGCAAATGTGTTTGAACCCGACCAAGTACCAGCTCGGCAAAGTTGCAATGCCGAGACACCCCGGGCAGCTGCCCAGGACGAGCCCACCTTCCTAGTGGAATGGGCCTTCACCGATTTCGGGAAAGGTCAAACCTGCCGTGGAATGAGCCTGCTGAATCATTTGACATATCCAGCGGGCAATGGTCTGCTTGGAAGCAGGATACCCAATCTTATTGGGAGCATACAGGATAAACAGAGACTCTGATTTCCTAACTGGAGCCGTTCTGGCGACATAAATTTTCAAAGCTCTGACCACATCTAGAGACTTTTCCTCAGCCAAAGCGCCAGTAGCTACTGGCACCACAATAGGTTGTTTAATATAAAAAGAGGAAACCACCTTTGGCAGAAATTGTTGCCGAGTTCTCAACTCTGCTCTATCTTCATGGAAGATCAAATAAGGGCTCTTGTGAGACAAGGCCGCTAACTCAGACACCCGCCTTGCGGATGCCAATGCCAACAAAAGGACGACCTTCCACGTGAGGAATTTCAATTCCACTTCACGTAAAGGTTCAAACCAATGTGATTGAAGGAATGTCAATAACACATTAAGATCCCAAGGTGCCACAGGGGGAACAAAAGGGAGGTTATATGTGCAGGGCCCCTTTTACGAAGGTCTGCACCTCAGGAAGTGAGGCCAATTGTTTCTGAAAGAAAATTGACAAGGCAGAAATCTGCACCTTAATGGAGCCTAATTTAAGGCCCGCGTCCACTCCATTTTGTAGAAAAAGGAGAAACCGTCCAAGGTCAAACTTCTCCACAGGAGCTTTCTTGGACTCGCACCAGGAAACATATTTCCTCCAAATACGGTGATAGTGCTTTGACGTCACACCCTTCCTAGCAAGAATAAGGGTAGGGATTGACTTCACTGGGAATACCCTTTCGGCCTAAAATCTGGCGTTTAACCGCCATGCATTCCAACGTAGCCGCTGTAAGTCCTGATAGACGAATGGCCCCTGTCGTAGCAGATTCTCGCGAAGAAGAAGAGGCCAGGGATCTTCGACCAGTAACGTCTGAAGATCTGGGTACCAAATTCTCCTTGGCCAGTCTGGAACTACAAGGAGCGCTGGAATCTTTGTTTTTCTTAGAATTCTCAGAACCTTTGGGATGAGAGGAAGCGGAGGGAAAATGTACACCGACGAAAACACCCAAGGTGACGTCAGTGCATCTACTGCCGCCGCCTGAGGGTCCCTGGACCTGGAACAATACTACAGAAGTTTTCTGTTGAGGCGAGACGCCATCATGTCTATGTGAGGAACCCCCCAAAGACTTGTCACTAGTGTGAAGACCTCTTGATGGAGGCTCCACTCTCCAGGATGTAGATCGTGTCTGCTGAGGAAGTCTGCTTCCCAGTTGTCCACCCCCGGAAGGAATATTGCTGACAGAGTGCTTGTATGTGTCTCTGCCCAGCGGAGAATCTTTGTGGCCTCTGCCATGGCTGTCCTGCTCTTTGTGCCGCCTTGGCGGTTTATGTATGCTACTGCTGTCACACTGTCCGATTGGATCAGGACAGACCGGTTTCGAAGAAGATGCTCCACTTGCAGAAGGCCGTTGTAAATGGCCCTTAGCTCCAGAACGTTTATGTGAAGATGAGTCTCTGGACCTGACCATCTTCCTTGGAAGGTCACCCCTTGTGTGACTGCTCCCCAACCTCAGAGACTTGCATCCGTGGTCACTAGGATCCAGTCCTGGATCCCGAACCTGCGTCCCTCTAAGAGGTGAGAGCTGTGGAGCCACCACAGGAGTGAGATTCTGGTGTTGGGAGATAGAATTATTCTCCGGTGCATATGAAGGTGGGATCCGGACCACTTGTCCAACAGGTCCCACTGAAACACTCTGGCATGGAACCTCCCAAACTGGAGGGCTTCGTATGCCGCTACCATCTTCCCCAGCAACCGAATGCATTGATAAATGGAGACTGTTTTTGGTTTCAGAATGAGTTTTACCAAACTCTGAATTTCCAGAGCTTTCTCCATAGGAAGGAACACACTCTGCTGGACTGTGTCCAGAATCATACCTAAAAACGCCAACCGGGTTGTTGGGATTAACTGTGATTTCGGCAAGTTTAAGATCCAGCCGTGCTGTTGCAGAATCGATAGGGACAGTGCAATGTCCTGTACTAACTTGTCTTTGGATCTTGCCTTTATCAGGAGATCGTCCAAGTATGGGATAATTGTAACTCCTCGCCTGCGGAGAACCATCATCTCTACCATGACTTTTGTGAAAATCCTCGGAGCCGTGGACAGGCCAAACGGCAACGTCTGAAACTGGTAATGAGTATCCTGGATTGCAAACCTGAGGTACCTTTGATGAGGGGGATAGATGGGGACATGAAGGTATGCATCCTTTATGTCCAGTGATACCATGAATTCCCCCTCCTCCAGACTGGAGATCACCGCTCTGAGAGACTCCATCTTGAATTTGAATTTCTTCAGGAAAAAATTTAAAGATTTCAGGTTGAGGATTGGTCTTACCGAGCCATCCGGCTTTGGTACCACAAACAGGCTTGAATAAAAACCCTCCCCTTGCTGTGCCAGGGGAACCGGGAACACAACCTGATTTTGACACAATTTTTGTTTTTTGTATTGCTCCACAGACTAGAACTCTGTCTGGAAGCGAAGCTGGTAAGGTTGATTTGAAAAAACGGCGAGGGGGAATGTCTTGAAACTCCAGTTTATACCCTTGGGTCACAATTTGCAACACCCAAAGGTCTAGGTTCGAACGAACCCAGACCTGACTGAAGAGCTTTAGACGTGCCCCCACCAGTGCGGTCTCCTGTAGGGAAGACCTGGCGTCATGCGGTGGATTTGGCAGAAGCCGGGGAGGACTTCTGCTCCTGGGAACCCGAGGAGGCGGGTGTTCTCTTGCCCCTTCCTCTACCTCTGGTAGCAAGGAAGAAATTTCCTCGGCCTCTTTTATACTTGTTGGGCCGAAAGGACTGCATTTGATAGCGTGGTTTCTTTTGTTGCGCAGGAACATAAGGTAAATAGGTTGACTTACACGCGGTGGCCGCCGATACCAAATCAGTAAGGCCATCACCAAAAAGTTCACCTCCCTTAAATAGAAGGGACTCCATATTTTTCTTGGAATCGGCGTCAGCATTCCACTGGTGAGTCCAAAGCGCTCGCCTAGCCGCAGACTGACATAGCATTAGCCTTAGCACACAGGAGGCCAGCATCTCTTGCAGCCTCTTTCAAGTATGCAGCCGCGTCCCTGATATAACCAAGCGTCACTAGGATGCTATCCCTATTTCAATAGCGCTACTTACCCACGCTGACGCAATAAGAGGCCTAAGCCGCGTCCCTGTGGTTGTAAAAATAGCTTTCAAAGTAGCCTCCTGTTTACGATCAGCCGGCTCCTTAAGGGTCGTTGACTGAGCCGCAGGGAGGGCTACCTGTTTAGACAAGCGCGCTAGGGCCTTGTCAACTGTGGGTGGTGTTTCCCACTTTTCCCCATCAGCCGCGGGAAAGGGGTACGCCACCTTGATCCGGTTAGGAATTAGAAATTTTTTATCAGGGTTGTTCCAAATGCTATCAAAGAGGTAATTTAGTTCAAAACATGGAGGAAAAGCAACTGAGCGTCTCTTTTCCTTGTAAATAAGGACCCTCTTTTCAGGTGTAATAGGATCCTCACCAATATGTAATATGTCTTTAACTACTACAATCATATACTGGATACTCTTAGCTAATTTAGGATCTAATCTGGAATCAGCATAGTCAACATCAACATCAGAGTCTGTGTCGGTATCTGTGTCAACTAATTGGTCAACACCATGTTTGAGCGACCCCGGAGGACCCTGGACCTGCAGTAAAGCGTTCTCCATTGATCTCTTCCACACCTGGATTTGAAATTCAGACTGATCAAACTTTTGATTTAAAAGAGTGACATTAGCATTTAAAGCAAAGTAGATAACCAGTCAGCAGTCGGCGGTGCTGACAGGGCCACCCCCAAAACATTTGGTGTCCCCAATAAATTATCCCCCTGAGAGGAATAATCTGTCTCAGACATGTCATCCACTGAAAACAGCACCCAAATCAAAGCCCGTCAGGGAACACAAAGGGAAAAAGACAGCTCACAACCCAGCGCCAAAATTCAGGTCTGAAAACACCCTCAAGTGCCCCAGAGCTGCAGCGCTAAATTTATCTATTAATTCTGCACCCCCCGTTTTCTAATGCCCCTGGTACTTGCTGCTTGTGAGAAAGGACCAGCGCTGCTTGTGTGGAGGAGGAAATGGCGTCGAGTGAGCAGTGAGGAAGAAGCTCCGCCCCCATAATGGCGCGCTTCGTCCCACTTAAATATACATTTATTTATCCTGGCGGGGGTTTTGGACTGTGCCTAGCTACTTTTAGTCCCACTAGCCAGCTTTTCTGAGGTAAACAGGCTCCCCAGGGCGCGCCCCCCCCAGCGCCCTGCACCCAGCGGTGTGTACTGTATGGGAGCCCGGCGCGCACTGTGCACTCGCTGTGCGGTACCTCTGTAATGCCGTCTTAGTGAAGAGAAGTCTTCTTTTCTTCCACATACTGACCTGTCTTCTGACTTCTGGCTCTGAAAGGGGGTGACGGCAGGCTGTGGGAGCGCGCATCCGAGAGTACCCGGCGTTCATCTCCCCTCAGGTGCGGAGGCATCCTGTCAGCAGCAGCAGAGCCCTGAAACTCATTAGAAGTGGGTCTAGACTGCCCTCCCCTCAGTCCCACGAAACAGGAAGGCTGTAGCCAGCAGACCTCCCTGAAAATAAAAAACCTAACATAAGTCTTTCCAGAGAAACTCAGTAGAGCTCCCCCGAGTGCCTCCGTCTCGAAGGGCACATTTTCTAAACTGAGTCTGGGGATGGATATAGAGGGAGGAGCCAGGTCACGCCCCTTTGAAAGTCTTAAAGTGCCCATGTCAGCTGCGGATCCCGTCTATACCCCATGGTTCTTTTGGTGTCCCCAACATCCTCTAGGACGAAATAGAAATAAAGGATTCTCTTACTATTAGAGACTCTATATGCCCCCTGACTATTTATATATTCCACATTTGAAGCATTATCAGACTCCAGCCTTGGTGTAATAATAAGAATTTACTCACCGGTAATTCTATTTCTCGTAGTCCGTAGTGGATGCTGGGAACTCCGTAAGGGCACTCTAAGAAAGAATTAGGACTACTGGTGTGCACTGGCTCCTCCCTCTATACCCCTCCTCCAGACCTCAGTTAGGGAAACTGTGCCCGGAAGAGCTGACACAATAAGGAAAGGATTTGGAATCCCGGGTAAGACTCATACCAGCCACACCAATCACACCGTACAACTCGTGATACTATACCCAGTTAACAGTATGAATAACAACTGAGCCTCACTAACAGATGGCTCATAACAATAACCCTTTAGTTAGGCAATAACTATATACAAGTATTGCAGACAATCCGCACTTGGGATGGGCGCCCAGCATCCACTACGGACTACGAGAAATAGAATTACCGGTGAGTAAATTCTTATTTTCTCTGACGTCCTAGTGGATGCTGGGAACTCCGTAAGGACCATGGGGATTATACCAAAGCTCCCAAACGGGCGGGAGAGTGCGGATGACTCTGCAGCACCGAATAAGCAAACTCAAGGTCCTCCTCAGCCAGGGTATCAAACTTGTAGAATTTTGCAAACGTGTTTGATCCCGACCAGGTAGCAGCTTGGCAAAGTTGTAAAGCCGAGACCCCTCGGGCAGCCGCCCAAGAAGAGCCCACCTTCCTCGTGGAATGGGCTTTGACTGATTTAGGATGCGGCAGTCCAGCCGCAGAATGTGCAAGTTGAATCGTGGAACAGATCCAGCGAGCAATAATCTGCTTAGAAGCAGGAGCACCCAGCTTGTTGGGTGCATGCAGGATAAACAGCGAGTCAGTCTTTCTGACTCTAGCCGTCCTGGAAACATAGATTTTCAGGGCCCGGACTACGTCCAGCAACTTGGAGGCCTCCAAGTCCCGAGTAGCCGCAGGGACCACAATAGGTTGGTTCAAATGAAACGCTGATACCACATTAGGGAGGAATTGGGAACGCGTCCTTAATTCTGCTCTGTCCATATGGAAGATCAGATAGTGGCTTTTACAGGACAAAGCCGCCAATTCTGACACCCGCCTAGCCGAAGCCAAGGCCAAAAGCATGACCACTTTCCACGTGAGATATTTTAATTCCACGGTCTGAAGTGGCTCAAACCAATGTGATTTTAGGAAATCCAACACAACGTTGAGATCCCAAGGTGCCACTGGGGGCACAAAAGGGGGCTGAATATGCAGCACTCCCTTAACAAACGTCTGAACTTCAGGCAGTGAAGCCAGTTCTTTTTGAAAGAAAATAGACAGGGACAAAATCTGGACTTTAATGGATCCCAATTTTAGGCCCATAGTCACTCCTGACTGTAGGAAGTGCAGAAATCGACCCAGCTGAAATTCTTCTGTGGGGGCCTTCATAGCCTCACACCAAGCAACATATTTTCGCCATATGCGGTGATAATGCTTTGCGGTCACATCTTTACTAGCTTTTATTAGCGTAGGAATGACTTCAACCGGAATGCCCTTTTCCATCAGGATCCCACGCTCAACCGCCATGCCGTCAAACGCAGCCGCGGTAAGTCTTGGAACAGACAGGGCCCCTGCTGTAGCAGGTCCAGTCTGAGAGGCAGAGGCCAGGTGTCCTCTGAGATCATTTCTTGTAGTTCCGGGTACCAAGTCCTTCTTGGCCAATCCGGAATGATGAGTATAGTTCTTACTCCTCTCTTTCTTATTATCCTCAGCACCTTTGGTATGAGAGGAAGAGGAGGGAACACATAAACCGACTGGTACACCCACGGTGTCACTAGAGCGTCCACAGCTATCGCCTGAGGGTCCCTTGACCTGGCGCAATATCTTTTTAGCTTTTTGTTTAGGCGGGACGCCATCATGTCCACCTGTGGCCTTTCCCAACGGTTTACAATCAGTTGGAAGACTTCTGGATGAAGTCCCCACTCTCCCGGGTGGAGGTCGTGCCTGCTGAGGAAGTCTGCTTCCCAGTTGTCCACTCCCGGAATGAACACTGCTGACGGTGCTATTACGTGATTTTCCGCCCATCGGAGAATCCTTGTGGCTTCTGCCATCTCCATCCTGCTTCTTGTGCCGCCCTGTCGGTTTACATGGGCGACCGCCGTGATGTTGTCTGACTGAATCAGCACCGGCTGGTTTTGAAGCAGGGGTCTAGCCTGACTTAGGGCATTGTAAATGGCCCTTAGTTCCAGAATATTTATGTGTAGGGAAGCCTCCTGACTCGACCATTGTCCCTGGAAGTTTCTTCCCTGCGTGACTGCCCCCCAACCTCGGAGGCTTGCATCCGTGGTCACCAGGACCCAGTCCTGTATGCCGAATCTGCGGCCCTCGAGAAGATGAGCACTCTGCAGCCACCACAGCAGAGACACCCTGGCCCTCGGGGACAGGGTGATCAGCCGATGCATCTGAAGATGCGATCCGGACCACTTGTCTAACAGATCCCACTGAAAGATCCTTGCATGGAACCTGCCGAATGGAATTGCCTCGTAAGAAGCTACCATCTTTCCCAGGACTCGCGTGCAGTGATGCACAGACACCTGTTTTGGTTTCAGGAGGTCTCTGACCAGAGATGACAACTCCTTGGCCTTCTCCTCCGGGAGAAACACCTTCTTCTGTTCTGTGTCCAGAATCATACCCAGGAACAGCAGACGCGTCGTAGGAACCAGCTGCGACTTTGGAATATTCAGAATCCAGCCGTGCTGTTGTAGCACTTCCTGAGATAGTGCTACTCCGACCAACAACTGCTCCCTGGACCTCGCCTTTATAAGGAGATCGTCCAAGTATGGGATAATTATAACTCCCTTCTTTCGAAGGAGTATCATCATTTCGGCCATTACCTTGGTAAATACCCTCGGTGCCGTGGACAGACCAAACGGCAACGTCTGGAATTGGTAATGGCAGTCTTGTACCACAAAACGGAGGTACACCTGGTGAGGTGGGTAAATGGGGACATGCAGGTAAGCATCCTTGATGTCCATTGATACCATGTAATCCCCTTCTTCCAGGCTTGCAATAACCGCCCTGAGCGATTCCATTTTGAACTTGAACCTTCTTATAGAAGTGTTCAAGGATTTCAAATTTAGAATGGGTCTCACCGAACCGTCTGGTTTCGGTACCACAAACATTGTGGAATAGTAACCCCGTCCCTGTTGAAGGAGGGGAACTTTTATTATCACCTGCTGGAGGTACAGCTTGTGAATTGCCGCCAGCACTACCTCCCTGTCCGGGGGAGTAGCTGGCAAAGCTGATTTGAGGTAACGGCGAGGGGGAGACGTCTCGAATTCCAGCTTGTATCCCCTGAGATACCACTTGTAGAACCCAGGGATCCACCTGTGAGCGAACCCACCGGTCGCTGAAGTTCCGGAGACGGGCCCCCACCGCACCTGGCTCCACCAGTGGAGCCCCAGCGTCATGCGGTGGATTTAGTGGAAGCAGGGGAGGATTTTTGTTCTTGGGAACTGGCTGTATGGTGCAGCTTTTTCCCTCTACCCCTGCCTCTGGGCAGAAAGGACGCGCCTTTAACCCGCTTGCCTTTCTGGGGCCGAAAGGACTGTACCTGATAATACGGTGCTTTCTTAGGCTGTGAGGGAACCTGAGGTAAAAATGTCGACTTCCCAGCTGTCGCTGTGGAAACGAGGTCCGAGAGACCATTCCCAAACAATTCCTCACCCTTGTAAGACAAAACCTCCATGTGCCTTTTAGAATCCGCATCACCTGTCCACTGCCGAGTCTATAATACTCTCCTGGCAGAAATTGACATTGCATTTATTCTAGATGCCAGCCGGCAAATATCCCTCTGTGCATCTCTCATATATAAGACTACGTCTTTAATATGCTCTATGGTTAGCAATATAGTGTCCCTATGCCTCTGAGGAAGGACCTGGATGTCCGAAAAGCTTTAGGCGGTGTGAGCTGTTACAAGTGGTACTGGTCGGGTGAGCTGCAAATGTTATACTTCTGTGGAATAGTCCGGATCTGTTCCACTCTGAGGTTTCCATGTTAGCTGCAGAATTCCCAGGCTTAGTGATCACGTCTACCATATGATATGGTTACATGCTGTTATCTGTTATTTAAATTGTGAGTGCAATTAAATTTTCTGGTTTTTTTAACTGGTCTTTGCATTATTGCACTATGAAATCTCTTTCTCTTTGAGATCCAACCACATTTCTGATGACATTTTACAAAACGGCTTTGGCATTTTGAAGAGATAATTGCTGCCGGAGAATCTCCCAACATATCGGAGCCCAAGTGTTGTGTCAGCCTCTCCTCTACTGAAGCAGGATAAAAGACTAAGAGGCTATGTATGTGTCTGCGCTTATTTGAGAAAAAAAACTTTTTTGTATAGAATATAGTGTCCCTGTCAAGGGAATCAATGTTATCAGACAGGGAATCAGACCACGCTGCTGCAGCACTGCACATCCATGCTGAAGCAATAGCAGGTCTTAGTATAGTACCTGAGTGTGTATATACAGACTTCAGGATAGCCTCCTGCTTTCTATCCGCAGGCTCCTTTAAGGCGGCCGTATCCTGAGACGGTAGTGCCACCTTTTTTGACAAGCGTGTGAGCGCTTTATCCACCCTCGGTGATGTCTCCCAACGTACCCTGTCCTCTGGCGGGAAAGGGTACGCCATTAGTAACTTTTTAGAAATCACTAGTTTTTTATCAGGGGAAGCCCACGCTTCTTCACACACTTCATTTAACTCATCTGATGGGGGAAAAACCACTGGTTGCTTTTTCTCCCCAAACATAATACCCTTTTTTGTGGTACCTGGGTTAATGTAAAAAATGTGTAACACATGCAACGGATGGCCCTAGTGGAATGTACATTAGTCTCGTCGTCGTCGTCGACACTGGAGTCAGACTCCGTGTCGACATCTGTGTCTGCCATCTGAGGTAGCGGGCGTTTTTGAGCCCCTGATGGCCTTTGAGACGCCTGGGCAGGCACTGGCTGAGATGCCGGCTGTCCCACAGCTGTTATGTCATCGAACCTTTTATGTAAGGAGTTGACACTGTCGGTTAATACCTTCCACATATCCATCCACTCTGGTGTCGACCCCGCAGGGGGTGACATCACATTTATCGGCACCTGCTCCGCCTCCACGTAAGCCTCCTCATCAAACATGTCGACACAGCCGTACCGACACACCGCACACACACAGGGAATGCTCTGACTGAGGACAGGACCCCACAAAGTCCTTTGGGGAGACAGAGAGAGAGTATGCCAGCACACACCACAGCGCTATATAAACAGGGATTTACACTACTCAAAGTGATTTTCCCTATAGCAGCTATAATATACAGTTTTGCGCCTAAATTTAGTGCCCCCCCTCTCTTTTTTACCCTATTGAGCCTGGAAACTGCAGGGGAGAGCCTGGGGAGCTGTCTTCCAGCGGAGCTGTGAAGAGAAAATGGCGCCAGTGTGCTGAGGGAGATAGCCCCGCCCCCTTCTCGGCGGGCTTATCCCGCTCTTTTATTAATATTATGGCTGGGGATTTTTACACATATATAGGTTTATCAGACTATATTATGTGTTTTTTTGCCAATTTAAGGTATTCTAATTGCAGCCCAGGGCGCCCCCCCCCCAGCGCCCTGCACCCATCAGTGACCGGAGTATGTGGTGTGCATAGGGAGCAATGGCGCACAGCTGCAGTGCTGTGCGCTACCTTAATGAAGACCGGAGTCTTCAGCCGCCGATTTCCAGGACGTTCTTTTTGCTTCTGGCTCTGCAAGGGGGACGGCGGCGCGGCTCCGGGACCGGACGACCGAGGCTGGGCCTCTGTTCGATCCCTCTGGAGCTAATGGTGTCCAGTAGCCTAGAAGCCCAAGCTAGCTGCAAGCAGGTAGGTTCGCTTCTCTCCCCTAAGTCCCTCGTAGCAGTGAGTCTGTTGCCAGCAGATCTCACTGAAAATAAAAAACCTAATAAATACTTTCTTTACTAGAAGCTCAGGAGAGTGTGCAACCAGCTCGAGCCGGGCACAGATTCTAACTGAGGTCTGGAGGAGGGGAATAGAGGGAGGAGCCAGTGCACACCAGTAGTCCTAATTCTTTCTTAGAGTGCCCAGTCTCCTGCGGAGCCCGTCTATTCCCCACGGTCCTTACGGAGTTCCTACCATCCACTAGGACGTCAGAGAAAATTGAGCTTTCCCAAGAGTGTTTAGGACAGCTATAAGGAATTGCATCTCTATTTTGGACCAAATAACTGCTTGCAACAACTATTTTAGAAACAAACTTGTCTCTGGTGACAGAGCGAAAAGTTGACCTGCCAACTGTACATTTGATCTTGACCACTGAAACTTTGCAAGTCTGAAATACTGAATTCCTTCAATGAAAGTCCATTCTCTCTAATAATTTCATGCAGAGAAGCAGAGATAAAAGTATGTTGAATGCTTAGCACTCCCCTCACTAACCCTGATCTGATCTTCTGGAAGGAAAATGCTTTGCAACCTTGTATCCAAGATAAATCCTAGAAACATTGGGCCTAATTCAGATCTGATCGCAGCAGCAAATTTGTTAGCTAATGGGCAAAACCATGTGCACTGCAGGGGAGGCAGATATAACATGTGGGGAGAGAGTAAGGTTTGGGTGGGGTGTGTTCAAACTGAAATCTAAATTGCAGTGTAAAAATAAAGCAGCCAGTATTTACCCTGCACAGAAACAAAATAACCCACCCAAATCTAACTCTCTCTGCATGTACACATCACTCCAGTGTGTTACCAGCTTTAGTCACAGCCTGTCATCAAGGCGTCTGTCACAGCTATATGCAAAATATTTATGATGGGATTTATCAGCTCCTTTACCTGGGCACATACATCCAATATACTGTTCCAACGCAGATCGTATAGTTTGTACCCCCAATCCGTCATTCACTGGATCATCACCTTTGATGTGGTGCCCTTCTAAATGGGAAAATTGCACAGCTGACGCGTTGTGGTTACATGCAGCATGGAGCAATACATTGTGCCATTGTACTGCAGATTGTTTAGTGTGTACAGCGGATGTGATGTATTTATACATTGCATCGCTATGACGCTGGATGACACTGTCAAAAGCTTTGCAACCCAGCTTTAGAATCCTGCCCACTCCTTTGGGCCCTTGAATTGAGGGGTGGTTGGGGAGGAGGGAACTTCAGCCCTCAAAGACTGTGGATAACCAGCTCCTCATCCCTAAACTCCATGTTTGCAGTGTTCCACGGATATGATGATGGAGAGATACAACAAAGTCACATCACTACAAAATGTGTAGAGCATTTGTATCTCACGCCCTATAATGTACAACAAGAAGTCCCCTGACTACAGAGTTACTACAATACATGAAAAAAAACCCTCAACATTTGTGCTGCAAAGTAACTGTCTAACATGGTGCCCTGTAGCCAGGTAGTCACAATAAAACAAATATTTTTATTTATCACAGCAATGAAAGTAAATAAATAATGAATGGGTTTTTTCAGATTTATTCAAAATAGAAAAAGAGACCACCTGCTGACAGTTCTGAACTGTAAAATCAAACTGTTCAATAAACTGCAGTTTAGGTAAGACAAAAAACGAGTTTTATGGTAAGAACTTACCTTTGTTAAAACTCTTTCTGCGAGGTACACTGGGCTCCACAAGGATAGACATAGGGGTGTAGAGTAGGATCTTGATCCGAAGCACCAACAGGCTCAAAAGCTTTGACCTTCTTCCCAAGATGCATAGCGCCGCATCCTATATCACCCCGCCTCCGTGCACAGGAGCTCAGTTTTGTTAACCAGCCCAATGCAGTAGCAAGTAAAAGAGACAACAACTGCCAGTTGCCACAAACACCACACTCTCCCGACAAGAGAAGTGTCAGCGGCTAATGCTATACCAACCCAAAGCAGCTAAGTGCGTCAGGGTGGGCGCCTTGTGGAGCCCAGTGTACCTCGCAGAAAGAGTTTTAACAAAGATAAGTTCTTACCATAAAACTTGTTTTCTGCTGCGGGGTACACTGGGCTCCACAAGGATAGACATAGGGGATGTCCTAAAGCAGTTCCTTATGGGAGGGGGCGCACTGTAACGGGCACAAGAACCCGGCGTCCAAAGGAAGCATCCTGGGAAGCGGCAGTATCGAAGGCATAGAACCTTATGAACGTGTTCACAGAGGACCACGTAGCCGCCTTGCACAATTGTTCAAGGGTCGCACCACGTTGGGCCGCCCAAGAAGGTCCAACAGACCGAGTAGAATGGGCCTTAATGTGATCAGGAGCAGAGAGACCAGCCTTCACATAAGCATGTGCAATCACCATTCTAATCCATCTGGCCAGAGTTTGCTTGTGAGCAGGCCAGCCCCGTTTGTGAAACCCAAACACAATAAAAAGAGAATCAGATTTCCTAAAAGGAGCAGTTCTCTTCACATAGATACGGTGAGCCCGTACCACATCCAAAGATCGCTCTTTGGGAGACAGATCAGGAGAAACAAGTGCCGGAACTACAATCTCCTGAATAAGGTGGAACGAAGAAACCACCTTAGGTAGATAGCCGGGACGAGTCCTAAGAACCGCCCGGTCACGGTGAAATATCAGATATGGGGAACTACAGGACAAGGCACCCAAATCCGACACTCTTCTAGCTGAAGCAATAGCCAGCAGAAACACCACCTTAAGGGAAAGCCACTTAAGGTCAGCTGAACCAAGAAGTTCAAACGGAAACTCTTGTAACGCCTCCAAAACCGACAAGTCCCAAGGAGCCACAGGCGGGACATAGGGAGGATGGATACGCAACACGCCCTAAGTAAAGGTATGCACATCAGGTAAGGTCGCAATTTTTCTCTGAAACCACACCGACAAGGCAGATATTTGAACCTTGAGGGAGGCCAGACGCAGGCCTAAGTCCAGGCCCTGCTGAAGAAAAGCCAAACGCTTGGCTATCCTAAACTTGGAAGCGTCATAATAGTTAGCTGTGCACCAAACAAAGTAAGAATGCCAGACCCTATAGTAAATCCGAGCCGAAGCCGGTTTCCGGGCCCGCAAAATAGTTTGAATGACCGCCTCAGAAAACCCTTTAGCCCGTAAGAAGGAAGCTTCAAGAGCCACGCCGTCAAAGACAGCCGGGCTAGGTCCTGGTAGACACAGGGGCCCTGAACGAGGAGGTCTGGGCATAGTGGAAGTAAAATTGGACGCTCTGACGATAGGCCTTGCAGGTCTGAGAACCAGTGCCGTCTGGGCCACGCTGGAGCTATGAGAAGCAGAATTCCTTTCTCTTGCTTGAACTTCCGAATTACCCTGGGCAGGAGTGACACCGGAGGGAACACGTACGGCAGCCGAAACCTCCACGGTACCACCAGCGCATCCACGAATGCTGCTTGAGGATCCCTTGTCCTTGCTCCAAAGACCGGAACCTTGTGATTGTGTCGAGACGCCATCAGCTCTACGTCTGGAAGGCCCCACCTTTCCACTAGGAGTTGAAACACTTCTGGATGGAGGCCCCACTCGCCGGCATGCACGTCCTGACGACTGAGAAAGTCCGCTTCCCAATTCAGGACTCCCGGAATGAATATTGCCGATATGGCCGGAAGATGGCGTTCTGCCCACTGTAGAATCCGTGAAACTTCCTTCATTGCTAGGCGGCTTCGAGTGCCGCCTTGATGATTTATGTAAGCCACTGTGGTGGCGTTGTCCGACTGTACTTGAACAGGACGGTTCTGAATTAAATGCTGGGCTAGGTTCAAGGCATTGAAGACCGCCCGCAACTCCAGAATATTGATCGAGAGAAGGGACTCCTCCTTGGTCCACCGCCCCTGAAGGGACTGTTGCTCCAGCACCACGCCCCAACCTCTTAGACTGGCATCTGTTGTCAGCAGGACCCAGTCGGATATCCAGAACGGACAGCCCCTGCACAGTTGCTGGTCCCGGAGCCACCAGAGCAGCGACAGACGGTCCTCCGGAGTCAATGAGATCATTTGAGACCTGATCCGGTGAGGCAGGCTGTCCCATTTGGATAGAATCAGCCTCTGGAGAGGGCGAGAGTGAAATTGAGCGTACTCCACCATGTCGAATGCTGACACCATGAGGCCCAGCACCTGCATCGCCGAATGTATCGACACTTGCGGACGAGATAGGAAGCAACGAATCCTGTCCTGAAGTTTCAGGACTTTCTCCTGAGACAGGAACAACCGCTGGTTGTGAGTGTCCAATAGTGCTCCCAGATGCACCATGCTCTGAGCAGGGATCAGGGATGACTTCTTCCAGTTGATGAGCCACCCGTGGGCTTGCAGAAACCAGACCGTCACATCTAGATGACGTAGGAGAAGTTCTGGGGAATTTGCCAGGATTAACAAGTCGTCCAAATACGGCAGTATCCTGACCCCTTGACGGCAGAGTACCACCGTCATCACCGCCATGACTTTTGTAAAGACTCGCGGAGCCGTTGTTAAACCAAAAGGTAACGCCCGAAACTGGTAATGGCAGTTGCCAATCGCAAATCTCAGGTATTGCTGATGAGACACTGCTATAGGAATATGCAGGTAAGTATCCTGTATATCCAGGGAGACCATGAAGTCCCCAGGTTCCAAGGCCAGTACTATAGAGCGAAGGATTTCCATCCGGAACTTGGAAACCTTCACAAACCTGTTCATAGCCTTGAAGTTGAGAATGGGCCGGGAGGACCCATTCGGTTTTGGGACTAGAAACAGCGGAGAATAGTACCCCCAGCCCCTCTGCGCAAGAGGCACCTGTACTACGACTCCTGTATCCAGGAGGGTCTGTACCACCGAATGTAGAGCGTTTGCCTTTGTCTTGTCCAACGGGACATCTGTCTGGCAAAATCGATGTGGGGGTCAGTTTTTGAAGGCTATGGCGTAACCTCGAGTGACGACTTCCCGTACTCAGGCATCTGAAGTGGTCTTCAACCATTCCTGGGTATACCCTAGAAGCCGGCCCCCCACCTTGGGATCCCCCAGAAGGAGGCCCGCCCCGTCATGCGGCAGGCTTATCCGTCTTGGAAGCTGGCTGACGGGCCGCCCAGGCTCTTTTGGGCTTAGGCTTACCAGGTTTGAAAGTGCGGGCCTGCTTGTTGTACGCCTGACCTTTTGCTTTACCTGAAGGACGAAAGGAAGTACCTTTAGCCTTCGACACAGAAGGAGCAGTACTTGGCAGACAGGCAGTTTTGGCAGTAGCCAAGTCAGCCACAATCTTATTTAAATCCTCCCCAAACAGAATATCTCCCTTAAAAGGGAGTACCTCCAGGGTTTTTCTGGAGTCCAGATCCACAGACCAGGATCTCAGCCACAATATCCGGCGAGCCAGGACTGACGTAGTAGAGGCCTTGGCTGCCAGGATACCGGCATCAGAAGCCGCCTCTTTAATACAACGAGAAGCTGTGACAATATAAGACAAGCATTGTCTAGCATGGTCAGAGGAGATTTCAGCATCTAACTCCAAGGCCCATGCTTCAATGGCCTCTGCAGCCCAAGTAGCTGCAATAGTGGGCCTTTGTGCAGCACCCGTGAGGGTGTAAATCGCTTTCAGACAACCCTCCATACGTTTATCTGTAGGCTCTTTTAGAGACGTGTCGGTGGTGACCGGTAGAGCTGAGGAAACCACCAACCTAGCCACATGCGAGTCCACTGGAGGAGGCGTTTCCCAATTCTTAGACGGCTCCGGCGCGAGGGGATAGCGCGCCAGCATCTTTGAGGCACAAACTTCGGGTTTTCCCAGGGTTCCTGATGTATATCAATTAGGTGGTCAGAGTGAGATAAAAATAAGATTTTAAACCTACCGGTAAATCTTTTTCTCCTAGTCCGTAGAGGATGCTGGGGACTCCGTAAGGACCACGGGGATAGACGGGCTCCGCAGGAGACATGGGCACTAAAAAGAACTTTAGATATGGGTGTGCACTGGCTCCTCCCTCTATGCCCCTCCTCCAGACCTCAGTTAGAGAAACTGTGCCCAGAGGAGACGGACAGTACGAGGAAAGGATTTTTGTTAATCTAAGGGCAAGATTCATACCAGCCCACACCATCCACACCGTATAACATGGAATATACGAACCAGTTAACAGCATGAAACAAAATAGCATCAGTCCGAGACCGATCAAAACTGTAACATAACCCTTAAGTAAGCAAAAACTATATACAAGTCTTGCAGATGTAGTCCGCACTGGGACGGGCGCCCAGCATCCTTTACGAACTAGGAGAAAAAGATTTACCGGTAGGTTTAAAATCTTATTTTCTCTTACGTCCTAGAGGATGCTGGGGACTCCGTAAGGACCATGGGGATTATACCAAAGCTCCAAAACGGGCGGGAGAGTGCGGATGACTCTGCAGCACCGATTGAGCAAACATGAGGTCCTCATCAGCCAGGGTATCAAACTTGTAGAACTTCGCAAAGGTGTTTGAACCCGACCAAGTAGCAGCTCGGCACAGCTGTAAAGCCGAGACACCTCGGGCAGCCGCCCAAGAAGAGCCCACCTTCCTAGTGGAACGGGCCTTTACAGAATTTGGTAACGGCAATCCAGCCGTAGAATGAGCCTGCTGAATCGTGTTACAGATCCAGTGAGCAATAGTCTGCTTCGAAGCAGGAGCGCCAACCTGGTCAGCTGCATACAGGACAAACAGTGCCTCTATTTTCCTAACCCGGGCCGTTCTGGCCACATAAATTTTCAATGCCCTGACCACATCAAGGGACTCGGAATCCTCCAAGTCCCGTGTAGCCACAGGTACCACAACAGGTTGGTTCATATGAAAAGAAGAAACCACCTTGGGCAAAAATTGAGGATGAGTCCGCAACTCTGCTCTATCCACATGGAAAATCAGATAGGGGCTTTTGTGAGATAAAGCCGCCAACTCGGACACTCGCCTTGCCGATGCCAAGGCCAACAACATGACCACTTTCCAAGTGAGATATTTTAATTCCACCGTTTTAAGTGGCTCAAACCAGTGAGACTTAAGGAACCTCAACACCACGTTAAGGTCCCAGGGTGCCACTGGAGGTACAACAGGAGGCTGGATATGCAGCACTCCCTTCACAAAAGTCTGGACTTCTGGGAGAGAAGCCAATTCCTTCTGAAAGAAAATGGATAGGGCCGAAATCTGAACCTTAATGGAGCCTAATTTTAGGCCCAAATTCACTCCCGTTTGTAGGAAGTGAAGGAAACAGCCCAAATGGAATTCTTCCGGAGGAGCATTCCTGGACTCACACCAAGATACGTACTTTCTCCATATACGGTGATAATGTGTCGCTGTCACGTCTTTCCTAGCCTTTATCAGAGTAGGAATGACCTCATCCGGAATGCCCTTTTCCGCTAGGATCCGGCGTTCAACCGCCATGCCGTCAAACGTAGCCGCGGTAAGTCTTGGAACAGACAGGGCCCCTGCTGTAACAGGTCCTCTCTGAGAGGAAGAGGCCACGGATCTTCTGTGAGCATTTCCTGCAGATCCGGATACCAGGCCCTTTGCGGCCAATCTGGAACAATGAGAATTGCCTGTACTCCTCTTCGTCTTATGATTCTCAATATCTTTGAGATGAGCGGAAGAGGAGGGAACACATAGACCGACTGAAACACCCATGGTGTCACCAGGGCGTCCACCGCCACTGCCTGAGGGTCCCTCGACCTGGCGCAATACTTCGGTAGTTTCTTGTTGAGGCGTGACGCCATCATGTCTATCTGGGGCAGTCCCCACCGACTTGCAATCTCTGCGAAGACTTCCTGATGAAGTCCCCACTCTCCTGGATGTAGATCGTGTCTGCTGAGGAAGTCTGCTTCCCAGTTGTCCACTCCCGGAATGAAGACTGCTGTCAGGATGCTTACATGATTTTCCGCCCAGCGAAGAATCCTGGTGGCTTCCGCCATTGCCACTCTGCTCTTTGTTCCGCCTTGGCGGTTTACATGCGCCACTGCGGTGATGTTGTCTGACTGGATCAGAACCGGTAGGTCGCGAAGCAAATTTTCCGCTTGTTGAAGGGCGTTGTATATGGCCCTCAACTCCAGTACGTTGATGTGAAGACAAGCCTCCTGGCTTGACCAGAGACCCTGGAAGTTTCTTCCCTGTGTGACTGCACCCCAACCTCGGAGGTTCGCGTCCGTGGTTACCAGGACCCAGTCCTGAATGCCGAACCTGCGACCCTCCAGAAGGTGAGCACTTCGCAGCCACCACAGGAGAGATACCCTGGCCCTGGGGGACAGGGTGATCATCTGATGAATCTTTAGATGTGACCCGGACCACTTGTCCAGAAGGTCCCACTGAAAAGTTCTCGCATGGAACCTGCCGAATGGAATGGCCTTGTAAGTCGCCACCATCTTTCCCAGAACTTGAGTGCAGTGATGCACCGACACCCTCGTTGGCTTCAATAGTTCCCTGACCAAAGACATGACTTCTGGGGCCTTTTCCATTGGAAGATAAACCCTTTTCTGGTCTGTATCCAGAAACATGCCTAAGAAGGGCAAACGAGTCGTTGGAATCAACTGTGACTTCGGGATATTGAGAATCCAGCCGTGCTATTGCAACACCCTCAGGGAGAGTGATACGCTGTCTAGCAACTGTTCTCTCGATCTCGCTTTTATTTATTTTTTTGAGAAAAAGTTTTTATTGAATTTTATATTTTTAACAAGATATTCGTAAGGCAGGTATTACAGGTGTCATACATTGGCATATAATGCAGTCAATAAGTAATTATCAGTGACAGATTATCAACTCAGGTACATCAGTGCGTGAGTGGAAGATCAAACAGACGTGAATGTCTAAGCATGGAAAGCCATCAATAGCTAGCGTTGAACGTCTGGTAATGTACCATAGTTAAGGGTGATGGAATATCTCTTAGTGGAACAATATAGCTTATAAAAGAGAAGCAGAAAGTGAACTTAGCAATAGCGATAGGAGAGAAAAAAGGGAAAGCACTAAAGAAAAAGAGAAAGGGGGGTTAGGAATTGGGGAGGGAGATGAGGGGGGGATGGTCGGCCGGTCCCAGCCGCCCAGGCAGTGCGTCAGCCTATCCTAAGTTGTGTAGGGAATCGTGGTGGTTCCCATCATCTTATATGGTAGTTAGCGGAGGTTCAGCACCGAAGTGTGACGTCCAGGGTGACCACGTAGTGGTAAAATTATCTGGAGTGTCCCGGAGAACCGCGGTTATGCGTTCTAATCTATAAGTTTGCCATATAGCATTAGTGGTAGCAGGGATTGTGGGGGGTGACAGAGATTTCCAGTTAGCCGCTATTTGGCATTTGGCCGTATTTAGGATATGTTTAATTAGCTTCTGTTGGTGGCGAGGGGTGTGAGGTATTGGGCGAGAGAGCAGGGAATAGAAAGGTGACATCGGGATCGTCAGTCCAAGGACCCTAAAAATAAGTCTATGGACCCTAGTCCAATATCCCTTAATCTGCGGGCAATCCCACCAAATGTGCAGCAGGGTACCGCGCTGACCACATCCACGCCAACAGCCATCCGAGCAGGAGGGATAAATTGAATGGAGACGCGATGGCACCAGGTACCAACGATAATATAATTTGTAGGCATTTTCTTTAATTCGGACCGAAATGGAGCTCTTGGAGATTTCTTGCCTAATCTCAGACCACTCATCTGGCGTCAGGGTTTCACCCACCTCCCGTTCCCACGCCATTTCATGGGGTTCTTTCAGGGGCGAGTTGTGAGCTAACATTTGGTATATAGTTGAGAGCAAGCCTTTAGTTGATCGACAAGTGCAGCAGATGGATTCAAAGGTCAATTTACCTCCCTTGGGCAGTGTCCCGGGGGTAGAGGTAAAAAAGTGGCGTATCTGTAAGAATTGATAAAAGGTTGAGCGTGGGAGGGAGAAACGGGATTGCAAGTCGGCAAATGTGGGGAACGTATGTAGCGGGGCAATGTCCAGAAGGAAGAGTGTGTTATGGATGGTCCATGAACCAAAAGCCAGATGGTTCTCCCCCGGTGGGAAAGCTGGGTTGTTCCACAGAGGGGTGAGTAGAGGATGGAAGGAGCGCAGCCGGTAAAGTCGTGAACAAAGGTCCCATATGGAAAGGGTAAATCTCACTGTGGGCAACAGCGAGGAAGCGGGGGGTCGACTGTTCGGTCGACACCAGAGCAAGCTATAGGAAGAATATTTGTGGAGTGTGGTAGCCTCCAAATGTGTCCATATTCTGTGTCCAGGTTTGTCGTGCCAAAGAACACACGTGGTTAGGTGAGCAGCTCTATAATATTTGAGGAGGTCAGGAACCCCCAGACCCCCCTCTAGGCGATGCTTTTGGAGGATTCTCATCTTTACCCTGGGCTTACGCCCTGCCCAGATAAATCTGGTACGGTCTGCTTGGAGATTTTTAAGGATTGAGGTAGGAACGTGGATGGGGAGAGTTTGCCACAGATACAACAGACGGGGCAGTAAGGTCATCTTAACGGCTGTCATTCGTCCAAACCAGGACAGAATATATTTATTCCACTTGGTCATATCGTGTTTAATAGAAGTTAATAATCTGGGGAAGTTGGCAGCATAGAGACCAGAATAGGACTTAGTTAGATAGATGCCAAGGTATTTGAGTTTATCAGCTCGCCATGCACACGGGAAGGAGGCCTGTAGGAGCCGAAGGTCTGAGTCCGCGACGTGTAAGGCTAGGATTTCGGTTTTGTCTGAGTTAATGTTGTAGTTCGAAAACCGGCTGTACGTAGCTATTTCCTCCATCAAATGTGGGAGGGAGGTCGAAGGGTCAGTCAGGGTGAGAATGACGTCGTCAGCATATAATGCAATTTTGTGGTCGTGGGTTCCCGACCTGATACCAGATATGTTACGGTTCAGCCTAATTCTAGCTGCCATTGGCTCCATAATGAGGGCGAAGAGTAGGGGGGAAAGGGGGCAGCCCTGTCGGGTGCCGTTACGTATGGGTAGGGGGTCGGAGGAGAGTCCATTGATTAAGATGGAGGCTGAGGGGTTCTGATACAGCGCTGTAACGCCTTTATAAAAGGCGCCTTGTAGGCCCATATTTAGAAGTGTCTGTTGCAGGAATGGCCATGCAACTCTGTCGAAGGCCTTTTCTGCGTCGAGGGCCACGACTAGCATCGAGAGAGACTTGTCTTGAGCTAACTGGATAAGGTCGATGAGGCGCCTAGTATTATCTGCAGCCTGTCTGGATGGAATAAAGCCGACCTGGTCGGGGTGAATGAGGGAGGGTAAAAATGGAGCTAGTCTGTTGGCCAGGATTTTAGCGAAGAGCTTTAAGTCAACATTTAGGAGCGAGATGGGTCGATAGTTCTTCATCTCAAGCGGGTCCCTGTCGGGCTTCGGAATGGAGGATAAGGTTGGCCCTCGTGGTGGCTGCATCGAATGAGCCTCCATCCAGGATTGCGTTGAACATAGATTGGAGCATGGGGAGTAAAGAGGCTGTAAATTTTTTATAATATAGAGCAGTGAAGCCATCAGGGCCAGGGGCTGCGGTGCGGCGTAGCTGCTGGATGGCCACTGAGATTTCCTCTGTGGAAATGGGAGCATTGAGCGTCGATATGTCCGAGTCGGAAAGCTTAGGGAGTTTGCAAGTGGATAGGTAGTCTCGGAGCTTGGAGACGTGATCAGGATCAGCATCTAGAGTGGAAGGGAGGTTGTATAAAGATGTATAATAATCCCGAAATTGGGAGGCCATCTGTGACGGGTCAAACGTAGTGGACCCGTCTGCACAGCGTAGCGATACAACGCGATTTTGAGTACGTTTCGCTCTAAGTTTCTGGGCCAGCAGGGTGTCAGCCTTATCTGATTTTTCGTAGAACCTCTGGCGTGCCCATAAGAGTGCCTTGACTGCCTTTTTGGTGAGTATTTGGGATAGTTGACCCTTAACTGCTAGGAGTTTGGAGTACGTCTTCTTTTTGGGGCGACGTTGGTGCAGAAGGGTCAAGGCAGCAAGTTCTGATTCTAAGACTCGGATACGTTGAGCTTGTTTTCTTCTGAGCAGCCGAAAGGCTTATAAGGTAGTCTCGGATGGTGGCCTTATGAGCCTCCCATATCAGGGAGGGAGGGAAGTCTGGGGTCGCATTTTCTGCATAGTAGTTAGCTAATGCGGTAGCAATATCAGCTACGCTGCATTTCTTAAGCAGGAGAGATTCATTTAGGCGCCAGAATCGGGTGGGGGGGGTGAGAAGGACGAGATCTCGAGCAGAACGGCCGAGTGATCTGACCAGGAGATAGGGAGCGTCTGGGCACTGAGGAGTTTACGGGTAGTGTCTCGGTCAATGAACACATAGTCTATACGGGTATAGCGATCATGGGGCGGGGAGTAATGAGTAAACCCTCTCGCTGAGGGATACAAGGTCCTCCATCCGTCATATAGATTATAAAGCGATAAATGTGCTTGTAAACGCTTGGCCAATTTGGCGGGGGTAGAAGCTGTTGGGGCAGGGCGAGATCTGTCTCGGAGTGGGTCCAGTGTGACATTGCAGTCTCCACCAATTATAATCATGCCCGTAGGGAGGCGGGATAAGCTGTCAAAGAAGGCCGTGAACAGAGAACCCTGCTGCGCATTAGGGGCATATACGGAAGCCAAGATCAGAGGAGCTTGATTATAGGAACATGAGAGGATAACATAATGGCCTTGCGGGTCCGAGATGATATCGTGAACAGTTATAGGGAGGCCTCGACGGATCATAATTGCGGTTCCCCTTCGTTTGGTAGGCATGTTTGAATAATATACATGTGGGAATTGTTTGCAGGACATAGAGGGATGTGGGGATTTAAAATGTGTCTCTTGAATCAGTACCACATCAGACTTTTGTCTATTGAATAATTGGATGGCCATGGCTCGTTTGGTGGGAGAGTTAAGGCCGTTAGCATTAACCGAGATAATTTTCAAGGTCATGGTGGGAAGAACTGTGGGCAACGCAAAGTGAGGGGCGGGGAGGGACCAGACCGACCATGGGGATGGAGAGGAGGAAAGGAGGGATAGAGGAAGAGAGAGAAGGGGAAAGAATCTGTATGAGAATACAGAGGGGGAAAACCTTTTCCTATAGAAGGGCCAGGTTTAACATGGAAAGGATATTCGCCGTCCTGGCGTATCCTTCGGGGGGGGGACGTGGAGTCGTGGCAGAACGATAAGGAGGGTGAGGAGGAGCATAGGGAGGAAGAGGGTATGATAGGAGCGACCAAGTGACAGGGGGAATAGAGAAAGCTAGTAGAATTGCATTATTGAGATAGTTAGGAATAGTAGGAGCAGTAAAAACAGAATGAGGAAGAGGGATACAATATGCAATGATATCAGATACAAAATCGACATCAGTCTAACCAGGAGATTATGAAAAGTAACAATAACAAATGTGCACCATGCTAATCATGAACCAACATGAACAAACATGAAAACATACTTATAGAGATAATAGTAAAACTAAATAAGTAAAAATAAAAATAAGAAACTATTTGACTCTCACGTGTAACCAAGTGGATAGCACCGCCCATGGCGTCGCAGCCAGTAAGCCACGCGGAGAGCCTGAAAAAACATATATGAATACATGACAAACCGAGGTATGAGAGCATTCAGTAATTATTGAGTGCACATTGAACAAGGGCAGTAACAATGAGTGCCTGAGATCGTTCAAGTAGAAGACCATTCTGGGCTGGGGCTCTCGGGCTTGAGATTGAGGGCGATATCTGATCTTGGGTTGATTCAGGAAGATCTTCAAAAATGCCAAAAGTTTTAAGTAGATCAGCCCCTTGCGTT
Source organism: Pseudophryne corroboree (assembly GCF_028390025.1). Taxonomy (NCBI): domain Eukaryota; kingdom Metazoa; phylum Chordata; class Amphibia; order Anura; family Myobatrachidae; genus Pseudophryne; species Pseudophryne corroboree. The sequence continues at coordinate 533,519,150 of NC_086449.1, read as the reverse complement.
GGGGTCTTGACTGTGAAAGTCTTCCCATTTTGCGTTACCTGTAATAAGAAGGGGAAGCCCCATTTGTATTTTATGGAATGAGCTCGGAGAACCTTGGTGATATGTGCTAGGTCTCTGCGCTTTTTGAGGGTAGAAGGGGCAAGGTCCTGGAACAGCTGTAACTGGAAGCCCGCATAAGATACCGCCGGTAGACCTCTAGCCGCCAGCATGACTCGCTCTTTGGTGGCATAGTAGTGAAAACGTATAATGACGTCACGTGGCGGTTGTGTCGGGGGCGGTCTAGGGCGGAGGGCCCTGTGGGCACGGTCCAGCTGGAGAAGGGCCTCGGGGACATCCGGCGTCGGTTGTAAAAAAAGGTTCTCCAGATACTCGGGGAGAGAGCTAGAGGACACACTTTCAGGGATGTTGCGGACTCGGATATTATTCCGACGATTGCGGTTGTCCATATCCTCTAGTTGTTCTTTGTACGCTTCCATATCTGCCCGAATATCCAAAAGTTCCTGTTCTACCACTGTTTGAAATTGACAGACGTCGTCCACTTTGCGCTCTAGTGCATCTGTGCGGGAGCCCAAGTCGGCTATTTCAGATCTGAACTCAGTTAAAACCGACCTCATTTCTGATTGGATCGTCTTCGTAACGATAGCCACCACGTCCTGAGTGGTCAGTGGGCTGCTGGAGGTGGCAATGTCAGCAGGATCAAAGGATTGATCAGTTGATGGGGAGCTTCGGGTGGAGGAGCCAGACTTCTCCAAAGCACGCAGAATGCTAGCTTTAGGTATCTGAGAGTTCTTGCGGTTCTTTTGCGACATTGTGAAGAAGGCGCTTTGTATCAATGTAGTAGAGTAATGCAATATGTATGGTAGGGCCCCCTGTCACTTCGTGGTCGTTATGCTTAAGAAGCCATGAGCTCTATGTGGCTCCGCGAGCGGGGAGAGAAACTTGGTTTGGTAATAGAGTGTCGGGCACACTTATAGGTCGCTCTTGCGGTGGGAGGGTGGGGTGAGGGCTATCTGAGCACCCGCACTGTGGGACCGCAGCTTTCCTTGCGGTTATCCGCCGGGCTCAGGGTGAGGGGGGCAGCCAGGCGTGTACTAGGTCGGACAGGTCGCTATCCTGTCCCAGAGGCCCGCGGAGACCGCTTATATTTGACGAGGAGGCACCACCACTGCTGGCTAGGTGGAAGCAACAGCGGGAACCAGCAATGAGTGTAGCTCGGGAGTGGGGGCCTTCCCTCCACTGTATGTAGTTGTGGGGGTTCTGGGAGGTGCTGTCGCTGCGTGCAGTCGGGTCCCAAGAGACGCGGGGGACCAGGGATTCAGCGCGGGGAGAGGGTGGAGGCTCAACGAATCCGTGCCTCCTGAACGCTGGTTTCCCCCAAGTGTCCGGCTTAGGGTGCCGTGTCGTAGGAGGCCCAGGAGTCCTGTGCCGCCGGCCTCAGATAGGGGTGAGAGAGAGGAGTCACGGGTCCCGCTATAGGCTGCGGGCCGCGTGAGGACTCACCCGACTGGTCTGAGGGCGTCCAGAGGCCACTTTGTCCGTTAGCGGGTAGCGACGGTGGCCAGGGACCTCAGTGGGGTTCGGCAAGATGGCCACCGCGCGTCTCCCTCGTCTGTCCCGCCGGCCGGAGCCCGTCGTCCACCGGGACGGTAAGCGGGGCTGAGGTATCGCTGGTGTCTCCAGGCAGTTCCCGCGGCTGTGAGGGGTCCAGGGAGCGGCACCAGTGGGCGTTGCGTGGTTTCGTGCCTCCGGGGGTCAGCGTCGGCAGCGTGTAGAAATCGAGGCCCCAGGCTAGGATGAGCGAGTTGGCCGCAATCCGCAGGAGCTCCGTTTTTGCTCCCCGACTCCGCAGCTCACACTCAGACAACGCAGAGGGGGACAGAGGGACTCCAGATACCCCCTGGTATCAAGAAATATGAGGAGAGTGGTAAATTATTAGCAAGTGCTGTAGGAGCTCTCTGCATGCACATCCGCTCTCCTCAGCAGTTAGGCCACGCCCACCGCTAATTTTTATTTTTTTATTTTTATTCTTATTCCCCTGGTTCATTGGTGGTATCAGTGGCAGGTCTCCGTCCGCCGCGGGCGGGGATGGGTGCACGCAGCGGGCAGCAGCAGCGGCTACAGCAGAGGGGGGCGGGCGGCGCGCTCACGGACCCGCTCTCCCGTCCCGGCAATATTCCTCAGCGGCGGCCCGCGGCAGCGTCTGGGGAGCTCGGCCGAGCGTCGGAACAAGCGCCAGCAGCAGAGCCGCCCAGGGGGAAGACAAGGCAGGTCCCGTACCTCCGTTCAGCACAGGATCCTCCCCGCGTCACTTCCGGTCCGGGCCGCACACAAATCCAGCCCCCGGCTTATTCCTGGCAGGTAGGCCGCAACCCGCACGGGCACTGGGGGCACCCGCCGGCTCCGCAACCCACCTTGCCTCGAACAGGGGGACCTCCACAGAACAGTAGTGGGGGTCCTGGGGATATATCAGGGAGCAGAAGGGGTCTGAATCTGGTCTGAAACTGGAGCCCAGGCACAACACGTCCTCTTCCCTCCACGTCCAGGCCACTCCCCGTCGATCTCGCTTTTATTAGGAGATCGTGTACAAGTACGGAAAAATTGCGACACCCTGCTTGCGCAGGAGCACCATCATTTCCGCCATTACCTTGGTGAAAATCCTCGGGGGCCGTGGAAAGCTTAAACGGCAACGTCTGAAATTGGTAATGACAATCCTGTACAGCAAACCTCAGGAACGCCTGATGAGGCGGATATATGGGGACATGAAGGTATGCATTCTTTATGTCCAGGGACACCATATAATCCCCCCCTTCCAGGCTGGCGATGACCGCTCTGAGTGACTCCATCTTGAACTTGAACCTTTTTAAGTATAGGTTTAAGGATTTTAAATTCAAAATGGGCCTGACCGAACCGTCCGGTTTCGGGACTACAAACAGGGTTGAGTAATACCCCATCCCCTGCTGCAGCAGGGGGACTTTGACCACCACTTGTTGAAGACACAATTTTTGAATAGCTTTTAACACTATCTCCCTCTCTGGGGGAGAATCCGGCAGGGCCGATTTGAAAAACCGGCGAGGAGGCACCTCTTCTAATTGCAGCTTGTAACCCTGGGAAACAATTTCTATTGCCCAGGGATCCACCTGTGATTGAACCCAGATGTGGCTGAAAAGTCGAAGACGTGCCCCCACTGGGGCGGACTCCCTCAGCGGAGCCCCAGCGTCATGCGGTGGATTTTGTAGAGGCCGGGGAGGACTTCTGCTCCTGGGAACTAGCTGTGGCTGGCAGCTTTTTCCCCTTGCCCTTACCTCTTGGTTTTATGCGAACGAAAGGACTGCATCTGATAATGTGGCGTTTTCTTAGGCGGTGAGGAAACATAAGGCAAAAAAGTTGATTTACCTGCCGTAGCCGTGGAAACTAGGTCCTTGAGACCTTCCCCAAATAATTCCTCACCCTTGTAAGGTAAAACCTCCATATGCCTCTTCGAGTCGGCATCGCCCGTCCATTTTCGGGTCCATAGGGCTCGCCTAGCCGAAATCGCCATAGCGTTGGCCCTGGAACCCAGTAGGACAATGTCTCTCTGAGCATCTCTCATATATAGGACAGCATCTTTAATATGAGCAAGGGTCAATAAAATGGTTTCCTTATCCAGCGAATCTATATCAGCAGATAAGGTATCTGTCCACGCCGCTACAGCGCTACAAACCCAAGCCGACGCTATCGCCGGTCTGAGAAAGGTACCAGTATGTGTGTAAATAGATTTCAAGGTAGTCTCCTGCCTGCGATCAGCAGGATCCTTGAGGGATGCCGTATCTTGAGATGGCAGCGCTACCTTTTTGGATAAGCGTGTCAACGCTCTATCCACCCTTGGGTAGGATTCCCACCATATCCCGTCCTTAGTCGGGAAAGGATACGCCATAAGAATCCTTTTGGGAATCTGCAGTTTTTTTATCTGGAGATTCCCAAGCCTTTTCAAATAATTCGTTCAGCTCATGAGATGGAGGAAAGGTTACCTCAGGTTTCTTTTCTTTAAACATGTGGACCCTCGTGTCAGGGACAGAGGGTTCATCCGTGATATGCAACACCTCTTTTATAGCAATAATAAGAATTTACTCACCGGTAATTCTATTTCTCGTAGTCCGTAGCGGATGCTGGGTACTCCATAAGGACCATGGGGAATAGACTGGCTCCGCAGGAGACTGGGCACTCTTAAAAGAAAGATTAGGTACTATATCTGGTGTGCACTGGCTCCTCCTCTATGCCCCTCCTCCAGACCTCAGTTAAGGAAACTGTGCCCGGAAGAACTGACATTACTAGGAAAGGATTTGGAATCCAGGGAAAGACTCATACCAGCCACACCAATCACACTGTACAACTTGTGATAACCATACCCAGTTAACAGTATGAACAACAACTGAGCCTCAGTCAACAGATGGCTCAAAACAATAACCCTTTAGGTAAGCAATAACTATATACATGTATTGCAGAGAGTCCGCACTTTGGGATGGGTTCCCAGCATCCACTACGGACTACGAGAAATAGAATTACCGGTGAGTAAATTCTTATTTTCTCCGACGTCCTAGTGGATGCTGGGTACTCCGTAAGGACCATGGGGATTATACCAAAGCTCCCAAACGGGCGGGAGAGTGCGGACGACTCTGCAGCACCGAATGAGCAAAGGCAAGGTCCTCCTCAGCCAGGGTATCAAACTTGTAGAATTTAGCAAATGTGTTTGAACCCGACCAAGTAGCAGCTCGGCAAAGTTGTAAAGCCGAGACCCCTCGGGCAGCCGCCCAAGTAGAGCCCACCTTCCTCGTGGAATGGGCTTTTACTGATTTAGGATGCGGCAATCCTGCCGCAGAATGAGCTTGCTGAATCGTGTTACAGATCCAGCGCGCAATAGTTTGCTTTGAAGCAGGAGCACCCAGCTTGTTGGGCGCATACAGGATAAACAGCGAGTCAGTCTTCCTGACTCCAGCCGTCCTGGCTACATAGATTTTCAAAGCCCTGACTACATCTAGTAACTTGGAGTCCTCCAAGTCCCGAGTAGCCGCAGGCACCACAATAGGTTGGTTCAAATGAAACGCTGATACCACCTTAGGGAGAAATTGGGGACGAGTCCTCAATTCTGCCCTGTCCATATGGAAGATCAGATAAGGGCTTTTACACGACAAAGCCGCCAATTCTGACACACGCCTAGCCGAAGCTAAGGCCAATAGCATGACCACTTTCCACGTGAGATATTTTAGTTCCACGGTCTTAAGTGGCTCAAACCAGTGGGATTTCAGGAAATCCAACACAACGTTAAGATCCCAAGGTGCCACTGGAGGCACAAAAGGGGGCTGAATATGCAGCACTCCCTTAACAAACGTCTGAACTTCAGGTAGTGAAGCCAGTTCTTTTTGAAAGAAAATAGATAGGGCCGAAATCTGGACATTTATGGATCCTAATTTTAGGCCCATAGTCACTCCTGACTGTAGGAAGTGCAGGAATCGACCCAGCTGGAATTCCTCTGTAGGGGCCTTCCTGGCCTCACACCAAGCAACATATTTTCGCCATATACGGTGATAATGTTGTGCTGTCACATCTTTCCTGGCCTTTATCAGCGTAGGAATCACTTCATCTGGAATGCCCTTTTCCGTTAGGATCCGGCGTTCAACCGCCATGCCGTCAAACGCAGCCGCGGTAAGTCTTGGAACAGACAGGGCCCCTGCTATAACAGGTCCTGTCTGAGAGGCAGAGGCCATGGTTCCTCTGAGATCATTTCTTGTAGTTCTGGGGACCAAGTTCTTCTTGGCCAATCCGGAACGATGAGTATAGTTCTTACTCCTCTCTTTCTTACAATCCTCAGTACCTTGGGTATGAGAGGAAGAGGAGGGAACACATAAACCGACTGGTACACCCACGGTGTCACTAGTGCGTCCACAGCTATCGCCTGAGGGTCTCTTGACCTGGCGCAATATTTTTTTAGCTTTGTTGAGGCGGGACGCCATCATGTCCACCTGTGGCCGTTCCCAACGGTTTACAATCTGCGTGAAGACTTCTGGATGAAGTCCCCACTCTCCCGGGTGGAGGTCGTGCCTGCTGAGGAAGTCTGCTTCCCAGTTGTCCACTCCCGGAATGAACACTGCTGACAGTGCTAGCACGTGATTTTCCGCCCATCGGAGAATCCTTGTGGCTTCTGCCATCGCCATCCTGCTTCTTGTGCCGCCCTGGCGGTTTACATGGGCGACCGCCGTGATGTTGTCTGATTGAATCAGCACTGGTTGGTTTTGAAGCAGGGGCTCTGCTTAACTCAGGGCGTTGTAAATGGCCCTTAGTTCCAGTATATTTATGTGTAGTGAAGTCTCCTGACTTGACCACTGTCCCTGGAAGTTCCTTCCCTGAGTGACTGCCCCCCATCCTCGGAGGCTTGCGTCTGTGGGCACCAGGATCCAGTCCTGTATGCCGAATTTGTGGCCCTCGAGAAGATGAGCACTCTGCAGCCACCACAGCAGAAACACCCTGGCCCTTGGGGACAGGGTGATCAACCGATGCATCTGAAGATGCGATCCGGACCATTTGTCTAACAGATCCCACTGAAAGATCCTTGCATGGATCCTGCCGAAGGGAATTGCTTCGTAAGAAGCCACCATCTTTCCCAGGACTCGCGTGCAGTGATGCACCGACACCTGTTTTGGTTTCAGGAGGTCCCTGACCAGCGATGACAATTCCTGGGCCTTCTCCACCGGGAGAAACACCTTCTTCTGTTCTGTGTCCAGAATCATGCCCAGGAAGAGCAGACGCGTCGCAGGAATCAGCTGCGACTTTGGGATATTCAGAATCCAGCCGTGCTGTTGCAACACTTCCCGAGAAAGTGCTACGCTGACTAACAACTGCTCTCTGGACCTCGCCTTTATAAGGAGATCGTCCAAGTACGGGATAATTATAACTCCCTTCTTCTGAAGGAGTATCATCATTTCGGACATTACCTTGGTAAATACCCTCGGTGCCGTGGACAGACCAAACGGCAACGTCTGGAATTGGTAATGACAGTCCTGTACCACAAACCTGAGGTACTCCTGGTGACGTGGGTAAATGGGGACATGCAGATAAGCGTCCTTGATGTCCAACGACACCATAAAATCCCCCTCTTCCAGGCTTGCAATAACCGCCCTGAGCGATTCCATTTTGAATTTGAACTTCCTTACATAAGTGTTCAAGGATTTTAAATTTAGAATGGGTCTCACCGAACCGTCCGGTTTCGGTACCACAAACATTGTGGAATAGTAACCCCGTCCCTGTTGAAGGAGGGGAACCTTGATAATCACCTGCTGAAGGTACAGCTTGTGAATAGCCGCCAGCACTACCTCCCTTTCCCTGGGAGCCGCTGGCAATGCTGATTTGAGGTAACGGCGAGGGGGAGTCGCCTCGAACTCCAGCTTGTATCCCTGAGATACCACTTGTAGAACCCAGAGATCCACCTGTGAGCGAACCCACTGGTCGCTGAAGTTCCGGAGACGCGCCCCCACCGCACCCGGCTCCACCTGTGGAGCCCCAGCGTCATGCGGTGGACTTAGTGGAAGCAGGGGAGGATTTTTGTTCCTGGGAACTGGCTGTCTGGTGCAGCTTTTTTCCTCTACCCCTGCCTCTGGGCAGAAAGGATGCGCCTCTGACTCGCTTGCCTTTCTGAGGCCGAAAGGACTGTACTTGATAATACGGTGCTTTCTTAGGCTGTGAGGGAACCTGAGGTAAAAAAGTCGACTTCCCAGCTGTTGCTGTGGATACGAGGTCCGAGAGACCGTCCCCAAACAATTCTTCACCCTTATAAGGCAAAACCTCCATGTGCCTTTTAGAATCAGCATCACCTGTCCAATGCCGAGTCCATAATACTCTCCTGGCAGAAATGGACATTGCATTAATTCTAGATGCCAGCCGGCAAATGTCCCTCTGTGCATCCCTCATATACAAGACGACGTCCTTTATATGCTCTATGGTTAGCAATATAGCATCCCTGTCGAGGGTATCAATGTTGTCTGACAGGGTATCAGACCATGCTGCTGCAGCACTACACATCCATGCTGAGGCAATAACAGGTCTCAGTATAGTACCTGAGTGTGTATAAACAGACTTCAGGATAGCCTCCTGCTTCCTATCTGCAGGCTCCTTTAGGGCGGCCGTATCCTGAGACGGCAGTGCCACCCTTTTAGATAATCGTGTGAGCGCCTTGTCCACCCTAGGGGATGTCTCCCAGCGTAACCTATCCGTTGGCGGGAAAGGGTACGCCATCAGTAACCTCTTAGAAACCACTAGTTTCTTATCAGGGGAACACCACGCTTCCTCACACAATTCATTTAATTCATCAGATGGGGAAAAGTCACTGGCTGCTTTTTCTCCCCAAACATAATACCCTTTTTAGTGGTAACTGGGTTAATGTCAGAAATGTGCAACACATTTTTCATTGCCGTAATCATGCATCAGATGGCCCTTGTGGACTGTACATTTGTCTCATCCTCGTCTACACTGGAGTCAGACTCCGTGTCGACATCTGTGTCTGCCATCTGAGCTAGCGGGCGTTTTGATGGTCTCTGAGACGCCTGGGCAGGCGCGGGCTGAGATGCCGGCTGTCCCAAGGCTGTTACGTCATCGAACCTTTTATGTAAAGAGTTGACACGGTCGGTTAATACCTTCCACATATCCATCCACTCTGGTGTCGGCCCCGTAGGGGGCGACATCACACTTATCGGCTCCTGCTCCGCCTCCACGTAGCCCTCCTCATCAAACATGTCGACACAGCCGTACCGACACACCGCACACACACAGGGAATGCTCTGACTGAGGACAGGACCCCACAAAGTCCTTTGGGGAGACAGAGAGAGAGTATGCCAGCACACACCACAGCGCTATATAACACAGGGATTTCCACTATACTGTGATTTTTCCCAATAGCTGCTAATACACAAATTGCGCCTAAATTTATGTGTTATACACTGTATTATGTGCTAATTTATGCCAAAAGGTAAACTAATTGCTGCCCAGGGCCCCCCCTGCCCCCCCGCCCCCCCAGCGCCTTGCACCCAACAGTGACCGGAGTGTGTGGTGTGCTATGGGAGCAATGGCGCACAGCTGCAGTGCTGTGCGCTACCTTAATGAAGACAGGAGTCTTCAGCCGCCGTTTTTCATCTTTATCTTCCGTCTTCTGGCTCTGCAAGGGGGACGGCGGCGCGGCTCCGGGAACGGACGATCGAGGTCGGGCCCTGTGTTCGATCCCTCTGGAGCTAATGGTGTCCAGTAGCCTTAGAAGCACAAGCCAGCTGCAAGCAGGTAGGTTTGCTTCTCTCCCCTCAGTCCCTCGTAGCAGCGAGTCTGTTGCCAGCAGATCTCACTGAAAATAAAAAACCTAACAAATACTTTCTTTTCTAGTGAACTCAGGAGAGCCCACTAGGTGCATCCAGCTCTGGCCGGGCACAGATTCTAACTGAGGTCTGGAGGAGGGGCATAGAGGGAGGAGCCAGTGCACACCAGATATAGTACCTAATCTTTCTTTTAAGAGTGCCCAGTCTCCTGCGGAGCCCGTCTATTCCCCATGGTCCTTACGGAGTACCCAGCATCCACTAGGACGTCAGAGAAAATCATATAATGAATACTTTTAGCCAATTTTGGCTGCAACTTTGCATCATCGTAGTAGACACTGGAATCAGAATCCGTGTCTACTATTTGGGATAGTGGGCGCTTTTGAGACCCAGGAGGTCCCTGTGACACAGTGAAAGGCAGGGCTAAACTCCCTGTACATTCCCTGGACTCAGCTTAGTCCAACCTTTTGTGCAATAAATTCACATTTGCATTTAAAACATTCCACATATCCAGTCAGGTGTCGGCGTTGCCGACGGAGACACCACACTCATTTGCTCCACCTCCTCCCTAGAAGAGCCTTCCGCTTCAGACATGCCGACACATGCGTACCGACACACCACACACTCAGGGAATTCTCTATCTGGAGACAGTTCCCCCACAAGGCCCTTTGGAGAGACAGAGAGAGAGTATGCCAGCACACACCCAGCGCCAATGACCCAGGGAAATAAATTACCCAGATAGCGTTTTTTTTTAAAACATATTTTATTATAGAACTGTATATGCAATATACAAAAATCATGAAAGTATCAGACCAAAAACCCAAGCAGATACAAAGACAAACTTTGGAATACCAACATGACTAAAATAACATGGTAAGAATAATAATAATTGGGTGATTACACACAACAGAGGAAATGGGTGAATAGTACAACTCACAAAGATCATTTAACTTCCCTAGAAAGGAGGGCGGCCTAGCGTCAAGGTCTCTAAATTATACCAGGATGTCTGGTGTATTGCGGTACGGAGAGTATCCTTCCTACGCAAGGAGAAAGTGTGTATAAACGGTAACCATATACCAAAGAATCTTTCCGCATTGCGTTCCTTATTAATAGAGGTTTCCAACCAGTCCATATGAAATACGTGTTCTATTCTAGGCATAAGTAGGATCAAAGACAAGGTGCCCGAGGAGACCCACTGCGACAAGATCGTTTTCTTAGCAGCCGCTGCAATTCTAGCCAGTAGCAATTTCTCACCCTTGGATAGAGCAGAACGTGAGGGTGTTGTGTAAATATCCCATAGTGCCCATTCAGAAGTGACCTTAAAGTTAAGCTTGAGCGAGTCATTTATAAAGGATTGAACCAGAGACCAGAACGATTGAACCTCTTTGCAGGCCCACATACAGTGCATTATATCTGCACCTGACATTCCACATTTAAAACAATCAGAGTTTGAAGATGCTCCCAATAAAAGGCGTATTTTTGGTGTAATATATGCATGGTGTAACAATTTGTAGTGCATTTCTGTGTAGGAAGTTGAAATAAGGCATTTGTTTAATTTGACAAAGGAAGACAAGATGTCTTGTATGGATACATTAGGAAATACCCCCCTCAATTTTGCCAGGCCAGAGTTCAGTGTTCCTAAATTCAGCTGACTTTTCACCAGGGAATATATGAATGAGGTCGAATAAATCAATAGGGAGCCCCGGCTGACTATATTATCTATATTGCATGACTTGTCCTTGTCTGATAGGGCCGATAGAACTTTCTTTATAAAACTGCGAATTTGAAAATAAACGAAGAGGGGTATAGGGATTTGCGGGTACAATTGTTGAAGATGTTCAAGTGTACGCAACTGTAAGGTGTCTAAATCTAAAAATTGATAAATTAATCGCAGACCTTTCCTAGACCAAGAGGCGGGGAAATTGGGCGACAAACCCCTGGCGAATCCAATGCTATGGGTTATTGGGAGAAAAATTGTATGGGAGGCTGAGACCCCCATCTTCTTACGTACCAGCCTCCAGGCAGTACAAGTGGTAGTCAGTAATAAGTTTTTGGAAATATGAGCCGGGAAAGCGGAAGGTCGCATATGCAATAGACTAGACAATGATATCTGAGGGCACAATGCTTGTTCTAAGCTCGTATTGGCATAATTTTCGGTGTCTTTCAACCAATCCAGAGCATATCTATAATAATTCGCCGCTAGAGCATAAGTGCGAAAACAAGGCAGGTTAACCCCTCCCCCCAATGTGGGAGGTTGACTTAATTTAAATAAAGAGATACGTGGTTTTTTATTCGCCCAAATGAATTTACGAACCGCTGTATTTAAAATTTTAAGATCTGTATCTGAGATCAGTAGAGGCAACATCTGCAGTGGGTACAGTATTCTCGGGAAAGAAATCATTTTTATGAGATGACATCTGCCTAAATAAGATAGGGGCAAATGTTTCCAACTAGCAAAGTCAGACTGTATACGATTAATTATGCCCGGAAAATTCGCCCTATACAAATTGAATGGGTTGGCGGGGACATTTAGTCCTAAATATTTCAAAGAGAAGGTGGCCCATTTAAATGGGAACTTGTCGTCCCAATGTAATTTGGCAGCGTTATGTAATGCTAAGGCTTCAGATTTTGATTTATTAATGAGAAATCCCGATATCTTATGAAAGTCCTCCAGCAGTGTAAGTAAACTGGGCAGAGCCGTTTGAGGATTCTCAAAAAACAACAAGAGATCATCCGCATAGGCAGTTACTTTCAACTCGTGATGTCCTATATGTACTCCTCTCCAATCCGAGCAATCATAAAAGTGGCGTATAAGCGGGTCCAAAGCCAAATTGAAAAGCAATGGGGACAAGGGACAGCCCTGTCTAGTGCCTCTATATAGTTGAAAGGATTCAGTGTTAAAATTATTAACCGTGAGACTCGCCCTCAGTGTTTTATATAAAGTCCTAAAGAAAGTAACAAATTGTGCTCCAAAGTTTCTAGAATGTAACGTTCTCAATAGATGGGCCCATGACACCCTATCAAAAGCCTTGTCCGCATCACAACTCAATAAGAGGGCGTTGCCAGAAGTTGATGAGAGCGACTTCGTCAGAACTGCGATTACCTGACACATGTTATGTACAGAGGTCCTGCCTTTCACAAAGCCTGTCTGAGAGGGGTGCAATAGAGTAGGCAATAGCAATTGTAGTCTGTGGGCTATGATTGTAGTGAGGATCTTGAGGTCCTGATTGAGAAGAGATATTGGACGATAAGATTGGACCAACTGTGGGTCCTTCCCTGGTTTGTGTATTATTATTATGCAAGCCTGATTAAAGTCAGACGGAGCTTCATTCCCTTCCAGAATAGAATTATATAATGACAATAAATGGGGTACTAAGGTAGGGCATAGTAATTTATAATATTCGGCACTAAGGCCATCTGGGCCCGGAGATTTCCCAACAGGGAGGTGTTTTATGGCATTCGTGAGTTCAAATTCAGAGATCGGGGTGGTAAGCGAGTCACGCTCTTCATCCGACAATTTAGGGTCTGCAACAGTTTTAAGGAAATTAGCGCTTAAAACTGGATTGTCTATAGGGGCAGTGTACAAATCTTTAGAATACTGCAAAAAGGCATCAGCAATATCAGGAGTATCATATAGCTTGCCCGAAAGTGCCGTGAGGGATTGAATATTCGTAGCTTTCCCGTATCCTTTAACTACATTAGCTAGCAACTTCCCGGCCTTATTTACCCATTTGTGTTTTTGATAATGTAAACACCATTGCGCTCTCTCCGTACATAAAGTATCATTAAGGGCCTTAAAATATTTATATTCATTACGTGTAGTTTCAGTGTCTGAACACAAGAAGGCTTCATAGGCCTCTTTCAGTTGTAAGCTCAGTGACTGAAATCTCTGATTTAGACTCTTTTTCTTACTGGAGACAAAAGCAATTATATGACCTCTCAAGACAGGTTTAGAGGCCGCCCAGAATAAATTAATGTCCTCTGTATGCTCAATATTATCATCTATATAGTTAGCCATCTGCTGGTCTAAAAACAATTTAAAATCTGGTGAAGTATAAAGATATGTCGGAAACCTCCAGTTGAAAGTAGTGACCTTAGGTACATTAAGGGATAATGTGAACCAAGTGGGAACGTGGTCAGATAACGCAATATTCTCAACCTTAGAGTCGCAGATCCGAGAGAGTAGAGAAGTGGACACCAACAAGAAATCTATTCTCGAGGAAGTACGATGTGGGTGCGAATAGAATGTGTATGCCCTCTCTACCGGATGTTGATATCTCCAGGGATCTATCAAACATAGAGTTTGTGTCAATAGCGATAATGCAGGTGATACACCAGAGCGACCACGTGTAGGGAGATCTGATTTGTCTAGCGGTGGTGACAATGTGGTATTAAAGTCACCACCCAGAACCAATACACCTTCCGCCCAATCCTGCAGTTTGGCATACACAGCAGTAAAAAAGGCGTTATTAGGACCCGTTGGAGCCACAGTAAATAATTCACCTTCAATTTCCAACTTGAGAAACAAAAAACGACCCTCTACATCTATCTGTGAGTCTAATATTCTATATCGAAGAGATTTGCGGAGAATTATCAAGACCCCTCTTTTTTTGGTCAAGAAAGAAGCAGCTGCTACATCACCGATCCACACCTCACGAAGGGTGTTAGTATCGCTGGCTCTCCAATGGGTCTCCTGAAGCACCGCAATATCAGGCCGTAGCCGTTTTAAGTGTTTCAAAACCTTTTTGCGTTTAATAGGGGTGTTTAGCCCCTCAACGTTCCACGAAAGGAACTTCAAGGAACGTTGTACTATAGCAGTAACTGGCTGTGGGGCCATACTGTCATCCTATTCCCAATCTAACAAAGAACAAAATAAAAAAGACATCATAACTCGTGTCCCAGCAAGCACGGGGTACGCTGAATAAACAGGATATAAAAAAACATGTGTGTGTAACTTCACCACTAATAACCTCTGAAAAAAGATTACAAAGAAGAGTGACCAAGATACAGTCCTATAAATTTTAAACATTTTACGAACCAAAACGTGAGACTCAGAGCCCCTTGTCATTAAAAAACAATAAAACGGATTTGAGTATAGAAGAAAAAGGGAAGGCAGGAGTGGGAGGGAGGGAGAACATGAAGAACAAGGACTATGTAAAGCACATCTATGACTCTAAGACACACATGGCATGCACGTTTAAGAAGAATAAGTAGCAATGACCATAACACAAACTGGAAAAACCACAAATGCAAAGAGAAATCAGGCATTTTGAACACAATGGAATATGTTGTACAGCTATATTCGCATCAGTCATTCCGCCACATCCGTGTCGTGCGGCGAAGCTTCCGGGAGAGAACTCACAAATACTTTTGCAGCTTGCGGGGAATCAAAAAGATGCTGTTTACCAGCGTAGAACACACGGAGCTTAAACGGGTAAAGTAAGGCAAAACGCAGTCCAGCATTGAAAAGAACTTGCAGATAGGGGAGAACTCCCGTCTCTTCATAGCGACCTGATATGAGAAGTCCTGAAAAAGCAATAATCTGTTGCCTTGATAAGTCAGATCTTTGTGTTTCCGGTACGCATCAAGAATACGAACTTTATCAGTGTAGTTAAGAAACTTTAATACAACTGGCCGAGTTCTACGTTGATCATTCGGGCCAATCCTGTGTACTCGTTCCACCAGGATAGAGCCTGAATCAGGAGAGCAGCCCAATTCCTTCGGCAGCCAGACCGAAACCAGCGGCATGAGATCCGCCATTTTAACTGACTCCGGTAGGCTGATGATACGTAAATTACTTCTGCGATTGCGATTTTCTAAGTCCTCAAGCTTCTCTTGGACTGCCGTGAGAGCCGATTCCTGGGACTTAATAACCGCTTGAGCCGCTAGGAGGTCATCTTCAACAGTAGAGATGCGTTGCTCCGCCTCTTCTATACGAGTGTCACGGTCTTTTAGTTGCGACATAGCCGAATCAATGGATTCCTTAAGTCCAGCTAATTTTTTATCGAGCAAGGGTGATATTAAATCAGAAATCTCCTGCGCCTTAGCAATAGCTGTCGAGCTGTATTTGTCAGGGTCGGTGATTCCATCCATTACATCATCTCTCCCAGGTGACGAAGAAGGGCTGGTGGGCGCTGGAGGATTGGCCCTGGTATCTCTGGTTCTAACCACCGCGCCCCCTCAGCCAGCTTTCTGTTGTTTTGCCATGAATTTATCCATAAGGAGGAGCACGAGAATACAGGCACTGAATATGTGCGTCTAGCCTGGCAGATCCGATGCATTAAACAGCAGGAAGGTTACATATAGACCAACCTTCTACTATTCCCAAGCAAATCACGAAGTGCATAATACAGAACAATGGAGGGAAGCGTTTAGTGATAGACAGTGAGAGGATATCAGGCTGCCCATCTTATGTCTGTAAATATGTGCAGCGCCTAAGCAGATGAAGGTAGTACTCTTACAAATAATTCTCCCAGCCACAGGGGGGAGGGTTAGGGTAGTGGAAAAAGAGTTTGTCTCTTACTATTTAACTTGGGGCAGAGTTGGCCAAGTTCCAGGAACCAAGATGGCCACCGAGTCCTCAAGCACCCCAGAGTGTGCACTGTGCAGATCTCAGCAGGGCTCAGCATGTGCAGGGAGTCCAGTGAAACTCCTCACTCTATTCAGGCTGTGTTCATCCACTGGGTAGTGGTCAGAGGCCAAGGTGCCGCCAGTCCCGCTGATTCCACAGGAGCGCACGCGGCGGTGATGGGAGCCGCAAGATGGCGTCGGGTGTCGGAGGCTGCGGCGTGAGAGACAGCAGTCGGACCAGACTCCGGTGTTGTGGCTGCGCAGGGGGCCGGCGATGACTCAGTGCCTTCCCTGCAGTATCCCCGGCACGGCGCCGCACAGACCAGGTGAGCGCCGGCGCTATTGTAGACTCTGGACCTGCACTTTGTCCTCAGAGACCGGGGAGCCCATATAAAATGCGGCCGCTGCTCAGGGTCTGCCCACCGGAAGTCCAGATAGCGCTTTTTATAATTATATCTATAACACTGCGCCAAATTATGTGCCCCCCCCCCCCCCCCTCTTTCAAAGCCTCTGTCACCGTGTTCAGCAGGGGACAGTCCGGGGAGCCAGCTTCTCGGCGTGTGCTGTGGAGAAAATGGCGCTGGTGAATGCCGAGGATCAAGCCCCGCCCCCTCAGCGGCGGGCTTCGGTTCCGCTCGATTGTTTTGAAAAACTGGCGGGGACTCTCATATATACCGAGCAAAGCCCATATATATATATCCTAATATGCCAGAGAAGAGGTTTAATTGCTGCCCAGGGCGCCCCCCCTGCGCCCTGCACCCTTACAGTGCCTGCCGTGTGTGTGTTGTGTGGGAGCAATGGCGCGCAGCGCTACCGCTGCGCGTTACCTCAGTGAAGATCCGAAGTCTTCTGTCGCCTTTGAAGTCTTCTTTCTTCATATACTCACCCGGCTTCTATCTTCCGGCTCTGTGAGGACGACGGCGGCGGCGCGGCTCCGGGACGAACTGCAAGGAGAAACCTGCGTTCCGACTCCCTCTGGAGCTAATGGTGTCCAGTAGCCTAAGAAGCAGAGCCTAGCATTTAAGTAGGTCTGCTTCTCTCCCCTCAGTCCCACGATGCAGGGAGCCTGTTGCCAAGCAGGCTCCCTGAAAATAAAAAACCTAACAAAATACTTTCTTTCAGGGAACTCAGGAGAGCTCCCTGTAATGCACCCAGTCTCCTCTGGGCACAGTATCAAACGGAGGTCTGGAGGAGGGGCATAGAGGGAGGAGCCAGTGCACACCCATATCTAAAGTTCTTTTTAGTGCCCATGTCTCCTGCGGAGCCCGTCTATCCCTGTGGTCCTTACGGAGTCCCCAGCATCCTCTAGGACGTAAGAGAAACTTGTTTAATCACCTTCTGACGCTTGAACCTATCTGGTTTCTTAGGAGGAACGGATGGCTCGGGATCATCCGTAATCTGTAAAATTAACTTAATAGCCTCCAAAAGATCAGGAACATCCACATGTGAACCACCCTCCCCATCAGCCGTATCAGAACCTGTGGGGTCAGTGTAAGTGCCGTCTTCATCCGACGAGGTGTCAGTGACAGCAGTGGATTGTGAGGAGACAAGCGCTCGCTTAGAGGACCACTTGGACGTAGGCGAGCGACGGTCAGACTTTTTAGTAGTCAGGGACTGGTTCAACTTCTTTATTTGAGCAGATAAATCGTCCGCCCACGGCGGGTTAGCTGCAGGGACCACAAACAGTTGCACTGGCATTGGGGATCCCATAGGGGGTGTTAGTTTATGAACTAGCGTATGCAGAAGCGTGGAAAAAGCGGCCCACGGCGGATCATTATTTGCCCCTGTTGCCACCGTCCCACTGGGGGGCAAGGAGCCACCAGAACCAGAGCCCAAAGCTGCTATATTCTCCCCTCAGGTTATAGAATATAGGGATAGCAGGTTGAGTGGAGGACACGAAATGGACACCACTCAGCTATCAAATGCACACACAAATAGTCACAATCTGTACAATGCAGAGGTTATTACTAACAATAATACTGCACTGGACTAGCTTACACAGCTATATAACAATAGATATAACAGTACACAGTAAGAACTGGATGTATATCACAGCGTAATTGTACTAGGAAACCCTGACTAAGTGCACTCTTTCTTAACTAACACTGACTAAAAAAGGCAGGTAGAATACTCAAGTGTCTTGTAAAGTCACAGCACTGACTACCAGGCGGCTTTACATAGGAGGATTTCTCCAAGCATTCCCAGGAACAGTGAGCTGAGGGATAATGGCGCCGCAGACACTGCCAGGGAGTGAGGGAGAGACAGATATGCAGCTCCAGGGCGAAAACATTTGCGGGAAATGGCGCCCTGGGGCTGGGGGAGGGGCTCCAGGTCTAAGCCTTATCCCCTCTGCTGGCAAAACCACAGGGTACTGCGGGCTACTTGTAAAAAAGGTTTAGAGAGAAAACCTGACCTGCACCCGTGCCCTGGTGATCTAGGGGGATCGCCTATACTGCCACAGTGTCCACCGCCAGCGCGCGCGCCCCGCCTCCCACCGGCTGCGCTGGATGGCAATAAAGTGTGGGTCCCGCGAGCGGGACCCACTTACCTCCTCCCGAAGTGCGGCCACGCGATCCCGGAGAGCCCCAGCCGTGTGTGACTAACTCGGAAGAAAACCGGAGCCTCCTGCTGTAGGTACCCGGCAAGCAGGGCACGGGAGTGTACAGCGCCGCTGGGGGAGAGATGGAGCTGCAGCAGGCAATGTCTACTGACATCCAGCACAATCTGTGCCTCTGCTGCAGCCCTTGTAGTCTTCTTTTTTCCTCAGAAAAAGCTTTTTCTAGAGCTGCTGTGAGCAGCTCTTCCTGTTACATGCTTGCACTGCAAGCACCAACTACAAACTGAGCTGCTGTGCACGGAGGCGGGGTGATATAGGAGGCGGCGCTATGCATCTTGGGAAGAAGGTCAAAGCTTTTGAGCCTGTTGGTGCTTCGGATCAAGATCCTACTCTACACCCCTATGTCTATCCTTGTGGAGCCCAGAGTACCCCGCAGCAGAAACATTACTAGAAGTCACATTGTCTCAGTCCATGCTATGCCAGGTACAGTCTGAACGGGCACTCACTCACCTGTTTAATACCGATTTTTCTGTCTCAAGTTCTTCTTTCTTTGCTTCCAAAAGTTCTATCTTTTCTTTAAAGTTTCTGCATCGGTTCTCATGTATGCTTTTTCTCTGAAACAATAAAACAAATCAGAAATACTCTGACAAGGTACGCAGTAGCGGTGAAATAGAACAGATATACTAATATTAAAAGATATGTATTTTAATGTATTCAGCTATATCCAGAGACAACACTTATATCCACTATCAGGACAGTTTGCATCAAAGCTTGTATTCTAAAGTTTACTAAATTAAACATTAATACAGTGTGACATGAATTACAGAAGTGAAAAACAGATTTTAGCAGTATCTCTAATCTGTTGAAGAACGAATAACACCGGAGGATATTTCAGTGTAAGAGTGCATAGTGGAAACATCGGTCAACACTTTAGTCACCCAAAGACATGGCTCATTCAATGTGTAGTCATTACAACGCACCATCTATTGGTGCAAGCCAAGCAAGAGTTAGGGGGATTATGCACAGGTTTGGGGTTAGAATTTAAACATACAGATGCAACTGTCTCTCTGCTATCTCTTATTGGATGTCCCAGCGCTTTCTTAAACTTACCATGTCTAAGACTGAGCGGATTATCTTCCCACCCTTCCATACAACCTCACCTCCCACAATTTTATTATCTATTGATGGCACTACTATCTCCTCTAGCCCCCAATTGCGCTGTCTTGGAGTAATCCTTGACTCCTCCCTCTCCTTCCAACCACACATTCAGCACTTCTCACATATCTGCCGTTTTCATCTAAAAAAATTATTTATTGGATCAGACCCTCTCTCACCCAGGATGCCACCAAGACCCTTATCCACTCACTGGTCATCTCCAGACTGGACTACTGTAATCGCCTCCTTACTGGCATCCCTGACAAATGCCTCTTTCCATTCAAATCTATCCTCAATGTTGCAGCCCGACTCCTCTACCTCCCCTCTCCTACAAGACCTTCACTGGCTCCCTTTCCCTTTCAGAATCCAATTCAAGCTTCTCACACTCCCCTACAAAGCCCTCACCTACTCCTCTCCTATTTACAGCTCTGACCTTATTTCCCTTTACACTTCCACCCGTCCTCTTTGCCCTGCTAATGCTCGCCGCATCTCCTGTCTACTGATTACTTCCTCCCACTCCTACCTCCAAGATTTTTCATGTGTTACTCCCTTGCTCTGGAATTCCCTACCTCTCCCCCTCAAACTTTCAGATTGCTTAGATTTTAAGCAGCGATCACTCCGTGAGTACCCCCCTTAAGTCGCTATTTTCCTGTTTTGATTATTTGTTTATGTACTCTGTTATTGGGCGCTGTGGAACCCCTGTGGCGCCATATAAATAAAGGATAATAATATTATTATTATTATAAGTTTTGAGAGAGCATGGGCAGGGCACTTTATCCCTCTAACATTCTTGCAGCCAAGACAGATTTCAGCCTTAGCGAATGCCCAAAATGTAAACCTTAAAAGCAGCTGATGCGCCACCTGCTGTATGCATTATATACATTTCTATTTACACAACAACCAGTACTCAGAATTAGGACATTAACGTGGGACGATCATTTTTAGAATTTGTCATTTACTAAAAATATTTTTTTGTAATCTACTCAAGTCATTTTTCTGTGGATTTAAAAAAAAATAAAACATAAAATAAAAAAATAATAGAATAATTTTTTTTTTTTTTTAGATGTCACTGCACTCCATTCTGTATTTCTTTACCCAGGGCTTCTGGAACAAGGAATTCAGCAATGAACAATTAAAATATAATTAATATTTAATTTGTTTTCAGTGGTAAGGTGGGTCACTTGTCAGCAATGTTTTGTTTTATTTCCGGTGTGCTGAAATTCTTTATATATTTATCACGCAAGTCTGGTCATGCCTGAGCTCTGATGATCCAATCAAGGGTGCAGCTACTGGGGGGCTGACAGGGCATATGCCATGGGTGAAAGGGGCGGCAACAGTGAAGCTGAGATACGGGGGGAGGGGTATTTGGACAAAGGGATATATCACTAGCACACCTCCCATCTTCCACATGCACCCTGCTACACCACGAGCCTGACAGTATACTGCTAGCAGGAGGGAAAACCGGCAACACCAGGCAATAAACAGTTTCTCATGCAACATGTTTTTACGGTTGATAAATCCAGCAACCCCAGCCACCGGGAGCTGGAAACTAATCTGTGTGGCTCTTTCTAGAAGAGATGGAGAGCATGTGATTGCACAGTCGGGTAGCACTAAAGGACAGAGGGGCCCAAGAAAGGCGAGGACAAAAAAATGTGAGGGGGCAAGAGTAGTGAGTTATAGAGAGACATAGTAGTGAGGAGTAGAGGCTGGGAGAAGAATTTTACCTAAGTAGAGGTGAAGAAACGAGAGGAGAGGTACTTGTCCTTATTACTTTAAATATGGTTACATGCAGTCCGGTATAAGGTGGTGCCAAGTCTCCCAACAATATTTTTTATCCAAATTCTTGGTTTCATTACTTCTGGATGACATTTTGTGGCACTCACTAAAATGCTCTACTAGTCACTAGTAGTGTTGTATGCTTCTGCTGCATTGGAAGATGCTGCAAACCGGAGTATTTTGTTTGATCTCTAAGGTCAAATTAATCTGCCAAGAGCTACTCAATTGGCTCAAAGCAGCAGGAGTAGTATGAACAGTGTAAGGATGATACAGTTCTTAGAACCACAATACACAGCAGTTCTATGTATTGTCTCTCTCTCTCTCTCTACGGTTTCTGCAAGTTCCCCATCTGTAAACTTTAACAAGTTTGCGTCGCATCAACATTATATTGTTATTTTTTTTTTTAAACATTACATTTTTTATTGAAGAGTTTACACACAGAAATGGGGAACAGAATAAAGAAATAGGGAAACACAGGGGAAGTCCGGAATGGTTACCTTAAGCAAACTTAAGCAACGCACAGTCTAAGGGGTATACTATTGGTTACATTGAATGTACAGACACAAGAAAAGGAGAAAGCACTAAGAGGAGACATGAAGAGGACATATCTAGTATCACGGCATACTCGTAGAGATCATTCTAGGAGAGGTCGAGCACGGACATGTCAATTGGAGAGCTATATACTGTTAGTCTACCTACTCTACTTCTATAATCAGACCATCCCAACCATTTCATGTGGATAGAGTTAGCCGATGAGGAAAATTTAGCCTCCGTGGTTTCAAAAATGAAATGTTTGTGGATTTTATTTTGGATGAGCTCCAAGGTGGGAACACTCTCAGATTAGCGGCTATCAGAATGTGCCCCAAGACATAACTGTCACCTGCGGAGAGGCGATTTACGTATAAGTGAAATAGCGCCAGAGCTGGGTCCATTGGGATGCAGAGCCCCAACACCATGCCGGCCATATTTAAAACTTCTCTCCAAAGTGGTTGTATACGAGGACATGCCCAAAAGACATGAAAGATATCCCCCGTGGAGCCGCATTTCCTCCAACACGATTTAGATTGGGAAGGCCAGATTCTGTGCTGTTTGGCAGGGGTGAAGTAGGCCCTCTGTATAAGCTTGTAAAACATTTCTGAGTGGTTAACACACTTGAAGACTTTAAAACAAGACCCAAATATACCATCCCACTCTGCCTCAGTAAAGTACCTGTTCAAATCTCTTTCCCATAAAGTCTGAGTTTTCAATTTCATCTGGGGGCCGTTTGTCATTTGAAATTGATACCACCACGTAATCCCATATTTATGCGAGGGTGTCTCCAGTCGGCTGACTATGTAAGCCGGAAGAGACAATTTGTGGAGATGTGAGGGAGTACATGAATGCAGCCAACTTCTCACCTGCAGGTATTTAAAGAAATCCCGAGTCCAAATCCCAAATCTCTCTTGTAATTGAGAGAAGGACATCGAGACATCCCCTTCAAATAAATCGCCCACGGTAGTGAGCCCCTTCCGAGTCCACTCCACTAGGGAAACATTGGGGATCAATGACATAAGAGCAGTTAACGACAGGCAGGGGGCGGGTAAATGAAGCTCTTCTGAAGAGAGTACTAATTTATGCCAGGAATCTATGGTCGTTTTAATAGACTTGCAGGATTCGGCCCTACTCCAAGCAGCGGGCAGTGGCAACCAAAACATATCAGGGAGAGAAACAGCGTCCAAGCATGAGGCTTCCAGAATAACCCAAAGCTTCAGACTCGTGGTGTCAAACCAGTCCCTAGACTGACTTATCAGACATGCCACATGGTACTTTTCTATATCTGGGAAAGCTATCCCCACAGACAGTTTAGGCCGAACAAGAGTCTTCTTAGCAATTTTTGGGCTTGATCCTCCCCACACATATCTAGTCAGGACCTGGTTAAATTTATTATAGAAGGGTCTGGGAAGGGGCCTTGGTATAGCGCGAAACAGATACATTATTTTCGGCAATAGGACCATCTTAGCAGCAGCAATCCTACCCAACCAAGACACCTCCTGCAGCATCCACTCACCAGTCAGCTCAGTAAACGCCTTTAGTAACGGGGCATAATTACACTCAATCAAGTTATCTTCTCTGGTTAAGTTTATCCCCAGGTATCTCAGGGAGCAGGACTTCCAGGCATATTTATACCTATCCTTCAACTTAGAGACCACAGCCGGAGGTTTATAGAGTGGGAGGGCTTCAGTTTTATTTGTGTTTAACTTATAAAAAGAGACATCCGAATAGCTTTGAAGGACCTCATGCAAGACTGGCAAGGAAGCTTCGGGGTCAGTGAGACATAGCAGAATATCGTCCGCAAACAAGCTAATTTTGTGAGAAATGCCCCCTATAACAGGGCCACTAATCTCATCCCGAGATCTAATGGAAGCAGCCAAGGGTTCTATTGCCAGCGCAAAGATAAGAGGGGATAGCGGGCATCCCTGACGCGTGCCATTTGAGATATTAAAGGGTGAGGAAAGGCATCCATTAACAAAGACCCGTGCACTAGGGGAGGAATAAAGAGCCAAAATAGAGTCCAAGATCCTTCCAGAGAAGCCAAATTTGTCCATAGTTAATCTCATAAAATCCCAATTCAATCTATCAAAAGCCTTTTCGGCGTCAAGAGACAAGACTAGGAGGGGTTCTCTTCTACCGGCTGAATGCTCAATCACGGTATTATCCGGGCCCTGTCTGTTCAGTACGAAACCCACTTGATCAGGGTTGATAAGAGAGGGGAGAAAAGGGCTGATACGGTTGGCAATTAATTTGGCGAAAATTTTTAAATCCGTATTTAATAAAGCGATCGGTCTAAAATTTTGGACGGAGGTGGTTTTTTTCCCGGTTTGGGAATGGTAATGATTTGAGCTTCCAGCATCTCTTTAGGAAAGTGGCCTGCCTCTGAGGCTTCATTGAACACCGACAAGAGCACCGGGGCCAAGCTTTCCTTAAAGGATTTATAGAAACCGGCAGGATAACCGTCTGGACCCGGGGCCTTATCTGCTTGGACGGAGTCAATAGCCTTTTCGACTTCAGCTAAAGTCCAAGGCTCACTTAAATAGCTACAAGACTCCGGCGCCAGCGAGGGGAGAGGTAAGTTGCTCAGAAAATTCTGAACATCTACGCCTGTAGGTTGGAAGGTAGAAGAGTCCCCCTTCAGATTGTATAGTTTGGAGTAATAGGATGCAAAGACATCTGCAATTCCGTCTGGATCGTAGACTCTGTTAGCCCTATCCGAGTGGACAATGTGAATTATTTCTTTAGCCTTCTTACCCCTCAGCTTCCTCGCCAGCAGTCTACCCGCCCTATTACCATAAACATAAAATTTTTGGTTCAATCTATGAAGGTTGCGTTAAACCTCCGCTAAATAGAAGACATTCACCGCCTCCCTTGCTTCTTTCAAAGACTTAAGACTTTATCGTGCGGATGTGCCTTGTGAGAACTCTCCAGGGAGGCGACTGTAAGCTCAGCTTGTTCAAATTGTTTGCGATATGACCGTTTAAGTTTAGCCGCTGTTTGAATTGCAGTCCCTCGTGTCACTGCTTTGAGGGCGCACCAGAATGTGAAGATAGACGTCTCCTGGGGAGAGTTCTCAGAAAGATAATAATCTAAAGTGGATTGGATCGCCTGCGTGGTCTCCGGCTGAAGAAGACTGAGTTTACCCAAACGCCAGGGGGCCAGGGTAACCTTACTATTATATATATCCCATACGATGAATAGTGGGGAGTGATCCGACCAGGACATGGGAAGGATGACTATTTTACGGATGGACTGTAGGGTCCACTTATCTGCTAATGCTAGATCTATTCTAGAGTAGGATGCGTGCGCCGAGGAATAAAATGTGTAATCTCTTTCCATTGGATGCTTAACGCGCCAGAGGTCTAAAAGATCATATTCCGCCAATAGCTGGCTAAAGCCCCTTGCATTCCTATGGAGCTGACTGGAGAGTGGGGGTCGCTTGCCAGAATTATCGACTAAAGGGTCCAAAGTCAAATTGAAATCCCCTTTTAAGAGTAAAGCACCCTTAGCCAATTGTTGCACCTTAGCGCAGAGTTTCCTGCAAAATGCTAGTTGCTTGGTGTTAGGGGCATAGCAAGAAACCAATGTCACCTCTTTGTTTTCAAGAGTACCTACTAGAATAAGGATTCTCCCCTCAGGGTCGCAATATTGCGAAGCGAGGGAGAACGCACAATGCTGAGATATCAAGATTGCCACTCCCGCCTTCTTAGCCAGCCCGTTAGCCAAATAGCAATGGGGGAATCTCCCATTAGTAAACTGCGGAGGAGCAGATTTAATAAAATGAGTCTCTTGGACTGCTATGATTTGAGCTTTAAGCTTATGAAAATAATTGAGCGCTAATCTCCTCTTGTGCGGGGAATTAAGCCCTTTTGCATTTATAGAGACAATGTTAACCATAATGTAAAACTGTCGGGGGATACGTTCCTATCAACAACCAACTGGCAAGTAAAAAGTGTATGTGTGTAACATACCCGGACAAAAAGAGAGGAAAGGGAAAAGAAAGGACAAAAAAAGAGAAAAGGAATACAGAAAGAAATAACAGAAAGAATAAACAGAACCTTAACCCCTCTCGGGGGCACATTTGGACGCCTAACCATGGCGACTCAGAGTTAAACGGTGGGGGGTAGTGGCAATCCGCCCGCACCCGAACCTAAGTTAAACTAAATGTGGTCTCTCGTCACCGTGTCTCCGGGCCCCCGACCGCCACCGGGAGTGAATGAAACTTAGGTAGAATTCCCAGCCAACAAAGAAATGTGGGTGGCAGTCGGGGTAGCAGAGACAGACAGTAAACAATGAAATACCGGTGAGGAGGCAACACTGAAAAACATTCTAGAAGCACTCACAATTCACAAACAACCTCCTCAGATAAACGCCAAGGAGTTAATGCAACATATGAATATACGACATGACAAACTAATTAGGAAACATGAAAACAAAGCAAGTGCAGCAAATCAAACAATACTCAAAGTTCTGCAGCCGATTAGGCCCAGTCCCGCTGAAGGCCCCGGTCGGGAGATGTGTGTGTAGGAGAACATGCAGAGTTCCATGATGCTAGGATTTTTTACCCTCCTCGACGTTCGTTATAACGACTGTGGACCCCTCTCTCGGGAGATGAGCAACTTCGTAGGGAATCCCCATCTGTATAGAATGTTCTCTTTCCGTAGCACAGATGTTATGGGGTAAAGAGAGCGCCGTTTCGCCAAAGTAGCAGGGGACAGGTCTCCGAAAATTTGAAGTGAGCCCAAAGCCTCCGACGCAGCATCCGAGGGTCGGGCAGCTTTCAAGATTGCCTCCTTCACATGGTAATAGTGTAGCCTCATAGGGACATCCCGGGGGACACCATCGGGGGCATTCCTGGCTTTTGGAAGCCTATGGATACGATCAATTAAGAAGTCCGCGGGGCGGTTTGAAGGAAGGAGCTTGCTGAAGAGGTCAACTGCAAAGTCGTTTAAAGCGCTATTAGCGACAGTTTCCGGAACCCCTCGTAGCTTTAAGTTGTTACGCCTCGATCTGTCTTCAATATCCGAGAGTTTGTCTCTAAGCGTCGTGACCTCAGTTTGAAGCAGTACGTGTGAAGAGATTAGGTCGTTGTGAGACGACACCACTTCACCCATTTTCGTTTCTAGATGATCGGTGCGACCTCCGATTCCGTCAATAGATCGCTGGCATTCCCTCATAGTCGCTCTAAATTCTGCCGCGACTTCATCCTTAAATTGCGTTAGGAGCTGCTTCATAGCACCCACCGTAAGCGCTTTGCTGTCGGCAATGGAGCTGGTGTGTGCAGTGGCCGGGGCGGGCGTATCTCTAAGCGGTGAGGACACGAGAGCAGCAGGTTTAGAGGCGCCACCCCGTGGGTCCTTAGCTTTAGCGGCCTGGGGAGAAGGTTTAAAGAACGCCACCTAGGAAACAGTTTTAGCAGCCTTGTATTTCTTGGGAGGCATAGCAGCGCTGAATGACAAAGGTAGAGGAACCGGAGGTAGGAGGCGTCTGGAGCGTTAATCTAGGAAGGATCCACAGAATTGTCGAGTTGTCATATCATGTCATAAGAACATTCGGGCGCAGGCGGAGCCTTCACATAGCTATCAGAACATAATATTATTCATCCATGTGGACATCGCGGCCGATCGACTCAGCGGGAACCTGGAAATCTGCGGTCCGATGAAGTCTGCAGAGCAATATGTATTATATATCCAGCACACTGAGAAAGAAATGTGGGCTATTGCATCTAGAGGCCACTAGATGGGGCAGGTGCAGTAGAAAAGACTGGTGTCTAGTGTAGGTCTGTTACTCCACTTAAGAAAATAAATGCACCAATCCCGCTACAAGGGCCCCAGGGTAGGAGCCGGGAGGGAACAATGCCAGAGGGCCACCAAACTTGAATAAGCCCCAACCCAGAGACCATCACCGCTGCAAAAGCACCCTGCTACCTCAATTCCAGCACACCAGAAGGGTCAAAGATGGCCGCCGAGTCTCAGTGGCCGTCTGTTCCACCTCCGACTCCCGCTGCCCGGCGTCCCTCCGACCCTCTGCCTCGGGGGGTGTCCGCTCCAGAGGTCCGGGGGGGCTCCTGAGTGGTCCGGAGCTTGTTTGCGGGGTCCGCGCCGCACTCCCGCCGTGGAGCTCAAGACGCGGGCGCCGGGAGTACGCGAGTCCCCGGCTTTCGCCTGTGTGAAGGCCGCAACCTGCAAGAGCGGTGAAAACCGCTCCCCGGCTCCGCAGCACACACTACAGGGCTAAGGGGACCCACAGGGAGGGACAGGGAGCCCCCAGAAGGAAATCCAGGGTGTGAGTACCCCGAATTATTATAGTGATGAACACTGGAGAGAGGAGAGCAGCAGAGACACGTCTGCTCTCTTCTCCAGCCAAGCCACGCCCCTCATTATATTGTTATTAATAGTTACAATAAACTGTGTGGTAATCCTTTTATTATTTAAATTCATGTCTGCTTATTACTAAAAGGAAATTTGTGGAATAAACACAACTGTTGGCATTTGAAAAGTAGCTGCAGAAAGGGGATGGAAGGTGGAGACCCACAAGCAAATACCATAAAAACAAAACAAAAACATAATATTACCTTTTTCTGGGCCTGGGATGCTCTCTGCAGCTTTTCTTTGACTTGTTTGTATTTGTCTTGCAACTGAGACAGGTTCTCCCGTAACTTGTGCTTTTCCTGTAACCATTCTACTTGGTTCCCTTCTAATTCTCTGCATAAATTAAGTGTAAAAAGAATGTTAGGACAGAAACATGTGAGCACATACAGACAGGTACTTATCCATCATGCAATACCATTAGGGAGGTGTCTGATTGGCTCCAAATTTATTCTGCAGCAGGACAACATCTCCAAACATACAGCTAATGTCATTAAGAAATCTTTAGCATAAAAGAAGAACAAGGAGTCCTGGAAGTGATG
This sequence comes from Pseudophryne corroboree, assembly GCF_028390025.1. Classification (NCBI taxonomy): domain Eukaryota; kingdom Metazoa; phylum Chordata; class Amphibia; order Anura; family Myobatrachidae; genus Pseudophryne; species Pseudophryne corroboree. The sequence goes on along the minus strand of NC_086449.1, from coordinate 533,490,325 downwards.
ATATGGCCCCCACAGAGCCCTTATCTCATCATCATCATGTCTGTCTGGGATTGTATGGAGACAGAAGGATTTGGGCAAGCCTACACCCACAGAAGATCTGTAGTTAGTTAGTTCTCCAAGATGTTGGAACAACCTCCGAGCAGAAATCCTTCAAAAACTGTGTGCTAGTGTACCTAGAAGAATTGATGCTGTTTTGAAGGCAAAGGGTGGTAACACCAAATATTGATTTGATTTAGATTTCTCTTCTGTTTATTCACTTTGCACTTTGTTAATTGCTAAAAATAAGCTATCAACACTTCTATTTTTGAAAGCATTCTTACTTTGGGGCATTTTTTCCACAACTGCCTAAAACTTTTGCACAGTACTGTATATTCAAACATACAGAGATACACAAGTTCAGTTACTAAGTTCAATAACATCTAGTATAGAGATGCTCTCAGAACAAAGATGTAACAATCATCATCAATTCCAAAACTTGCACATGGTTTACGAAGTTGCAAAATTTACATAACAGAGCAAACAGATTTCCAGGATACTTAAAAGAAGAAGCTTTTCAAATATGGCATTGGTAACTTCCAGGCCCTTACTGCACTGCAACTGAGCTGCCTCCAGGGAGTGTAAGTTTGGCACCAGGATGCATTTGTACGTTGTACTAAGCGCACTTATTTCCAACTGTAAATTGGGAACAAAGTGCTCAGAGGTTAGTGACATTTACCAGTACAGAGCCTACTTTGGTTATGTGCTGAGAGGTTAGAATGAATAAGTCCAGAAATAGCTGCTTCACAACTCAGAAACTGTCCAATTACCAACTACACTAAATGATACAGTAGACCATACAACACATTACTATGACAGGCAAATTTCTACATTCCTTACAGGGAGCATCTCTCAAGCAATTGGTGAGGGAGCCCACTCGCAAAGACTCAATATTAGATTTAATTCTTACAAATGGTGATAGTATATCCAACATATATGTGGGTGAGCACCTGGGATCCAGTGATCATCAAGCAGTATGGTTTAGTATAAAGACAGGATCCAACTCCTGTCACACAGAAATGCTGACTTTGCAAAAACGGGGAGATGTTTAAGTGATTCATTGGTGGACTGGAGGAACTTGGAAGGAGTGCAGGAGAGGTGGGAAAAACTGAAAAGTGAAATACTAAGGGCAATCAGACCTTTGTATCAAAAGGGTTAGGAAAAGCACCAGGAAAAGGAAGCCAGTGTGGTTCATAAAAGAAGTATCAACTAGTGTGAAAGCAAAAAAGATGGCTTTTAGGAAATACAAACAGACTCAAAATAATAACGACAAAGAGGTGTATCTTGACAGACGGAAGGATGCTAAGAAAGTGATCAGACGTGCAAAGGCAGAAGCTGAGGAGAAAATGGCCCAGTCAGTAGATAAAGGGGGCAAAACTTTTTTTTAAGTATATAAGTGAAAGGAGAAAATCAAATGGAGGAATAATAAGACTTAAGACAGAGAGTGAGCATTTTGTGGTGGGAGACAAGGCAATAGAAGATCACCTAAGTAATCATTTTTGCTCAGTATTTACTACAGAAGAAGGGATGGGGCCACAGTTAAGTTGCAAGGACATTCATAAAAATAAGGCAGATGAAAGTACATTTACAGAGGAGAAGGTCCTAACTGAACTTTTAAAACTAAAAGTGGATAAATCAATGGGACCAGATGGGATACACCCAAGCATACTCAAAGAGCTAAAAGATGTGCTGGTTACACCTTTAACAGAATTATTTAACCAGTCACTAAATACAGGTGCTATTCCAGAGGGCTGGAAAAGAGCAAATGTAGTTCCACTGCACAAAAGTGGAAGCAAGGAAGAAGTAAGTAACTACAGACCAGTAAGCCTTACATCAGACGTAGGGAAAGAAATGGAAAAACTATTAAAAGAAAGAGTTGTGGAATATCTTAAAACAAACAACTTACAGGATCCAAAACAGCATGGATTTACTGGTGGGAGATCATGCCAAACAAAATAAGAATTTACTTACCGATAATTCTATTTCTCGTAGTCCGTAGTGGATGCTGGGAACTCCGTAAGGACCATGGGGAATAGCGGCTCCGCAGGAGTCTCGGCACATCTAAAGAAAGCTTTAGGATCACCTGGTGTGCACTGGCTCCTCCCCCTATGACCCTCCTCCAAGCCTCAGTTAGGATACTGTGCCCGGACGAGCGTACATAATAAGGAAGGATTTTGAATCCCGGGTAAGACTCATACCAGCCACACCAATCACACTGTACAACTTGTGATCTGAACCCAGTTAACAGCATGATAATAGAGGAGCCTCTAGAAAAGATGGCTCACTACAGCAATAACCCGAATTTTTTGGTAACAATAATTATGTACCAGTATTGCAGACAATCCGCACTTGGGATGGGCGCCCAGCATCCACTACGGACTACGAGAAATAGAATTATCGGTAAGTAAATTCTTATTTTCTCTGACGTCCTAGTGGATGCTGGGAACTCCGTAAGGACCATGGGGATTATACCAAAGCTCCCAAAACGGGCGGGAGAGTGCGGATGACTCTGCAGCACCCAATGAGAGAACTCCCGGTCCTGCTCAGCCAGGGTATCAAATTTGTAGAATTTTACAAACGTATCTGCTCCTGACCAAGTAACTGCTCGGCAAAGTTGTAAATCCGAGACCCCTTGGCAGCTGCCCAAGATGAGCCCACCTTCCTTGTGGAGTGGGCATTTACAGATTTTTTATTTTTTTTGGCTGTGGCAGGCCTGCCACAGAATGTGCAAGCTGAATTGTACTACAAATCCAACGAGCAATAGTCTGCTTAGAAGCAGGAGCACCCAGCTAGTTGGGTGCATACAGGATAAACAGCGAGTCAGATTTCCTGACTCCAGCCGTCCTGGAAACATATATTTTCCGGGTCCTGACAACGTCTAGCAACTTGGAGTCCCCCAAGTCCCTAGTAGCCGCAGGCACCACAATAGGTTTGGTTCAGGTGAACGCTGAAACCACCTTAGGGAGAAACTGAGGACGAGTCCTCAATTCCGCCCTGTCCGAATGGAAACTCAGATAAGGGCTTTTACAGGATAAAGCCACCAATTCTGACACGCGCCTGGCCCAGGCCATAGCCAACAGCATGACCACTTTTTCTGTGAGATATTTTAACTCCACAGATTTAAGTGGGTCAAACCAATGTGACTTTTGGAACCCCAAAACCACCTTGAGATCCCAAAGTGCCACTGAAGGCACAAAAGGAGTCTGTATATGCAGTACCCCTTTAACAAACGTCTGAACTTCAGGGACTGAAGCTAGTTCTTTTTTGGAAGAAAATCGACAGAGCCGAAATTTGAACCTTAATGGACCCCAATTTCAGGCCCATAGATACTCCTGTTTGCAGGAAATGTAGGAATCGACCCAGTTGAATTTCCTCCGTCGAGCCTTACTGGCCTCGCACCACGCAACATATTTTCGCCAAATGCGGTGATAATGTTTTGCGGTTACATCCTTCCCGGCCTTGATCAGGATAGGGATGACTTCATCCGGAATGCCTTTTTTCTTCAGGATCCGGCGTTCAACCGCCATGCCGTCAACGCAGCCGCGGCAAGTCTTGGAACAGACAAGGTCCCCGCTGAAGCAGGTCCCTTCTTAGAGGTAGAGGCCACGGATCCTCCGTGAGCATCTCTTGAAGTTCCGGTTACCAAGTCCTTCTTGGCCAATCCGGAGCCACTAATATAGTGCTTACTCCTCTCCATCTTATCAATCTCAGTACCTTGGGTATGAGAGGCAGAGGAGGGAACCCATACACTGATTGGTACACCCACGGTGTTACCAGAGCATCTACAGCTATTGACCTGGCGCAATACCTGTCAAGTTTTTCCCAACGGTTTATAATCATGTGGAAGACTTCTGGGTGAAGTCCCTACTCTCCCGGGTGGAGGTCGTGCTGAGGAAATCTGCTTCCCAGTTGTCCACTCCCGGAATGAAAACTGCTGACAGTGCTATCACATGGTTTTTCGCCCAGCGAAGAATCCTTGCAGCTTCTGCCATTGCCCTCCTGCTTCTTGTGGCACCCTGTCTGTTTACGTGGGTGACTGCCGTAATGTTGTCCGACTGGATCAACACCGGCTGACCTTGAAGCAGAGGTCTTGCTAAGCTTAGAGCATTGTAAATGTCCCTTAGCTTCTGGATATTTATGTGAAGTGATGTCTCCAGGCTTGACCATAAGCCCTGGATATTCCTTCCCTGTGTGACTGCTCCCCAGCCTCGCAGGCTGGCATCCGTGGTCACCAGGACCCAGTCCTGAATGCCGAATCTGCGGCCCTCTAGAAGATGAGCACTCTGCAACCACCACAGGAGGGATACCCTTGTCCCTGGTGACAGGGTTATCCGCTGATGCATCTGAAGATGCGACCCGGACCATTTGTCCAGTAGGTTCCACTGGAAAGTCTTGCGTGGAATCTGCCGAATGGGATTGCTTCGTAGGAAGCCACCATTTTTACCCAGAACCCTTGTGCATTGATGCACTGAGACTTGGTTTGGTTTTAGGAGGTTCCTGACTAGCTCGGATAACTCCCTGGCTTTTTCCTCCGGGAGAAACACCTTCTTTCTGGACTGTGTCCAGGATCATCCCTAGGAACAGAAGACAAGTCGTCGGAACCAGCTGCGAATCTGGAATATTGAGAATCCAATCGTGCTGCCGCAACACTACCTGAGATAGTGCTACACCGATCTCCAACTGTTCCCTGGATCTTACCCTTATCAGGGAATCGTGCAAGTAAAAGATAACTAAAAATTCCCTTCCTTTGAAGGAATATCATCATTTCGGTCATTACTTCAGTAAAGACCCGGGGTGCCGTGGACCCTCCCTACGGCAGCGTCTGAACTGATAATGACAGTTCTGTACCATAACCTGAGATACCCTTGGTGAGAAGGGTAAATTTTGACATGAAGGTAAGCATCCTTGATGTCCCGAGACATCATGTAGTCCCCTTCTTCCAGGTTTGCAATCACTGCTCTGAGTGACTCAATTTTGAATTTGAACCTCTGTATGTAAGTGTTCAAAGATTTTAGATTTTAAAATCGGTCTCACCGAGCCGTCTGGCTTCGGTACCACAATAGTGTGGAATAATACCCCGTTCCCTGTTGCAGGAGGGGTACCTTAATTATCACCTGCTGGGAATACAGCTTGGGAATGGCTTCCAAAACTGCCTCCCTGTCAGCGGGAGACGTCGGTAAAACAGACTTTTTGGAAACGGCGAGGGGAATACGTCTCGAATTCCAATTTGTACCCCTGAGATACCACCTGAAGGATCCAGGGGTCTACTTGCGAGTGAGCCCACTGCGCACTGAAATTCACTGAGAACGGGCCCCCACCGTGCCTGAACTTGTAAAGCCCTAGCGTCATACTGAGGGCTTGGCAGAGGCGGAAAAGGGTTTCTGTTCCTGGGAACTGGCTGATCTCTGCAGCCATTTTCCTCTCCCTCTGTCACGAGCAGAAAAGAGGAACCCTTTTGTCCGCTTGCCAACCAGGACTGCGCCTGATAATACGGCGTCTTATTTTGAGAGGCGACCTAGGGTACATCCCCTTTTTTAAGGCAATACTTCCAAATGCCGTTTGGAATCCCTGACCACTTTACTGGTAGAATACAACGCACTTATACTTGATGCCAGTCGGCAAAAATTCCGCTGTGCATCATGCATATATAGAAATGCATCTTTTAATTGCTCTATAGGCAATAATATACTGTCCTTATCTAGGATATTAATATTTCCAGTCAGGGAATCCGACCACGCCAACCCAGCACTGCACATCCAGGCTGAGGCGATTGCTGGTCGCAGTATAACACTAGTATGTGTGTAAATACATTTTAGGATACCCTCCTGCTTTTTATCAGCAGGATCCTTAAGGGCGGCCATCTCAAGAGAGGGTAGAGCCCTTGTTCTTACAAGCGTGTGAGCGCCTTATCCCCTGTAGGGGGTGTTTCCCAACGCACCCTAACCTCTGGCGGGAAAAGGTATACTGCCAATAACTTTTTAGAATTATCAATTGTTATCGGGGGGAAACCCACGCATCATCACACACCTCATTTTATTTTTCAGATTCAGGAAAACTACAGGAAGTTTTTCCTCACCAAACATAATACCCCTTTTTTTGGTGGTATTCATATTATCAGAAAAGTGTAAACATTTTCCATTGCATCAATCATGCAATGAGTGGCCCTATTGGAAATCACGGTTGTCTCTTCACCGTCGACACAGGAGTCAGTATCCGTGTCGGCGTCTGTATCTGAGGTAACGGGCGCTTTAGAGCCCCTGTATGAGACGTCTGGACATGCACAAGCTGAGTAGCCGGCTGTCTCATGTCAACCACTGTCTTTTATACAAAGCTGACACTGTCACGCAATTTCAACAGTACATCCACTCAGGTGTCGACTACCTAGGGGGTGACAACACTATTACAGACACTCTACTCCGTCTCCACATCATTTTTCTCCTCATACATGTCGACACAAACGTACCGACACACAGCACACACACAGGGAATGCTCTGATAGAGGACAGGACCCACTAGCCCTTTGGGGAGACAGAGGGAGAGTTTGCCAGCACACACCAGAGCGCTATATATATATATATATATAGGGATAACCTTATATAAGTGTTTTTCCCTTTATAGCTGCTGTATTGTTTATACTGCGCCTAATTTGTGCCCCCCTCTCTTTTTTAACCCCTTTCTGTAGTGTAGTGACTGCAGGGGAGAGCCAGGGAGCTTCCCTCCAACTGAGCTGTGAGGGAAAATGGCGCCAGTGTGCTGAGGAGATAGGCTCCGCCCCTTTCTCGGCGTCCTTATCATCCGTTTTTCTGTATGTTTTGGCAGGGGTTAAATGCATCCATATAGCCCAGGAGTTATATGTGATGCATTTATTTTAGCCATATAAGGTTTTTATCGATTTATTGCGTCTCAGGGCGCTGCCCCCCCAGCGCCCTGCACCCTCAGTGACCGGAGTGTGAAGTGTGCTGAGAGCAATGGCGCACAGCTGCGGTGCTGTGCGCTACCTTATCTGAAGACAGGATCGTCTTCTGCCGCCGATTTCACCGGACCTCTTCGCTCTTCTGGCTCTGTAAGGGGGCCGGCGGCGCGGCTCCGGGACCCATCCAGGCTGAACCTGTGATCGTCCCTCTGGAGCTAATGTCCAGTAGCCTAAGAAACCCGATCCACTCTGCACGCAGGTGAGTCCGTTTCTTCTACCCTTAGTCCCACGATGCAGTGAGCCTGTTGCCAGCAGGTCTCACTGAAAATAATAAACCTAAACTAAAACTTTCACAAAGAGCTCAGGAGAGCCCCTAGTGTGCACCCTTCTCGTCGGGCACAGAAATCTAACTGAGGCTTGGAGGAGGGTCATAGGGGGAGGAGCCAGTGCACACCAGGTGATCCTAAAGCTTTCTTTAGATGTGCCCAGACTCCTGCGGAGCCGCTATTCCCCATGGTCCTTACGGAGTTCCCAGCATCCACTAGGACGTCGGAGAAATCTTATTGACTTTTTTGACTCTGTGATGAAAAGAATAGATCAAGGGGTAGCTGTAGATGTAGCATATCTAGACTTTAGTAAGGCATTTGACACTGTCCCACATCGCAGACTGCTAAATAAACTTGAAAGCGTGGGGGTGGATTATAAAACAGTTAAATGGATAAGAACCTGGTTGCAGGATATGAAACAGACAGTTGTAGTTAATGGAGTGCAATCTATGGAGGGAAATCTTTTAATATCTTTGTTGGTGACATTGCAGATGGTATTGAAGGGAAGGTATGCCTTTTTGCAGATGAAACAAAGATATGCAACAGGGTAGACACACCAGGAGGGGTAAAACAAATGATTGATGACCTAGGTAGGCTTGAGAAATGGTCAAGAACGTGGCAACTACAGTTTAATGCTAAAAAATGCAAAATCATGCACTTGGGTCTCAAAAACCCAAAGGCTAAATATAGTATCAAGGGTACTATAATGGAAACTACTGAGGAGGAAAGGGATTTAGGAGTCACTATTTCAAGTGACTTGAAGGCAGGAAAGCAATGCAACAGAGCAATGAGAAAGGCAAGTCAGATGCTTGGTTGCATAGGGAGAGGAATCAGTAGCAGGAAAAAAAGAAGTGATAATGCCACTGTATAGGTCATTGGTGCAGGCCCATCTGGAATACTGTGTCCAGTTCTGGAGACCATATCTCCAAAAGGATATAAATACATTAGAGAGTATACAAAGAAGGGCAACTAAAATGGTGCATGGCCTACATCGCAAAACTTACCCGGAAAGGCTAAAAGATCTTAACATGTATAGATTTGGAGGAGAGAAGGGAAAGGGGAGACAGGATAGAAACTTTCAAATATATCAAGGGTCTTAAAGTTCAGGAGGGAAACATTCTTCAAAAGGAAGAGTAGTATTAGAACTCGAGGACATACACTGAGACTGGAGGGGGGAGGGGGGGTTCAGGGGAAATTTAAGGAATAATTACTTCAAAGAAAGGGTAGTGGATAAGTGGAATAGCCTCCCATCAGTGGTGGTAGAGGCGAAGACTGTAGAGCAATTTAAACATGTTTGGGATAGGCATATGAATATCCTTAAAAAGAATTAAGGTTCAAAAAGGGTTGAGGTTGCTTAAAGGATAAAAAAAAAAAAAGGGGCAGACTAGATGGGCCAAGTGGTTCTTATCTGCCGTCAAATTCTATGTTTCTATGTAAATAGTTTTTGTTTTTTCAAGTGTGCACAAGTCCTCGCATCACAAGAATGCTGTGTACTAGGTAAGGAAAAAGCAATTTGTGAAGAAAAATGCAAAAAAATTATAACAAACGATGAAATAGTCCATGCCGGAGTGTAAATCCTTTGTTTTTGCCCAGATTATGATACAAAAGCAAGCAACAACATTAAAAGAACAGAGTGAATTGCACTTACTTTTCTGCATCTTGTTGGGCCCGTTCTGCCTGGCTTCTAGCACTGCGATTCTCCTGTTTGAGTCGTTCCACCATTTCCCGGAGTTTTTCATTAGCATGTATTAAATTATTTTCAGACTCTGACAATGATGTTACCTGAGTTCTCATGTCTTTAATTTCCTTGCAAAAAAAAATAAAAATAAAGAACAGATAAAGGTAACGCTATAAAACCGTGTTTGGAAATATAAAAAACTACTAAAAAAAACGGAGTTAAGGCCCGTACAAACTAGGCGATATAGTAAAAGATAACGCAAATTTTTACCGCTTACTATATCACCCAGTGTGTATGCTGCGGACGACGGCCGAACCACGGGCCCACGGGTTGTTAATGACCCTCTTTGTCGGCCATGCATACCGCTCAATTTGTACTCATCGGCCAAATCTGCATATACAGCCCGGCCGCGGCATTACGTTACTGTGCGATATCGCACAGGGTGTATGCCCACATCTGGCGGCCCGGGCAGAGAGGAGGACACACTAGGAGATGTCGCTAATGGAGTGTTTATGTAAATTTACTGTTCAATGTTGGTAGGGGTATACTTCAAACCCAAACAAGCCAGGGGTTAATTATCTAGGCTATTGCAAACTTCCAAATTTCAATAATGTCCAACGATGAGCACCTACATTCATAGAGGAATTAACCACTGATATATTTAAGATCAATATTACAAATGAGCAGGATAGGCTCTACTGCCATCAGATAACTCGTCTATTATGGATGATGAGTGATGCAAATAAACAGATGGTTACTTATACCTAGAATACTCTTCAACAGAAATCCAATTTCTAAATGCCAATACAGTAGTATGTATAGAATTGTTATTACCTGCTTAAGATCTGCTTCATCATGATGTTCTTTTTTTATTTGTTCGGTATATGTCAATTGTTGTTGCAATTTAGACCTAAAGAAGGTGCAATATATTAAATCTTAGGTACCATAAATAAAAACAAGTTTTATGGTAAGAACTTACCTTTGTTATAACTCTTTCTGCGAGGTACACTGGGCTCCACAAGGATAGACATAGGGGTGTAGAGTAGGATCTTGGTAGAGTAGGCACCAACAGGCTGAAAAGCTTTGACTGTTCCCAGATTGCACAGCGCCGCCTCCTCTATAACCCCGCCTCCCTGCACAGAAGCTCAGTTTTTAGTTAACCAGCCCAATGCAGTAGCAGGAAAAGAGACAACAGTTAGTAGCCACATACACCACACTCTCACGACAGGAGAAGTGTCAGCGGCTAATGCCATACCAACCCAAAGAAGCTAAGTGCGTCAGAGTGGGCGCCTTGTGGAGCCCAGTATACCTCGTAGAAAGTTTTAACAAAGGTAAGTTCTTACCATAAAACTCGTTTTCTGCTGCGGGGTACACTGGGCTCCACAAGGATAGACATAGGGGATGTCCTAAAGCAGTTCCTTATGGGAGGGGACGCACTGTAGCGGGTACAAGAACCCTGCGTCCAAAGGAAGCATCCTGGGAAGCGGCAGTATCGAAGGCATAGAACCTTATGAACGTGTTCACAGATGACCACGTAGCCGCCTTGCACAATTGTTCAAGGGTCGCACCACGGCGGGCCGCCCAAGAAGGTCCAACAGATCGAGTAGAATGGGCCGTAATGTGAGCAGGAGCTGAGAGGCCAGCCCTCACAGAAGCATGTGCAATCACCATTCTAATCCATCTGGCCAAAGTTTGCTTGTGAGCAGGCCAGCCCCGTTTGTGAAATCCAAACAGCACAAAGAGAGAATCAGATTTCTTAATAGAAGCAGTTCTCTTCACATAGATACGGAGAGCCCGTACCACATCCAAAGACCTCTCCTTGGAAGACAGATCAGGATAAACAAGTGCCGGAGCCACAATCTCCTGGTTAAGGTGGAACGAAGAAACCACCTTAGGTAAGTATCCGGGACGAGTCCTAAAAACCGCCCGGTCACGGTGAAATATCAGATATGGGGAACTACAGGACAAGGCACCCAAATCCGACAGTCTTCTAGCTGAGGCAATAGCCAGCAGAAACACCATCTTAAGGGAAAGCCACTTAAGATCAGCTGAACCAAGAGGTTCAAACGGAGACTCTTGTAACGCCTCCAAAACCACAGACAGGTCCCAAGGAGCCACAGGCGGGATATAGGGAGGTTGGATACGCAACACACCCTGAGTGAAGGTATGCACATCAGGTAAGGTCGCAATTTTTCTCTGAAACCACACAGACATGGCAGAAATATGAACCTTGAGGGAGGCCAGACGCAGGCCTAAGTCCAGGCCCTGCTGAAGAAAAGCCAACAACTTGGCTATCCTAAACTTGGAAGCGTCATAATCGTTAGCTGCGCATCAAACAAAGTAAGAATGCCAGACCCTATAGTAAATCCGAGCCGAAGCCGGTTTCCGGGCCCGCAACATAGTTTGAATGACCGCCTCAGAAAACCCTTTAGCCCGTAAGACGAGAAGCTTCAAGAGCCACGCCGTCAAAGAGAGCCGGGCTAGGTCCTGGTAGACAGGGGCCCTGAACGAGGAGGTCTGGGCATTGTGGAAGTAGAATTGGACGCTCTGACGATAGGCCTTGCAGGTCTGAGGACCAGTGATGTGTGGGCCACGGTGGAGCTATGAGAAGCAGAATTCCTTTTTCTTGCTTGAACTTCCGAATTACCCTGGGCAGGAGTGACACCGGAGGGAAAACGTACGGCAGCAGAGACCGCCCGCAATTCCAGAATGTTGATTAAGAGGAGGGGCTTCTCCTTGGTCCACCCACCACCCTGAAGAGAGTGTTGCTCCAGCACCGCGCACCAACCTCTTAGACTGGCATCCATCGTCAACACGACCCAGTTGGATATCCAGAAGGGATGGCCCCTGCACAATTGTTGGACCTGGAGCCACCAGAGCAGCGACAGACGAACCTCCGGAGTCAATGAGATCATGTGAGACCTGATCCGGTGAGGCAGGCCGTCCCACTTGGCTAGAATTAGCCTCTGGAGGGGGCGAGAATGGAATTGAGCATACTCCACCATGTCGAATGCTGAGACCATGAGGCCCAGCACCTGCATCGCCGAATGAATCGTCACTTGCGGACGAGAAAGAAAGCAACGAATCCTGTCCTGAAGCTTAAGGACTTTCTCCTGAGACAAGAACAACCTATGGTTGTGAGTGTCCAATAGCGCTCCCAGGTGCACCATGCTCTGAGCAGGGACCAGGGAGGATTTCTTCCAGTTGATGAGCCACTCGTGGGCTTCTAGAAACCGGACCGTCATATCCAGATGACGTAGGAGAAGTTCTGGGGAATTTGCCAGGATTAACAAGTCGTCCAGATACGGCAGTATCCTGACCCCTTGACGGCAGAGTACCACCGTCATCACCGCCATGACTTTGGGGAAGACTCGCGGAGTCGTAGTTCAACCAAAAGGTAATGCCCGAAACTGGTAATGGAGGTTGCCAATCGCAAACCTGATGTGACGCTGCTATAGGAATATGCAGGTAAGCATCCTGTATATCCAGGGAGACCATGTAGTCCCCAGGTTCCAAGGCCAGAACTATAGAGCGAAGGGTTTCCATACGGAACTTGGGAAGCTTCACAAACCTGTACAATGCCTTGAGGTTGAGAATGGGCCGGGAGGACCCATTCGGTTTCGGGACTAGAAACAGCGGAGAATAGTACCCCCGGCCCCTCTGCGCAAGAGGCACCTGTACTACGACTCCTGTATCCAGGAGGGTCCAACGGGACGTCTGTCCGGCAAAATCGATGAGGGGGTCGGTTTTTAAAGGCTATGGCGTAACCTCAACGACTTCCCGTACCCAGGCATCTGAAGTGGTCTTCAACCATTCCTGGATATACCCTAGAAGCCCGACCCCCACCCTGGGATCCCCCAGGGGGAGGCCCGCCCCGTCATGCGGCAGGCTTATCGGTCTTGGAAGCTGGCTGACGGGCTGTCCAGGCTCTTTTGGGCTTTGGCTTACCAGGTTTGGAAGTGCGGGTCTGCTTGTTGTACGCCTGACCTTTTGCTTTACCTGAAGGACGAAAGGAAGTACCTTTAGCCTTCGACACAGAAGGAGTGGTACTTGGCAGACAGGCAGTTTTGGCAGTAGCCAAGTCAGCCACTATCTTATTTAAGTCCTCCCCAAACAGAATAACTCCCTTGAAAGGGAGTACCTCCAGGGTTTTTCTAGAGTCCAGATCCACAGACCAGGATCTCAGCCACAATATCCGGCGAGCCAGGGCGGACATAGTAGAGGCCTTGGCTGCTAGGATACCGGCATCAGAAGCCGCATCTTTAATATAGCGAGAAGCTGTGACAATATATGACAAGCATTGTCTAGCATGGTCAGAAGAGATTTCAGCTTCTAACTCCAAGGCCCATGCTTCAATAGCCTCTGCAGCCCATGTTGCTGCAATAGTGGGCCTTTGTACAGCACCCGTGAGGGTGTAAATCGCTTTCAGACAACCCTCCACACGTTTATCCGTAGGTTCTTTTAGAGACGTGACGGTAGTGACAGGTAGAGCTGAGGAAACCACCATCCTAGCCACATGCGAGTCTACTGGAGGAGGCGTTTCCCAATTTTTAGACAGCTCTCGCGCAAGGGAATAGCGAGCCAGCATCTTCTTTTGAGGCACAAACTTCTTACGCGGGTTTTCCCAGGGTTCCTGACGTATATCCATTTGATGGTCAGAGTGAGGTAAAACTTGCTTAACCACCTTCTAACGCTTGAACCCATCTGGTTTCTTAGGAGGGACGTATGGCTCAGGATCATCCGTAATCTGTAAAATCAACTTAATAGCCTCCAAAAGATCAGGAACATCCACATGTGAACTACCCTCCCCATCAGCAGTATCTGTGTCAGAATCTGTGGGGTCAGTGTAAGTGCCGTCTTCATCAGACGAGGTGTCAGTGACAGCAGTGGATTGTGAGGAGATAAGAGCTCGCTTAGAGGACCCCTTGGGCTTGGGCGAGCGAGGGTCAGACTTTTTAGTAGTCAGGGACTGGTTCAACTTCTTCAATTGAGCAGATAAATCGTCCGCCCACGGCGGGTTAGCTGCAGGGACCACATACGGTTGTACCGGCATAGGGGGTCCCATAGGGGGTGTTAGTTTATTAACTAGCGTATGTAGTGGCCTACGTGGGTTATTATGTACCTCCGTTGCCACAGTCCCACTGGGGAGCAAGGAACCCCCAGAACCAGAGCTGCTATATTCTCCTCATAGGGATCTGTGGCTTCAGCAACATCGGCAGTGTGTTCAGACCCAGAACAGTTACCCTCAGAAGCAGACATGATGTAACTTGCAGTATCAGGTAACACAGTACAATTGACAGCAGCACAATACCTCGTACCCAAACCCCTGCGCAGTGTAGTCAGCACTAGCAGAGATAAAGGAGAGATATGGTGACTAAAATCACAGAGAAAAATACGTATTAAAGTATATCTTTGTGAAAATCCAATATAAATATAAAACCCGACGCACCAAGCCCCCTCAGGTTATAGAATATAGGGATAGTAGGGGGCGTGGCCTAGCTGGCAATGGGAGAGGATGCACTTCCTATGAGCTCCTGCCAACTGGCCTCTATAAATTTTAAATAATACCTCTTTCGGTGCCCTGGTGTCCCCTGCACTTACCCCACTGCCTCTGCTCACATTGGCCCGGCCCGGGGAAGTGAGCTGCGGAGTCAGAGGGCGGCCTTGGCTGCCTTTGCGGATTGCGGCCTTCCCCCTCCTGTGAAGCCGGGGCCTCGATTTCGGCACGTCGCGGGGCTGGGCTCCGGAGCTGTCCGCGGGAGCCGGGATTCTCACCTCCCCCCTTCCGGACCGCTGGTAACAGCCTACGGTGGCCTCATCCCCTCTGCGGGTCCCCCCGGTGGAGCTGTGCGGCTGATGAAACGGGCCCGCGGCCCCCTGCTACCTCCGGCCGCCGCGGCCTACCACGCGCCCTGCAGCCGGGACCTCGAGTTTGGGGACATCCCGGCCGTGAGCTCCGGGATCGGAGCGCGGCCGCGACGGGCTCCCCAGGACCCCGGATCTTCCCCCTTTGTGTGGCTGGACGCCCCATAACACCTCCAAGGAGCCTTTGTGTCACAGGCAGCCCCACAGGTGATAAAAGAGGGGAGAGAAGCAGCTCTGTAGGTGCTGCGGCGGCCATCTTGGAATCCTGGGGCACAAGCTGGAGAAGGCTGTGCACACCTGTATGCAGCCCTAGAAGTTTTTACAGCACAGCAAAAAAAAGGCTGCATTACCTTCAGTGCCCAGCCCTCCTGGAATACTGTGAGTACCTGCAGCTGCCACAGCAGCCACTCCCTATTTGCACCCCTGCTCCATAGAGGCCCACGACAAGAGCCCAGAGTCGCCATTTTACTTTCTGGCACTCAGCCAGGGTAAAGATAAGCCGCACTATACCACACACTCCTCACCCCTGCAGGAGTACAGATTCTGTTTACACTACCGCCCGCACTGGCGACGGCTATGAAAGTGCTTTAATACCAACCATGTGTGCCCGGGCCACTGAATAAGGGGTTGGGCTGCGGTCTGCCCCAACGGCGGAGTTGGCGCCTGGAAGAGTCACGGCCTCAGCGTTATGACACTCGGATCCACACATCCCAGACTCATTCTCAAGAGGTTTCTCAAGATGATTTAACGCAAAATAATAAAATACTACATGTGCCATAGCTAAATGGTTGGACTCCATATATAACATTCTGGCACCCTACCCCCGGGTCCACGGTTGGAGTATCGGACCTGCCCGGACTTTCCGCTCATTATACGGACTCTGGCCTGTGTCCCCCCCCCATCAATAATTTTTCTTTCTTTTTTCTTTTTCACCCCCACCCTTACCCTCCCTTTTTTTGATATATGCCACTATGTCCAAAAACAAAAAAGCAACGCAAGCCCCAACTAACTTCTTTGGCTCAAAGTCTAAGGGCCCGCAGAACCCCAACATGGCCGCAAGCTCCCCCCCCTCTCCGTGTTCGTCGGAAGCGGGTATCGACCCCCAGATACAGGCGGTCATGTCGAGCCTATTGGAGGGAGTGCAGTCTGCGTTCAAGCAGGAACTCTCGAACGCTATAGCTGAATTTAAATCGGATCTTACAGCTCTCGGTAACCGAACGGACGCATTGGAAACAAAGACGGACGATCTCTGCCGCTCCCAACACCGCCTTGACAGAGAGCTCGCTACATTGCACGAGGAAATGGAGACCCTCAAAGAGCGACAAGAGGACCAAGAAAATCGCTCGCGTAGAAATAATCTACGGATACACGGCGTTCCAGAATCGGTCCTCGGCCCATCGCTACCATCATTCTTGAGAGAATTCTTCACACATTTAGTACCAGACCTTACGGCCGAAGAGTGCCTTTGCGATAGGGCACATAGAGCACTCCGGGCAAAACCATCTCCCGCCCAACCGCCCAGGGATGTTATTGTCCGTTTCCATTATTTCCGTTCGAAGGAGAAAATTTTGTCCTCCGTTCGAGATTCATCGGAGATCCTGTTTAAAGGCATGCAGCTACAGATCTTTCAGGACCTGGCACCCTCCACAATCCAAAAACGGCGAGACCTCCAGCCTGTCACCCGGGTCCTGCGACATCACCAGATCAGATACAGATGGGGATTCCCCTTCCAATTACACGTCTCGGTCAATAACTCTATTCACTCGGTCAAGACCTTAACCCAAGGACAGGAATTGCTGGCAAAGCTAGATCTCCTCCCGACATCAGCTGTAGTTGACAAGGCGGCCTCATCATCTAAACCGCCACACCCCCAGTCCCCTCTTCCTGACTGGACACGGGTGACCCGACAGCGCAATGTGGACAAGGATCCTCCCTGACCTGGGGAAACCCCCCGATGTGGATAGTGCACGAAATGTTGGTGCAGCGCCTCCACGCCTCGAAACGAGTGAGAGCAGCGGAAGATTCGACATCAGCTCATATACCAGTGTCGTAACTATCCTCTGCTAATGCTGTTATAACCAAGTTATAATTGTTTGCACCCCTGTGGTATTCCCCCTCTCCTTCCCCCCCCCCCCCCCTTTTTTTTTCTTCTTCCTTCTCTCTTGCCAAATCCCCCCCCCCCCTCCTTTCCCCTCCCCCTTCCCATTCTTGTTTTTATGTTTGAATTTTTGTTGTCTGGCCACAGTTCTCATTGTCCTATATTATATTATGTTTGCTATAGATGAAAAATGGTCATAGCCATTCTCAGCCCTTGTGGCCCGGGTGCCTCACACCCTCTCACATGGTAGCTCAGTTACCCCCCTATAATCCCTTACTGTTGTTTACAATGTTACTTATACAATGCTTTTTCCTAGCGGCCCCTGAATGGGACCCACAACCTCAGGGATGTTTCCCCGTTTGGGGTATTTCTTCTTCTTTTCTATGTTCTTCCTTTTCTCTCTTTTCTTGTGGCCTCTGCTTGACCTTCCCGCTCCTTCTCTTGCTTGGCCCAGTGGGGTGGCCTTCGCCTGGCACAAATTGTACTTTGCTGGACTATACTTGGCAACATGCCATACTCCCCTGCGTAAATAGCCATGTCCCTTAAAATATTCTCGGTCAATGTAAATGGCCTGAACTCCCCTAGGAAGCGTACCGTGTTCCTGAGTGCTTGCAGACGTGAGAAAGTTGACATAGCATTCCTGCAGGAAACACACCTCACCGGTGCCCACACCCGGCTTAAGGGCAAATGGTTCTCCCAGTCCTATTTCGCCTCGGCAGACTGTAAAAAACGGGGTGTGGCCATTTTAGTTCATCGTAACGTCCCGTTTATCCACTCTAGGACAGTGACAGACCCAGATGGACGGTTTCTTATGGTAATGGGTACCCTCCGCTCTATGGCTCTCACTCTGGTCTCCACCTACGCCCCCAACCAAGACCAATCTTTGTTTTTTGATTCTCTCTCTAAACGCCTAACACGAGAAGCACAGGGAAGCATTATCATGGGTGGTGATTTTAATACCATAATCGACCCCTTGCTAGATAGATCCGGTCCTCCGCCTCACGTTTCCATGACGACCCTTCCTCGGGCCTCCTGCACACTTACCGCCATCATGAAACTCCACGGCCTCTGTGACACTTGGCGTTCCCAACACCCCCACACCAAAGATTTTACGCACTTCTCAGCTCCACATCAACACTACTCCAGGATCGACATGATCCACATTTCCTCTGCCCTTGTGCCACTGATCTCGGATACGGGCATCACACCACTGACTTGGACGGACCACGCTGGGGTCTACCTCCTTATAGATATTTACCGCGTGCCTCGTAGGAAATATAAATGGCGTCTTGACGACTCGCTTCTACAACACCCCTCTGTACTAGAGGAAACTAGACTAGCGATCACACACTACTTCACCGAAAATATGTCTCCCGACATCCCACTTAATATCCTTTGGGAAGCCCACAAAGCCACGATTCGCGGCGCCTTATTAGCAAAATCGTCGGCAATTAAGAAAAAAGCCGCGCAAGAGATAGCCTCCCTCGAATCAGAAATAGCCAACTTACTATCCAAACATAAAGCATCCCCCGAACCTTCTTTGTTCACTCAGATAGACTCCCTCCGGGGACAACTCAACACCCTTCTTTCCAACCGCGCGGCACTAATTCTTCGGAAACTGCAACAACGCTTTTATGACAAAATGGATAAAATAGATACCCTACTAGCCAACAAATTACGTCGCAAGCAGGCGCTGGGTGCAATAGATAAATTGTACTTGTCACAAAGGGGAACCTATACATATGACCCTGAATTGATGGCCGAAGATTTCCGCCTGTTTTATAGCTCCCTCTATAACCTACCTGACCCGCCCCTGCTGTCTCCTGACGGATCTGGGGGAGTACGCTCATATTTGTCTGATACCCCCCTCCCAACCCTAGCTGACACTCAGTTAGAAGCCCTTAATAGTCGAATCTCGGAGGAGGAGACAATAGCCGCCATACGATCCATGCGCTCGTCGGCAGCTCCAGACCCGGACGGTTTCACAGCCCAATATTATAAACTTTTCGCAAAGGAACTGGCCCCACACCTAGCCTCCCTATTTAACGGTATCCTCGAGGGAGCCTCCTTCCTGCCGGAGACGACCCGGGCCGACATAGTGGTAATCCCAAAGCCTGACAAAGACCCGACTAGTTGTTAAAACTACAGACCAATCTCACTACTGAATGTCGACCTGAAGATATACGCGAAAATACTAGCTAACCGTCTGGGTCCCTTGATGCCCGGCCTGGTCCACCCGGACCAGGTCGGCTTCATCCCTGGACGCCAGGCGTCTGACAACACTAGAAGGGCCATAGATCTAATATACTCAATTCAAAAACGGAAACCTCCCTCTCTCATTTTGGCTCTCGACGCGGAGAAGGCCTTCGACCGCATATCGTGGTCTTTTGCCTTTGCAGTCCTTGACAAAATGGGATTCTCCGGAAACTTTCTAGAGGGGAT
This sequence comes from Pseudophryne corroboree, assembly GCF_028390025.1. Classification (NCBI taxonomy): domain Eukaryota; kingdom Metazoa; phylum Chordata; class Amphibia; order Anura; family Myobatrachidae; genus Pseudophryne; species Pseudophryne corroboree. Next base: position 533,470,967 of record NC_086449.1, on the reverse strand, counting down.
CAAAGCACTCTACCGCTCCCCGTCGGCCAAGGTTATGGTTAACGGTGTCTCCTCCTCCAGTTTCGGGATCACCAATGGTACCAGGCAGGGATGCCCCCTCTCCCCTTTAATCTTTGCACTAGTCATGGAGCCCCTAGCAGCAAGGATCCGTAATAACAGTGCTATCCATGGAATATCCACAGGCCTATCCGAACACAAGATAGCGTTATATGCCGACGACGTCCTGATCTCCCTCACTGACCCAGCCCAATCTCTCCCCGCTCTTTTATCTGAGATCAGTTCATACTCACAGGTCTCTGGCTATAAAATAAATGTTAACAAAACAGAGGTCCTCAACTTTTATATCCCGGCAGCTCTCAAACAAGACCTTCAAACTATCCTCCCCTGTAACTGGCACACCAAGAAAATCAAATACCTCGGTGTGTACTTGACCCACCATCACCACCAACTTTTCCAAGCAAATTATCCCCGCTTATTACAGACAATTAAGGAGGATCTGGTGGAATGGTCCAGTTATTTTACATCATGGATAGGCAGAATTAACTCCGTCAAGATGAGCGTGCTCCCCCGACTTCTGTACTTATTTCAGACCCTCCCGATTTACGTCCCTACCTACGTCTTCAAGACCCTACAACGCCAATCCTCCCTTTTTATTTGGAATCATAAACGTCCCCGAGTCAGACTTAAACTGCTTCAACGCCCCTCCAGAGGCGGAGGCCTGGGTATCCCGGACTTTAAGAAATACTTCTATGCCGCGCAACTCGCTCAATGTGCACAATGGTGCAACGAGGGCGGGACACGGAAGGTCTGGGTGGGGATAGAGGCAGAGGAGACGGGCCTAGCTACACTATCCTCTCTACTGTGGCTTCACCGGAACCAGCGCCCGCGTGCGGCCCTATCGCACCCCGTAGTAAGTCGCTCCCTAGCGACATGGGACCTGACAAATAGACGGTTCAGTTTGGCCCCATACCCGTCCCCGCTAATTCCGTTATTTCACAACCCAGCCTTCCCGCCAGGTATGAGTAGAGCCTCGCATACATCTTGGCGCTCGAGTGGTATACTATATGTTAACGATATCACCTCCAAAGCTACTTTTCCACAATTCGCAGATATCCGTGAAGGAACAGTAATCCCCTCTTCGGACTTCTTTCGCTATCTGCAAATTAGACATTTCCACTCCACCATTACAACTACCCTTCTCCACAGACATTTATCCCCCTTCGAATACATTAGCTGGAAACGCACCAATACTAAAGGCCTCATATCAGATATTTACACCCTCCTGGACGACCTCCCCACAACATCCCGGGCCCCTCACGAGTCGGCATGGGAAAAGGAACTGGGATTTGCTATAGACAATGAGGACTGGGTAGATATATGGGACAACGCGGCTTCCAGCTCCATCTGTGTGAGAATTAAAGAAAATATCTATAAATTACTCTACCGATGGTACTATGTCCCTTCCCGTCTACACACTATGTTCCCCGACACTCCGGATGGATGCTGGAGGGGTTGTACGGACACTGGTTCGCTCTTACACATATGGTGGGCCTGCCCCAAAATGTTCAAAATCTGGGGTGAACTCATTACTTTGCTTTCGCGCTTATTTGACACCTCCATCCCCCCGGACCCCCAATACTTTTTGCTCCCTATGACTCTTCCTACTCTCAATAGACAACAAAACAAACTATTCCGACATGTAGTTTCGGCAATGACATGCCAAATAGCCACGGACTGGAAGAGCCCGACCCCCTCACCAATGCCGGTGATAATTTCCCGGATTTGGTATGTCCACAAAATGGAATATATGACCGCAGTCATTCGTAACACTTCGAAGCAATTTGATAAAGTATGGTCCCCGTGGCTAAACCTACAACAGGCCCCCTCCCCATTTGTAACCTGACACGGTATGCCACGGTCCTATCCACCTCTTGCCCCCTAAGGCTACCCCACCACCCCCTCTCTACTCCCCCTCCTCCTTTCTCCGACCGGAGGTGCCCAGCCTCCTATGCTTTCCTGTCCCCTTCTACTCGCTCTCTGAGTATTCTCTTCCTCTCATTTCCTCTGCTGACTCTCTATGACGGAAGGTTACTCCGTTGCCGAGAGTTTCCCACCTCTTATGCCTTAACTTTAATCTCTAAACATGGGAAAACACAAAAAACAAAAAAAGGATCCATTCTGATGTTGTAACAATTTACTGTAACTACATTTGTTCTTTAAGCACCCAAAATATCCGGGTGTTATGTTATGTTATCATTGTACTTATTTCGTGATCCATCCAATAAAATGTGTTTAAAAAAAAAAAAGAATATAGGGATAGTAAGTTGAGTGAGAGACACGAAATGGAAACCACTCAGCAAGCTAATGCACACACATATAGTCACAGTTGTACAATGCAGAGGTTATTACTAACAATAATACTGCACTGGACCAGCTTATATAGCTATGTAGTCAATAGCTATAACACTGCACAGTAAGAACTGGACGTATATCACAGGGTAATTGTACTAGAAAACCCTGACTAAATGCACTCTTAACTAACACTGTCTAAAAGGCAGGTAGAATACTTAAGTGTCGTGTAAAGTCACAGCACTGACAACCAGGCGGCTTTACACAGGAGGATTTGCCCAAGCAGTCCCAGGAACAGTGAAGCTGAGAGAAATGGCGCCCAGACACTGACCGGGAGTGAGGGAGAGACAGATATGCAGCTCCAGGGCAGGAACATTTGCGGGAAATGGCGCCCTGGGGCTGGGGGAGGGGCTTCAGGTCTAAGCCTTATCCCCCTGCTGGCAAAACCACCGGGTACTGTGGGCTACTATTAAAATGGTTTAGAGAGAAAACCTGACCTGCGCCCATGCCCTGGTGATCTAGTGGGATCGCCTGTACTGCCACAGTGTCCACCGCCAGCACGTGGCCCGCCTCCCACTGACCGCGCTGGATCGCAATAAAGTACTGTCCCGCAAGCGGGACCCACTCACCACCTCCCGAAGCGCGGCCACGCGATCCAGGAGAGCCCCCGTCGTGTGTGCCTGACCATGAAGAAAACCGAAGCCTCCTACTGTAGTTACCCGGCAACCAGGGCTCGGGAGTGTACAGCGCCGCTGGGGAGAGCTGGAGCTGCAGCAGTGACTGTCTCTGACATTTACCACCGCTGCTGCCCTTGTAGTCTTCACTTTTTCTTCAAAAAAGCTCTTCTTAGGGCTGCCTGGAGCAGCCCCTCTGTTATGTGCCTGCTATCTGCAGGACCAACTACAAAACTGAGCTCCTGTGCAGGGAGGCGGGGTTATAGAGGTGGCGGCGCTGTGCATTCTGGGAACAGTCAAAGCTTTTCAGCCTGTTGGTGCCTCGGATCAAGATCCTACTCTACACCCCTATGTCTATTCTTGTGGAGCCCAGTGTTCACCGCAGCAGAAATGAAGGTTACATAACCATTACCACTTAGTATGTAATGCTAATATAAGCATGTACATGGAAGTGGAATCTATATTTTTCAACTGCCTGCTCTATTTACTTACAGAATTTCCCCTTCAACATAAATGTAAACTCCACTTACCATCACATGTTAATCATCATAAACCAGCTGGTAACCAGTTTAAAAAATTGTGTGATGAAATCATTGCTGGATTAAAGAGTTCACTGACATTAGTTAAGTCGTAGCTTAGAAGCCAATTTGAACATCTCACCAGCATTAAACAATCCAAATACAATCATAATAATCTATATTTACAGCATAATAAAGTTGCAAATTTTGTTTGTCTGTCTATTCCAGCATCACGCAAAAACTGCTGGATGAATTTTCACTATTGTATAGCTTTGTGACCTAGAAAAAAAACCTGGAGGTATGTATGATCTCGATGCAACATCAGGTAGAGGAGCAATAAAGGACAAAACACTTCTAGGGACTGTTTATGAACTATGGAGACTACGTTTTTTCACCGGAAGACATCCACACAAAGCCATGGGCAAATGCAGGTAAAGAAATAATGATGTATATGAGCCAAGAAGTGCCCGCACACTTGCCTTTAACATTTACATATTAAGCAGCTTACACTTAAACAGAGGTTCGCTCGTACCAAGGACGTCACCAATAATTGCAAAACTTTCCCCCGATCTATGCAGTTTCCATGGCACGCAACATAAAAATGAATCTCAAATATAGCATTATAAACTTGCAGGCCATTATTGTATTAAATATGCAATACAAAATATGGATGCAAATTGTGCGCAAATACAGGGCCTAATTCAGTAAGAACTGCAAATTCTGCTAATTAGCAGAATTTGCAATCCTTTTGCTAGAATGCTGGGGGCCGCCCATCGCGCCGCCTCCCCCCCCCCCCCCCCCCCTTCAACAAGCAGAAACTGCAAACGCATTGCAATTTCTGCTTGTTAGCAGAAAAAAAAACAGCTCACACCTCAAACATGCCGTACAACATGACATTCAACAGAACTCCAGCCTTTGGCCTGAACAATGCCAGCAACAGGCTGACTACAACGTAACACATACTGTGTATAACCAGAACTAATAACTGCAGATACAGTACGCACTGGGACGGGCGCCCAGCATCCTCTACGGACTAAGAGAAAAGGATTTACCGGTAGGTATTAAAATCCTATTTTCTCATACGTCCTAGAGGATGCTGGGGTAACCATAAGAACCATGGGGTTATACCAAATCTCTAGAACAGGCAGGAGAGTGCGGATGACTCTGCAGCACCGACTGACCAAACATGAGGTCCTCCTCGGCCAGGGTATCGAACTTATAAAACATTGCAAAAGTGTTCGAACCCGACCAAGTAGCTGCTCGGCATAATTGTAAGGCCGAGACCCCCGGGCAGCCGCCCAGGACGCACCCACCTCCCTGGTAGAATGGGCCTTCACCGATTTCGGTAACGGCAATCCAGCCGTAGAATGAGCCTGCTGAATCGTAGAACAGGTCCAGCGAGCAATAGTCTGCTTGGAAGCAGGAGTCCCAATCTTGTTGGGATCATACAGGACAAACAGAGCTTCCGTTTTCCTAATCCGTACAGTCCTGGCGACATAAATTTTTAAAGCTCTGACCACATCGAGAGACTTCGACTCCACTAAGGCGTCAGTAGCCACTGGTACCACAATAGGTTGGTTCATGTGGAACGACGAAACCACGCTCGGCAGAAATTGCTGAGTAATTCCTGAAGATCCGGATACCAAGCCCTCCTTGGCCATTCTGGAACAATGAGGATCGCCCGAACCTTTGTTCTTCTTAAGATCTTTAGCACTTTTGGAATGAGCCGAAGCGGAGGGAATACATACACCGACTGAAACACCCATGGTGCCACCAGGGCATCCACTGCTATTGCTTGAGGATCCCTCGACCTGGAACAATATCTCTGAAGCTTCTTGTTGAGACGAGACGCCATCATGTCTACTTGAGGAATTCCCCAAAGACTTGTCACTTCTGTGAAGACCTCTTGATGAAGACCCCACTCTCCTGGATGGAGATCGTGTCTGCTGAGGAAGTCTGCTTCCCAGTTGTCCACTCCCGGAATGAATATCGCTGACAGAGCGCTTGTATGTTTTTACGCCCAGCGGAGAACCCTCGTGGCCATTGCCGCTCTGCTTTTTGTTCCGCCTTGTCGGTTTATGTATGCTACTGCTGTTATATTGTCCGACTGGATCAGTACGGACAGATTGCGAGGCAGATGTTCCGCTTGAAGGCAGTTGTAAATGGCTCTTAACTCCAGAACGTTTATGTGTAGACAAGTTTCCAGGCTTGACCATCTTCCCTGGAAGTTTTCCCCCTGTGTGACTGCCCCCCCAACCCCGGAGACTCGCATCCGTGGTTACTAGGATCCAGTCCTGGATCCCGAACCTGCGCCCCTCTAGGAGGTGAGAGCTGTGCAGCCACCACAGGAATGAAATTCTGGTCTTGGAAGACAGAATTATTTTCCGATGCATGTGCAGATGGGATCTGGACCACTTGTCCAACAGGTCCCACTGAAACACCCTGGCACGGAACCTGCCAAACTGAATGGCCTCGTAGGCCGCCACCATCTTCCCCAGTAAACGAGTGCATTGATGAACTGACACTCTTGCTGGTTTCAGATTTTGTCTGACCAGGTTCTGAATTTCCAGGGCCTTTTCCACTGGAAGAAACACTCTCTGTAATTCTGTGTCCATAATCATTCCCAAAAACGACAGTCGCGTCGGAGGAATCAACTGTGATTTTGGCAAGTTTAGAAGCCAACCGTGTTGTTGCAGAACTGCCATGGCCAGTGTAATGTTCTGCACCAGTTGGTCCCTGGATCTCGTGGAGATCGTCCAAGTACGGCATAATCGTGACTCCTTGTTTGCAAAGGAGAACCATCATCTCCACCATCACTTTGGTGAAAATCCTTGGAGCCGTGGACAGACAAAACGGCAACGTCTGAAATTGGTAATGACAATCCTGAATAGCAAACCTCAGGTAAGCCTGATGCGGACGATAAATGGGAACATGTAAGTAGGCATCTTTTATGTCCACCGACACCATAAACTCCCCTTCCTCCAGGCTGGATATCACTGCTCGGAGAGACTCCATCTTGAATTTGAATCTTCTTAGGTAGAAATTGAGAGATTTTAGGTTCAGGATTGGTCGATTCCCTGTCTGGAAGAGAAGCTGGTAAGGCCGATTTGAAAAATCGGCGAGGGGGAACGTCTTGAAACTCCAGTTTGTACCCCTGGGACACTATTTCTAAAACTCATGGGTCCAGGTCCGAAAGAACCCAGAACTGACTGAAGAATTTGAGACGTGCCCCCACCGGTGCGGACTCGACTCCCACAGAGGAGCCCCAGCGTCATGCGGTGGAATTTGCAGAAGCCAGAGAGGACTTCTGCTCCTGGGAACCTGCCGAGGCCGGTGATCTTTTACCCCTTCCTCTAGTAGCAAGGAAGGAAGAACCTCGGCCCTTCCTGTATTTATTGGGCCGAAAGGACTGCATCTGATAGTGGTGTGTTTTCTTTTGTTGTGAAGGAACGTAAGGCAAAAATGATGACTTACTCGCAGTGGCCGTAGATACCAAATCTGCGAGGCCTTCACCAAACAAGACACCACCTTTATATGGCAGAGATTCCATATTTTTCCTGGAGTCAGCATCAGCATTTAATTGATGGATCCACAATGCTCGCCTAGCTGAGACTGCCATGGCATTGGCTTTTGATCCCAAAAGGCCAATATCTCTCGCCGTTTCCTTTAGGTAGGCCGCTGCGTCCCTGATATGACCCAGTGTCAAAAGGACGCTATCTCTATCTAGGGTATCTATCTCAGATGACAAGTTATCTGCCCACTTTTCGATAGCACTACTCACCCACGCAGATGCTATGGCTGGTCTGAGCAGCGTACCGTGGTGGCATAAATGGATTTTAATGTATTTTCCTGCTTGCGATCCGCAGGGTCCTTAAGGGCTGCCGTATCAGGAGAAGGGAGAGCCACCTTTTTAGACAAGCGGGATAGGGCCTTGTCCACAATTGGGGGGGGGGGGGCGGGGGTGACTCCCACTTTTCACCATCCCCAGAGGGAAACGGATACGCTACCTGAATCCTCTTGGGAATCTGAAACTTCTTGTCAGGGCTTTCCCAAACCTTTTCAAAAAGAGTGTTCAGCTCATGAGAGGGAGGAAATGTTACCACATGTTTCTTTTCTTTATACATACAAACCCTTGTATCAGGAACAGCAGGGTCCTCAGAAATATGTAATACGTCTTTAACCGCCACAATCATGTACTGAATACTCTTTGCTAATTTAGGATCCAATCTAGAATCACTAAAGTCGACACTGGAGTCAGTGTCTGTGTCGGTATCTGTGTCTGCCAACTGGGCAAACGGACGTTTTTGTGACCCCGAAGGGGTCTGTACCTGCAATAATGCATCCTCCACAGATTTCTTCCATGCCTGGTTCTGAGAATCATACTTATCTAATCTCTTATTAATACGACCCACATTAGCATTCAACACATTTACCCAATCAGGAGTCGGCGGTGCCGACAGGGTCACTCTCACAGCTGTTTGTGTGCCTAATACAGCCTCCTCCTGGGAAGAGCACTCAGCCTCAGACATGCCGACACACGTGTTCCAAACACCACAGACACACTGGGCATATAGGGGACAGACCAACAGCAATGCCTGTCAGAGACACGCAGAGGGAGTTTTGCCAGCTCACAACCCAGCCCCTAATCACCGGTTCTGGGACACTAAAGAATGCCCCAGACCTGCAGCGCTTTTATAACAAATATATACTGCACCAATATTCCTGTGCCCCCCCTCCCCCTGTTTTTCACCATGATACTTAGTCAGAAGTGTGTGAGGAAGGACCAGCGTCTATGCTGCCTTGTGGAGAGGAAAATGGCGCTGAGCTCCGTGAGCTGTGAGGACGAAGCTCCGCCCCCTTAATGGCACGCTACAGTCCTGCTTTTTTCAAATATATATTTATATAGGCACTTATGTCCCCTCTTGCCAGTCCATTTTAGAGGTTTACATGCTGCCCAGGGCCCAGGCCCCCCCCCCCCCGCGCCCTGCACCCTGTAGTGCCGCTGTGTGTGGGAGCATGGCGCGCAGCTGTGTGGTACCTCAGAAAGCAGTTACTGAAGTCTTCTGATCTTCTTCTACTCACCTGTCTTCTGACTTCTGGCTCTGTAAGGGTGGTGACGGCCGGCTCTGGGAGCGAGCATCTAGGCGTACCTAGCGATCAAACCCTAGGAGCTAATGGTGTCCTGTAGCCAGAAGCAGAGCCTTTGATCTCACTGAAAGTAGGTCATACTTCTCTCCCCTTAGTCCCTCGAAGCAGGGAGACTGTTGCCAGCAGTCTCCGTGAAAATAAAATACCTAACAAAAGTCTTTTCCTAAGAAACTCTGTAGAGCTCCTCAGTGTGCATCCAGTCTGCCTGGGCATAATTCTAAAACTGGAGTCTGCAGATCCCATCTATACCCCCATGGTTCTTATGGTTACCCCAGCATCCTCTAGGACGTATGAGAAAATAACATTTTACTTACCGGTAAATCTATTTCTCGTAGTCCGTAGTGGATGCTGGGGACTCCGTAAGGACCATGGGGAATAGACGGGCTCCGCAGGAGACAGGGCACTTTAAGAAAGAATTTGGATACTGGTGTGCTCTGGCTCCTCCCTCTATGTCCCTCCTCCAGACCTCAGTAAGAGAAACTGTGCCCAGAAGAGCTGACAGTACAAGGAAAGGATTTTGGAATCCAGGGCAAGACTCATACCAGTCACACCAAGCACACCGTATAACTCATGCTAAACTTACCCAGTTAACAGTATGAACAACAACGGAGCATCAGATCAACCCTGATGCAACCAACATAACCCTTATTTAAGCAATAACTATATACAAGTATTGCAGAAGAAGTCCGCACTTGGGACGGGCGCCCAGCATCCACTATGGACTCCGTAAGGACCATGGGGATTATACCAAAGCTCCCAAACGGGCGGGAGAGTGCGGATGACTCTGCAGCACCGAATGAGCAAACACAAGGTCCTCCTCAGCCAGGGTATCAAACTTGTAGAACTTTGCAAAGGTGTTTGAACCTGACCAAGTAGCCGCTCGGCAAAGCTGTAATGCCGAGACCCCTCGGGCAGCCGCCCAAGAAGAGCCCACCTTCCTTGTGGAATGGGCCTTAACTGATCTAGGCAGCGGCAACCCAGCCGCAGACTGAGCCTGTTGAATCGTGTTACAGATCCAGCGAGCAATAGTTTGCTTTGAAGCAGGCGCCCCAAGCTTGTTGGAAGCATACAGGATTAACAAAGATTCTGTTTTCCTGACCCTAGCCGTTCTGGCTACATAAACCTTCAAAGCCCTGACCACATCTAGTAACTCGGAATCCTCCAAGTCACGAGTAGCCACAGGCACCACAATAGGTTGGTTCATATGAAAAGATGACACCACTTTTTGCAGAAATTGTGGACGGGTCCGCATTCTGCCCTGTCCATATGGAAAACCAGATAGGGGCTTTTATGTGACAAAGCCGCTAATTCTGACACACGCCTAGCTGAAGCCAAGGCTAATAGCATGACCACCTTCCACGTGAGAAATTTTAACTCCACGGTTTTGAGTGGCTCAAACCAGTGTGACTTCAGGAAACTCAACACCACGTTAAGATCCCAAGGTGCCACTGGAGGCACAAAAGGGGGCTGAGGAAGAGAAGCCAGTTCTTTTTGAAAGAAAATGGATAGAGCCAAAATCTGGACCTTAATGGAACCCAATTTCAGGCCCAAAGTCACTCCCGACTGTAGGAAGTGAAGGAAACGGCCCAGCTGGAATTCCTCCGTAGGGGCATTCCTGGCCTCACACCAAGCAACATATTTTCGCCATATACGGTGATAATGTTTAGCCGTCACGTCCTTCCTAGCCTTTATCAGCGTAGGAATAACCTCATCCGGAATGCCTTTTTCTACTAGGATCCGGAGTTCAACCGCCATGTCGTCAAAAGCAGCCACGGTAAGTCTTGGAACAGACAGGGCCCCTGTTGCAACAAGTCCTGTCTTAGAGGCAGAGGCCATGGGTCCTCTGTGAGCATTTCTTGCAGATCCGGATACCAAGTCCTTCTTGGCCAATCCGGAACAATGAGTATTGTTCTCACTCCTCTTTTTCTTATGATTCTCAGCACCTTTGGTATGAGAGGAAGAGGAGGAAATACATAAATTGACTGGAACACCTGCGGTGTCACTAGTGCGTCTACAGCTATCGCCTGAGGGTCTCTTGACCTGGCGCAATATCTCTGTAGCTTTTTGTTGAGGCGGGATGCCATCATGTCCACCTGTGGCAGTTCCCACCGGCTTGCAATCTGCGTGAAGACTTCTTGATGAAGTCCCCACTCTCCCGGGTGGAGGTCGTGCCTGCTGAGGAAGTCTGCTGCCCAGCTGTCCACTCCCGGAATGAACACTGCTGCCAGTGCTCTTACATGATTCTCCGCCCAGCAAAGAATTCTGGTGGCTTCTACCATCGCCACCCTGCTCCTTGTGCCGCCTTGGCGGTTTACATGAGCCACTGCGGTGATATTATTATTGTCTGACTGAATCAGAACCGGTTGGTCGCGAAGCAGGGACTCCGCTTGACGTAGGGCGTTGTATATGGCCCTTAGTTCCAGGATGTTGATGTGAAGGCAAGTCTCCTGACTTGACCACAGACCTTGGAAATTTCTTCCCTATGTGACTGCCCCCCACCCTCGGAGGCTTGCATCCGTGGTCACCAGGACCCAGTCCTGAATGCCGAATCTGCGACCTTCGAGAAGGTGAGCACTCTGCAGCCACCACAGGAGAGACACTCTGGCCCTGGGGGATAGGGTGATTAACCGATGCAACTGAAGATGTGATCCGGACCACTTGTACAGTAAGTCCCATTGGAAGGTCCTCGCATGGAACCTGCCGAAGGGAATGGCCTCGTATGATGCCAACATCCTTCCCAGGACTCGAGTGCAGTGATGCACTGACACCTGTTTTGGTTTTAATAGATTCCCGACCAGTGTCACGAGCTCCTGAGCTCTCATTATCGGGAGATAAACCCTTTTCTGGTCTGTGTCTAGGATCATGCCTAGGAGAGGCAGATGAGCTGTAGGAACCAACTGCGACTTTGGAATATATAGAATCCAGCCGTGTTGCCGTTACACTTCTAGATAAAGTGATACGCTGTTCAGCCACTGCTCTCTTGATCTCGCTTTTATGAGGAGATCGTCCAAGAACGTGATAATAGTGACCCTTGCTTCCGCAGGAGCACCATTATTTCCGCCATTACCTTGGTGAACATTCTCGGGGCCGTGGAGAGACCAAACGGCAACATCTGAAATTGGTAATGACAATCCCGTACGGCAATTCTGAGGTACACCTGATGAGGTGGATAAATGGGGACATGAAGGTATGCATCCTTTATGTCCCGAGTCACCATAAAATCTCCCCCTTTCAGGCTTGCAATGACCGCTCTTAGCGATTCCATCTTGAACTTGAACCTTTTCAGGTATATGTTCAGGGATTTTAAATTCAATATGGGTCTGACCGAACCGTCCGGTTTCGGGACTACAACATGGTCGAATAATAACCCCCTCCTTGTTGAAGGAGGGGAACCTTGACCACCACCTGTTGAAGATACAATTTGTGAATTGTAGTTAACACTGTTTCCCTCTCGTGGGGGGAAGCCGGCAGGGCCGTCGTGAGGGGGCATCTTCTCAAAGTCCAGCTTGTATCCCTGAGACACAATATCTATTGCCCAGGGATCTAACAGGGAGTGAACACACTTGTGGCTGAACTTACAAAGGCGTGCCCCCACCGGGCCTAGCTCCGCCTGTGGAGCCCCAGCGACATGCGGTGGATTTTTGTAGAGGCCGGGGAGGACTTCTGTTCCTGGGAACTAGCTGTGTTGTGCAGCTTCTTTTCTCTGCCCCCGCCTCTGGCAAGAAAGGACGCACCTCGGACTTTGTTTCTTTGTTCGAAAGGCTGCATTTGATAATGTCGTGCTTTCCTAGGCTGTGTAGGAATATAAGGCAAAATATCAGAATTACCAGCTGTAGCTGTGGAGACCAGATCCGAGAACCCTTCTCCACACAATCCTCAGCCTTCCATATGCCTCTTAAGTCGGCATCCTCTGTCCATTGCATATTCTACAGGACACGTCAAGCAGAAATCGACATAGCTTTGACTCTAGGACCCAGTATACTCATGTCTCTTTGGGCATGTTTTATATATATATATATCTCTTAAGACAGCATCTTTAATATCTCTCTCTCATATATATATATCTCTCTATCTATCTATCTATCTATCTCTACTTACTAGGGTCTCAATCTCTGCTGAAGGTACCTGTCCACGCTGCCACAGCGCTATAAACCCATGCCGACACAATTGCCGGTCTGAGTAGTGTACCAGAATGTGCACGCTATCTGCAGGATCCCTGAGAATAGCTGTTACGTCAGGGCTACCTTTTGGGCAAACGTGACACCCTAGGGGAAGATTCCCATCCTATCCTGGCCCTAGTGGGGAAAGGATACTGCCTGAGAATTCTTTGTGGGAAACTGCAGTCTCTTGTCTGGAGATTCCCGCTCTTTTTCATCATGAGAGGAGGGAAATTTACCTCAGCTTTCTTCCCCTTAATCATGTGTACCCTTGTGTCAGGGACAGATGAGTCATCAGTGATATGCAAATCATCTTTTATTACAATAATCATATTGAATACTTTTCTGCCATTTTGGCTGTAACTTTGCATTATCGTAGTCGACACTGTAGTCAACCTCAGTGTCGATATCAGTGTTTATTATTTTGGATAGTGACTCTGAAGGTCTCTGCGACATAGGGACAGACATGGGTAGATTTCCTGTCTGTTCTCTAATCTTTTGTGCAATAAATTCACCTTAGCACTTAATTACACATATCCAAACAGGTGTCGGCGTTGTCGACGGAGACACCCTCACACATTTGCTCTATCTCCTCCTTAGGGGAGCCTTTTACCTCAGACATGTCGACACACAGGTACCGACACATCACACACTCAGGGAATGCTCATCTGAAGACAATTCCCCCATAAGGCCCTTTGGAGAGACAGAGAGAGAGTATGCCAGCACATACCCCAGCGCTATTAACCCAGGAATAACACAGTAACTTATTATGTTAACCCAGTAGCCGCTGTTTATATTAATTTTTGCGCCTAATTATGTGCCCCCCCCCTCTCTTTTTACCCTCTTCTACCGTGTAACTGCAGGGTAGAGACTGGGGAGCTTCCTCTCAGCGGTGGTGGAGAAAAAACATGGCGCTGGTGAGTGCTGAGGAAGAAGCCCCGCCCCCTCAGCGGCGGGCTTCTGTCCCGCGTTTCTGTGTAAAAATATGGCGGGGGCCCATGCATATATACAGTGCCCAACTGTATATATGCCCACTTTTGCCAAGAGGTCTCTAATTGCTGCCCAGGGCGCCCCCCCCCCCCCCTGCACCCTACAGTGACCGGAGTATGTGGGTTTAGTGTGGGAGCAATGGCGCACAGCTGCAGTGCTGTGCGCTACCTCATATGAAAACTGGAGTCTTCTGCCGCCGATTTCGAAGTCTTCTTGCTTCTGTCACCGGCTTTTGTCTTCTGGCTCTGCGAGGGGGACGGCGGCGCGGCTCCGGACGACCAAGGGTGCGATCCTGTGTACGATCCCTCTGGAGCTAATGGTGTCCAGTAGCCTAAGAAGCAGGACCTATCTTCAGTGAGTAGGGCTGCTTCTCTCCCCTCAGTCCCACGTAGCAGAGAGTCTGTTGCCAGCAGATCTCTCTGAAAATAAAAAATCCTAACAAAATACTTTCTTTTTAGCAAGCTCAGGAGAGCTCACTAAGTTGCACCCAGCTCGTCCGGGCACAGATTCAAACTGAGGTCTGGAGGAGGGGCATAGAGGGAGGAGCCAGAGCACACCAGTATCCAAATTCTTTCTTAAAGTGCCCTGTCTCCTGCGGAGCCCGTCTATTCCCCATGGTCCTTACGGAGTCCCCAGCATCCACTAGGACGTTAGAGAAATAGGGGTTGCCTCCTGCCGGCGCAGCTTAGCAGTGCCCGCAGGAGGCACCTGCCATCTTCCCGATCGCGCCCCCGCAATGATCCATCTCCACCCTGAAAACGGAGTGTTACCCCCCCTTCACTGATGGACAGGCAGAGGCGATCACTTTCTGTGTGTGTGTGGGGGGCCCACAGAAAATGTGAAGTGCGTGCGTGTGCACCACCATCGTAATAATTCCGGTTGGATCACGATTTGCGATCCAGCCTGAATAGTCCCACAGTGTGGAAATTTTACACCAAGGTGCATATATTTTCTGCACAAATGTACTTACGTACAACAAGGTTTCTAGTAAATCGACTATGAAAAGATATGACAAATGCTGAAGGCATACATGTACACAAATAACGGACTCTTACCTCAGACTCTGCAGTTGCCTTCTCACAGATTCCTCAGCTAACTGTGCAATACGCAGCTTTTCTTCCAGTTGGCTTATTTCAGATTGTTTTTGGTGATCCTCCTCCAATTTACACTTTTCCAATTCTGTTACTCTATTTTCCAATTCTAGCCTGAAATAGTAAAAAGCCACAAAACTGAGAATATATAACAAAAATGATATGCACACACACACACACACACACACACACACACACACACACACACACATTATTTTAGCAAAACCATTTGCCAGGTTGCTAGGTACTGAGTACACTTTTTTCTTCTCATCCCCCATCTTTCCATCAGCCCCCCCCCCCCCCTCCCTCCTATTCTTGCCCTTTCCTGCCCCTCTCCCGCTTTTCTTGCCTAGGTCTCTCCCCCTCCCCCCTTTTGACTAGTGGCTCTGTGCTTTTCTTACCTCATTATTGGCAACCTTCTTTCTCCATCCGCCTCCCTGGGGTTCTAAGTGTGTGCAGCGGAACGCTAGCTCTTGTGTCTAGTGTCGTGTTTTTTTTAAAACAATAAATAAAAATGTACCTTTCTCTGTAAACCCCTACTTTCCATGTTTGTCCCCATTTCCCTCCCCATCTGTGTAATTCTCTCCTGCTGTCCTATCCCTTATTTGGTTCCTTATCGCAAGTTCATACACTCTATCCACCCCCCAATGGAATACAGTTTTGTTTTTTTATCTGTTTTGAACAGGATATCGTCCAAATGGTGCAATAATTTGTGATACATATCTGTAGTCAATTTCTGAAAGTGAGCTTAGTCACTTGTGAGCAGAATAGCATTTACAGGACCATTTTGAAGGCTATCCTCAGAACATGCCATTCAGTTCTCCCAGTTGCGATCTGAACAACTATCATTTGTACAGATGGAAACGAATGGCATGTGAGGATATCGCTATTCTGCTCACAAGTGACGAAGCTCACTTTCAGAAATCGTCTAAAGATGTGTATCGTGAATGAAGGCCACCATCTATCTGGATTAGATCATATTCAAACCAATTGAATATAAACTGAATAGGGTGGCACTCTGGAATAGGTAGTAATCAGTAACGACAAGAATCTATGTAGCAGTCAACATTTCAGAGACTCTCTCTTTTATCAAGTCTTAATAAAGAATGAGCAATAACAGACATCCATGTGCCAAGTCATGGGCAAACTCTAGAATTCTAGAATATATTATATATTTATTACACATGCAACGGTCACTTTATTATACACCTTTCATCTTGGATTGCAGCAATTTGTTGGAATCCCGCTTCTTTAGCTGCCTGGACTTTCCTTATCATTTCACGCTCTTTTTCAGCCAGTAACTCTTTTTGACGTTCCAGTGTTGCTTTTAGAATTTCATTTTCAGTCTCTAGTACTAAAGAGTTAAAAAGCTCAAGTAAAAATCAATGCAAAACTAGTTTAGTCTTACGGTTGTTTAAGTGACTGTAATGAAAGATATAAAGTAGAAAAAAAAAATCAATCATAAACTAAGGGGGATATCCAATTGGCAGTGGAAAATCATTGGGTGCGAAAAAAACTGAAATGGATTACAGGTGTGGTGTTGCCATGGGTTATGGCGCGATTACTTAAAGTCACGTGTCAAGACTGTATTCATACCGTGTACCCTAGGAAAATTGCTGCTATGCTGTATCTTGAATGTGACCTGTGGGAGGGTGAGGGGAAGGGGGTGAAGAGAAAGTTTATGTTCTTCTTTGGAGTCAGGGAACAGATAAGAATCACACGCCAGTTGTGAATTCTTGGGTGTCAAAAGCCTCATACCTCAATCCCCAATATACTGGAACTTTCAGACTAGATCAAGAGGTGTAAATCCTGAAGAGTTATGGGAACATCCCTTAATAGGACTTTTGTATCTAGCTGAGCTGTCCCAGCCCCCCAATATACTGGGAAAAAGTTTCTTGGAGGCGAGTGACTGATTCGCTAATGTCCAGCAACAAGAGTGTTAAAACCCAAGGGTGGGTGGTGGTTTCTAGGAGGGCTTCCAGGAATAAGAAGGAGCTGAGGACAGCATCAGCGGTTCACTCTTAAAGGGAGTAGCATTGCTGCCATTTTCTGCTTTCTGTTGTATCGGTCCACTCAGATGACCTGAAGTTTCAGTGTAAGATTATGTTAGGTTTTTCTGACTTTGTTTTTTATTTAGTTGAAGTTAATTGTGAATTCCATAATTGTAAAGGGCCCTACAGACTCTGACTCGCCGGCGAGCTGCCCAACCGCCGATACGGCAGACGGTTGACCCGGTGGCGGGGGAAGGATAACGGGGGGAGTAAAGTTTCTTCACCCCCCCGTCACCCGGCGCCATAGCAATACATGCTAATATGGACAATCTCATTCATATTGGCCTGCATGCATAAGTGACGGGGCACCAACGATGAACGAGCGCGGGGCCGCGCATCGTTCATCGTTGGTGCCTACACACTGCACGATATGAACGAGTTCTCGTTCATTAATGAAAAATAAGAATTTACTCACCGGTAATTCTATTTCTCGTAGTCCGTAGTGGATGCTGGGAACTCCGTAAGGACCATGGGGAATAGACGGGCTCCGCAGGAGACTGGGCACTCTAAAAAAAGATTAGGTACTATCTGGTGTGCACTGGCTCCTCCCTCTATGCCCCTCCTCCAGACCTCAGTTAGGGAAACTGTGCCCGGAAGAGCTGACATTACAAGGAAAGGAAATTTTGAATCCAGGGTAAGACCCATACCAGCCACACCAATCACACCGTATAACTTGTGATAACCTTACCCAGTTAACAGTATGAACAACAACTGAGCCTCACTCAACGGATGGCTCATAACAATACCCTTATTTAAGCAATAACTATATACACGTATTGCAGAGAGTCCGCACTTGGGACGGGCGCCCAGCATCCACTACGGACTACGAGAAATAGAATTACCGGTGAGTAAATTCTTATTTTCTCTAACGTCCTAGTGGATGCTGGGAACTCCGTAAGGACCATGGGGATTATACCAAAGCTCCCAAACGGGCGGGAGAGTGCGGATGACTCTGCAGCACCGAATGAGCAAACACAAGGTCCCCCTCAGCCAGGGTATCAAACTTGTAGAACTTTGCAAATGTGTTTGAACCCGACCAAGTAGCAGCTCGGCAAAGCTGTAATGCCGAGACGCCTCGGGCAGCCGCCCAAGAAGAGCCCACCTTCCTTGTGGAATGGGCTGTTACCGATTTTGGATGCGGCAATCCAGCCGCAGAATGAGCCTGCTGAATCGTGCTACAGATCCAGCGAGCAATAGTTTGCTTTGAAGCAGGAGCACCCAGCTTGTTGGGTGCATGCAAGATAAACAGCGAGTCAGTCTTCCTGACTCCAGCCGTTCTGAAAACATATATTTTCAAAGCCCTGACTACGTCCAGCAACTTGGAGTACTCCAAGTCCCGAGTAGCCGCAGGCACCACAATAGGTTGGTTCAAATGAAACGATGACACCACCTTTGGGAGAAATTGGGGACGAGTCCTCAATTCTGCCCTGTCCATATGGAAGATCAGATAAGGGCTTTTACATGACAAAACCGCCAATTCCGACACACGCCTAGCCGATGCTAAGGCCAACAGCATGACCACTTTCCACGTGAGATACTTTAGTTCCACGGTCTTAAGTGGCTCAAACCAGTGGGATTTCAGGAAATCCAACACAACTTTAAGATCCCAGGGTGCCACAAAAGGGGGCTGAATATGCAGCACTCCCTTAACAAAAGTCTGAACCTCAGGCAGTGAAGCCAGTTCTTTTTGAAAGAAAATGGATAGGGCCGAAATCTGGACCTTTATGGACAACAATTTTAGGCCCATAGTCACCCCTGACTGTAGAAAGTGCAGGAATCGACCCAGCTGGAATTCCTCTGTAGGGGCCTTCCTGGCCTCACACCAAGCAACATACTTCCGCCATATACGGTGATAATGTTTTGCTGTCACGTCTTTCCTAGCTTTTATCAGCGTAGGAATAACTTCATCCGGAATGCCTTTTTCCGCTAGGATCCGGTGTTCAACCGCCATGCCGTCAAACGCAGCCGCGGTAAGTCTTGGAACAGACAGGGCCCTTGTTGCAGCAAGTCCTGTCTGAGAGGCAGAGGCCATGGGTCCTCTGTGCGCATTTCTTGCAGTTCCGGGTACAAAGTCCTTCTTGGCCAGTCCGGAACAATGAGTATTGTTCTTATTCCTCTCTTTCTTACTATTCTCAGTACTTTTGGTATGAGAGGAAGAGGAGGAAACACATATACTGACTGGTACACCCACGGTGTCACTAGGGCGTCCACAGCTAACGCCTGAGGGTCCCTTGACCTGGCGCAATATCTTTTTAGCTTTTTGTTGAGGCGGGACGCCATCATGTCCACCTGTGGCAGTTCCCATCGGTTTGCAATCAGTTGGAAGACTTCCTGATGAAGTCCCCACTCTCCCGGGTGGAGGTCGTGTCTGCTGAGAAAGTCTGCTTCCCAGTTGTCCACTCCCGGAATGAACACTGCCGACAGTGCTTGCACGTGATTCTCCGCCCATCGAAGAATCTTTGTGGCTTCCGCCATTGCTATCCTGCTTCTTGTGCCGCCCTGGCGGTTTACATGGGCGACCGCCGTTATGTTGTCTGACTGAATCAGCACTGGCCGGTTTCGAAGCAGGGGCTCTGCTTGACTCAGGGCGTTGTAAATGGCCCTTAATTCCAGTATATTTATGTGTAGAGAAGTCTCCAGACTTGACCACAGCCCTTGGAAGTTTCTTCCCTGATTGACTGCCCCCCACCCTCGGAGGCTTGCATCCGTGGTCACCAGGATCAAGTCCTGTATGCCGAACCTGCGGCCCTCGAGAAGGTGAGCACTCTGCAGCCACCACAGAAGAGACACCCTGGCCCTGGGGGACAGGGTGATCAGCCGATGCATCTGAAGATGCGATCCGGACCACTTGTCCAACAGATCCCACTGAAAGATCCTTGCATGGAACCTGCCGAAGGGAATGGCTTCGTATGAAGCCACCATCTTTCCCAGGACTCGCGTGCAGTGATGCACCGATACCTGTTTTGGTTTCAGGAGGTCCCTGACCAGAGATGCTAATTCCTGGGCCTTCTCCACCGGGAGAAACACCTTCTTCTGTTCTATGTCCAGAATCATGCCCAGGAAAAGCAGACGCGTCGTTGGGATCAGCTGCGACTTTGGAACATTCAGAATCCAGCCATGCTGTAGTAACACTTCCTGAGAGAGTGTTACGCTGATCAACAACTGCTCCCTGGACCTCGCCTTTATGAGGAGATCGTCCAAGTACGGGATAATTATAACTCCCTTCTGCCGAAGGAGTATCATCATTTCGGCCATTACCTTGGTAAATATTCTCGGTGCCGTGGACAGGCCAAGCGGCAACGTCTGGAACTGGTAATGACAGTCCTGTACCACAAATCTGAGGTACTCCTGGTGAGGTGGGTAAATGGGGACATGCAAGTAAGCATCTTTGATGTCCAGCGACACCATAAAATCCCCCTCTTCCAGGCTTGCAATAACCGCTCTGAGCGATTCCATTTTGAACTTGAATTTCTTTATATAAGTGTTCAAGGACTTTAGATTCAGAATGGGTCTCACCGAACCGTCCGATTTCGGTACCACAAACATTGTGGAATAGTAACCCCTTCCCTGTTGAAGGAGGGGGACCCTGACAATCACTTGCTGGAGGTACAGCTTGTGAATTGCCGCCAGCACTACCTCCCTTTCCATGGGGGAAGCTGGCAAGGCTGATTTGAGGTAACGGCGGGGGGGAGTAGCTTCGAATTCCAGCTTGTATCCCTGAGATACAATTTGTATAGCCCAGAGATCCACCTGTGAACGTATCCACTGGCTGCTGAAGTTTTGGAGACGCGCCCCCACCGCACCTGGCTCCGCCTGTGGAGCCCCAACGTTATGCGGTGGACTTAGTGGAAGCAGGGGAGGACTTTTGTTCTTGGGAACTTGCTGCATGGTGCAGCTTCTTACCTCTACCCCTGCCTCTGGCAAGAAAGGATGCATCCCTGACCCTCTTGCCTTTTTGGGAACGAAAGGACTGCATTTGATAATACGGTGCTTTCTTAGGCAGTGAGGAAACCTGAGGCAAGAAAGTGGACTTTCCAGCTGTCGCTGTAGACACGAGGTCCGACAGACCGTCCCCAAACAATTCCTCACCCTTATAAGGCAAAACCTATATGTGTTTTTTAGAATCAGCATCTCCTGTCCATTGCCGAGTCCATAAGACCCTCCTGGCAGAAATGGACATAGCATTAATTCTAAAGCCCAGCAGGCAAATGTCCCTCTGAGCATCTTGCATATATAAGACGACGTCTTTGATATGGCCCAGGGTTAGCAAAACAGTATCTCTGTCGAGGGAATCTATGTAGTCTAACAGAGTATCTGTCCACGCTGCTACAGCACTACACATCCAGGCTGAAGCAATAGCAGGTCTCAGTAGAGTACCAGAGTGTGTATACACCGACTTCAGGATAGCTTCCTGCTTTCTATCCGCAGGCTCCTTTAAGGCGGCCGTATCCTGAGACGGCAGGGCCACCTTTTTAGATAAGCGTGTCAGCGCCTTGTCCACCCTAGGGGATGTTTCCCAACGTAACCTGTCCGTTGGCGGGAAAGGGTACGCCATCAGTAACCTCTTAGAAATCACTAATTTCTTATCAGGGGAACTCCACGCTTCTTCACACAATTCATTTAATTCATCAGATGGGGGAAAAGTCACTGGCTGCTTTTTCTCCCCAAACATATAAACCCTCTTGGTATTAACCGGGTTACTCTCAGAAATGTGTAATACATCTTTCATTGCAATAATCATGTATCGGATGGCCTTGGTCATTTTAGACTGTAAATGTGCCTCATCATCGTCGACACTGGAGTCGGACTCCGTGTCGGCATCTGTGTCAACCATCTGAGATAGAGGGCGTTTATGAGCCCCTGACGGCTTCTGAGACGCCTGGGCAGGCGCGGGCTGAGACCCCGGCTGTCCCAAGGCTGCAGCGTCATCAAACCTTTTATGTAAGGAGTTTACATTGTCATTTAAGACCTTCCACATATCCATCCAATCAGGTGTCGGCCCCGACGGGGGCGATACCACACTTATCTGCCCTTGCTCCGCCTCCACGTAACCTTCCTCATCAAACATGTCGACACAGCCGTACCGACACACCGCACACACACAGTGCATGCTCAGACTGAGGACAGGACCCCACAAAGTCCTTTGGGGAGACAGAGAGAGAGAGTATGCCAGGACACACCACAGCGCTATATAACACAGGGATTTTCACTACTAATAAGTGATTTTCCCAATAGCTGCTTTTTTGTATTGATTTGCGCCTAAATTTATGTGCCCCCCCTCTCTTTTTAACCCGTCTTGTACCTGGATACTGCAGGGGAGAGCCTGGGGAGCTGCTTCCAGCGGAGCTGTGAAGGGAAAATGGCGCTGGTGTGCTGAGGAAGAAGGCCCCGCCCCCTCAGTGGCGGGCTTCTGTCCCGCATTTCATGTAAAAAATGGCGGTTTTTTTTACATATATACAGTGCTAGACTGTATATATGTATGTTTTTGTGCCAAAGGTACCTCAATTGCAGCCCAGGGCGCCCTCCCCCAGCGCCCTGCACCCTACAGTGACCGGAGTGTGTAAGTGTGCTGGGAGCAATGGCGCACAGCTGCGGTGCTGTGCGCTACCTTAATATAGACAGGAGTCTTCAGCCGCCGATTTCGTCATCTTCCAGCTTCTGTTCTTCTGGCTCTGCAAGGGGGACGGCGGCACGGCTCCGGGAACGGACGATCGAGGACAGGTGCCTGTGTTCGAACCCTCTGGAGCTAATGGTGTCCAGTAGCCTAAGAAGCACAAGCTAGCTGCAAGCAGGTAGGTTTGCTTCTCTCCCCTTAGTCCCACGTAGCAGTGAGTCTGTTGCCAGCAGAAGCTCACTGAAAATAAAAAACCTAATAAATACTTTCTTTTCTAGTAAGCTCAGGAGAGCCCACTAGGAGCACCCAGCTCTGGCCGGGCACAGATTCTAACTGAGGTCTGGAGGAGGGGCATAGAGGGAGGAGCCAGTGCACACCAGATAGTACCTAATCTTTTTTTATAGTGCCCAGTCTCCTGCGGAGCCCGTCTATTCCCCATGGTCCTTACGGAGTTCCCAGCATCCACTAGGACGTCAGAGAAAAGAACGTTCATATCGTGCAGTATTATCTGCCAGTGTGTAGGGCCCTTTAGTCTTGCTTATGACCTGTTTTTATGTATAACTTAACTTTGGAGATATTTCTCAATAAAGCCTAAACATTTATCAGCGTTGTGCTCTAAATTCACATGCCTGGAAAGGCCCATGCTACATATTTAATAACTGTGGAATTTGTAAGTGTAGTTTAAGTGTTTTGCAAATACAAGAGCACTATTTTAATACTCTTTGTGGTGGCCGTTACAGTAAAAACCACGTCACAACTGCCCATCTGCGTCAGGCTGGCGTTTCTGAGCACAGGCTGGGACTGAGTGCTGTGACAACAGGCTATTCTAGCAGGTCACTCATATAAAAAAATAAAATTAAAAAAATTGGTGAAAACACATGTTCAGTGAAACCTGTGTTTTTGCATTTGTGTCCCGAAAAGCAGGCGCTTATCAGGGATTTTGTTTTGCCTGCCTGAGGCAAGTGAAAAAAAATTCCAAATAAGCCGCGGCTTGCGATAGATCTTCAGGGACAATAGGATAGCCCCATCGATAAAATGACCTGCGGTAAATGACCGCGGATAATTGGATACCAGCCTAAGCATTACAAATTTGAGGGGGAAATGTATCTAAATTAAAGAGTAGAGAAGAGGACTAGCGAAGAAGTTGCCCATAACAACCAATTATTTTATAGAATGTACTTGCTAAATAACAGCTGATTGGTTCCTATGGACACCTTCCCCACTCTTTGAAAGTTCTGTACATTTCCCCATTTATCCTGTTGTTTAGAGGCAACACCACATTACATAGGGCTGTATAAGTAAAAGTGCGATGTTTCTACTTCCCATGAAATACTTTTCTCCAATTCCATGGAGGCCACTGTGGTATAGCTAGTGGTGCTATACTTCAACTACATGTAATCTGCACTTATTTTCTAACAAAGGCCAAAGTACAGGAAAGGAGAGAAAAGAAACAAACACCGTCCAAACAAGGATGACGATATGAAAATAACAAACAAAAAAATAGGATTTTAAAACCTACCGGTAAATCCTTTTCTCCTAGTCCGTAGAGGATGCTAGGGACACTTTAAGAACCATGGGATCCGCAGGAGACATGGCCATTTTAAGACTTTGAATGGGTGTGAACTGGCTCATCCCTCTAGGCCCCTCCTCCAGACTCCAGTTATAGGAACTGTGCCCAGGGAGACGGACATTTAGAGGAAAAGGATTTATTGTTAAACTAACGGTGAGATACATACCAGCTCACACCACAAACACGCCGTACAACATGGCATTCAACAGAAATCCAGTCAACGGCATGAACAATGTCAGCAACAGGCTGACCATAACAGAAACAACTCGTGTGTAACATAACCAATAACTAATAAGTAATTACTGCAGATCGAGTCCGCACTGGGACAGGCGCCCAGCATCCTCTATGGACTAGGAGAAAAGGATTTACCGGTAGGTATTAAAATCCTATTTTCTCATACGTCCTAGAGGATGCTGGGGACACTTCAAGAACCATGGGGTTATACCAAAGCTCCAAAACGGGCGGGAGAGTGCGGATGACTCTGCAGCACCAATTGACCAAACCGGAGGTCCTCATCAGCCAGGGTGTCAAATTTGTAAAATTTCGCAAAGGTGTTTGCGCCTGACCAAGCAGCTGCTCGGCAAAGTTGTAACGTCGATACCCCCCTGGCAGCCGCCAAGGATGAGCCCACCTTTCTGGAAGAGTGGGCCTTCACTGATTTTGCCAACGGCAAACCAGCCGTAGAATGAGCATTCTGAATTGTAGTACAGATCCAACGCGCAATAGTCTGCTTAGAAGCAGGATTCCCAATCTTGTTGGGATCATACAGGACAAACAGAGCGTCTGTTTTCCTAAGTTGAGCCGTCCTGGCGACATAAATCTTCTAAGCCCTAACCACATCGAGGGATTTTGACTCAGCGAAGGCGGCAGTAGCCACAGGCACCACAACAGGTTGGTTCATGTGGAACGATTAAACCACCTTCGGAAGAAACTGTTGACGAGTCCTCAACTCTGCTCTATCTTCATGGAAGATAGAATATGGGCTCTTGTGAGACAAGGCCGCTAACTCAGACACCCGCCTTGTGGATGCCAAGGCCAACAGCATGACCACTTTCCAAGTGAGAAATTATAACTATCTTCTGTAAAGGTTCAAACCAATGTGATTGAAGGAACTGCAACACCACGTTAAGATCCCACGGTGCCACGAAAGTCTGAACTTCTGGAAGGGAAGCCAATTCTTTTTGAAAGAAAATTGATAAGGCCGAAATTTGTACTTTAATTGAGCCCAACTTTAGGCCCGCATCCACACCTGCTTGCAGAAAAAGGAGAAACCGGCCTAGCTGAAATTCTTCCGTAGGAACCCTCTTGGATTCACACCAAGACACATATTTTCTCCAAATACGGTGATAATGTTTTGCAGTTCTTTTCTAGCCCGAAGAAGTGTGGGAATGATTTCACTAGGAATACCCTTTCGGGCTAGGATCCGGCGTTCAACCTCCAAGCCGTCAAACGTAGCAGCGGTAAGTCTTCATACACGCACGGCCCCTGCTGTAACAGATCCTCTCGTAGAGGAAGAGGCCAAGGATTTCCTACGATTAATTCCTGAAGATCTGGATACCAAGCCCTTCTTGGCCAGTCCGGAACAATAAGGATCGCCTGAACCTTTGTCCTTCTTATGATCTTCAGTACCTTAGGAATGAGCGGAAGCGGAGGGAACACGTACACCAACTGAAACACCCATGGTGTCACTAGGGCGTCCACTGCTATTGCTTGAGGGTCTCTCGACTTCGGTAGTTTCTTGTTGAGGCGAGACGCCATCATGTCTATTTGAGGAATTCCCCAAAGACTTGTCACTTCTGCGAAGACCTCTTGATGAAGACCCCACTCTCCCGGATGGAGATCGTGTCTGCTGAGGAAGTCTGCTTCCCAGTTGTCCACTCCTGGAATGAATATCGCCGACAGAGCACTTGTATGTCTTTCCGCCCAGCGGAGAACTTTTGTGACCTCTGCCATTGCTGCTCTGCTCTTTGTTGCGCCCTGGCGGTTTATGTGCGCTACTGCTGTTATATTGTCCGACTGTATCAGGACAGGCAGGTTGCGAAGAAGACATTCCGCTTGAAGAAGGCCGTTGTAAATGGCCCTTAACTCCAACACGTTTCTGTGTAGAGAAACTTCTTGGCTTGACCATCTTCCCTGGAAAGTTTCCACTTCTGTGACCGCTCACCAGTCTCGGATACTCGCATCCGTGGTCACTAGGATCCAATCCTGGATCCCGAACCTGCGTCCCTCTAGGAGGTGAGAGCTGTGCAGCCACCACAGGAGCGAAATTCTTGTCTTGGAGGACAGGATTATTTTCCGGTGCATGTGCAGATGGGATCCGGACCACTTGTCCAACAGATCCCACTGAAACACTCTGGCATGGAACCTGCCAAATGGAATGGCCTCGTAGGCCGCAACCATCTTCCCCAGCAACCGAGTGCATTGATGGATTGACACTCTCGCTGGTTTCAGAATTTGTTTGACCAGACTCCGAATTTCCAGAGCCTTCTCTTCTGGAAGGAAAACTCTCTGTAATTCCGTGTCCAGAATCAATCCCAAAAACGACAGTCATTTTGTCGGACTCAACTGTGACTTTGGCAAGTTTAGGAGCCAACCATGTTGTTGCAGAACTGACAAGGATGTCTGCAGCAATCGGTCCCTGAATCTCGCCTTTATCAGGAGATCTTCCAAGTACGGGATAATTGTGACTTTTTGCTTGCGCAGGAGAACCATCATTTCCGCCATTACTTTGGTGAAAACCCTCGGAGCCGTGGACAGACCAAACGGCAACGTCTGAAATTGGTAATGACAATCCTGAAAGGTAAACCTCAGGTAAGCCTGATGCGGAGAATATATGGGGATGTGTAAGTAGGCATCCTTTATGTCGACCGACACCATAAAATCCCCTTCTTCCAGACTGGAGATCACTGCTCGGAGAGACTCCATCTTGAATTTGAACTTTTTTAGAAAGAAATTGAGGGATTTTAGGTTCAGAATTGGTCTGACCGAGCCGTCTGGCTTCGGGACCACGAACAGGCTCGAATAAAAGCCTTCTCCCTGTTGTGACGGGGGCACCTTGATAATCACTTGATTTTGACACAGCTTTTGTATTGCATCGCATACCACCTGCCTGTCCAGAGAAGCTGGTAAGGCCGATTTGAAAAATCGTCGAGGGGGAACGTCTTAAAACTCTAGTTTGTACCCTTCGGACACTATTTCTAACACCCATGGGTCCAGGCCCGAACGAACCAAGAACTGACTGAAGAGTTGGAGACGTGCCCCCACCGGTGCAGACTCCCGCAGAGGTGCCCCAGCGTCATGCGGTGGATTTGGCAGAAGCTGGGGAGGACTTCTGCTCCTGGGACCCTGCCACGGCAGGAGATCTTTTACCTTTACCTCTATTAGCAAGGAAGGAATAACTTCTGCCTTTTTTGTATTTATTTGGCCGAAAGGACTGCATCTGAAAATGGTGAGTTTTCTTTTGCTGTGGAGGAACATAAGGCAAAAAAGACGACTTACCCGCGGTAGCCGTAGATACCAAATCAGCGAGACCGTCACCAAACAACACGCTACCTTTATATGGGAGAGACTCCATAGCTTTCTTTGAACCAGCATCAGCATTCCATTGATGAATCCACAATGCCCTCCTAGCTGAAATAGCCATAGCATTGGCTTTTGATCCCAAAATGCCAATATCTCTCGCCGCTTCCTTCAGGTATGCTGCGGCATCCCTGATATAACCCAGCGTTAAAAGGATACTATCCCTATCTAGGGTATCTATATCAGATGACAAGTTATCTGCCCACTTTTCGATAGCACTACTCACCCGTGCAGATGCAATGATTGGTCTGAGCAGAGTACCTGTGGTGACGTAAATGGATTTTAACGGATTTTCCTGTGTACGATCTGCAGGCTCCTTAAGGGCTGCCGTGTCCGGAGACAGTAACGCCTCCTTTTTTGATAACCTTGAAGGGCCTTAGCAAACAAAAATTGAAGTATACACTTAACCAGTGCTTTTCCAGTGTTCCATAGGATGGTTCATTCGCATTAACCCTTTCCGTTTAGGATATACAAGGTATGCAAAAAGAGAAAATGGGAGGTATATAGTGTAACACCGTTTTAATATACACAAATAAACAGACAACAATTAAACTGGTTCTATGATGAACATAAAAGTGCAGTGCATGGCATAATATAGTTCCTTTTAGGGAGGTGGTTTTCCCGTCAATAGTTAACAGCGGATAATTACCAGATTAATTTGAACTGTGGTTTAGACAGTTCAAATCACGCTCAGAACAGATAATCCCACGGTATCCCTCCTCAAGGATCGTCAGAGCTTTCAGCAGTTCTCCTGTGTGTCAAAGATCGGGTCGCCTCCTCCACCACCCACGCGTTTCTTCCCCTAACTGGGGTCTTTGTCAAGGTCTAAGTATGCCTCCTGTCTGGTCCTTCCTTCCATTTAAATCAACAGTATCCAATCGTCTCTCACCGTGCACAGCTGAACCCCTTAACAATAAAGACTACAAGTCCCATGGTTCCCTGCTGTACACGGGACTTCCTGCTATGTCACTTCCGGCACAGCAGGGTAATAGAGGTCGAGTAAGGTTCACAGACCTTTCCCAACCTATTAAACTTTATGTCCAGAATGTCTTAAACTTATGTCCACACAAAGATGTAATGCCGAGCTGATCTTTTATGCGGGACTTGAATTTCTCGTCCCGAGCAGTCCGTCACGTCACTTCCGGTGACGTGTTAGCATAGCAACGCTGTTACTAAGGAGATCTCGGAGTTCATCTAGTGAATGGAAAATACCATGATAGAATAAAGTGCATAGTGGAAACACAGATATCATTAAAAGTTTAAAACGAGCATGTAGAACAAATTTAAAATCGGTTTAAAATCTGTATATAAGGTAGCCAAGGTAACACGATTCGTCACTTCCGGTGACATACTAGTGTTTACTATGTTGCTATGGTGATCGGACCACTATTTAGTAGAATGCAGAAAAATAGAGAGAAAATACAGAAAAAAATAGAGAAAAAAAATACAGAAAAAAGTAGCAGCACAGCATTATAAAAAAATCAGAAAAATATATAGTAATAGAAAGACTTGTTTAGTGTGAAATATGTACAACCTGAGGACAACTTAATTTAGAAACCATTTTATTTCAAAGTCTGCATTTAGACCCCCAGGTTTTAGTGTACCCAGCTCATAGATGGCTTGCATTTCAGCTTTTGCTAATTGACTATTACTGTCTTTCCTCCTCCATTGATTTTTTATGTGTCTAATGCCACAAAAACGTTTAATCCCAGCTATGTTACCACTGTGATGGACTCTGAAATGCTCGGACAGTGCATGGGTCGTTAATCCTTTTTTGATATTCCTCAGGTGTTCACTGATTCTAGTTTTCAAAGCCCTTGAGGTACGCCCTATGTACCATAGGTTACATGAACATTCAATAGCATAAATCACGTTAGTGCTGTTACAGGTTATAAAATCTTGTATTTTAAAATTAGTTTTGTTAATTGGCACTTCTGGTATTTTCCCACTGGTGTGAGGTATATTCCTACAGCCTATGCACATGCCACATCGGAAAAATCCCTTTGATTTTACTGTACACATGCTTTTCTTAGTAGGCTGCGCACTTCTCACCAAACTGCTCCTCAAGTTTGGCGCTCTCCTGAAGATACGCTTCAGTTTCCCTGGTAATAAATGTCCAATTATGGGGTCTTTACGTAAAATCTCCCAATGTCTATTAAGGGATTTTTCTAAAGTTTTATGTTGGCTACTAAATGACGTTATGAATGTCCATTCAAAACCTGCTTCCTTATTCTCTCAGCCTTTTTGTTTTACCTGTAATAACTTTTGGCGATCAACTTTAGCAACCTTAGTTTTCACAGTCTCTACCTGATTCGTAGAGTATCCTGAAGCCAGGAATTTGCATTTCATCTCTTCCGCTTGTGTATCATAGGATTCTCCTTTTGTACAATTGCGTTTCAATCGTATGAACTGGCTGTCTGGAATAGAACTAAGCCAGTTTGGGTGATGGCAGCTGGTAGCATTGAACTATGCACCCGAGTCTGTAGGTTTTGTTGTTCTCAATAAAAACAGTAATGTCTAAAAAATTAATTCTTTCACTGCTGCTCTCAAACGTAAAAAATATATTAGCCGAATTAGAATTAAGGTAGTTAAAAAAATTGAGTAAGATCATCCACATCACCTCTCCAGATAAAAAAGACGTTGTCTATATACCTCTTCCAGGACACCAGGTTCGCTCCGAAGGGACAATGCTTCCAAATCATGGAATCTTCCCATTGTCCCATAAAAATATTAGCGCAACTCGGAGCGTACCTGGTGCCCATGGCAGTGCCAACGTCCTGCAGATAAAACGTTCCATCAAAAGAAAAAATAAGATTTTACTTACCGATAAATCTATTTCTCGTAGTCCGTAGTGGATGCTGGGACTCCGTCAGGACCATGGGGAATAGCGGCTCCGCAGGAGACAGGGCACAAAATTTAAAAGTTTGACCACTAGGTGGTGTGTACTGGCTCCTCCCCCTATGACACTCCTCCAAGCCTCAGTTAGGATACTGTGCCCGGACGAGCGTACACAATAAGGAAGGATTTTGAATCCCGGGTAAGACTCATACCAGCCACACCAATCACACCGTACAACTTGTGATCTGAACCCAGTTAACAGTATGACAAACGTAGGAGCCTCTGAACAGACGGCTCACAACAATAACAACCCGATTTTTTTGTAACAATAACTATGTACAAGTATTGCAGACAATCCGCACTTGGGATGGGCGCCCAGCATCCACTACGGACTACGAGAAATAGATTTATCGGTAAGTAAAATCTTATTTTCTCTGACGTCCTAGTGGATGCTGGGACTCCGTCAGGACCATGGGGATTATACCAAAGCTCCCAAACGGGCGGGAGAGTGCGGATGACTCTGCAGCACCGAATGAGAGAACTCCAGGTCCTCCTTAGCCAGGGTATCAAATTTGTAGAATTTTACAAACGTGTTCTCCCCTGACCACGTAGCTGCTCGGCAGAGTTGTAATGCCGAGACCCCTCGGGCAGCCGCCCAAGATGAGCCCACCTTCCTTGTGGAATGGGCCTTGACAGATTTAGGCTGTGGCAGGCCTGCCACAGAATGTGCAAGTTGAATTGTGCTACAAATCCAACGAGCAATCGTCTGCTTAGAAGCAGGAGCACCCAGCTTGTTGGGTGCATACAGTATAAACAGCGAGTCAGATTTTCTGACTCCAGCCGTCCTTGAAATATATATTTTCAATGCTCTGACAACGTCCAGCAACTTGGAATCCTTTAAATCGCTAGTAGCCGCAGGCACCACAATAGGCTGGTTCAGGTGAAACGCTGAAACCACCTTAGGCAGAAAGTGAGGACGCGTCCGCAGTTCTGCCCTGTCCGAATGGAAAATCAGATATGGGCTTTTATACGATAAAGCCGCCAATTCTGACACTCTCCTGGCTGAAGCCAGGGCCAGTAGCATGGTTACTTTCCATGTAAGATATTTCAAATCCACCGATTTGAGTGGCTCAAACCAATGGGATTTGAGAAAATCCAAAACTACATTAAGGTCCCACGGTGCCACTGGGGGCACAACCGGGGGCTGTATATGTAGTACTCCTTTTACAAAAGTCTGGACTTCAGGAACTGAAGCCAATTCTTTCTGGAAGAAAATAGACAGGGCCGAAATTTGAAACTTAATGGACCCTAATTTGAGGCCCATAGACAATCCTGTTTGCAGGAAATGTAGGAATCGACCCAGTTGAAATTCCTCCGTCGGGGCCTTCCTGGCCTCACACCACGCAACATATTTTCTCCAAATGCGGTGATAATGTTGTGCAGTCACCTCCTTCCTGGCTTTTACCAGGGTAGGGATGACCTCTTCCGGAATGCCTTTTTCCCTTAGGATTCGGCGTTCAACCGCCATGCCGTCAAACGCAGCCGCGGTAAGTCTTGGAATAGACACGGTCCCTGCTGAAGCAGGTCCCGTCTTAGAGGTAGAGGCCACGGATCTTCCGTGAGCATCTCCTGAAGTTCTGGGTACCAAGTTCTTCTTGGCCAATCCGGAGCCACGAGTATCGTTCTTACTCCCCTTTGCCGTATAATTCTCAGTACTTTTGGTATGAGAGGCAGAGGAGGAAACACATACTCTGACTGGTACACCCATGGTGTTACCAGAGCGTCTACAGCTATTGCCTGAGGGTCTCTTGACCTGGCGCAATACCTGTCCAGTTTTTTGTTGAGGCGGGACGCCATCATGTCCACCATTGGTCTTTCCCAATGGACCACAATCATGTGGAAGACTTCTGTGTCCAGCAGATCCCACTGAAAAGTTCGTGCATGGAATCTGCCGAATGGAATCGCTTCGTAAGAAGCTACCATTTTTCCCAGGACTCTTGTGCATTGATGCACAGATACTTTTCCTGGTTTTAGGAGGTTCCTGACTAGATCGGATAACTCCCTGGCTTTCTCCTCCGGAAGAAATACCTTTTTCTGAACAGTGTCCAGAATCATCCCTAGGAACAACAGACGTGTCGTCGGGATCAGTTGGGATTTTGGAAAATTCAGAATCTACCCGTGTTGTTGGAGCACTACTTGGGTTAGTGCTACTCCGACCTCCAGCTGTTCTCTGGATCTTGCCCTTATCAGGAGATCGTCCAAGTAAGGGATAATTAAGACGCCTTCTCTTCGAAGAAGGATCATCATTTCGGCCATTACCTTGGTAAAGACCCGGG
Source organism: Pseudophryne corroboree (assembly GCF_028390025.1). NCBI lineage: Eukaryota > Metazoa > Chordata > Amphibia > Anura > Myobatrachidae > Pseudophryne > Pseudophryne corroboree. The sequence continues at coordinate 533,438,052 of NC_086449.1, read as the reverse complement.
GTGCCGTGGACAATCCAAACGGCAGCGTCTGAAACTGATAATGACAGTTTTGGACCACGAACCTGAGGTACCCTTGGTGTGAAGGACAAATTGGAACATGAAGGTAAGCATCCTTGATGTCCAAGGACACCATAAAATCCCCTTCTTCCAGATTCGCTATCACTGCTCTGAGTGACTCCATCTTGAACTTGAATTTTTGTATGTACAGGTTCAGAGATTTTAGATTTAGAATCGGTCTTACCGAGCCGTCCGGCATCGGTACCACAATTAGCGTGGAGTAATACCCCTGTCCCTGTTGTAGGAGGGGTACCTTGACTATCACCTGCTGAGAATACAGCTTGTGAATGGCCTCCAATACCGTCGCCCTGTCGGAGGGAGACGTTGGCAAAGCAGACTTTAGGAAACGGCGAGGAGGGGACTTCTCGAATTCCAACCTGTAACCCTGAGATACTACCTGCAGGATCCAGGGGTCCACCTGCGAGTGAGCCCACTGTGCGCTGAAATGTTTGAGGCGACCCCCCACCGCCCCTGAGTCTGCTTGTAAGGTCCCAGCGTCATGCTGACGCCTTTGTAGAAGCCGGGGAGGGCTTCTGCTCCTGGGAAGGAGCTGCTTGTTGCAGTCTCTTACCCTTTCCTTTGCCTCGGGGCAAATAGGAATGTCCTTTTGCTCGTTTGTTCTTATAGGAACGAAAGGACTGTGGCTGAAAAGCCTGCGGCTTTTTCTGCTGGGAGGTGACCTGGGGTAAAAAGGTGGATTTTCCGGCCGTTGCCGTGGCCACCAGATCCGATAGACCGACCCCAAATAATTCCTCCCCCTTATACGGCAATACTTCCATATGTCGTTTGGAATCCGCATCACCTGACCACTGGCGCGTCCATAAACTTCTTCTGGCAGATATGGACATCGCACTTACTCTTGATGCCAGAGTGCAAATATCTCTCTGTGCATCTCGCATATAAAGAAATGCATCCTTTAACTGCTCTATAGTCCGTAAAATACTGTCCCTATCCAGGGTATCAATATTTTCAGACAGTGACTCCGACCAAGCCACGCCAGCACTGCACATCCAGGCTGAGGCGATTGCTGGTCTCAGTATAACACCCGTATGTGTGTATATACTTTTTAATGTATTCTCCAGCCTCCTATCAGCTGGATCCTTGAGGGCGGCCGTATCAGGAGACGGTAACGCCACTTGCTTTGATAAGCGTGTGAGCGCTTTATCCACCCTAGGAGGTGTTTCCCAGCGCGCCCTAACCTCTGGCGGGAAAGGGTATAATGCCAATAACTTCTTTGAAATTAGCAGTTTTCTATCTGGAGTAACCCACGCTTCATCACACACTTCATTCAGTTCCTCTGATTCAGGAAAAACTATCGGTAGTTTTTTCACACCCCACATAATACCCCTTTTTGTGGTACTTGCAGTATCAGAGATATGCAAAGCCTCCTTCATTGCCGTGATCATATAACGTGTGGCCCTACTGGAAAATACGTTTGTTTCTTCACCGTCAACACTGGATTCAGTGTCAGTGTCTGGGTCTGTGTCGACCGACTGAGGTAAAGGGCGTTTTACAGCCCCTGACGGTGTCTGAGACGCCTGGACAGGTACTAACTGGTTTGCCGGCTGTCTCATGTCGTCAACCGACTTTTGTAGCGTGCTGACACTATCCCGTAATTCCATAAACAAAGCCATCCATTCTGGTGTCGACTCCCTAGGGGGTGACATCACCATTACAGGCAATTGCTCCGCCTCCACGCCAACATCGTCCTCATACATGTCGACACACACGTACCGACACACAGCAGACACACAGGGAATGCTCTGATAGAAGACAGGACCCCACTAGCCCTTTGGGGAGACAGAGGGAGAGTTTGCCAGCACACACCCAAGCGCTATAAATATATATATAGGGACAACCTTAATAAGTGTGTTCCCTTTATAGCAGCTCAAATATTATAAATATCGCCAATAAGTGCCCCCCCTCTCTGTTTTTACCCTGTTTCTGTAGTGCAGTGCAGGGGAGAGTCCTGGGAGCCTTCCTCGCAGCGGAGCTGGGCAGGAAAATGGCGCTGTGTGCTGAGGAGAATAGGCCCCGCCCCCTTTTCGGCGGGCTTCTTCTCCCGGTTTTTTTGGAACCTGGCAGGGGTTAAATACATCCATATAGCCCCAGGGGCTATATGTGATATATTTTAGCCAGAATAGGTATATTACATTGCTGCCCAGGGCGCCCCCCCCAGCGCCCTGCACCCTCAGTGACCGCTGGTGTGAAGTGTGCGGAGAGCAATGGCGCACAGCTGCAGTGCTGTGCGCTACCTCATGAAGACTGAGACGTCTTCTGCCGCCGGTTTCTGGACCTCTTCTCTATTCGGCATCTGCAAGGGGGTCGGCGGCGCGGCTCCGGTGACCCATCCAGGCTGTACCTGTGATCGTCCCTCTGGAGCTAGTGTCCAGTAGCCTAAGAAGCAAATCCATCCTGCACGCAGGTGAGTTCACTTCTTCTCCCCTAAGTCCCTCGGTGCAGTGAGCCTGTTGCCAGCAGGACTCACTGAAAATAAAAAACCTAACAAACTTTTTCTAAGCAGCTCTTTAGGAGAGCCACCTAGATTGCACCCTGCTCGGACGGGCACAAAAACCTAACTGAGGCTTGGAGGAGGGTCATAGGGGGGAGGAGCCAGTACACACCACCTAGTGGTCAAACTTTAAAATTTTGTGCCCTGTCTCCTGCGGAGCCGCTATTCCCCATGGTCCTGACGGAGTCCCAGCATCCACTAGGACGTCAGAGAAATAATTATTTTCTAAAATGAATTGGACCCCCTTTAAAATGAACTCCTGTAGGGACTCTTTAAGTTCACTATCTGCCAAAACCTTGGTGACAGCAGCAAGACCCATTTGATGTTCGATGATGGTATATAGTGATCGAACATCGGCTGTCACCAAAATGTCACCGCGTTGGTGGTGGAGGAGGCGACCTGATCTTTGACACACAGAAGAATTGCTGAAAGCTCTGACGATCCTTGAGGAGGGATACCGTGGGATTATCTGTTCTGAGCGTGATTTGAACTGTCTAAACCACAGTTCAAATTAATCTGGTAATTATCCGCTGTTAACTATTGACGGGAAAACCACCTCCCTAAAAGGAACTATATTATGCCATGCACTGCACTTTTATGTTCATCATAGAACCAGTTTAATTGTTGTCTGTTTATTTGTGTATATTAAAACGGTGTTACACTATATACCTTCCATTTTCTCTTTTTGCATACCTTGTATATCCTAAACGGAAAGGGTTAATGCGAATGAACCATCCTATGGAACACTGGAAAAGCGCTGGTTAAGTGTATACTTCAATTTTTGTTTGCTATCGATATTCTTGGTGGAGGTTAAAAGGGATACCTCTAGAAGTGTTACACTGACTAGCAGCTATCTTGCGCACGGGACGGCTTTTCTAACCTTTTTTGCTGCTTGACAGGGCCTTGTGCACAATGGGGGATGACTCCCATTTATCCCTATCCCCAGAGGGGAACGGATACGTCACCTGGATCCTTTTGGGAATCTGAAACTTTTTATCAGGATTTTCCCACATTTTTTCAAAAAACGTATTCAGTTCATGAGAGGGCAGAAACGTTACCTCAGGTTTCTTTCCCTTATACATACAAACCCTAGTATCAGGAACCGCAGGGTCCTCAGTGATATGTAACACGTCTTTTATTGCCACAATCATGTACTGAATGTTCTTAGCCAATTTTGGGTCTAATCTGGTCTCACTATAGTCGACACTGGAGTCAGTGTCCGTGTCGGTATCTGTGTCCGCCAACTGAGCGAACAAACGTTTATGTGACCCCGAGGGGGTTTGGACCTGTGATAACACATCCTCCACAGACTTCTTCCATGCCTGGTTCTGAGAGTCAGATTTATCCAATCTCTTAATAATAAGAGCCACATTAGCATTTAAGGCATTCAACACATTTACCCAATCAGGGGTCGGCGGTGCCGACAGGGTCACTCCCACAGCCGTTTCCGCCCCTATCACAGTCTCCTCCTGGGAAGAGTACTTAAGCCTCAGACATGCCGACACACGTGTACCGACACCCACAGACACACAGGGCAAATAGGGGACAGACCCACAGGAAAGCCTGTCAGAGAAACACAGAGGGAGTTTGCCAGCTCAAACCCAGCGCTCTATCCCGGTTCTGAAAACTTAATATTAAGCCCCAGACCTGTAGCACTTTTATAATAACTTATAACTGCACCAAATTACTGTGCCCCCCCCCCCCGTTTTGCACCCTGTTACTTGTACAGTGGTAGGAGGAAAGGACCAGTGTCTCTGCAGCTTCTGTGAGAGAAAATGGCGCTGATGAGAGCTGTGAGGGGTAAGCCCCGCCCCCTTAATGGCGCGCTTCAGCCCTGCTATTTTTTTAATAAATAATTCTGGCGGGGGTTCGGACTTAGTGCCCAGGCACTCTATTACACTTCTGCCAGCTTAAAAAAGAGGTTTTTATGCTGCCCAGGGTGCCCCCCGCGCCCTGCAGTGCCGCTGTGAGTGGGAGCATGGCGCGTAGCGCGATGGCTGTGCGGTACCTCAAAGCCATCACTGAAGTCTTCAGATCTTCTTCTACTCACCTGTCTTCTGACTTCTGGCTCTGCAAGGGGGGTGACGGCGGGCTCTGGGAGTGAACCCCTAGGCGTACCTAGTGTTCCAAACCCTCAGGAGCTAATGGAGTCCTGTAGCCAAGAAGCAAAGCCTTTAAACTCATCAGAAGTAGGTCTGACTTCTCTCCCCTAAGTCCCACAATGCAGGGAGACTATTGCCAGTAGTCCTCCCTGAAAATAAAAAACCTAACAAAGTATTTTCAGAGAAACTCAGTAGAGCTCCTCAGTGTGCATCCAGTCTGCCTGGGCACAGAATCTAACCGGAGTCTGGAGGAGGGGCATAGAGGGAGGAGCCAGTTCACACCCATTCAAAGTCTTAAAGTGCCCATGTCTCCTGCGGATCCCGTCTATACCCTATGGTTCTTGAAGTGTCCCCAGCATCCTCTAGGACGTATGAGAAATATATAAAAACAGCTCTGGTAGGGCGTTGTGCCCCACACGGATTCATAGAAAAGGAATTTACGGCAAATCCAAAAAGTCCCAATTTCTCCTTCATCCACCAGAAAGGTCCCAAATCATTCCCTAAGGGAGGGAACACTGTGTTGCAGTCTGCAGCACTCTTAGTCCAAAATTCTCCATAGACCTCAGTGGGCACTAATCCTGTAGCCAGGAACAGTATTCAGGCAATTCCAGAGTCAGTCCCAGTAGAACTTATGCTTGAAGCAAAAAAAACAAAACCCCTCCCCCCCACAAACAGCGCCTAGCTACAGTACCAGACACTTGAAAAATAACTGAAGCTTATGGGCGCACACACAATTACCATAGCTAATTTGGGAATGGGTCATTTGGTCGACAGCACTTAGGTCGACCAGCATTAGGTCAGCATGGTCATTAGGTCGACATGGAAAAAGGTTGACATGGAAAAGGTCGACATGAGTTTACTTTTTTGGTTGTTGTTTTCTTAAAAGTGACGGGGAACACCAATTAGTGCACCATGTTCGCTCGCCATGCTTTGGGCAAGGTGCCTTGCTCCACTACCGCTGCGCTCGGCACAGGTTACCGTTCCCAATTGTAGTCCATGTGGATCATAAGGTATGAAAAAGTTAATAAAATTGAAAAAAAAAAAAAAGTGAAATACCTGTCGACCTTTTTCCATGTCATCCTTGGTCATGTCGACATAATGACTGTCGACCAAATGATCATATCCAGCCAATTTGATTGTAACCTGCCAGTATATTTTTGAACATTGGTAGGAGACAATAGCACTGAAAGCAGCACACACAAATACAAGAACATACAAATTCAACCAAGATGTAACCTGGATCAGTCACTAAGGCCTAGTGTAGCAAGAGGGCAAAAAAAACCCAAAAAAAACTAATGTGCCATAATTTTTTTTTTGTATTGACCAATATCTGAACAATCAGAACGCTATTCTGTTTAGGACTAGCTGTAACTTGCCATTTAGGTCTGAACCTGGCTTAACTGGCTGACCAAAAAAAATATAATAAAAACAAAAACTATTACACTACATTAAAACAATTATTAACAAACAAAATTACCATCAAGTTGACTTTGAATCTGGTCTTTATTTTTCTCCGCTTCGTTTTTTGATCTGGCAGCTTCTAACTTTATGTTGGCAATTTCAATTTTTTGGGAATGTTTGAGTTCATCAATCTGATGATTTAAAAAGAAAATATTACAATGTGAAGGTTAGCGCAAACTGTCAGAAAAGACTCCTTGAAGTATTTACTTAAGAAAACCTGGAAGACATTACTAAAATCATTTTCAAAGCAAAAGCCATGTTAACATTTTACAAAATGTATAGTTTAAAATAAACCAAACAAAAATCAGAAGAGCTTATAGACAAGCCAGTATTTTGGCATTGTGAAAAGAGGACTACTGGTACTGGTAAATGAATCCATGGGTGTGGATCATTGGGGTCAACAGTAAATAGGTCAACATGTAAAGGTAGACTGTACAAAAGTCGACATGAAATAGTCAATTGACAAGGATGGTCATTTACAAGGATGGTTTTGCCTTGACTGCCACTTTAAAAACACGGTCATTCTCAGACGACATCCCGCACCTCCAGCAAACTCTGACCCTATTACAAAATAGCCAAAACGACAATTTCATGATTTATGTGAAATGGAGAACCAACCAAATATCTAATACCAAAAGCTATCGATTTTTAAAAAAAAATATCTGAAAAAGGAGATTTATGGTACACTTACCATTGTTAAATCTCTTTCTGCGAGGTACTTTGGTTGCACAAGGAAACATCGGGGTGTAGAGATGGATCTTGAACCAGGCACCAACAGGCTAAAGCTTTAGACTGCCCCAGGATGCATTGGGGCCTCCTCTATAAGCCCGCCTCCAGGCACTGTGAGCTCAGTTTCATTAACCAGTGCAATGCAGGAACAGGTAAAAGAGAAAGTAGATGTTAGTCACACAGAACTACGTTCTCACGACAGGAGAAGGGACTAGCGGCTAATGCCATACAAACCCATAGAAGTTAGGTGCGTCAGGGTGGGCGCCCTGTCGAATCAATGTACCTCGCAGAAAGAGATTTAACAATATAAGTCTACCATAAATCTCCTTTTCTACAGCGGGGTACATTGGTTTCCACAGGGAAACACCGGGGATGTCCTAAAGCAGTTCCTCATGGGAGGGGACGCACTGTAGCAGATATGAGAACCCGGCGTCCAAAGGAAGCATCCTGGGAGGCGGAAGTATCGAAGGCATAAAACCTAATGAACGTGTTCACCGAGGACCACGTAGCCGCCTTGCACAATTGTTCAGCTGAAGCGCCTCGGCGGGCCACTGAAGAAGGTCCAACAGGCCAAGTAGAATGGGCTTTAATAGCAGCAGGAGCTGGGAGCACAGCCTATGCATAGGCTTGTGCAATCACCATTCTAATCCATCTGGCCAAGGTTTGCTTATTCGCAGGCCAGCCAAGTTTGTAAAAACAAAAAAGTACAAAAAGGGTATCTGACCTCCTGATAGAGGCACTCCTCTCCACGTATATACAGAGAGCCTGTACCACATCCAAAGACCGCTCTTTGGAGGACAAACCAGGAGAGATGAAGGCTGGAACCACAATCTCTTGGTTAAGGTGAAAAGATGACACCACCTCAGGTAAATATCCCGGGCGAGTTCTAAGAACTGCCTGGTCACGGTGAAAAATCAGGTAGGGTGGACGAGAGGACAAAGCGCCTAAGTCTGACACCCTCCTAGCAGAGGCGATAGCCTGTAGGAACAGGACCTTGACCGTAAGCCATTTAAGGTTCACTGACTCAAGAGGTTCAAATAAGAACACTTGCAAGACATTCAGGACAACAGACAGATCCCATGGAGCCACAGGAGGGGCATAGGGAGGCTGAATCCGTAACACACCCTGAGTGAAAGTATGAACGCCAGGAATAGACGCAATTTTTCTCTGCAACCACACCAAGGCAGAAATATGAACCTTGAGGGAGGCCAGACGAAGGCCTCAGTTCAGGCCTTGTTGCAGAAAAGCCAGAAGTCTAGAAGTTCTGAATATGTATGCATGGTAATTCTTAGCAGCACACTAGTGAAGTAAGAATGTCAGATGCTATAATAAATCTGCGCAGATGCCGGTTTACGGGTCTTTAGCATAGTTTGGATAACCGCCTGGGAGAATCCTTTTGCCTTCAGGAGAGTGATGCTTCAAAAGCCACACCGTCAAAGCCAGTATGGCCAGGTCCAGGTAGACACAAGGGCCCTGAACGAGGAGGTCTGGGCGTTGAGGTAGTAGAAGAGGACGCTCTATCGATAGACCCTGCAGGTCTGAGAACCAATGCCTTCTGGGCCACGCTGCCGCTAGAAGTAGAATTCCTCCCTCTTGTTTCAACTTCTGCAGTACCCTGGGCAGAAGTGACACTGGGGGCGGAAGGGGGGGGGGGGACACGTATGCCAGCCGAAAGATCCATTGAATTGCCAGTGCATACACGAACGCTGCTTGAGGATCCCTGGTTCTTGATCCGAAGACCAGAACTTTGTGATTGTGTCGAGACGCCATCAGGTCTACATCTAGTAGGCCACACTTGTCCACTAGGAGTTGAAAGACTCCCTTATGAAGAGTCCACTCTCCGGCATGCACGTCCTGACGTCTGAGGAAATCCGCTTCCCAGTTGAGGGCTCCCGGACTTAAAACTGCCAATATTGCTGGCAGATGGCGTTCCGCACAACAAAGAATTTTTGATACTTCCAACATTGCATGCGGCTTCGAGTGACTCCTTGAAGGTTTATGTATGCCACCGTGGTGGCGTTGTATGATTGTACTTGAACAGGCCTGTTCTGTAACAGAGGCAGGGCCAAGGACAAAGCATTGAACACCGCCTGCGATTCCAGAATGTTAATCGGGAAGAGTGACTCCTCCTTGGTCCACCGACCCTGGAAGGAGTGTTGCTCAAACACCGTGCCGCAACCCCTCAGACTGGCATCCATCGTCAGTAGGACCCAGTTGGGGACCCAGAAGGGACAGCCTCTGCTTAACTGCTGGTCCTGTAGCCACCAGGTCAGCGACAGACGAATCTCCGGAGTTAAGGAGATCATATGAGACCTGATCCGATGAGGCAGGCCGTCCCACTTGGAAAGGATTAACCTCTGCAGAGGGTGGGAAAGAAAATGACGCGTACTCCACCATGTCGAAAGCCGACACCATGAGACCTAGTACTTGCATCGCCGAGTGTATCAACACTCTTGAGCGAGAGAGGAAGTATCTGATCCTGTCCTGAAGTTTCAGGACCTTCTCTGGAGACAGAAACAGCCGTTGACTGTGTGTCCAGAAGTGCCCCGAGGTGCACCATGCTCCGAGCAGGGACCAGCGAGGACTTCTTCCAGTTGATTAGCCACCCATGGGCTTGTAGGAAATTTACAGTCAGTTGTAGATGACTGAGGAGGACATCGTGTGAGTTTGCCAGAATAAGCAAGTCATCCAGATACTGCAGGATTCTGACTCCCTGGTGAGGAGATGAGCCATCATCATGGCCATAACCTTGGTGAAGATCCGAGGGGCCGTTGCCAGTCCAAATGGCACAGCCTGGAATTGATATCAGAGGTTGCCAATAGCAAACCGCAGATACTGCTGAAGGGATATGGCAATACGAATATGCAGGTAAGCATCTTGTATATCCAGGGATACCATATAGTCTCCGGGTTCTATGGCCAGAACAATTGAGCGCAGTGTTTCCATACGTATTTGAACACTCTCACAAACTTGTTCAGTGATTTGAGGTTGAGTATAGGCCGGAAAGACCCACTGGGTTTCAGGACTAGAAACAGGGTCGAGTAGTATCCTCTGCCTCTCTGGGACAGAGGCACTGGTACTACCACTCCTGTATCCAGGAGGGAATGCACAACCAGCGTAAAGAGCTTGCGCCTTCAACGGATCCAAATTGATAACCATTGTGCAGAACTAGCGAGGGGGACGTCTCTTGGAAGAGACTGCGTACCCGTGAGAGACAACTTCTCGCACCCATGCGTCTGAAGTGGTCCTGGGTGAATCGCAGAAGTCAGCCTCCCACCCTGGGGTCCCCCAGGGGGAGGCCCGTCCCGTCATGCAGCAGGCTTGTCATGTCTAGAAGCAGACGGACGGTCCAGGATTGTTTTGCCTTGGGCTTGTTGGTTTTGGGCGCACGAGATTGTCTCGGGAATGCCTGACCTTTTGCTTACCCTTGAGGCTGAAAGGAGCGAAAAGTGGTAACCTTTGCCTTCTGCGCAGAAGTATTAGTATTCGGGAGAAATGCAGTCTTAGCAGCCACTAAGTCAGTCACAATCTTATTGAGATCTTTCCCAAATAGGATGTCTCCCTTAAAAGGGAGTATCTCCAAGGTCTTTTTGGAGTTCAGGACCACCTTCCACGACCTCAACCACAGAATACAGCGAGCCAGGATGGACGAAGTCGATGCCTTGGCCGCCAACACACCGCCTCAGAGGATGCCTCCTGAATGTAATAGGCGGCGGTGGTAATGTGAGACAGGTACTGTCTAGCAATGTAAGATATATCCTGAGGCAGCTCTTCCTCTAATGCCTGAACCCATGCTTCAATTCCTTTTGCAGCCCAAGAGGCTGCTATAGTGGGTCTATGTACAGCACCTGTAAGGGAGTAAATAGACTTCAGGCATCCCTCCACATGCTTATCTGTCGGTTCCTTCAGTGAGGTGACAGTGGTGACCGGCAAAGTAAATGACACCACAAGACGGGTGACGTGGGAATCCACCGGCAGTGAATTTTCCCACTTGTTACACAACTCAGAAGGGAGAGGATAACGAGCTACCATCTTTTTAGATGGGGAGAATTTCTTACCTGGCGAAGACCAGGGTTTTTGACGTATGTCTACTAAATGGTCAGAATGTGGTAATAATGTTTTAGATAACTTCTTTCATTTAAACTTATCAGGTTTCTTAGAAACTGTAGTGGAATCCTCATCAGTGATGTGTAGGATTTGCTTAATAGGAACCACTAAATCAGGGACATCAACCTGAATAGTAGATTCCTCATCAGAAGCAGCTGCATCAGTGTCTGACGAGTTAGTATACTCCCCATCTTCATCAGAAGAATTTTCCGAGAGATTAGAGGATTGTGAGGAGGAAGTGGCCCGCTTAGATGACCCCTTGACACGACAGTGATTTGGGGTAGGTTTATGTCTAACCAAAGATTGATTCAATTGCTTCAACTGCGCAGACAAATTATCCGCCCAAGACGGATTTACCATAGGGACAATATGTGGTTGCAATGGCACAGGATGTCCCATAGGGGGCGTAAGGCATGTCACAAGCGTATTGAGCATAGTTGAGAACGCCGCCCAAGGTGGCTCCTGATTGGTTACAGGAGCTGCGGACTGACTGGGAGATGTATTGCACACAGTACACAGACCATCATACAAAGCTTCCCCCTCAGACAAATCCCTGGCGCATGCGCAGCATGATATAGGAGCGTCCGTGGATTTCCCGCCCTTTGTGGTACACATTTTAGTGAATGTAACCACTGAGGGTATGAGTACGATACAGCCAGAATACAATACCAGATAATAAATCCCCTAGTATGTGACAGCGTACACAGTACACAACACCAGCGTCTACATCCGGTACTATGTGACTGTGTACACAGGGGGTCATTACGAGATGATCGTAGCCGTGCTAAATTTAGCACAGCTACGATCATTCACACTGACATGCGGGGGGACGCCCAGCACAGGGCTATCCCGCCCCGCATGTCAGTGCCCAATACCCCCCCCCCCCCCCACCCCCAGCAGAAGTGCAAAGGCATCGCACAGCGGCGATGCTTTTGCACTTCAAGAGTAGCTCCCGACCAAAGCAGCTTTAGCGTGCTGGCCGGGAGCTACTCATCGCTCCCCGGCCCGCAGCGGCTGCGTGTGACGCCGCCGCATGCGCAGTTCTGACCCAATCGCACCGCTGCGATAAACTGCAGCGTGCGATCGGGTCAGAATGAACCCCATAGTACACAACACCAGCGAATAAATCCGGTATTATGTGACTGAGTACACAGTAGAATACCTTTGATGGTAAATACTGTGAAGCACTATTTATGTGACCCAGACGCACCTAGTCCCTTAGGGTACAGAATACAGTGATAGCTAAAGCTGGGATACGCTGAAAGTGAAATCCACACAGCAGATACAGGCACACACAGTGAGAGAGAGAGAGAGAGAGAGAGAGAGAGAGAGAGAGAGAGAGAGAGAGAGTGAGAGAGTGTGAGTGTGTATGTGTGTGACAACCTGCACACAAAAGAAAAAACAACTTCAGGAGTGCAAGGCTTATAAATATGTTTCAACATCATGCTCATGCTTAAGGTGGAACGGATGCACTGAAACGCCTATTGAGCTGTACTTTGCTTCCATAAGGATGACTGGTGTTTGCTTACCACCCTGACACTGCTGGATAAGTACTCCTACCATTAATTACCACATTGTTGGTTAACATATGTATTTACTAGTCTCCTTTTTTGGTCACTACATCCATTGATATGCACTGCAAGTGTTTCTATTTTTATATGCAGTAATAAAATAATCTTTTTATTGAATTGGATGTCCCGGCACTCACGTGGACCATAAGGTTACTGGCTGCGGTGCCTTCCTGGTGACTGCATGTCACTGCATATACGGTGGAAGACGGCGGCATGCAGATACCGGTTCCTGCTTTTGATGTTGATACTGACGCTGCTGTTTTCCTGATTTTGCACGGAGACACTGGCTAATACCTTGAGAAAGGTCCGAATAAGGACCGAAACGTTGGTGAGCCCTTTTTGTATATACCTTGTTTGTGACATGAAGATTACATGGAACCAAGTTTTGTGAATAAATGACTTTACTGCGTATATTATAACAAGTCTGGAGAGTGCTATCTTTCTCCACTGTTAATGTGGAGAAACACTGTACTGTACTATGAGTTTGACCCAGTGATTGGATCAGACTTTGATTTGGCACCCCAGCCGTTACCTGCGTTGGGTGAGAGTGTGGGGCTTCCCGTATATATATATATATATATATATATATATATATATATATATATACACATACATATATACACACACACACACACACACACACACACACACACACACACACACACATACAATGCGCAGTCCAAGACCGGATGTATATATCAGAATACTCGTACAATATATTCTGGCACAGGTACACTTGTTCTTAACTAACGCTGTCTTAATATTGACATGTAGAATACTTAAGTGTCTGTAAAATCACAGCGCTGATGTAAAGGCGGATTTACAGAAGAGACCTTGCCCTGCAATCCCGGAGACCAGGCGCAGCTAATCCTAGAAGATGGCTCTCAGCGTCTCAGTCAGGGAGTGAGGGAGAGAGCGTGAGGCAGCTTCACGGTGGGAACACCAACAGTAGATGGCGCCCAGAGCTGGGGAAGGGGCTACAGGTCAAGGGCATTCTCCCCTATGATGGTCCTCACCACCTGGTACTACGGAGTCTTAGTTAAGTGGGCATTAGTACACCCGACCTGTACTCCTATGCCCTGGTGGATATAGTGGGGTCCCTGCTCTGTTACAGTGCCCACGCCAGCGTCGCAGTCCATCTCCTTAGATTGCGACCGGAACGCGATTTAATGACGGGTTACGCTTGGGGGACCCTCTTACCTTCTCCCTCCAGTAGCAGCCATGAGAACCAGGAGAGCGTCTACGACCGTGTGCCTAGAACCGGAGCGTCTCCACAGCAAGTACCCGGGAACAGAGCCAGCGGGAGTATGCGACGCCGCTGGGGAGGTGACGGAGCTGCAGCACAGAATGTCACACTGACATGTCAGTGCTGCGGCCCTTGAAGTCTTCTAAAAGCTTTTTCAGGGTTGCCCAGTGCAGCCCCCCTGTTAAGTGACCTGCTTCTGCAGGCACCAACTCGAAAAACTGAGCTCACAGTGCCTGGAGGTGGGGTTATAGAGGAGGCCCCAATGCATCCTGGGACAGTCTAAAGCTTTAGCCTGTTGATGCCTGGATCAAGATCCATCTCTACACCCCGATGTTTCCCTGTGGAAACCAATGTACCCCGCTGCAGAAAATAAGATTTTAAACCTACCGGTAAATCTTTTTCTCCTAGTCCGTAGAGGATGCTGGGGACTCCGTAAGGACCATGGGGAATAGACGGGCTCTGCAGGAGACATGGGCACTATAAAGAAACTTTAGAATGGGTGTGCACTGGCTCCTCCCTCTATGCCCCTCCTCCAGACCTCAGTTAGAGAAACTGTGCCCAGAGGAGACGGACAGTACGAGGAAAGATTTCGTTAATCCAAGGGCAAGATTCACACCAGCCCACACCATCCACACTGTATAACCGGGAATATACGAACCAGTCAATAGTATGAAACAGAAAAGCATCAGTCAAAGACTGAACAAACCTGTAACATAACCCTTATGCAAGCAATAACTATATACAAGTCTTGCAGAATGTTGTCCGCACTGGGACGGGCGCCCAGCAACCTCTACAGACTAGGAGAAAAAGATTTACCGGTAGGTTTAAAATCTTATTTTCTCTTACGTCCTAGAGGATGCTGGGGACTCCGTAAGGACCATGGGGATTATACCAAAGCTCTAAAACGGGCGGGAGAGTGCGGATGACTCTGCAGCACAGATTGAGAAAACATGAGGTCCTCATCAGCCAGGGTATCAAACTTGTAGAATTTAGCAAAAGTGTTTGAACCCAACCAAGTCGCGCGCTCGGCAAAGCTGTAATGCCGAGGCGCCTCGGGCAGCCGCCCAAGAAGAGCCCACCTTCCTAGTAGAATGGGCCTTTACCGAATTAGGTAACGGCAATCCAGCCGTAGAATGAGCCTGCTGAATCGTGTTACAGATCCAGCGAGCAATAGTCTGCTTAGAAGCAGGAGCGCCAACCTTGTTGGCTGCATACAAGACAATCAGAGCCTCTGTTTTCCTAACCCTAGCCGTTCTGGCTACATAAATTTTCAAAGCCCTGACCACATCAAGGGACTTGGAATCCACCAGGTCCCTTGTAGCCACAGGCACCACAATAGGTTGGTTCATATGAAAAGAGGAAAAATTGAGGACGAGTCCGCAACTCAGCTCTATCCTCATGGAAAATCAGATAGGGGCTTTTGTGAGACAAAGCCGCCAACTCAGACACTCGCCTTGCAGATGCCAAGGCCAACAACATAACCACTTTCCAAGTGAGATACTTTAATTCCACGGTTTGAAGAGGCTCAAAACAGTGAGACTTAAGGAACTGTAACACCACGTTAAGGTCCCATGGTGCCACTGGGGGCACAAATGGAGGCTGGATATGCAGCACTCCCTTCACAAAAGTCTGGACTTCTGGGAGAGAAGCCAATTCCATCTGAAAGAAAATGGGCAGGGACGAAATCTGTACCTTAATGGAGCCTAATTTTAGGCCCAAATTCACTCCAGTCTGTAGGAAGTGGAGAAAACGTCCCAGATGGAATTCTTCCGGAGGAGCATTCTTGGTCTCACACCAAGACACATACTTCCTCCAGATACGGTGATAATGTTTCGTTGTCACCTCCTTCCTAGCCTTTATCAGAGTAAGAATGACCTCTTCCGGAATGCCCTTTCCAGCTAGGATCCGGCGTTCAACCGCCATGCCGTCAAACGCAGCCGCGGTAAGTCTTGGAACAGACAGGGCCCCTGTTGCAACAGGTCCTCTCTGAGAGGAAGAGGCCACGGATCTTCTGTGAGCATTTCCTGCAGATCCGGATACTAGGCCCTTCGAGGCCAATCTGGAACAATGAGAATTGTCTGTACTCCTTTTCGTCTGATGATTTTCACTATCTTTGAGATGAGAGGAAGAGGAGGGTACACATAGACCGACTGAAATACCCACGGTGTCACCAGGGCGTCCACAGCTATCGCCTGAGGGTCCCTTGACCTTGCACAATACAGGTTGAGT
Source organism: Pseudophryne corroboree (assembly GCF_028390025.1). NCBI lineage: Eukaryota > Metazoa > Chordata > Amphibia > Anura > Myobatrachidae > Pseudophryne > Pseudophryne corroboree. Next base: position 533,422,038 of record NC_086449.1, on the reverse strand, counting down.
ATCCCTTATCCAATATGCTTGGGACCAGAGGTATTTTAGATATTGGATTTTTCCGTATTTTGGAATAATTGCCTACCATAATGAGATATCATGGCGATGGGACCTAAGTCTAAGCACAGAATGTATTTATTTTTCATATACACCTTATACACACAGCCTGAAGGTAATTTTAGCCAATATTTTTACTAACTTTGTGCATTAAACAAAGTGTGTCTACATTCGCACAATTCATGTATGTTTCATATACACCTTATACACACACAGCCTGAAGGTCATTTAATACAATATTTTTAATAACTTTGTGTATTAAACAAAGTTTGTGTACATTGAGCCATCAAAAAACAAAGGTTTCACTATCTCACTCTCACTCAAAAAAGTCCATATTTCGGAATATTTGGATATGGGATACTCAACCTGTACCTCGGAAGCTTCTTGTTGAGGCGTGACGCCATCATGTCTATTTGAGGCAGTCCCCACTGACTTGCAATCTCTGTGCAGACTTCTTGATGAAGTCCCCACTCTCCTGGATGGAGATCGTGTCTGCTGAGGAAGTCTGCTTCCCAATTGTCCACTCCCGGAATGAAGACTGCTGTCAGAGCGCTTACATGATTTTCCGCCCAGCGAAGAATTCTGGTGGCTTCTGCCATTGCCACTCTGCTCTTTGTTCCGCCTTGGCGGTTTACATGAGCCACTGCTGTGACGTCTGACTGAATCAGAACCGGTAGGTCGCGAAAAACAATCTCCGCTTGACGCAGGCCGTTGTATATGTCCCTCAATTCCAGTACGTTGATGTGTAGACAAGCCTCCTGGCTTGACCACAATCCCTGGAAATTTCTTCCCTGTGTGACTGCTCCCCATCCTCGGAGGCTCGCGTCCGTGGTCACCAGAACCCAGTCTTGAATTCCGAACTTGCGAACCTCTAGAAGGTGAGCACTCTGCAGCCACCACAAGAGAGAGATACCCTGGCCCTGGGGGACAGGCTGATCATCTGATGAATATGTAGATGTGACCCGGACCACTTGTCCAGAAGGTCCCACTGAAAGGTCCTCACATGGAACCTGCCGTAGGGAATGACCTCGTAAGACGCCACCATCTTTCCCAGAACTCGAGTGCATTGATGGACCGACACCCTTTTTGGCTTTAACAGATCCCTGACCAAGTTCTGGAGTTCCTGGGCCTTTTCCAACGGGAGAAAAACCCTTTTTTGTTCCGTGTCCAGAATCATGCCTAAGAAAAGCAATCGGGTCGTTGGAACCAACTGTGACTTTGGTAGATTGAGAATCCAGCCGTGCTGCTGCAACACCCTCAGGGAGAGTGATACGCTGTTCAGCAACTGTTCTCTCGATCTCGCTTTTATCAGGAGATTGTCCAATTACGGGATAATTGACTCCCTGCTTGCGCAGGAGCACCATCCTTTCCGCCATTACCTTGGTGAAAATCCTCGGGGCCGTGGAAAGCCCAAACGGCAACGTCTGAAATTGGTAATGACAATCCTGTACAGCAAATCTCAGGAACGCCTGATGAGGAGGATATATGGGGACATGAAGGTATGCATCTTTTATGTCCAGGGACACCATATTATTCCCCCCTCCAGGCTGGCGATGACCGCTCTGAGCGATTCCATCTTGAATTTGAACCTTTTCAAGTATAGGTTTAAGGATTTTAAATTCAGAATGGGTCTGACCGAACCGTCCGGTTTCGGGACCACAAACAGGGTTGAGTAGTACCCCGTCCCCTGTTGAAGCAGGGGAACTTTGACCACCACTTGTTGAAGACATAGTTTTTGAATTGCATTTAAAACTACCTCCCTCTCTGGGGAAGAAGCTGGTAGGGCCGATATGAAAAACCGGCGAGGAGGCACCTCTTCGAATTCCAGCTTGTAACCCTGGGAAACAATGTCTATTGCCCAGGGATCCACCTGTGATTGAACCCAGACGTGGCTGAAAAGTCGAAGACGTGCCCCCACTGGGGCGGACTCCCTCAGCGGAGCCCCAGCGTCATGCGGTGGATTTTGTAGAAGCCGGGGAGGACTTCTGCTCCTGGGAACTGGCTGTAGTTGGCAGCTTTTTTCCTCTGCCCTTACCTCTGGCGAGAAAGGAAGATCCCCGTACTCTTTTGGATTTATGCGACCGAAAGGACTGCATCTGATAATGTGGCGTTTTCTTTGGCTGTGAGGAAACATAAGGTAAAAAAGTGGATTTACCTGCAGTAGCTGTGGAAACCAGGTCTGTGAGACCTACCCCAAATAAGTCCTCACCCTTGTAAGGCAAAACCTCCATATGCCTCTTTGAGTCGGCATCACCCGTCCATTGGCAGGTCCACAGGGCTCGCCTAGCAGAAATCGCCATGGCGTTGGCTCTGGAACCCAGTAGGCCAACGTCTCTCTGAGCATCTCTCACATATAGGACAGCATCCTTAATATGACCCAAGGTCAATAAAATGGTCTCCTTATCCAGTGTATCAATTTCAGCAGACAAGGTATCTGTCCACGCTGCTATAGCCCTACAAACCCAAGCCAACGCTATCGCCGGTCTGAGTAATGTACCAGTATGTGTGTATATCGACTTCAAGGTAGTCTCCTGCCTGCGATCAGCAGGATCCTTGAGGGTTGCGGTATCTTGAGACTGCAGCGCCACCTTTTTGGATAAGCGCGTCAACGCTTTGTTCACCCTGGGGGAGGATTCCCACCGTATCCTGTCCGCTGGGAAAGGATACGCCATAAGAATCCTTTTGGGAATCTGCAGTTTCTTGTCTGGAGTTTCCCATGCCCTTTCAAACAACTCATTAAGCTAATGTGAAGGGGGGAAAGTAACCTCAGGTTTCTTTTCTTTAAACATGTGGACCCTCGTGTCAGGTACAGAGGGGTCATCTGTGATATGCAACACATCTTTTATTGCAATAATCATATAATGAATACTTTTCGACAATTTGGCTGCAACCTCGCATCATCGTAGTCGACACTGGAGTCAGAATCCGTGTCGGTATCAGTGTCTACTACTTGGGATAGTGGGCGCTTCTGAGACCCAGAAGGACCCTGTGACATAGTGAAAGGCAGGGATTGACTCCCTGTACTTTCCCTGGACTCCGCTTTGTCCAACCTTTTGTGTAATAAATTCACATTTGCATTTAAAACATTCCACATATTCACCCAATCAGGTGTCGGCGTTGCCGACAGAAACACCACACTCATTTGTTCCACCTCCTCCCTAGAAGAGGCTTCCGCTTCAGACATGCCGACACACACGTACCGACACCCCACACACTCAGGGAAATCTCTAATCTGGAGACAGGTCCCCAACAAGGCCCTTTGGAGAGACAGAGAGAGAGTATGCCAGTACACACCCAGCGCCAATGACCCTGGAAACACAATTCCCAGATATATATATATATATATATATATATATAGAGAGCTTTTTTATATACTGACTGCGCCAAAATGATGTGCCCCCCCCCCACCCCTCCTTTAAAGCCCTCTGTCACCGTGTTCAGCAGGGGAGAGTCCGGGGAGTCAGCTTCTCAGCAGCGTGCTGTGGAGAAAATGGCGCTGGTTAGTGCTGTGGGATAAAGCTCCGCCCCCTGAGCGGCGGGCTTCGGTCCCGCTCAAAATACAAAAAACCTGGCGGGGGATTGTATATAATAATGCCACAGCTTAATATACAATTATTTATGCCAGCCAAGAGGATTATTGCTGCCCAGGGCGCCCCCCCTGCGCCTTGCACCCATCCGTGCCTGTATCGTGTGTGTGTGTGAGAGCAATGGCTCAGTGAAGATCCAGTCTTCTGCCGCCTGTGAAGTCTTCTTTCTTCGTATATTCACTCGGCTTCTATCTTCCGGCTCTGCAAGGAGGACGGCAGCGCGGCTCTGGGACGAACTGCTAGGGTGAGACCTGCGTTCCGATCCCTCTGGAGCTAATGGCGTCCAGTAGCCTAAGAAGCAGCGCCTATCACTGAAGTAGGTCTGCTTCTCTCTCCTCAGTCCCACGACGCAGGGAGCCTGTTGCCAGCAGGACTCCCTGAAAATAAAAAACCTAACAAAATTCTTTTTTACAGATAAACTCAGGAGAGCTCTCCTGAAAGCACCCAGTCTCCTCTAGGCACAGGATCTAACTGAGGTCTGGAGGAGGGGCATAGAGGGAGGAGCCAGTGCACACCCATTCTAAAGTTTCTTTATAGTGCCCATGTCTCCTGCGGAGCCCGTCTATTCCCCATGGTCCTTACGGAGTCCCCAGCATCCTCTAGGACATAAGAGAAACATTATTTAGACAGATAATAGATAGATGGAAACAAAATAATGTAGAATTCAGAATATGGTCTGAAAAGGGCCAACAAAAAAAAAATGTTACAAAGTCAGGGAAGATGTGTGTCTATTGATAAATAGCTCCTTAATGGTAATGTGACTAAAATATAAAAATGTGAAATATCATAAACAGTCACCCTTTTGACGGCACATTCAAAAGCAGACCAATTTTAACCTGAAATATAAAAGCATATTTTTATTTTATTTTATTTTTTTACATCTGTGAGCTACTTACTTTTAATTTTAGAATACAGTTGTTATAACATAACATTTTAGTGCAATTCAAAACATACTTACTTTGCTAGCGAGTGCATGAAGTTCCCTTTCATTTTTGTGCAACTTTTTATTTAACGTGTCATTTTGCTCGTTGGCTACCTGAAGTTCATTCTCTAAACGTTCAAGTTGCAGTTTCAAAGACTGCTTCTCCGCCTACAAAAGATTAATAGTTACCAATGAGAACATGTAAACTCTCAGTAATGGAAATGGTTATATAGTACTGAGACACAAGTCAAATATGTTTAAATGTACATAAAAAAAACTGAAGTGATCCACATAAAATAACAAAAAGTAACTTAATACAGAAAGCTGCAAAACAGTAAATTTATAGTAATGAGGTGGCAATTACAGAGTGCTTAATTAAACCAGTGGTTTTCAACCTCAGTCCTCAAGTATACCGAACAGGTCATATTTTAAGGATTTCGGTCTGTGGAAGCAGGTGGGATAATTACTGACCCAGCAAACTAGATCAACTCACCTATGCATGATTAAAGAAATCCATAAAACATGACCTGTTGATGATAATGGAGTACTGGAGCTAAGAACCTCTGTACTATTCCTCAAAATGGCATTAATGGTCTTAACCACTTGCCTGGCATGGTAGCATCAGTAGTAACCACGCCAGGCTGGGCTTTCCCCGACATGGTCACATCTGATGCAATCCGTCAGAAGCGTCAGCTAAGTGGGTGCCAGTACATATTGATGGCCCAGGTGCCCTCTGTTTGCCGCACATCCGTCCATACAGTATTTCCATTTTGATCAATAAAGAGATGTCTCTAGTTTATTTGAGCTGCCAGCTCATTGGCTCACTTCGCTTGCCACAGGTTCTATTCCCACTCCATGGGTGTCGTGGATACTCAGGAGTGGGAATATTTGTGGTGGCACTGCCGGCATTCTGGCGGTCGGGATTCCGGCGTCTGTATTTTGACAGTCGGGATTCCGACCACCGGGATTTCAACTTCATACCGTTTGCCTGTTATTTCTACATTACCCTTTTAACTCTCGGGCACCTGGAATTGTTCTTGGTACGAGAGTGCCGGTTACCATTTGGATACATACTGTATATCTCCATATCTATATCTATCTTGTCGAAGTCGGAAAATATTACAAACCCGCACTACACATACAGACACCATTTAGAGTGGCTTCTGTGCAGTTGCGTATTAGCCGTGCGTGCGCAAACCCGGACGCTGCATACATTGGCTCGTGAAGCCCTGCGTATTAGCGTGGGGTATGGGTAAATACGGTGACATACGCAATCGCATAGAAAGGCCCCCAAAGCCATGTTCCATATTCTATCCTTATAGTACAGAATTTGTACAGACTGTGTAATCTTCAAAGGCAAGTTACTGTTCACACACAAACTAATCAGACCACACATACACATTCTTCTAAAACAATGTCTTGAATATATCACGACATGTCTTGTTTACGCAAAGGTTTGTGATCATGAAAAAGGCACCCTGATCTGTGAGGAAAGTAAATATCTCTAGTTATCCTTATTGTTTCAGAGTGTATACTGAAGACAACCAAAACCAGACTGTCATTGTTTAATAGAAACCAGGACAATAGGAGACAAATATACTATACAAAGAACACAAGCCTTGCTGATACAAATCACTAACAGCTGACAACTTACATTTATAGATCAGAGGTATAACATTTATAGTCAAAACTCTTGGAAATATATATATATATATATATATATATATATATATATATTATATATATATATATATATATATATATATATATATATATAATGAGACGTTCCTATAACATGAGAATCCCTCCTCAGCCGCAAGAAAGAAACCAGCACACCAGCAATAATCAATCCAAAGAAAGCTCTATTTCAGCATGGCAACAGTCAGAGTTGAAACCACATTATTTTCCAGTAAGGATAAACATGATACATCACATGTCCCTCTGGTGAAAAGGAGAATCCTGATCCCCTCTGCCCAACAGCTGTTTCGATGTCACCACCTTCCTCAAGGGCATCCATACTAACACTGAGCCAAACGCTGCCATTTATCCACAGCCTGACGCCTGTCAACAACCTCATAATCCCACTCACCTGTCCACACGAATCACCATCACCTGGGACCAGTCACGTCCACACCGCTTAAGGCCGGAAGTCCCCATCTTGGAACGCATTCAGCCCGCGGTGGAACGCACTTCCTGTCCCGGCTTCCGTCACGGGAGCACCATACATCCGCATGACGCGGCCGGGCGCTCGCGTGAGCCAATCCAGTGCGTGTGTAAAAATTCACCTAGGCAACCAGGGTAAACAAAGCCTTCTCATAATATAAGCTCATCTAGAACCATACTTTGGTTATCGCAATGTTGAGATCCCAGCATACCCGTAAACCTTAGTGTGACAGGGACTGAGGCTTGCCTGACAGGCGCCATACTGCGGAACCTATGTCGGATCAATACAGAACCCAAAATCAGCAACAAAAAACAAAATCAAAAAACATACATAACATTATATACATACAGATCAAAACATAATAATAAATAATAACCATTAGGCAGCCCTCAGAGTCCAATTATCTGAACTAGCTATAGCAATCATATGGCAAGCAAAAAACCACGGCAAAAGTAAGATTTTATAGAAAACAATCAAAAGTTCTCCATTCGTTTATAAGAAACAAGTGAAAGTTAATTCCTCGTTTAACCCGTGTGGTGAGACAGTATTGAAGTTATAGATCAATTCACACTCTCTCTGTAACAGCCTCTTATGCCGATCACCCCCTCTCTTCCATGGTTTGATCTGATCCAATGGCATAATTTAAAGTCACGTAATGTGTGACCATGAGTCACAAAATGTCTCGCTACTGGAGGTGTAGCTTGTTCAACCTTGGACATAGCTTTTTTAATCGAAGAGCGATGCATGGCTATACCTTCTTTCAATCTCCGTATCGTTTTCCCTATATAGATCAGCTTGCATGGGCACAAAACCAAGTACACCACATATTTGCTTTCACAGGTCATATGATGCCTGAGGAAATATTTCTTTCCAGATTGCGGATGGATAAAGTTATCACCAGTAATCATGTGCTGGCAATTGACACAGCCACTACACCCATAGGCTCCATTTTTCAAGGAGAGCCAGTTTGCTCTAGGGATTCCTGGGCTAATGTCAGAGGATGTAATAATTTCCTTCAGGTTATGGCTTCTTTTATATGCAAATAGCGGCTTATTACTGCAAAAGGGACCCATTGTCTGATCTGACTGTAATATATGCCAATGCCGATAAATTGAGTTTCTTAAATACTGTGATGAGATGGAAAATGTATTAGGGAAATTCATCCGGTCCAAGGCTGCTTTGTTCTGGGATTTATTCAACAAAGAGTTCCGATCTAGTGTGAGGCATCTCTGGATAGCCTCTTCAATCTCCACTTTAAGGTAACCGCGTTCAATGAAGTCATTGCCCATTTTATACAATGCATCCTTTAACATAGTATTATCCGATGTTATCCTCACCACACGGATCAATTGTGAGAACGGAAGTCCTTTTTTAAGTGGTCTAGGATGGAAACTCTCACACAACAATACCGTATTCTTATCAGTCGGTTTCTTAAATATTGCCGTGACAAACCTGCCTTTATTAATAGAGACCGTAACGTCTAAAAAATCTATACTCTGAGGGCTGCTATTATACGTCAACCTGATGGTGCTTGCTTGCATATTCAATTCATCAATAAATTTGGACAGCGTGCTACTATCCCCTGTCCATACAAAGAAGATATCGTCGATAAATTGTACATAGAAAGCAATATATTGTGAATACATAGTGCTGCCTAAAATATATTTCTTTTCATACTCATGCATAAATAAGTTGGCGTACGATGGGGCCACATTGGACCCCATCGCCGTCCCTCGTAGCTGTAGAAAAAAAGAATTTTCAAAAATAAAATAATTTTTATGCAGGATCATATCAAGAAGCAGCACCAGATATTCACACGGGGGACCTGTATATGCAATGTTTGTGGTAATAGAATTTCTTATTGCATCAATACCCTCTTTATGTCCAATGTTGGTATAAAGACTCGTAATGTCACATGTAACCAAAAGGCATTTTTCAGGCGGAGGACCAAATGCAGCTAACCTCTGCAAAAAAACCTGTTGTATCTTTTAAAACTGTCGGTGCGGACAGTACCACTGGCTGCAAAAAGTAATCTACAAACTGCAGCAGCATCAATCTCTTTTTTATAACCAAATGTAGGGTCATATTGTAATCTCTTGTAACACATTTGGTCATCAAGTTGTCTATATACTTCAGCTATGTAGTCGCTCTTATTCAAAACTACCACCCCTCCACCTTTATCAGCTGCCCGCACTACTAAGGATAGCCCAGTTACTCCATTCCCAAGCAAAAGTACTTTTGAACCACCGTCTAATAATCCAGCCATTGACATATTTATGAAGCTTGTGAAAAGGGATATTATCCCCTTTATGAAAAAACAGAAGCGTTCTTTCTCTAATACCACGAAAGAGGAGCAGATGGCCATTGAAAATCTTAAAGCCAATACCTCCATCGTAGTGCGGGCAGCTGATAAAGGTGGAGGGGTGGTAGTTTTGAATAAGAGCGACTACATAGCTGAAGTATATAGACAACTTGATGACCAAATGTGTTACAAGAGATTACAATATGACCCTACATTTGGTTATAAAAAAGAGATTGATGCTGCTATCTCCCTGGGGCTTGGCAATGGATGGATTGATGAACCTACTGCGAAATTTTTAACTCAAGAACATCCTATTATTCCCATTTTATATATATTGCCTAAGGTTCACAAGTCCCTGGCCAAGCCTCCAGGGAGGCCGATTATCTCCTCTAGGGGCTCACTGTGTCAGAGTCTATCACAGTTTGTAGATTACTTTTTGCAGCCAGTGGTACTGTCCGCACCGACAGTTTTAAAAGATACAACAGATTTTTTTGCAGAGGTTAGCTGCATTTGGTCCTCCGCCTGAAAAATGCCTTTTGGTTACATGTGACATTACGAGTCTTTATACCAACATTGGACATAAAGAGGGTATTGATGCAATAAGAAATTCTATTACCACAAACATTGCATATACAGGTCCCCCGTGTGAATATCTGGTGCTGCTTCTGGATATGATCCTGCATAAAAATAATTTTATTTTTGAAAATTCTTTTTTTCTACAGCTACGAGGGACGGCGATGGGGTCCAATGTGGCCCCATCGTACGCCAACTTATTTATGCATGAGTATGAAAAGAAAAATATTTTAGGCAGCACTATGTATTCACAATATATTGCTTTCTATGTACGATTTATCGACGATATCTTCTTTGTATGGACAGGGGATAGTAGCACACTGTCCAAATTTATTGATGAATTGAATATGCAAGCAAGCACCATCAGGTTGACGTATAATAGCAGCCCTCAGAGTATAGATTTTTTTAGACGTTACGGTCTCTATTAATAAAGGCAGGTTTGTCACGGCAATATTTAAGAAACCGACTGATAAGAATACGGTATTGTTGTGTGAGAGTTTTCATCCTAGACCACTTAAAAAAGGACTTCCGTTCTCACAATTGATCCGTGTGGTGAGGATAATATCGGATAATACTATGTTAAAGGATGCATTGTATAAAATGGGCAATGACTTCATTGAACGCGGTTACCCTAAAGTGGAGATTGAAGAGGCTATCCAGAGATGTCTCACACTAGATCGGAACTCTTTGTTGAATAAATCCCAGAACAAAGCAGCCTTGGACTGGATGATTTTCCCTAATACATTTTCCATCTCATCACAGTATTTAAGAAACTCAATTTATCGGCATTGGCATATATTACAGTCCGATCAGACAATGGGTCCCTTTTGCAGTAATAAGCCGCTATTTGCATATAAAAGAAGCCATAACCTGAAGGAAATTATTACAGCCTCTGACATTAGCCCAGGAATCCCTAGAGCAAACTGGCTATCCTTGAAAAATGGAGCCTATGGGTGTAGTGGCTGTGTCAATTGCCAGCACATGATTACTGGTGATAACTTTATCCATCCGCAATCTGGAAAGAAATATTTCCTCAGGCATCATATGACCTGTGAAAGCAAATATGTGGTGTACTTGGTTTTGTGCCCATGCAAGCTGATCTATATAGGGAAAACGATCCGGAGATTGAAAGTACGTATAGCCATGCATCGCTCTTCGATTGAAAAAGCTATGTCCAAGGTTGAACAAGCTACACCTCCGGTAGCGAGACATTTTGTGACTCATGGTCACACATTACGTGACTTTAAATTTATGCCATTGGATCAGATCAAACCATGGAAGAGAGGGGGTGATCGGCATAAGAGGCTGTTACAGAGAGAGTGTGAATTGATCTATAACTTCAATACTGTCTCACCACACGGGTTAAACGAGGAATTAACTTTCACTTGTTTCTTATAAACGAATGGAGAACTTTTGATTGTTTTCTATAAAATCTTACTTTTGCGGTGGTTTTTTGCTTGCCATATGATTGCTATAGCTAGTTCAGATAATTGGACTCTGAGGGCTGCCTAATGGTTATTATTTATTATTATGTTTTGATCTGTATGTATATAATGTTATGTATGTTTTTTTATTTTGTTTTTTGTTGCCGATTTTCGGTTCTGTATTGATCCGACATAGGTTCCGCAGTATGGCGCCTGTCAGGCAAGCCTCAGTCCCTGTCACACTAAGGTTTACGGGTATGCTGGGATCTCAACATTGCGATAACCAAAGTATGGTTCTAGATGAGCTTATATTATGAGAAGGCTTTGTTTACCCTGGTTGCCTAGGTGAATTTTTACACACGCACTGGATTGGCTCACGCGAGCGCCCGGCCGCGTCATGCGGATATATGGTGCTCCCGTGACGGAAGCCGGGACAGGAAGTGCGTTCCACCGCGGGCTGAATGCGTTTTAAGATGGGGATTTCCGGCCTTAAACGGTGTGGACGTGACTGGTCCCAGGTGATGGTGGTTCGTGTGGACAGGTGAGTGGGATTATGAGGTTGTTGACAGGAGTCAGGCTGTGGATAAATGGCAGCGTTTGGCTCAGTGTTAGTATGGATGCCCTTGAGGAAGGTGGTGACATCGAAACAGCTGTTGGGCAGAGGGGATCAGGATTCTCCTTTTCACCAGAGGGACATGTGATGTATCATGTTTATCCTTACTGGAAAATAATGTGGTTTCAACTCTGACTGTTGCCATGCTGAAATAGAGCTTTCTTTGGATTGATTATTGCTGGTGTGCTGGTTTCTTTCTTGTGGCTGAGGAGGGATTCTCATGTTATAGGAACGTCTCATTATACTTTCTATATGGAATTACAGCACCCGGACTGAGCTATGGAAATGTGTGCGGCTTTTCCGTCCTGTTATATATATATATATATATATATATATATATATATATATATATATATATATATATATATATATATATATAGCGATCACAAATGAGGCGGCACTCAGAGGCTGTCACAAATTCTTGTAATAGTGCAAAAGAGAAATCAACGTTTCGGGGACCAGTTCCCCTTCTTCAGGATATGTGTAAACACTGCACGACAAACATTTAAATACTTAAACGAAATACTTACCCCCCACCTCACACCCAATCACCTGGCGTCTCCCCTGGTCTCGCCGCCGTTCTCACCGCCCGGCGCTGCCGGCTGCGTCCACTTCCGCCGGAAGTGACGTCGCGGGAGTGTGCCGCGTTACCATGGAGACGCTGGCTATACTCAATAACAATAACAACACATCCGTGAACCTTATTTAACAAAAGTATGCAGTGCAAATCAGAAACTGGTTTCATCCTAGTGCGTGTCACTATAAAGTGCTAGTATCAGCTAAAAACATTAAGAAAAAACACACATTTAAAAAAAACAGTGTTAATGCCTTTTGAAATCCCCCACTAAAAGTGTCAATACCACGTAACAATATTATCTCATAATCATAATAACGCAAGCCGCTCCTGTCCTTCCTTGTCCTGAACCATCTCAATAGCAAATGTCTACATACTCTAACATTGCGACATTTAAGGGAATTTTTATTATAGTTAGGCTTAACTCCCTCACTGTGCATTCACCAGATCATCTGCTGGTTTCACGGGTGCAGGAGCTTTATTAACCGTTAATACACTGAACAGCTACGGCCATCCTTCCCACTAAGTATTTCATCTCCCCTATCCATTTTATGAACCCGATGGGATAAAAAATGTCTTAAAAATACTGCTACCCACCCCCCTGGCGACTAAAACCTACACCCCTAGGGGGAACTAAAGAAAATTAATGAGGCCCAGATTTTCATTCAGGCCTCCAGGTTTCAGGGTTTGTAGTCTGTGGATCCACATGGACTCTAACTGTAAAAGCTTTTTGCCTCTGTTTCCCCCACGGGGGGATTCTGGCACATGGTCAATAATCCGGTGCTTAAATGTGGCCATGCTGTGTCTGAACTCGACAAAGTGTTTGGCGACTGGCTGTTCACCACTGCCCGTCGCCAAAGCGTTCCTGATGGCTTGTCTGTGCTGAGCCATGCGCACTTTGAACTGGCACTCGGTCTTCCCTATGTAGTACCGGCCACATAATGGCATATATGACAAACTTGGTACTGCACGTTAAGGGCCACCTGATCTTAAAACTTTTCCCGGAAAAGGGGTGAGAAATGCTGTCACCTGGGGACATATGTGCACACGTCGTGCAGCCTGTGCATTTAAAGCACCCATTTTTTCTGCTTAAAAAATGGTGGATGGGGGCTGCTTTCAACTTGGCCATGTCAGTTTTTACAACGAGGTCTTTTATGCTGCGCCCTCTAGTGTAGCTTGGCATAATGCGCTTGCTCTTAAAGATTGTCAGCTCGGGATCCGATGTGACTATCGGCCACAAACCTCTCATCCTTTTCCTCACCTGTCCACTGTTGACGTCATATGCACTCACCCAGGGAATGCAACTAGTGATGTCCCTGGGTGGTGCTGTTTGGAGAGTATCTTCTCTCCTCCTAGCAGTGGCCTTTTGCCGAGCCTTACTTAACAGTTTTGAGGGAAAGCCCCTGTCTCGGAGTCTGCCCTCCATTTCATCAAGTTGTTTGTCTCTCACCTCCACATTTGTGTTGGTCCTACAGACCCGCAAAAATTGTGAATAAGGCAGGCCCCTAATAGTTGAGGTTGGGTGGAAACTGTCATACCTCAAAACCGTGTTGCGGGCCGTAGGTTTCTTGTATAAGCACGTATCAATCCTGCCTTCCTGGAGCTTAATGAGGGTGTCTAAATAGCACATTTCATGTTGGCTCACATTCATCGTAAATTTGACAGGACTGTCTGATGTGTTGTGCCTGTCAATAAGGGACACTAAATCCTGCACTTCGCCTCGCCAGAAGATTAGTACGTCATCTATATATCGGTAGTAGATGAACAACCGATTAGATATCGTTAGCTCAGCCAAAAACAATTGGCATTCCACCTCCCACATGAAGGCATTGGCGAACGAGGGTGCCACGGAAGATCCCATGGCACACCCCGTTCGCTGTATGTAAAATTGCCCATCAAAGATAAAGAAATTATGGGATAAGGTGAACTGAAGCAACTCTATAAAGAAATCTATATCTGGCCCAGTATATAATGCGTTACCAGTGATTAACCGTCTCACTGCATTGACCCCCTGTTGGTGTGGGATACAAGTGTATAAACTGGTAACATCGATGGTTACCATCGTTGTGTCGGGTGGTACCTGTTCGATGGAATGAAATTTTCTTAATAGGGTGCTAGAATCCTTAAGATGTGTGCTCGTGCCCTGTATACATGGCTGCAAAAAGCAATCCAGGTAAATAGCCACAGGCTCGCACAGAGACCCCCGGGCAGAGATGATAGGTCTACCAGGAGGCCTCTGTGCGTCTTTGTGGATTTTGGGGATTGTGTAGAAAATTGGCGTTACTGGAAAATCAGGACACAATCTTGTGAATACCTCAGCCGTAATGATCCCCTCTGTCTTAGCTTGCTCTAAGAGCTGGATTAGTTCAGCCTTAAAAGTCTGTGAAGGGTCTTTTGCTAATTTACCATAGGTGTTAATGTCACTGAGTAGTCTCAAACACTCATTCGTGTAATCTGCCGTGCTTTGGACCACCACGGAGCCGCCCTTATCCGCTCCGCGGATCACTATATCTTTTCTTTCACTCAGTGCCTTCAGAGCCCCTCTTTCCTCGTGCTGCAGGTTATGAAATCTGCGTGTCCCACTCTTCTTATCAGAGGTTTCCAGCATCCTGTGGAACGTTTTTAATGATGCATTCTGTGTGGTCGGGTCAAACCGTGACTTGGGGCCCAATTGTAAAACTCTTTGTGGTAAGGAGGCCTTCATTGCTTGTGGAGGTTGTTTGCTGTAAAATTCCTTTAATTTTAAAGTGCGGTGCAGTTTGTAAAAATTAACTTTCTGTTGAAACTCATTACCAAAATTGGTAGGTACATAAGATAAGCCTTTATTAAGTACTCTCTCCTCGGCTGGTGTCAAAGGTATTGGAGAGAGATTGAAAATTACCGTTTCTTCGTTTTTGGTGCCTTCGGTTTGTTTTTGCCGCTTATTTTGTCCCCCTCGCCTCGTGTAGAGTCGTTTCGGTCCCGTGCGGCCAGCCCTGCACGGGTTCTTGGCTCTAAAGGGGTCTCACGTTGAGAAGAGGCTGATGTTGACCTACGGGTGTCGTCGGAGTCGCTCGCTGAGGTGGTATTGGGGGCCACGCCTCTCCTGTCCCTCCTGCCCCGAAAGGGCCTGGGCCTGTTTTGCGTGTTTGAAGAGTTGCCCAACCATGGGTAAACCCTATGGTGCGCATAGTCCATCTGTACTTTACAGAGCTTCTCCTTCTTAAATTTGATCAAATTGGTCCTGTATGTGTCTACCTGGTCTTTTAATTTGTCCATCCACTGTTTGGACTCCAAGGATGTCAAAAGCTCCGTATGTTCCTGCTCAAAACTGGCAATTTGAACTTTAGTCTTCTCACACTCTCTGTTAGACTCTTCTACCACCAGCAGTATTAAGTCCATTGAGCACTTGTTCAGCACCGACACCCACTTTTTGCAAAACTCCATATTGTACCGTCCAATGGTAGGCACATTGTGCACCCTAAAGCCTCTTGGTAGTTGCTTTGCGCGGTAATAATCCGATAATGTCCGTCCATGGTATTGGAAATCAAGTTCCCGCTTTTTGAGCCGTAATAACATTTTAAAGGCTTCATCATTTGTTGTCGCAACGCTTTCAATAAAAGCTGGTTCTTTATGTAAAATAGCTTCCGCCTCTAAGTCAGAGAAGCTCAGCGTTTCGTGTGTATCACAGTGTAATAAAAAAGCCGTAAAATCATTATGATCCGGGACAGAGACAGCCATGCTGCGTTTCAAAAAGTGCTAGTGCTAAATGTGTAAAACACGTGTGAAAAAAGGGATAAAAGACAGTACCTGCTCCTCTTCCCAATCTTGTACTGCAGAGTGCTTATTTCAATTAGTGCAAAGAATGAATGAGCTAGGGGTTGCTTAGCTCGCAATCTCCCAAAGCAGTGCTCAGGTGTTTTAAGTGAAGATGTCCTGGAGATAGTGAATTCTTCTAAGATCTTAAACAGGAGGGTGCCTTGGGCTGGGAGACTCACTGTGAAAACAAGTGTGTATCCAAATATTGTACCTTGTTGCCCCGGCACTCCAAATATCCACTAGGGGATATGTCTCGCTCCGGTGCCTTCCTCCGTGGAGAGCTTTGGTGAGGCCCCCCAGGGTATAGCGATCACAAATGAGGCTGAACTAATCCAGCTCTTAGAGCAAGCTAAGACAGAGGGGATCATTACGGCTGAGGTATTCACAAGATTGTGTCCTGATTTTCCAGTAACGCCAATTTTCTACACAATCCCCAAAATCCACAAAGACGCACAGAGGCCTCCTGGTAGACCTATCATCTCTGCCCGGGGGTCTCTGTGCGAGCCTGTGGCTATTTACCTGGATTGTTTTTTGCAGCCATGTATACAGGGCACGAGCACACATCTTAAGGATTCTAGCACCCTATTAAGAAAATTTCATTCCATCGAACAGGTACCACCCGACACAACGATGGTAACCATCGATGTTACCAGTTTATACACTTGTATCCCACACCAACAGGGGGTCAATGCAGTGAGACGGTTAATCACTGGTAACGCATTATATACTGGGCCAGATATAGATTTCTTTATAGAGTTGCTTCAGTTCACCTTATCCCATAATTTCTTTATCTTTGATGGGCAATTTTACATACAGCGAACGGGGTGTGCCATGGGATCTTCCGTGGCACCCTCGTTCGCCAATGCCTTCATGTGGGAGGTGGAATGCCAATTGTTTTTGGCTGAGCTAACGATATCTAATCGGTTGTTCATCTACTACCGATATATAGATGACGTACTAATCTTCTGGCGAGGCGAAGTGCAGGATTTAGTGTCCCTTATTGACAGGCACAACACATCAGACAGTCCTGTCAAATTTACGATGAATGTGAGCCAACATGAAATGTGCTATTTAGACATCCTCATTAAGCTCCAGGAAGGCAGGATTGATACGTGCTTATACAAGAAACCTACGGACCGCAACACGGTTTTGAGGTATGACAGTTTCCACCCAACCTCAACTATTAGGGGCCTGCCTTATTCACAATTTTTGCGGGTCTGTAGGACCAACACAAATGTGGAGGTCAGAGACAAACAACTTGATGAAATGGAGGGCAGACTCCGAGACAGGGGCTTTCCCTCAAAACTGTTAAGTAAGGCTCGGCAAAAGGCCACTGCTAGGAGGAGAGAAGATACTCTCCAAACAGCACCACCCAGGGACATCACTAGTTGCATTCCCTGGATGAGTGCATATGACGTCAACAGTGGACAGGTGAGGAAAAGGATGAGAGGTTTGTGGCCGATAGTCACATCGGATCCCGAGCTGACAATCTTTAAGAGCAAGCGCATTATGCCAAGCTACACTAGAGGGCGCAGCATAAAAGACCTCGTTGTAAAAACTGACATGGCCAAGTTGAAAGCAGCCCCCATCCACCATTTTTTAAGCAGAAAAAATGGGTGCTTTAAATGCACAGGCTGCACGACGTGTGCACATATGTCCCCAGGTGACAGCATTTCTCACCCCTTTTCCGGGAAAAGTTTTAAGATCAGGTGGCCCTTAACGTGCAGTACCAAGTTTGTCATATATGCCATTATGTGCCCGTGTGGCCGGTACTACATAGGGAAGACCGAGTGCCAGTTCAAAGTGCGCATGGCTCAGCACAGACAAGCCATCAGGAACGCTTTGGCGACGGGCAGTGGTGAACAGCCAGTCGCCAAACACTTTGTCGAGTTCAGACACAGCATGGCCACATTTAAGCACCGGATTATTGACCATGTGCCAGAATCCCCCCGTGGGGGAAACAGAGGCAAAAAGCTTTTACAGTTAGAGTCCATGTGGATCCACAGACTACAAACCCTGAAACCTGGAGGCCTGAATGAAAATCTGGGCCTCATTAATTTTCTTTAGTTCCCCCTAGGGGTGTAGGTTTTAGTCGCCAGGGGGGTGGGTAGCAGTATTTTTAAGACAGTTTTTATCCCATCGGGTTCATAAAATGGATAGGGGAGATGAAATACTTAGTGGGAAGGATGGCCGTAGCTGTTCAGTGTATTAACGGTTAATAAAGCTCCTGCACCCGTGAAACCAGCAGATGATCTGGTGAATGCACAGTGAGGGAGTTAAGCCTAACTATAATAAAAATTCCCTTAAATGTCGCAATGTTAGAGTATGTAGACATTTGCTATTGAGATGGTTCAGGACAAGGAAGGACAGGAGCGGCTTGCGTTATTATGATTATGAGATAATATTGTTACGTGGTATTGACACTTTTAGTGGGGGATTTCAAAAGGCATTAACACTGTTTTTTTTAAATGTGTGTTTTTTCTTAATGTTTTTAGCTGATACTAGCACTTTATAGTGACACGCACTAGGATGAAACAAGTTTCTAATTGCACTGCATACTTTTGTTAAATAAGGTTCACGGATGTGTTGTTATTGTTATTGAGTATAGCCAGCGTCTCCATGGTAACGCGGCACACTCCCGCGACGTCACTTCCGGCGGAAGTGGACGCAGCCGGCAGCGCCGGGCGGTGAGAACGGCGGCGAGACCAGGGGAGACGCCAGGTGATTGGGTGTGAGGTGGGGGGTAAGTATTTCGTTTAAGTATTTAAATGTTTGTCGTGCAGTGTTTACACATATCCTGAAGAAGGGGAACTGGTCCCCGAAACGTTGATTTCTCTTTTGCACTATTACAAGAATTTGTGACAGCCTCTGAGTGCCGCCTCATTTGTGATCGCTATACCCTGGGGGGCCTCACCAAAGCTCTCCACGGAGGAAGGCACCGGAGCGAGACATATCCCCTAGTGGATATTTGGAGTGCCGGGGCAACAAGGTACTATATATATATATATATATATATATGTATATGTATATATATATATTTATTTCTGTTTATCTTGAGAATGGTTGGTCATTTCATGTGTAGGATCATGTTGCTTGGAGATAACAAAGTAACCTAATGAACATGGAAATATCTGTCACACATTACATATTTCCCAAACTTAGTACACACATTACACATAGTCTCCCCTTTCCCCTCATGCAACTTTTACTTATATGCAAGGCACAACAAGGGAATTATACACCTTTACAGTATGCGAGGGGACAGTAACTGATCAGAGCATCATGCATGGTATCTACGTGTTCGGATAATTATGAGTAATAATCCGTTGTTGGTTTGGAGAAGATCGCATGTCGTTGCGAATAGTTATTCGCAAAGGCAGATTAAAAGGTATATTTGTGTTTATTATGTACTTGGTATGCGGTGGGAATCTAGAGCTGACCAGCTGTACACACCCCTGGATCAAGGCATCGCCCATCTCTTCAAACCGACCAATGACCTCTCCTGTACTGTAAACGACCATCCCTCCAACCAATCGGTGGAGAGCATACAACCCCATTGTATTGTATTTAGGGCAAGGGTATATAAACCTTGCACCTGGGCCGGTCACTCTCTCTCTCTTGCTCTAAGGTCATCTTGCCAGATCGACTAGAGGACCGGATCCGGGTTGCGCAGGTGAACAAACGTATGTATCATTGGGTGTGACTCTCTCTCTGTGATTGAATTGTGTTGTGTTGTACCATTTACATTTTAACTTATTGTAATCCCCTTTTACAAATATATTATTACTTGTTGCTGCTTTGGACCACAACATACAATCAAATACTGGTGTCGCATTCAGTTTCCGTTGAGCGTTTGTATAGTGTAATTGCCACACCTAGAGCTGCCTCGTGCTCTCAGCGTGTCGGTCTGTGTGTATGCACTGAGTGTAAGCTGAACAGCTATTCCGGCGTGTGCACGCAAAGTGCGTGCACAGTACGGGACTGTGTGCGCTAACTGGGGATAGAGTACGAAGGTAAAGCATTTATTACAGCGGCCGCAGCGGCTTCAGTTACAGTGTGCAATAGGGGTTAGTGGCTGCTTTCCAAGAAGTCTATCGAACTTCTCAGTTGAGGGCATCGTCCGGCTCGTCTCATACCCGGATTTTGCACAACATTGCAGGCGCTTGCCAGCAGCAAAGGGTGGATTAGCATTGTTATATTGTGTTGAGCTATCTTGTGCTGCTGAACCGCGCCTGTACTGCATTGGTTAGGGATGCTGGCGTGAACCGCAAGGACAAAGGGGAAAAAAAAGCCATTTAAAAGTTTTTTGTTTTTTTTCTTTTGCACATGTAACCTTGCGTAAAGGCGCACACAGCGTACCCATACTTTGCATCCATCCCACATATTGTTGCCATAGGTTATAACGGTCATTTATAGGTTTGTGTGAAACCGGATACATCTGTGTTGCTATATACATTTGAAGTAACTGTGTTAATGATATATACTTGTAAGAACACAAAACGCAGCTCTGGCCTAGTCTTTTAGGTTAAACATGTTATGATTCCCGTACTCCAGACCAGAAGAGATCTTATGGCAGAGGTCTGAGTAATGGGAAGATATGCTGGTTGTGGGAGCAGGAGAGCCTAGTAACCCCTGGCGCCCTAACTCCGTTGTCTCGCCCGTGTTATCAGAAATCCCTTGCGAGACTATGGTTGCTTGAGCCCATGGCAGCCGCGTTCGAAGGGCGGATTATGTCTGCCCAACCCCGATGCCCCCGCAGGTCTTAATGGGAGACAAAGGGAAATCCGAGACAGGGTGATAACAAGGGGCCCTCTGACTAAGCAACCAGGCCAGGGGTTACAAGCTAACTAACTTTAACCAAAGGTATGTGCGGACTAGCCGCCAGGGAAAAGGACAACCAAAGAACCACTGATCCGTTACTCCTATCCAGCACCGCTGGATACCAGAGTGGATCTGTGGGAGCGGAATCCTCCGCAAAAGCTCCAGAACACAAATTAACTAAATAATAAACAGTAAGCGGACAAGCCGCAACACACGGCTGAGCCGCGACTCACGAACACCACAGGATGTTAAAGGTGCTCGGTCAGACTCCAGGAATAGATGGCAAACTTCCGAGTACAGGATCTCTGAGGACAGGAACAACCGGATTGAGCAGGACTGGACACTCTCTGTAGCAGACACAGGCAAACAGGAAGCTATCACCGGCGTCTGTAAGAAGTCCTGAGGGTGCCTTTATTCAGGAACCCTCCAATCAAGATCCAGACAGGGTAATCAATGGAAATGCCGTGCAGCTTGCATGCTGCACGGCCAGCACATAATCAGGTAATTTAGGACAGACCCAGCAACGGGGAACGCGGCTGAACGTGGCGTCCCTGTTGCTAAGGTCAGAGCGGCTCTGTGCGCCCGGCGTCAAGCGTTGCCAGGGAGCCGGCGGCTGAACGCGCACGGCGTCCCTGGTTGCTAGGCGCCGGGCCGCACCGACGAGCGGACCCCGGCGCCTAACAAAACAGAGCAATTGTGGGGTGTGTTCGTGAGTGACAATAGTTTATATTGCTCACATTTATACTGTGTGATTTGTTTTAGTGGGGGCGCACTTTTGTACACGTGGCCCGGACAAAGTACGCAAGCGCGCACAAGCGTGAAAAGGCACGTGCGTTGCGTAATTAGGCAAATTGCGTAAGATCGCTAACGCCAAGGACAAACCACACAATAGTTAAATTTAAAGCGGAGTAGTAGATGTTTATCTACAAATAGCACATAACTATCCGGTTTCAAACGCAGATTAGAATAACATTGATAAAGTGTGTTACCTCTGGGGAAAGCTATCAGTTAACAGGAAAGGATATTTTTCTGATCAGAAAACTATAGAGCGTTAGTGTGGCCTGAAAAAAGGTGTGAATGTATTGAACCCCGCTTGGTGAACTTGGTGAACTTGGTGAGCACGGTCTAGGCGAACACGTGCAACGGAGTGTGATAAAGCTTTGTGAAGTTGTTGTTTTAAAGGTTTTTTTTCTTGGTATTACACTCCGGCTGTTTTGGAGCACAGTGTGAAGACTCCAGTGATCCTACAACTTATAGATAGCAATTGTCTATAAGCGGTACGATTGGACCGCACGGTTGTGTGAGCGATACGTGGCGCAACGTGATACGAAGTTTTGCATATTTGTGCGTAAATCTCGTCATCATACGCGTTGTGTAAAGCACATGCAAGCGTGACTTGTGTAAATTTTTTTCATCTTTTAGGCAGATATTCACTGGGTACGGTAAGTTACTCCTAAAGGCCCAGGGGATATAGGACGAAGTAGGGCCTGCACTGGCTACGCGTGTCTACTAAATAGGGCGGATCCGTGGTACTCGGAGCAGAAGAAGTTAGTGGAAGAACTTTGAGGACTTCCACCGTTAGACTACTGTGTTTGGAGCATTTTAGGAAGTTTTCCCCGTGTTAAAAGGGTCCACAATGGGAGCCAAGTGCACAACACAGGGACGTTCCTCAGTCAGGGTTCAGACAGCAGAATTGAGACCCAGGGGGTCAGCTCGGTTGGTAATGTGGGGGAAGTATGGTCCCCACACTGAGACCTTTTGTGATGAATGGACACGAATGACTGTGGGGGATAAAGCATCATTTCCTGGGATAGGTAGTTTTGATCCAGAGGTACTACACAATGTAAGGATTAGAATATGCCTGCTCAAATCCAGAAAGCAAAGGGTAATGCATACAGATTGTTTAAACTTGTGGCAACAAGAGGGGGATGTGCAAAGGGAGCTTGCTCGCACAGCAAGTTCCAAACCAGGCAGAAGCGTGAATGCGACCGCACCACCATATGTTGATGGAGAGAAGAGTGTCACCACCAATGATACAAAAGGTAGAGGTCAGGGAAATGCCCAGCGAATGTATTAAAACTAATGCTTGTACCTTGTACTCTGTTTTACCTTCTCCCCAAGATTACAGCAACGTAGAGGATGAGCCTAGCATGATCTCAGCCCTTGCCCTGGCTGCCACCATACACGACACAAGGGTGGGCATTGCCCAACCACCAAGGGCAGTGGCCACATCAGCCAGTGAGGGGGCAGATGAGATCGTGGCGACTGGTAAGTACGGTACCGTCCATTATGCAGAAACAGTGACTCCCCGTATTGTAGAGACAAACAAGAAAGATGTGGTTGAGTTGCACCCAGTTAGGGTGATTGCAGTCCCTAACGGGAGAACTGACACTCAGGGGGTGAACCCAATCAGGAACATTGCAATGTACTGTCCCTGGTCCCGTATGGAGCTGAGGTCAATAATGGCAGAATTCCCTGACCCCAGAAAGGATTTAGTCGGATGCCAGAAATATATAAGAGATTTAGGACTTTCCCAAGAACCCACAAACAAAGATTGGCGGACGGTGTTGCAAGCGAGTCTCCCCTCTAACATTGACATCCCAAAATGTATTACAGACTGCAACCTAGATGCAGAAGTGCCACTCACTGATGCTTACAATCAGGAGAATGTCAGGCAAATCAATATACAACTAGGTTTGTATTTCCCAGCCGTAGTTAGATGGAATAAGATTTTTTCCATAAGACAGAAAGAGAATGAACTGCCATCCGAATATTTCCACAGAGCTTTGATGAAAATGGCTAAATTCACTGGGGTTGAGGATATTAGAGACAATGTCAACCACAGGGAAGTAGCTGTCTCTGTATTAATGGAGGGATTGAAGGAGGCACTGAAAACCAGGGTGCAAACTTCTCTGCCAAACTGGAGGGGTATTACGGTGACTGCACTTAGGGAATCAGCACTGGAGCACGACCGTAATATCCAGAAAACCAGTGAGGCACAAGGGGAGCGGTTGATGGTGATGAGCATCCAAGCACTGGAAGGAGCACCAACTCGACCAAAACCCCAGGCCTCTGACACATGGAAAAAGCCAAGAGTTTGTTATCTGTGTAAAAGGGAAGGGCATTATGCCAGAAATTGTAACAGCACACAAAAATTCAGACCCCCTAGACAAGAACACGAGCAAAGTAATTATACACATAGGGGAGATCAGGGATCATACAGGAGAGAGTACGAGCCGCATAGAGGGGAAACAAGGAGGTACCCACCACGGGAGGACTGGCGAGCCCCCGAAGACTTACCGTTATCCCCCTCACATATCATAGCCGCCAACGCCCAAAGGGTGGGTCCACGGCCCCAATAGAGGTTAGACCACACCGGTAGTTTGCAGCCTGTGAAGCTGATCGCTGGCCCTGGGAATGAACCTGAGGTCTTGGTCAAAGTAGCAGAAACACTACAACCATTTCTTGTAGATACAGGGGCGGCCAGATCTGTACTCAAAGCTCCAACCAATTTACTGACCACGAGCAAAACAATTTCGGCAATGGGAGTAACAGGAACAGTGCAACAATACCCTTTGAGTAGACCTGCAGAGATTACGATAGGGCCCTTGCAGACCAAGCATTCCTTTTTGCTAGCTGCATTGGCTCCGACTAACCTGCTTGGAAGAGATTTATTGTGTAAAATGCGGTGTGTCATATATTGTACTCCTGAGGGTGTCTTCTTAGATATACCTGAGAATCACGTTCAAGAAGTGCAAGATATATTAGACACCCCTCAAAGGCTAATGTCGCATTCTGCTGTTATAGACAAGTGTCCATCAAAGGTAGAGGAAATGATCTCACGAATACCGGGTTCCCTTTGGACCAAAGATGGACAAGACACTGGAT
Organism: Pseudophryne corroboree; assembly: GCF_028390025.1. Lineage (NCBI taxonomy): Eukaryota > Metazoa > Chordata > Amphibia > Anura > Myobatrachidae > Pseudophryne > Pseudophryne corroboree. Next base: position 533,397,324 of record NC_086449.1, on the reverse strand, counting down.
TGATGGCGAATGTAGCCCCAGTAGTAGTACAAGTAAAAGATGGTAGGATAGCTCCAAAAATCCCTCAGTATCCTCTGAAGCCAGAGGTGGAATTCGGAGTGTACCCCGTCAGAGCGCTTGCTACAACAGGGCATCCTAGTCAGGACGTCCAGCACTGACAATAGTCCCATCTTCCCTGTGAAAAAGAGTGGGGGGAGGGGTTACCGGCTAGTGCAGGATTTAAGAGGGTGGAACAAAATAGTTGAGAGTCAATTCCCCGTAGTGCCCAATCCAGCTGTCATCTTGATGCAGATCCCCGCAACCTCTTCATACTTCACTGTCATTGATCTCTGTTCTGCCTTCTTTTCTGTCCCTCTCCACCCCGACAGTCAGTACCTTTTCGCCTTCTCTTACAGGGGAGTACAGTACACCTGGACTCGTCTCCCCCAAGGCTTCATTGACAGCCCAAGTATCTTCTCCCAAGCACTGCATGACTGTTTGCAATCCTTTCAACCTGAAAATGGCTCAGTGCTAATACAGTGTGTTGATGACTTATTGTTGTGCTCTGACTCATTTGAAACGTCCTTGGCAGATACGAAGCAGCTGCTGCTTCACCTTTCCCAGACAGGACACAAGGTTTCAAAGGATAAATTACAGTTGTGCAGTAAAAGGGTGAGGTATTTGGGGCATTGCTTGACACAAGGACAACGACACCTCACTGCTGATAGGATAGAAGCGATTCGCAACATGACTCTGCCACAAACCCAGCAACAGATCCGCACTTTCCTAGGAATGTGTGGGTACTGCCTGAAACTGGATCCCAGGGTTCTCCATACTGGCTTTACCTTTGCAAGAGATGGTCTCTTCAAACAAACCAGATCGGATTTCGCACACAGATGAGTCCAAACTGGCATTTGAGAGACTCAAACAGTGCCTATCACAGGCACCTGCATTAGGTATGCCAGATTATGGGAAACCATTTGAATTGTACGGTACAGAGAGTGCTGGGTGTGCGGCAGGTGTTTTAACCCAGAAACATGGTGATGCCAGCAGACCAGTAGCATACTACTACGGTCTCTCCCCACAGGCTTGCGAACTGTTGCAGCGATAGCTTTGCTAGTGAGTAAGAGCGAAGACGTAGTGTTAGGACACAACCTGACCGTCCATACACCTCATGCAGTATCAGCCTTACTGAACTCTGCCCAAACCAGACATGTCTCATCTGCGCGGTTTACAAGGTGGGAATTATCACTAATTGCCCCTGTAAACATCACCATTAAGAGATGCAGCACACTAAATCCTGCAACTTATCTGCCAAGTGTGCCTGGACAGACACAAAGGGTGGAGGATGAGAATGATGGTGAAGGAGGATTTAGTGCAGACACTGATACGCATGATTGTATGGAATACCTGAACCAGACTTTCACTGCGAGACCTGACATTAGTGACAACCCACTGGAAAACGTATATTTTACCTTCTACACTGACGGTAGTTGCCACAGCAGACAGACTCGGGAGACCTGTGCACTGGGTACGCAGTTGTAGACGACAGAAGTATCATAGAAGCTGAGCCCCTGGGCCCACCGCACTCAGCACAAGTTGCTGAGCTGGTCGCCCTAACCAGAGCGTGTGAACTGGCCAAGGGTAAGTCAGCTAATATATGCACAGATTCCAGGTACGCCTTTGGAGTGGTGCATGATTTCGGGGCCCTATGGCGCCTCAGAAATTTCATGACAGCAGCTGGCACACCCGTGGCGCATACGACCCACATCAAAAGATTGCTATCAGCAATACAAGACCCCGACAGAGTGGCTGTTATCAAGTGCAAAGCCCACACTTACAGTCAAGACCCAGTGTCACTTGGTAACAGCCGGGCAGACGAAGCTGCCAAGGCAGCAAGTTCAGCCACACTAACCAACATCACACCACTGATGACATTTAACACAATAAGCACACAACAACTCATTGAAATGCAAGATTTGTGTTCCCTGCAGGAAAAGTCCGTCTGGAAGGCGAAGGGATATGGAAGAGAGTCTTCGGGCCTCTGGACAGATGGGCACGGTAAGCCAGTGGCCCCCAAGGCATATCTTCCAGCCCTAGCGGAAGCAGCTCACGGCCTGACCCACTTGGGCAAGGAGGGTATGTGCAAACTGGTCAGGGCATACTGGAGTGCACCAGGGTTCTCATCTCATGCAGGTAGGAGGGCAATGGCTTGTATTACCTGCATGAGAAAGAATGTTGGGAAGACAATACCGACGGAGCCATCCCATATCCCTCCTACGGACGGACCCTTCCAGGTAATACAAATAGACTTCATACAGTTACCACCCTGTAGGAATCAGAAATATGTCCTAGTGTGTACAGATGTCTTTTCAAATTGGGTAGAAGCGTTCCCCGCTGCCACAAATACTACTACGTTCACTGCAAAGAAAATTGTGCAGGAATTTGTGTGTAGATATGGTATCCCTAGAATAATTGAAAGTGATAGGGGTACCCATTTTACAGGTGAAGTCTTTCAGATCATGTGCAAACTGATGGGTATTAATAGCAAGCTACATACTCCGTACCGGCCACAGGCGAGCGCAAAGGTGGAGAGAATGAATAGCACTATTAAGAACAAGCTTAGCAAAGTGATGGTTGAAACTGGATTGTTGTGGCCAGAGGCATTGCCACTAGTGTTGTAAAGCATCAGAACCACTCCCAGGTCACCACTTAACCTATCACTCTTTGAAGTTCTTTTTGGGTGACAACCTCACGTAATGATTGACCCCCAGGATGATTTGAAATGTAATAATGAAGTGACTGTGCAATATTTGGTTAGGATGAGCCAGCAGCTCAGAAATCAACAAAGAAATCTAAAGCTGGTGATTCCTGACCTACCAAACAGTAATTGTCATGACATTGAACCTGGGGATTATGTGATGATTCGAAATTTCTTACGCTCAGGTTGCCTCAGACAGGTGGGAAGGACCATACCAAGTTTTGTTAACCAGCACAACAGCATTGAAGGTTGCCGAGAGAGAGACTTGGGTTCACTCGTCCCATTGCAAGAAGGTCGCTGACCCGGAGAAGACTCGTGACAAAGAGCAGGTGGAAGAGAACCTCGTATCACTAGAGTGCTTGTTCCAGGAAAGTTGAGAGGCAGGACTGTTGAAAGGCATCTGAGCACGGACAGTAACTAGAGTTAGAACGGTTGTCGTGCCATTTTCTTTTTTCACCTCCCCCTGCATTTTTCCTTTCTTTTCTCCTTATTTTCCTCCTTTCCCCTAACGAAATGGATCGGTTACAAGAGACTGCGTTTCGGGTTCTGTTAGTGACTTTGGTTTTAATAAGGACAACTTGTTTTTGTGAGGGTCCCAGAGAGGTGGAGCAAGGATCTGGAGTGAGATCTGATGGAGAGTACGGGTTGGTAGGACCCCAGGATCAGCGTATCACTTTCACCAAGGCTAGCATCAGAAAAAGGAAATCCACAAACCGGAACCCAACTCATCAATCACCAAAAATTTAATTTTATTGTTGTATGTACCGTTACATGTCTTCTGTTCATCTCTGTAGGGCTAGGTTAGTGAAACACACATAGTCATTAGATAATAGGGACACATAATTACTCACACATATGGATCCCCACGATGTATCATCAGATAAATGTGCTCCCCATTTATCATATAGCTCGGTGGAGTTTGTTGGACCATGTACAGACCCTTAATACGGGATGAGAAGGAATATAATGAATACTTCGCAAAACCTAGAAGCTTACACTGCACGATGATACATTCCCCTCAAGCATTTACTCATACATATACGCTTTTTCCTATCACAATAGGCCACACATTTTCTCACCTATGACTTTTTCTCTCACTTCAAGGTGCATACTCTAAACAGTGTATCTATGTATTATTATGTAAATATTTTCTGCATATTAATTATGGCAGTTATTGTTGACTGCCAAAGGGTGGACTGTCGAAGTCGGAAAATATTAAACCCGCACTACACATACAGACACCATTTTAGAGTGGCTTCTGTGCAGTTGCGTATTAGCCGTGAGTGCGCAAACCCGGACGCTGCATACATTGGCTCGTGAAGCCCTGCGTATTAGCGTGGGGTATGGGTAAATACGGTGACATACGCAATCGCATAGAAAGGCCCCCAGAGCCATGTTCCATATTCTATCCTTATAGTACAGAATTTGTAGACAGTGTAATCTTCAAAGGCAAGTTACTGTTCACACACAAACTAATCAAACCACACATACACATTCTTCTAAAACAATGTCTTGAATATATCAAGACATGTCTTGTTTACGCAAAGGTTTGTGATCATGAAACAGGCACCCTGATCTGTGAGGAAAGTAAACACAAGCCGTGCTGATACAAATCACTAACAGCTGACAACTTACATTTATAGATCAGAGGTATAACATTTATAGTCAAAACTCTTGGAATTATATATATATATATATATATATATATATATTTATTTGTGTGTATCTTGAGAATGGTTGGTCATTTCATGTGTAGGATCATGTTGCTTGGAGATAACATAACAAAGTAACCTAATGAACATGGAAATATCGGTCACACATTACATATTTCCCAAACTTAGTACACACATTACACATAGTCTCCCCTTTCCCCTCATGCAACTTTTACTTATTTGCAAGGCACAACAAGGGAATTATACACCTTTACAGTATGCGAGGGGACAGTAACTGATCAGAGCATCATGCATGGTATCAACGTGTTCGGATAATTATGAGTAATAATCCGTTGTTGGTTTGGAGAAGATCGCATGTCGTTGCGAATAGTTATTTGCAAAGGCAGATTAAAGGTATATTTGTGTTTATTATGTACTTGGTATGCGGTGGGAATCCAGAGCTGACCAGCTGTACACACCCCTGGATCAAGGCATCGCCCATCTCTTCAAACCGACCAATGACCTCTCCTGTACTGTAAACGACCATCCCTCCAACCAATCGGTGGAGAGCATACAACCCCATTGTATTGTATTTTGGGCAAGGGTATATAAACCTTGCACCTGGGCCGGTCATTCTCTCTCTCTTGCTCTAAGGTCATCTTGCCAGATCGACTAGAGGACCGGATCCGGGTTGCGCAGGTGAACAAACGTATGTATCATTGGGTGTGACACTCTCTCTGTGATTGAATTGTATTGTGTTGTACCATTTATATTTTAACTTATTGTAATCCCCTTTTACAAATATATTACTTGTTGCTGCTTTGGACCACAACATACAATCAAATACTGGTGTCGCATTCAGTTTCTGTTGAGCGTTTGTATAGTGTAATTGCCACACCTAGAGCTGCCTCGTACTCTCAGCGTGTCGGTCTGTGTGTATGCACTGAGTGTAAGCTGAACAGCTATTCCGGCGTGTGCACGCAAAGTGCGTGCACAGTACGGGACTGTGTACGCTAACTGGGGATAGAGTACGAAGGTAAAGGATTTATTACAGCGGCCGCAGCGGCTTCAGTTACAGTGTGCAATAGGGGTTAGTGGCGGCTTTCCAAGAAGTCTATCGAACTTCTCAATCTCTACATAGCTATACATCTGTACCTATCTATATCTAGCTCTATATATCTCTAGCTATATACGTTTATCTATCTCTATCTATAAATCAAATGAAGATAGAAGGGCACTCCATAGTGCATGAATCGATTTTTGTTTACTTACCGTAAAATCTCTCTCCCTGATTCCATCTGGGGGACGCCGCGCACTTACTGATGGGTTAGTGTGTGTGGGTAGGGAGTTTGGCACACAACCAATAGAAACAAACTCCTCCCCCCTCTAACCCCTCCCATCCCCAGTGTGTCACAGAATCACCTCACTTAATGTTTAGCAAAGACGAAGGAGACAGAACAGAACATCATCAATAAACCAGACAAAAATACGGGAGGGATCGCAGCGTCCCCCAGGTGGAATCAGAGAAAGAGTTTATGGTAAGTAAATTAAAATCCCATTTTCTCTTTCATCCATCTGGGGGATGCTGCGCACTTACTGATGGGATTTCCCAAAGCAAGCTAAGTAGAGGAGGCAGAACCAGACTGTAAAATCTGCCGCCCAACAGAGGCAGAGGCAGTCTCCAAACCAAATGTATGAAAACGGTAGAACCTCATGAAGGTATAAACGGATGACCAGATCGCCGCTCTACACAGCTGCTCAACAGACAACCCCACGAACAGCCCAGGAGGCCCCAACGGCCCTAGTCGAATGAGCCCTCAGGGGTTCAGGAACGGGAACCGTAAAAGATACATAGGCCTGCCGAATAGCAGAGGTCACCCAACTAACCACCGTGTTTTTAGAAGCCGGCCAACCTCGTTTGGGTGCATCAATCAGAATCAACAACGTATCTGTATGACGAATAGATTCCGTACGGGACAAATAAATGTGTAAGGCCCTAACAACATCCAAAGAAGGCCAAATGACTATCCTCTCTGGATGAATTCGGAACAAACGCTGGAAACACAATGTCCTGCTTTAGGTGGAGAATCGAAACAACCTTCGGCAAAAAGGATGGCTTTGTACGCAAAACCACTCGATCATCATGAAAAACCAACAAAGGCGGCCTGCAGGAAAGGACCGCCAACTCTGAAACACGCCTGGCCGAAGCAATGGCCAAAAGAAAAAACACTTTAAGTGTAAGAAACCGCAATTCTACAGATTCTAGTGGTTCAAACTGAGATTTTCGAAGAGCTTTAAGAACTAAAATTTAAATCCCAAAGTGAAACAGGGGGAACAAACGGAGGCTGAATCCTGAACACCCCTTGAAGAAACGTCTGGATCTCCGGAATAAGAGCCAACCTTCTCTGAAAAAGCACTGACAAAGCGGAAACCAGCCCTTTGAAGGAAAAAAGACAAAGTCCTTTAGTCAGACAATCCTGAAGGAAGGACAACAGGCAAGGTAAACGTAAGAAGCCCGGCGACAACCCGCTTTTTTCACAGCAAGCAATGTAGATACGCCACACCCGTGATAAATCCGAGAGGTGACTGTTTTCCTAGCTTGGAGCATAGTTTTCACCACTGGTCGAGATAAACCTTTAGCCCTTAGAATGCTGGCTTTAAGAACCATGCCGTCAAAGCCATACGTGGCAAATCGTGGTGGCGAGAAGGTCCTTGAAGGAGGTTTGGACGCAGAGGTAGACGGAAAGGTTCTCTGGTCACCATGCTGAGTAGAAGAGTACCATTGGTGACGAGGCCAATCCAGAGCCACGAGAATGACTGGCAGACCATCTTGCCTTATGCGCTGAAGTAGACGTGGGATTCTGGTGGAATTGGCGGAAACACATATCCCAGATGAAACTGCCATGGAGCTGTCAAGGCATTGATTAGTACTGCCTGAGGGACGCTGAGTTCGTGAACAACTAAGCACAGCCAAATCACTACACGTGACTACTTATCAATAAACTAGAACTGGAGAATGAAGTGTGGTTGAAACAAGATTGCATTATCACAGAAAGCACGTACAGGAAAGCATATCGTTCAAACCAAACAGTTTAATGCTTAGTGGTTACTGTGACAGATCATGTTATAGTCGTTGTTACACAATAAGGATAGTCATTTGGTTTGTACATCTAGTTATCCATCTGACGGTACACAATGGTTATGGTTACAGTCTATATTATACTGTATACATTGCTGCACAGTGTGTTGGCTATTTTCTGCATAGACTCTTACTTTTTCTATTTTGGCATTTTAATGTTTGCTGTTACTATGTTGTTTAATGTACATTATTCATGTATTTTCCCAGCCATGTTTGTTACTATGGTGATGGTGTACACTCCCTTCGAAATACGCCACCTAGGGATGCCAGCGGTTGCTAATGACGTCACCGGATCTCCTGGAGCGCATTGGCCGGTCCATGCATGAGGTTTTTGGTAAGGTATTTATGTGTGTTGTCCATGTTATACAGTGTGTCTTGATAAAAGGGTGACAGCCCTGAAACATTGACATAAGCATCTGTCATGTTTTGATTGAGCCTCTGTGACGGCCAGCCGCATTGTGGTGTATAATCTAATATATATATATATATATATATATATATATATATATTCCAAAAAAGACAGCGGCACTCGAGGGTTTAAAATGAGAAAGTGTAATCAAAAAATCAACAGGTAGCCGACGTTTCGGGGCTCACATGCCCCTTTGTCAAGGTGTGTAACACACCTTGACAAAGGGGCATGTGAGCCCCGAAACGTCGGCTACCTGTTGATTTTTTGATTACACTTTCTCATTTTAAACCCTCGAGTGCCGCTGTCTTTTTTGGAGTTTACACATTTGTCTCAGAAGGCACCGGGGTAAGAAGAGTCGGTTAGGAGAGTGCCGGTCCATTTTTGGTATATATATATATATATATATATATATATATATATATATATATATATATATATTCATACATACATACATACATACATACATACATACATACAGGTTGAGTATCCCATATCCAAATATTCCGAAATACGGAATATTCCGAAATACGGACTTTTTTGAGTGAGAGTGAGATCGTGAAACCTTTGTTTTTTGATGGCTCAATGTACACAAACTTTGTTTAATACACAAAGTTATTAAAAATATTGTATTGAATGACCCTCAGGCTGTGTGTATAAGGTGTATATGAAACATAAATGAATTGTGTGAATGTAGACACACTTTGTTTAATGCACACAGTTGTAAAAAATATTGGCTAAAATTACATTCAGGCTGTGTGTATAAGGTGTATATGTAACATAAATGCATTCTGTGCTTAGATTTAGGTCCCATCACCATGATATCTCATTATGTTAGGCAATAATTCCAAAATATGGAAAAATCCCATATCCAAAATACCTCTGGTCCCAAGCATTTTGGATAAGGGAGAGTCAACCTGTATATAATATATATATATATATATATATATATATATATATATATATATATATATATATATATATATTACACATACACACACACACACACACACACACACACACACACACACACACACACACACACACACGTATAGCCAGTGGTAACAAGCTCAAGTTTTCTTTGTTTTTATTATGTTACCTAGAAGATGGCGACTTACATATTCTGTCTAATTTAGTCTATGAGTGGACACCGAACTCCTGTCTAATCAGTTTCATAAACAGATGCTTGTTTTCAAAATAGTGGTTTGTGTTTTTGTTCTGTATTTCATCCTTATACATTTACCCTATTTCACGTTCCAAAAGGTTTGCCTTGTGAGTATTTTGTAAAATATTTTAAATGTTTTTATTATGCACACTGTATGGATGGTCTCCAGTGCGTGAGCATGGATATTGAGATAATAGCCAGCACTGTATTTGGAGTTCTACATCTTAAATATTACATACAAGATAACATCATTACCTCAAGAGATCGAATGGCTGCCTGGGTCTCAGCCATCTGTCGCACCTGTATCCTCTGGACATTTTCTGCTTGTGCGCCATACTGGTCTCTCTCTGCTCGCAGCTCTGTCACTTCAGCTTTTAAATCCTTTAGTTTTTGACATAATTGGACTTTCTCCCCAAGAAGAGCCTCCACACGTTTACCATCTCTAGTGGGATCAACACTTGTTATCTGATTATTAAGTTCTTCTTTATCTTTTTCCAGCTGCAAAATCTGCAAAGTGAAAAAATGTAGTAGAAAAAATAAATGTAAACAATGAAAACAACATAACACCACACCCTATATATTGTATGGATATTAAAATATGTGGCTAGGCTAGTGATACAGGTTAAAACTGGTCTATTTATCATGCATCTCCCTCCAGCAGAAAAACTTCTTATATGGTCTCGTAACGATACTGTAAAAAGTAACGCTGCAATTGTCTTACAGCTGTTAACTTGCGAGATTGGGACATGTCTTAAACTTTAATGAGAAGTATGTTTTGGTGCATTTTAATTCACACCATGCACACTAAAAAAAAAAACATCACACAGAATAAAGTGCAGTATAAATTTAATCACAATTAGGCATAATTGAGTAGCAGATCACGAGAACGTTTGAAAAAAAAAAAAAAAAAAAGATTTATGTTAGGTACACTGCGAGGTACACTGGGTTCCACAGCAAACATCATCGGGGTGTAGAGTAGGATCTTGATCCGAGGCACCAACAGGGTAAAAGCTTTGACTGTTCCTCCTCTATAACCCCGCTTCTGTACACAGGAGCTCAGTTTTATTATCCAGTCCAATGCAGTAGCAGGTAAGAGACGACAATCATTAGTAGCCACATATACCACATTCTCATGACAGGAGAAGGTACCAGCGGCTAATGCCATACAAACCCAAAGAAGCTAAGTGCGTCAGGGTGGGCGCCCTGTGGAAACCAGTGTACCTCGCAGAAAGATTTAACAAAGGTAAGTTCTTACAATGAATCTTCTTTTCTGCAGCTGGGTACACTGTATTCCACAGGGAATAACATTGGGGATGTCCTAAAGCAGTTCTTCATGGGAGGGGACGCACTGTAGCGGCACAAGAACCTGGCGGCCAAAGGAAGCATCGGAGGCATAGAACCTTATGAGCGTGTTCACTGAGGACCACGTAGCCGCCTTGCACAATTGTTCAAGGGTCGCACCACGGCGGGCCACCCAAGAAGGTCCAATAGACCGAGTAGAATGGGCTTTGATGGTAGCAGGAAGGCCAGCCTGTACATAAACATGTGCAATCACCATTATAATCCATCTGGCCAAGGTCTGCTTATTAGCAGGCCAGCCACGTTTGTGAAAACCAAAAAGGACAAATAGGGAATCAGATCTTCTAAGAAAAGCTGTTCTCTTCACATAAACACGGAGAGCCCGTACCACATCCAAAGACCGCTCTTTGGAGGATAAACCTGGAGAGGTAAAGGCCGGATCCACAATTTTCTGATTAAGGTGGAAGGACGACACCACCTTAGGCAAATAACCAGGATGAGTTCTAAGAACCGCCCGGTCACGGTGAAAAATCAGAAAGGGAGACCTACACGACAAGGCACCCAAGGCTAAAACCCGTCTAGCAGAGGCAATAGCCAGCAAGAACAAGACCTTAAGAGCAAGCCACTTAAGGTCTACAGACTCAAGAGGTTCAAACAGAGACTCTTGTAAGGCGTCCAGAACAACCGACAAATCCCAAAAGGAGCCACAGGTGGGACGTAGGGAGGTTGAATCCGTAAAACACCCTGAGTGAATGTATGAACATCACGCAGAGTCGCAATTTTTCTCTGAAACCATATATGCAAGGCAGAAATATGAACCTTGAGGGAGGCCAGACGAAGGCCTAAGTCCATGCCCTGTTGCTGGAAAGCCAAAAGCTTGGCAGTACGGAACTTGTATGCTTCAGAATGGTTAGTCGCACACCAGGTGAAGTAAGAATTCCAAACCCTATAATAAATCCGTGAAGACGCCGGTTTACGGGCCTTCAACATAGTTTCAACGACTGCCTCAGAAAATTCTTTGGTCCTCAGTACGGAAGCTTCAAGAGCCACACCGTCAAAGCCAGTCGGGCCAAATCCTGGTAGATACAAGGGCCCTGAACAAGGAGGTCTGGGCGCTGTGGAAGTAGAAGAGGACGCTCTATCGAGAGACCCTGCAGGTCTGAGAACCAATGCCTTCTGGGCCACGCTGGACCGATTAGAAGTAGTATTCCTCCTTCTTGCTTGAACTTCCTTATCACCCTGGGCAGAAGTGACACCGGAGGGAACACGTACGGAAGCCGAAAGTTCCATTGAATTGCCAGTGCGTCCATGAATGCTGCTTGAGGATCCCTTGTCCTTGCTCCGAAGACCGGAACCTTGTGATTGTGTCGAGACGCCATCAGGTCTACATCATGTGGGCCCCACTTGTCCACTAGGAGTTGAAAGACTTCCGGATGAAGGCTCCACTCTCCGGCGTGTACGTCCTGATGACTGAGGAAGTCCGCTTCCCAGTTAAGGACTCCCTGAATGAACACTGCCGATATGGCTGGTAGATGGCGTTCCGCCCAACAAAGGATTTTTGACACTTCCATCATTGCCATGCGGCTTCGAGTGCCGCCTTGATGATTTATTTACGCCACCATGGTGGCGTTGTCAGATTGTACTTGAACAGGCCTGTTCTATACTAGAGGCAGGGCTAGTGTCAAAGCATTGAACACTGCCCGCAATTCCAGAATGTTTATCGGGAGGAGAGATTCATCACTGGTCCACCGACCATGAAGAGTGTTGCTCCAACACCACGCCCCAGTCCCGCAGACTGGCATCCGTCATCGGAAGGACTCAGTTGGAGATCCAGAAGGGATGACCCCTACTCAGATGCTGGTCCTGTAGCCACCAGCTCAGTCACAAGCGGACATCCAGAGTCAAGGAGATCACGCGAGTCCTGATCTGGTGAGGCAGGCCGTCCCACTTGGAGAGTATCAGCCGCTGCAGAGGGCGGGAATGAAAATTGAGAGTACTCTACCATGTCGAAAGCCAACATCATGAGGCCTAGTACTTGCATCGCCGAGTGTACCGACACATGTGGGCGAGAGAGGAAGCATCTCATCTTGTCCTGAAGTTTCAGGACCTTCTCCGGAGACAAAAACCAACCGCTGTTTGTCCATGCTCTGAGCAGGGACCAGGGAAGATTTCTTCCAGTTAATGAGCCACCCATGGGCTTGCAGGAATTGGACCGTCAGTTCCAGATGACAGAGGAGAACCTCTGCAGAGTTCGCCAGGATCAACAAGTCGTCCAAAGACGGCAGGATCCTGATACCCTGACGGCGGAGTAGAGCAGTCATGACCTTGGTGAAAATTCTTGGAGCCGTGGTCAGACCGAAAGGTAAGGCCTGGAATTGAAAATGTAGGTTGTCAATAGCAAAACAGCAGGTATTGCTGATGCGACACTGCAATAGGTATATGCAGATAATTATCCTGTATGTCCAGGGATACCATATAGTCCTTGGGCTCCAAAGCCAGAAAAATAGAGTGAAGCGTTTCCATACGGAATTTGGAAACTTTCACAAATTTGTTCAAAGACTTGAGGTTGAGAATGGGCCGAGAGGACCCATTCGGTTTTGGGACTAGGAACAACATGGATTAGTACCCCCTGCCTCTCTGAGCCAGAGGCACTGGCACTATCACTCCTGTATCCAGCAGAGATTGTACCACCAAATGGAGAGTTTTTGCTTTTACCTGATCCGAAGGAATGTTTGTTGAGCAAAACTGGCGAGGGGAACGTTTCTTGAAAGAGATGGCTTATCCGTGAGTTACGACTTCCCTTATACAGGCATCCAAAGTGGTCTGTAACCACGCCTGAGCAAACCACAGAAGTCGGCCTCCCACCCTGGGATCCCCCAGGGGGAGGCCCGCCACGTCATGCAGCAGGCTTGTCTATTTTGGAAGCAGGTTGACGGGCAGCCCAGTCACATTTAGGATTGGCTTAGAGGTCTTGGAAGTGCACGCCTGTTTCAGGTACGCCTAACCCTTTGCTTTACCTGGAGGTCGAAAGGAACGACAGGAAGTACTCTTAGCCTTCGGAGCCGAAGGAGAAGTACCAGGCAGACATGCAGTCTTAGCTTATGCCAAGTCAGCAACAATCTTGTTGAGATCTTACCCAAAAAAAATGTTTCCCTTTAAAGGGATCACCTCTAAGGTGTTTTTAGAGTCCAGATCTACAGACCAGGACCGCAACCAGAGTAGACGCTTGGCCGCCAGGACACCTGCATCAGATGCCGCCTCCTGAATATAATGAGAGGCTGTAATAATATATGAAAGACATTGTCTAGCATTATCTGGAAAATCCGATGGTAGTTCCGCTTCAAATTCCTGAACCCAGGCTTCAATAGCTTTTGCCGCCCAAGAAGCCGCAATAGTGGGCCTGTGCACAGCTCCAGCAAAAGTGTAAATGGACTTCAAGCAACCCTCCACACGCTTATCCGTCGGTTCCTTCAGCGAGGTGACGGTAGTGACAGGCAGAGCAGAGGACACCACCAGACGCGCGACTTGTGAATCCACCGGCGGAGGTATTTCTCAATTTTTACTTAACTCTGCAGCGAGAGGATAACGAGCTAGCATCTTTTTAGACAGGGAAAATGTATTTCCTGAATTTTCCCAGGATTCCTGACGAATGTAAACTAAGTGGTCAGAATGAGGTAAAACTAAATTTAGTAACCTTCTGACGTTTAAAATTGATCTGGTTTCTTAGAGGTAGCTGGAAGCTCTTCGTCATCATCGATTTGAAGAATCAGCCTGATAGCCTCCAAGAGATCAGGAACATCATCTTGTGTCAGAGATTCCCCATCAGAAGCATCTGCATCAGTGTCTGAAGGGTCAGTGTAAGCGCCATCTTCATCGTATGAGGTCTCCGAAACATTTGTGGATTGTGAGGAAGTAATGGCCCGTTTAGATGACCCCTTGGTCTTAGGCGGGCGAGAGTCAGGATTTTGCTTAGACAGAGACTGATTTAAATTGCTGTAACTGAGAGGACAGTGTATTTGCCCATGGCGGATTAACTGCTGGAACAATATGTGGCTGTAATGGCACAGGAGGTCCCATAGGGGGCGCAAGTCTACTTACTAGCGTAGTCAGTAAATTAGGGAAAGCAGCACAAGATGGGTCTTGATTTGCCCCGTTGCTGCAAACTGACCATGGGGTATAGAACCCCCAGTACCTGAACCCTCAGCTGCTATGTTTTCCTCCGAGTAATCCGTGGCATCAGCACTGCATGGTGCAGGATCAGCCACGGATCTATCACCCAGTTTAGCAGACATTATATGTAAGCGTAACCTTAGGGTGTAATAGTACAATATCAGCAGGCAAATTACCTGACAAAAAAAAACCCTGTATAGTGTGACTGCAAAGCAGAGCACAGACAGAGGATTTAAGAGGTACAGTATGTGGTGACTGTAAAACACAGAGAGAAATAACAAAGTAGTATATCCTGTAAAACACTATATTATATGATAACTCTGATGCACTTAGCCCCCCTCAGGGTACAGAATATAGGGATAGCAATATGTGTGGGATACACGAAAATAGGATTTTGGTACTTACCAGGTAAATCCTTTTCTTTGAATCCATAGGGGGCACTGGAGTACTCTTGGGATATGGACGGGCGTAGCCGAACAAGGGCACTGAATATTTAAATTTAGGACCCTCCCCCCCCTCCATATCCCCGAGTACCTCAGTGTACGACCTCAGTGTTTTTTACTGAGCGAACAGGAACGATATAGAGAGGTTGACAATGGAGAATACCTATAACATAACGGACAACACAATGTTGACCCATAACCTTACTGTCAACTAAACAGTTGACACCATAACCGATAGAACTTTATAATTTGAACCAATCGGTGAAAATGTGTTACCATAAGCTCCTCTGAGCTTAATATCAATGAAGTAAAACTTGTTACCCTAAGCTCCCTTGAGCTTAAAACAACCCCGGTAAAACTGCTCTGGGTGGGCGTCCAGTGCCCCCTATGGATTCAAAGAAAAGGATTTACCTGGTAAGTACCAAAATCCTATTTTCTTTATCATCCACTAGGGGTCACTGGAGTACTCTTGGGACGTACCAAAGCTTCCCTCGTGGGCGGGAGAGCTGTTTGATACTTGTAACAGTAGGCAGCCCAAAGCTAGATGCTGATGGCGCCACCATTTATAACGTGTAAACGTGCACAAACATGGTGCACATGAAGGCTATATAGCCGCGTTTTAGACACTCCACGACCCACTGGGTCTGACATTCCCACAGAACCTGTGGGATGAGCTATTACTGACGTAGGCGATTGTAACTTAGCCTTAAAGTAAACCTGACTTGTAGTCATTATTATTACCCAACTGGATAATGTCTGCTAAGAAACTGGCTAACCCCAGTTGGCAGTATCATAGAGAACAAACAACGTATTCATATCACGTACTGTTGACGTTCGGGACATATATAAACGCGTAATGCGTGTACCACATTCAGAATTCTAGAATGTGCTGTCCACACAGGAACCCCTATTGGTATATTGATGTGAAGAATACGAAAGCGTGATTCGTCCGAAGATCTGCTTTGTCATGAGAAAACTCAAATACGGTGGCTTGGAATACAAGGCACCCAAATATGAAAACAAAACCCTTGCCGAAGCCAAGGCTATAAGAAAAGTAAAAATAAAAATTTAAAAATAAAAATCCAAGTGTGGATATACCACAAGCCTTGTTCGTGCTGTGAGCACCGAAAAAACACTGAGGTCGTACACTGAGGTACTCGGGGATATGGAGGGGGGGGAGGGTCCTAAATTTAAATATTCAGTGCCCTTGTTCGGCTACGCCCGTCCATATCCCAAGAGTACTCCAGTGACCCCTAGTGGATGATAAAGAAATAGAGATCACACAGCAGCTATTGGCACACAGTCACATATGCAATACAGAAATTATTACAAACAATAAAACTGCACTGGACTAGCAATACTAAGTACAAACTGTACCACTAAGTAAAGCTATATAGGTATATAGATATAACAATGCACAGTAAAGGTGGCGCTGTGCATCTTGGGAACAGTCAAAGCTTTTAGCCTGTTGGTACCTCGGATCAAGATCCAACTCCACACCCCGAAGTTATCCCTGTGGAACCCCAGTGTACCCCGCTGCAGAATTTTTTTTTTTTTCAAAGATAAAAATGTAAAAAGGTTGTCTTAAAGCATCAGAATGTTGGACTGCGGCATCATGTATCCTATCCTACACAGTGTACATAAGAGTTTTTCAGATCCTTGCAAACTAAGGTGCATTTCAAGTTTGTAGAAGCATCTTCCTAGAGAAGAGAGGAGGAGTGGACCATCCAGATTTGTCATTAGCTATTCAGTAGGTTTGGTATAGAAGGGCCAGTGGTTGTTTCATTCACTGGTTACACTGTCACTTCATACCATTTTTTTTAGGACTTGGGTACTAGTCACAAGTGACTGCTTAATCAAATTGTAGGAGTTTTGTCCACTTGATTAGTATACCTAGTAAATATTGCTTTACTCATTTTTGATAGACATAAAGGTAGCTAGTTAGCCAAGTTCCTGCCATTACATTACAGTAAGACCTGCTCTAAACAATAGACAATCAAAAATCCATGTCAGTTTCGAAAGCACTTTGGAAGTTGTCCGCATAAGCTGGCCATACACTGAAGATTTATCTGTCCAATCTGGCTGGTTAGAATGAAAATCTGGCAATGGATGAGAGCAAATCACAATTATCATTTGCTCCCAAACACTGGAAAACAGACAAAAATAGTCAGACAAATTGGTTAAATCTATTTGATTTAACCAATTTGTCTGAGTGACCTTTTTGTCAGTTTTACGGCATTTAGAAGCAAATGGAAATTGTAATTTGCTCTCATCCATTTCCAGATTTTCATTCTAACCAGCCAGATTGGACAGTTAATCTTCAGAGCAGAGTTAACAGCAGAGGATGGTGAGTGACCAGAATCCATGATGAGAGCAGAGTGCTGAAATATATCATATAGGATGAAGACAGAATGACACGTAACATATTAGAATCCAGACTATGGTGTGTAAAATGCGTCAATGTAAAAAAACAAAAAAAAAAAACAAGTTCATGGATCCTGCTTGCTTACCACAGACTTTCTTATTCATTATATATCTGGCGTATTTATCAAAAGAATAGACTGGGCTTATTTCTACTGCTCTGTGTTGTACTCTTGGGCCCACTATTCATTTTACTTTCTCTGTATAATGTTTGCAATTATTAAATTATACAGAATGAGAAAAATGAATCTAAACACAAAGACAATGTGTCAAAATATGATACCTCAGCTTCATGCTTGATCTTCTGTTCTTCTAAAATATGAATTTGTTCTTCCTTTAGATGTTCAAACTGAGATCTGAGAACACTGTTTTCATATCGCAACTTGTTGTATTCTCCTCTGTATTTTTCTACTTCCTGTAAATATTAAAGCATGCTTTTTACAAAGGAGTAGAAACAATTTACATGACTAACAACTTGCAAGTGTAATTGCTGAATGTCACCCCCAACTTATTTTTCTAAGTAGAATAAGCCAAAAAGTGAAGTTCTGAACTATATTTCAAACAACTTAGGACTTTACATTATACAGATATACAGACTTTTTACAGATTGTAAAAAAAAAAAAAAAAAAATTATTCAAAAAAAAAAAAAAAAAAAACACTGCAAATAAAAAACTTGAACAATTGCAAGATTGTCACACATTTCAATATTGTTTGCCAAGTAAACCAAATTTGGGCCACTATGTACAATTACTAGCCAGTCAGCCAACTGTAAATTATATTCTGTTGATGATATAAAAAAAAAAATAGGATTTTATTACCTGCCGGTAAATCCTTTTCTCTTAGTCCGTAGAGGATGCTGGGGACTCCAAAAGGACCATGGGGTATAGACGGGATCCGCAGTAGACATGGGCACTTTAAGACTTTAATGGGCGTGAACTGGCTCCTCTCTCTATGCCCCTCCTCCAGACCTCAGTTATAGGAACTGTGCCCAGAGGAGACGGACATTTCGAGGAAAAGGATTTTGTTAACTAAGGGTGAGATACACACCAGCTCACACCACAACACACCGTACATGGCATTTAACTAATACTAGGCAACAGCGTGTACCAAAGAGATCAGCAACAGGCTAACCTTAACCAAAACACAACCTTTGTGTAACAAAAGCAATAACCATTAACAAGTACTGCAGAAAAAAGTCCGCACTGGGACGGGGGCCCAGCATCCTCTACGGACTAAGAGAAAAGGGATTTACCGGTAGGTATTAAAATCCTATTTTCTCCTACGTCCTAGAGGATGCTGGGGACGCCAAAAGGACCATGGGGTTTATACCAAAGCTCCAGACCGGGCGGGAGAGTGCGGATGACTCTGCAGCACCGATTGAGCAAACATGAGGTCCTCATCAGCTAGGGTATCAAACTTGTAGAATTCTGCAAAAGTATTTGAACCCGACCAAGTAGCTGCTCGACAAAGTTGTAACGCCGAGACACCCCGGCCAGCCGCCCAAGACGAGCCCACCCTCCTAGTGCAATGGGCCTTCACCGATTTCGGTAATGGCAATCCAGCCATAGAATGAGCATGCTGAATCGTATTACAGATCCAGCGTGCAATGGTCTGCTTAGAAGCAGGGGCCCCAACCTTGTTGGAAGCATACAGGACAAACAGCGCCTCTGTTTTCCTAATACGAGCCATTCTGGCTACATAAATTTTCAAACCCTGACCACATCGAGAGACTTTGACTCAGCCAAGGCTTCAGTAGCCACAGGTACCACAATAGGTTGGTTCATGTGAAACGAAGAAACCACCTTTGGGAGAAATTGTTGACGAGTCCTCAACTCCACTCTATCTACATGGAAAACCAAGTAGGGGCTTTTGTGAGACAAAGCCGCCAACTCTGACACCCGCCTTGCGGACGCGAAGGCCAATAGCATGACCACTTTCCATGTGAGAAATTTCAACTCAACCTTTAGTAAAGGTTCAAACCAATGCGACGTAAGGAACTGTAACACCACGTTAAGGTCCCATGGTGCCACTGGGGGCACAAATGGAGGCTGGAAGTGCAGCACACCCTTCACGAAAGTCTGCCCATTCTTGAAGCGAGGCCAATTCCTTTTGAAAGAAAATAGATAAGGCCGAGATCTGCACTTTAATGGAGCCTAACTTAAGGCCCGCCTCCACACCAGCTTGCAAAAAATGGAGAAAACGACCCAGCTGAAATTCTTCCGTAGGCACCTTCTTGGATTCGCACGAAGACACATATTTTCTCCAAATACGGTGGTAATGCTTCGCCATTACCTCCTTTCTAGCTTTCAGTAGAGTAGGGATGACCTCTCCGGGAATAACCTTTCGAGCTAGGATTTGGCGTTCAACCGCCATGCCGTCAAACGCAACCGCGGTAAGTCTTGAAACATGCACGGCCCCTGCTGTAATAGATCCTCTCTTAGAGGAAGAGGCCAGGGATCTCCTAGGAGTAATTCCTGAATATCCGGATACCAGGCCCTCCGTGGCCAATTTGGAACAACGAGTATCGCCTGAACCCTTGTTCTTCTTATGATCCTTATCACCTTTGGGATGAGAGGAAGTGGAGGGAACACATAGACTGACTGAAACACCCACGGTGTCACTAGAACGTCCACAGCTACTGCCTGAGGGTCCCTCGACCTGGAACAATACGTCTGAAGCTTCTTGTTGAGGCGAGACGCCATCATGTCTATTTGAGGAATTCCCCAACGACCTGTCACTTCTGCAAAGACCTCTTGATGAAAACCCCACTCTCCTGGATGGAGATCGTGTCTGCTGAGGAAGTCTGCTTCCCAGTTATCCACGCATGGAATGAAGACCGCTGACAGAGCGCTTGCATGTTTTTCCACCCAGCGAAGAATCTTTGTGGCCTCCACCATCGCCGCTCTGCTCCTTGTTCCGCCTTGGCGGTTTATGTGCGCCACCGCTGTTATGTTGTCCGACTGAATCAGGACGGGTAGGCTTCGCAGCAGATGTTCCGCTTGTAGAAAGCCGTTGTACATGGCCCTTAATTCCAGAATGTTTTTGTGTAGACAAGCTACTTGGCTTGACCATTTTCCCTGGAAATTCACCCCCTGTGTGACTGCTCCCCAACCTCGGAGACTCGCATCCGTGGTCACCAAGATCCAATCTTGGATCCCAAACCTGCGACCCTCTAGAAGGCGAGAAAGTTGGAGCCACCACAGGAAAGAAATACTGGCCCTGGGGGACAGGCTTATCTTCCGGTGCATGGGTAGATGGGACCCAGAGTACTTGTTCAACAGGTCCCACTGAAAAGTTCTTGCAAGGAACCTGCCAAACGGAATGGCCTCGTAGGCCGCCACTATTTTCCCCAGCACTCGAGTGCATTGATGAATCGACACTCTTGCCGGTTTCAGAAGCTTCTTGACCATGTTCTGGCGTTCCAGAGCTTTTTCCAACGGGAGAAAATATTCTCTGTAGTTCCGTGTCCAGAATCATGACCAAAAACGACAGCCGTGTTGTCGGAATCAACTGCGACTTTGGCAAATTCAGGAGCCAGCCATGTTGTTGCAGAACTGTCAGGGAGAGCGCGACGTTTTTTAGCAACTGCTCCTGTGATCTTGCCTTTATCAGGAGATTGTCCAAGTACGGGATAATTGTGACCCCTTGCTTGCGCAGGAGTACCATCATTTCCGCCATTACCTTGGTGAAAATCCTCGGGGCCGTGGAAAGACCAAACGGCAACATCTGAAATTGGTAGTGACAATCCTGAACAGCGAAACTCAGGTACGCCTGATGTGGAGGATATATGGGGACATGTAGGTAAGCATCCTTTATGTCGACTGACACCATAAAATCCCCCCCCCCCTCCAGACTGGAGATCACTGCTCGGAGAGATTCCATCTTGAATTTGAATCTTTTTAAATACAGATTGAGGGATTTTAAGTTCAGAATCTGTCTGACCGAGCCATCCGGTTTCGGGACCACGGACAGGGTTGAATAAAACCCTTCCCCCCGCTGTAACGGGGGTACCGCGACAATGATTTGCTGCCGACACAGCTTTTGTATTGCCGCACACACTACCTCTCTTTCTGGAAGAGAAGCTGGCAAGGCAGATTTGAAAAATCGGTGCGGAGGCACGTCTTGAAACTCCAGTTTGTATCCTTGGGTCACAATTTCCAGCACCCAAGGATCCAGGCCCGAGTGAACCCAGACCTGAATGAGGAGCTGAAGACGCGCCCCCACCGGAGCGGACTCCCGCAGCGGAGCCCCAGCGTTATGCGGTGGATTTGGCAGAAGCCGGGGAGGACTTCTGCTCCTGGGAGCTTGCCACAGCCGGCGATCTTTTTCCTTTTCCCTTACCTCTAGCAGCAAGGAAAGAGGACCCTCGTCCTTTCCTGAATTTATAGGCCGAAAGGACTGCATCTGGTATTGAGGGGTTTTTCTTTTGCGGTGGAGGGACAAAAGGCAAAAAGGACGACTTACCCGCGGTAGCTGTAGAAACCAGGTCCGCGAGGCCTTCACCAAACAAAACTTCACCTTTGAACGGCAGAGCCTCCATAGCCTTTTTAGAATCAGCATCACCATTCCATTGATGCGTCCACAACGCCCTCCTAGCAGAGATTGCCATGGCATTGGCCCTTGAAGCCAAGAGGCCAATATCTCTTGCAGCGTCCTTTAGATAGACAGCAGCGTCCCTGATGTGACCCAGCGTCAAAAGCATGATTTCCCTATCCAGGGTGTCTATTTCAGATGACAAGTGATCTGCCCACTTTTCAATAGCGCTACTCACCCATGCCGATGTCACGGCCGGCATGAGCAGCGTACCCGTAGTGACATAAATAGATTTCAAGGTAGTTTCCTGCTTACGATCGGCAGGCTCTTTAAGTGCTGCCGTGTCCGGGGACGGTAGCGCCACCTTCTTGGACAAACGCGTCAGGGCTTTGTCCACCATAGGGGAGGATTCCCACCGTAACCTATCCCCCGAGGGAAATGGATACGCCATAGAAATCCTCCTAGGAATCAGTAGTCTCTTGTCAGGAGATTCCCAAGCAATTTCGTTCAGTTCATATAAGAGGGAGGAAACATTACCTCAGGTTTCTTTCCCTTAAACATACAGACCCTTGTGTCAGGAACAGCGGGGTCTTCTGTGGGGTGTGGTATGGTATGCCGGCGGTCAGGCTCCCGGCGACCAGCATACCGGCGCCGGGAGCCCGACCGCAGGCTTACCGTCAGTGTGGCGAGCGCAAATGAGCCCCTTGCGGGCACGGTGGCGCGCGCCACGCTATTTTATTCTCCCTCCATGGGGGTCGTGGACCCCCATGAGGGAGAATAAGTGTCGGTATGCCGGCTGTCGGGATTCCGGCGCCGGTATACTGTGCGCCGGGATCCCGACAGCCAGCATACTGAAGACCACCCCTTCTGTGATATCTAACACTTCTTTTATTGCCACAATCATGTACTGAATACTCTTAGCCACTTTAGGATGTAACTTGGCATCATTATAGTCGACAATGGAGTCGGAATCCGTGTCGGTATCTGTGTCTGCTATCTGGGTAAATGAACGTTTCTGGGACCCTGAGGGGGTCTGAGATTGTGACAAAACATCTCCCATGGATTGTCTCCATGCTTGGTTCTGAGCCTCAGATTTGTCCAACCTCTTGTGCAACAAAGCCACACTTGTATTTAAAACATTCCACATCTCTACCCAATCAGCAGTCGGCGGTGCCGACGGAGTCGCTCCCTCATTCTGTTCAGCCCCCACCACAGCCTCCTCCTGGGAAGAGCATTAAGCCTCAGACATGTCGACACACGCGTACCGATAACCACAAACACACTGGGCTATAGTGGACAGACCCACAGTAAGGCCCTTCAGAGAGACAGAGAGGGAGTTTGCCAGCTCACACCCAGTGCCTCACCAGTCTGAAAGAATTAAATAATGCCCCAGACCTATAAGCGCTTTTATATAATAGTAACCAACACCAAATTGCTGTGCCCCCCCCCCCTTGTTTTTTGCACCCTGTTACTTGTGACAGCAGTGAAGGGCCAGGAGCAGCGTCTCTGCAGCAAGCTGTGGAGATAAAATGGCGCTGGTTAGAGCTGGAGGACGAAGCCCTGCCCCCTCAATGGTGCGCTTGTGTCCCGCTTTTCTTTATACTGGCGGGGGTCTGTATACAGTGCCTATGCACTGTATACCAACTTGCCAGTCTCAGTTAGAGGTTTTATTGCTGCCCAGGGCGCCCCCCCCTGCGCCCATGTAGTGCCTTGTGTGTGTGGGAGCAATGGCGCGCAGCGCGACCGCTGCACGGTACCTCAAGGAAGAACTGAAGTCTTCTGCCGCCTCTGAAGTCTTCTTGCTTCTGCTACTCACCCAGCTTCTTACTTCAGGCTCTGAGGGGGGGACGGCGGCGCGGCTCCGGGAACGAACAGCTAGGCTATACCAAGTGATCAGACCCTCTGGAGCTAATGGTGTCAGTAGCCTAAGAAGCAGAGCCTTTGAACTCACAGAAGTAGGTCTGCTTCTCTCCCCTCAGTCCCACGAAGCAGGGAGCCTGTTGCCAGCAGTGCTCCCTGAAAATAATAAACCTGACAAAAGTCTTTTTTAGAGAAACTCTGTAGAGCTCCCCTAGTGTGTGACCAGTCTCCTCTGGGCACAGAATCTAACTGAGGTCTGGAGGAGGGGCATAGAGGGAGGAGCCAATTCACACCCATTAAAGTCTTAAAGTGCTTATGTCTCCTACGGATCCCGTCTATACCCCATGGTCCTTTTGGAGTCCCCAGCATCCTCTAGGACGTAGGAGAAAAAAAAAAAAAAAGCTGCCTCAGCAGAATAACGAAAAATGAACCGGAACTAATCCGGGGTGATGAGGATGGCCGTGACCCACTCCTGCTTTAGACGTCCGAGTACAAGTGGTAGGAGAGCAATCAACGCAAACACATAAACCTTTGGGAAGGGCCAAGTAGCTACCAGAGCGTCCACCAGAAACGTGCCTGGATCCAGAGTTCAAGATCCGTACTGAGGAAGTTTGTGACTGTCATGGGAGGCCATCAGCTCTATGTGCGGCCGACCCCAGCGAGAAGGTCTGGGTGAAGTGACCATTCTCCGGAATGGACGTCTTGTCGACTCACAACGTCCGTCTTTCAGTTCTGTATTCCGTGGATGTAACTTGTCGACAGAGCCGGGAGGGAGCGTTCTGCCTCACGGAGGATGTGACCGACATCTTGCGTGGCGGCCTGACTTCTGGTGCCGCCTTGATGGTTGATATAAGCGACCGCTGTCACGTTGTCTGTCTGGATTCGGACAGACTTGCCGAGAAGAAGAGGGCCCGCTTGGCAAAGAGCTCTGTATATTGCTCAGAGCTCCAGGACATTGATGGATAGAGTCGCCTCTTGAGCTGACCAAAGAACCCTGGAAGGAGTGACTGCCCATGACTGCTCCCCAGCCCCGTAGGCTGGCGTCCGTGGTCAGAATGACCCAGTCCTCGATCAAGAATGGGCGGCCCATTGTGAGATGGGACGACTGAAGCCACCACAGGAGTGACAGGCGAGTTTCCCTGGACAGTGAAATCCGGCTGGACCTGAGATGGAGATGTGACCTGTTCCAGCGATTAAGCAATTCCAGTTGCAGAGGTCTGGAGTGAAATTGGGCATACTCCACCATGTCGAAACAAGAGACCACCTTGCCTAGGACCCCCACGCAAAGATGAAGGTCCAAAGAGGATGTCACCCGTAAAGGGGAGAGACTCTAAAAATTTCTTAGAGTCATTATCTGCTCTCCAGGAGCGAAGCCACAAGGCAAGCCTAGCCACCACAGAGACCGCAGAGCTTTTGGAAGCAAATGTACCCGAATCTATAGCTGCCTCGCCCAGGTAAGTGCTAGCTTCTCTGATATGGTCCACCATGGAGAGTAAATCCGAGCATCATGTCCCAGATTGGAGGCCATCCGTTAAAGCATCTGCCCAACTACCGATGGCTAAAGACACCCAGGCCGAGGAAAATGCAGGACAGGTAGCTGCGCTTGCATTAGTAAAGATTGTCTTGAGGAATTGGTCCAAGTTTATATCAGCTGGATCCCATAAATACGTGACATCAGAAATAGGCAGGGTGGTTGACTTGACCAATCTGGCCACATGAGCATCCACGGGAGGAGGTGTCTCCCACTTCTTTTGTTCCTCTTCCGGTACTGGATAGAAGTTAAGAATGTGGCGAGACACCAGAAATGTCTTATTCATGTGTGCCCAGGGTTCCTTGAAAGCAGAGCTCAGGTGAGTAGAGGGAGGAAACACTGCATGATCCTTCTTACGTTTGAAGAAAGGCGTCTCAGTATCTGCAGGTGCATCCGTATCTTAAGACAGCCTTGATGAGAACATCCACCCTGGTCTGCATCATACGGTCGTCCTGAGACTGAAGGGTATCATCCCCCGCGGTCTGCAAAGAAGCATCCTCATCTGAGGAGGCGTCTGACTGGGATTCCTCCGTTAGTGAGAGGACAGAAGATCCTCGGTAGGACTTCTGACAAATGGTAGAAGAAAAAAAATAAGATTTTACTTACCGATAAATCTATTTCTCGTAGTCCGTAGTGGATGCTGGGGACTCCGTCAGGACCATGGGGATTAGCGGCTCCGCAGGAGACAGGGCACAAAAATAAAGCTTTAGGATCAGATGGTGTGCACTGGCTCCTCCCCCTATGACCCTCCTCCAAGCCTCAGTTAGGATACTGTGCCCGGACGAGCGTACACAATAAGGAAGGATTTTGAATCCCGGGTAAGACTCATACCAGCCACACCAATCACACCGTACAACTTGTGATCTGAACCCAGTTAACAGTATGACAAACGTAGGAGCCTCTGAACAGACGGCTCACTACAGCAATAACCCGATTTTTTTTTTTTTTTTTTTGGTAACAATAACTATGTACCAGTATTGCAGACAATCCGCACTTGGGATGGGCGCCCAGCATCCACTACGGACTACGAGAAATAGAATTATCGGTAAGTAAATTCTTATTTTCTCTAACGTCCTAAGTGGATGCTGGGGACTCCGTAAGGACCATGGGGATTATACCAAAGCTCCCAAACGGGCGGGAGAGTGCGGATGACTCTGCAGCACCGAATGAGAGAACTCCAGGTCCTCTTTAGCCAGGGTATCAAATTTGTAGAATTTTACAAACGTGTTCTCCCCCGACCACGTAGCTGCTCGGCAGAGTTGTAATGCCGAGACCCCTCGGGCAGCCGCCCAGGATGAGCCCACCTTCCTTGTGGAATGGGCCTTGACAGATTTAGGCTGTGGCAGGCCTGCCACAGAATGTGCAAGTTGAATTGTGCTACAAATCCAACGAGCAATCGTCTGCTTAGAAGCAGGAGCACCCAACTTGTTGGGTGCATACAGTATAAACAGCGAGTCAGATTTTCTGACTCCAGCCGTCCTTGAAATATATATTTTCAATGCCCTGACAACGTCCAGCAGCTTGGAATCCTCCAAATCGCTAGTAGCCGCAGGCACCACAATAGGGTGGTTCAGGTGAAACGCTGACACCACCTTAGGCAGAAACTGAGGACGCGTCCGCAGTTCTGCCCTGTCCGAATGGAAAATCAGATATGGGCTTTTATACGATAAAGCCGCCAATTCTGACACTCTCCTGGCTGAAGCCAGGGCCAGTAGCATGGTTACTTTCCATGTAAGATATTTCAAATCCACCGATTTGAGTGGCTCAAACCAATGGGATTTGAGAAAATCCAAAACTACATTAAGGTCCCACGGAGCCACTGGGGGCACAACCGGGGGCTGTATATGTAGTACTCCTTTTACAAAAGTCTGGACTTCAGGAACTGAAGCCAATTCTTTCTGGAAGAAAATCGACAGGGCCGAAATTTGAACCTTAATGGACCCCAATTTGAGGCCCATAGACAATCCTGTTTGCAGGAAATGTAGGAATCGACCCAATTGAAATTCCTCCGTGGGGGCCTTCCTGGCCTCACACCACGCAACATATTTTCTCCAAATGCGGTGATAATGTTGTGCAGTCACCTCCTTCCTGGCTTTTACCAGTGTAGGAATGACCTCTTCCGGAATGCCTTTTTCCCTTAGAATTCGGCGTTCAACCGCCATGCCGTCAAACGCAGCCGCGGTAAGTCTTGGAATAGACACGGTCCCTGCTGAAGCAGGTCCCGTCTTAGAGGTAGAGGCCACGGATCTTCCGTGAGCATCTCCTGAAGTTCCGGGTACCAAGTTCTTCTTGGCCAATCCGGAGCCACGAGTATCGTTCTTACTCCCCTTTGCCGTATAATTCTCAGTACTTTTGGTATGAGAGGCAGAGGAGGAAACACATACACTGACTGGAACACCCACGGTGTTACCAGAGCGTCCACAGCTATTGCCTGAGGGTTTCTTGACCTGGCGCAATACCTGTCCAGTTTTTTGTTGAGGCGAGACGCCATCATATCCACCTTTGGTTTTTCCCAACGGTTCACAATCATGTGGAAGACTTCTGGATGAAGTCCCCACTCTCCCGGGTGTAGATCGTGTCTGCTGAGGAAGTCTGCTTCCCAGTTGTCCACTCCCGGAATGAACACTGGTGACAGTGCTATCACATGATCTTCCGCCCAGCGAAGAATCCTTGCAGCTTCTGCCATTGCTCTCCTGCTTCTTGTGCCGCCCTGTCTGTTTACGTGGGCGACTGCCGTGATGTTGTCCGACTGGATCAACACCGGCTGACCCTGAAGCAGGGGTTTTGCCAGGCTTAGAGCATTGTAAATCCCTCTTAGCTCCAGTATATTTATGTGAAGAGACATCTCCAGGCTTGACCATACTCCCTGGAAGTTTCTTCCCTGTGTGACCGCTCCCCAGCCTCTCAGACTGGCATCCGTGGTCACCAGGACCCAGTCCTGTATGCCGAATCTGCGGCCCTCTAACAGATGAGCACTCTGCAACCACCACAGAAGAGACACCCTTGTCCGTGGCGATAAGGTTATCCGCTGATGCATCTGCAGATGCGATCCGGACCATTTGTCCAGCAGATCCCACTGAAAAGTTCGTGCGTGGAATCTGCCGAATGGAATCGCTTCGTAAGAAGCCACCATCTTTCCCAGGACTCTTGTGCATTGATGCACAGACACTTTCCCTGGTTTTAGGAGGTTCCTGACAAGTTCGGATAACTCCCTGGCTTTCTCCTCCGGAAGAAACACCTTTTTCTGAACCGTGTCCAGAATCATTCCCAGGAACAGCAGACGTGTCGTCGGGGTCAATTGAGATTTTGGAAAATTCAGAATCCACCCGTGCTGTTGCAGCACTACTTGTGATAATGACAGTTTTGCACCACGAACCTGAGGTACCCTTGATGTGAAGGGCAAATTGGGACATGCAGGTAAGCATCCTTGATGTCCAGGGACACCATAAAGTCCCCTTCTTCCAGATTCGCTATCACTGCTCTGAGTGACTTCATCTTGAACTTGAATTTTTGTATGTACAGGTTCAAAGATTTCAGATTTAGAATAGGTCTTACCGAGCCGTCCGGCTTCGGTACCACAAATAGTGTGGAATAATACCCCTTTCCCTGTTGTAGGAGGGGTACCTTGACTATCACCTGCTGAGAATACAGCTTGTGAATGGCTTCCAATACCGTCGCCCTGTCTGAGGGAGACGTTGGCAGAGCAGACTTTAGGAACCGGCGAGGGGGAGACTTCTCGAATTCCAACCTGTAACCCTGAGATACTATCTGCAGGATCCAGGGGTCCACCTGTGAGTGAGCCCACTGTGCGCTGAAATTCTTGAGTCGACCCCCCACCGCCCCTGAGTCCGCTTGTAAAGCCCCAACGTCATGCTGAGGGCTTTGCAGAAGCCGGGGGGGCTTCTGCTCCTGGGAAGAAGCTGCTTGGTGCACTCTCTTACCCTTTCCTTTGCCTCGGGGCAAATATGACTGTCCTTTCGCCCGCTTGTTCCTATAGGAACGAAAGGACTGCGGCTGAAAAGACGGTGTCTTTTTCTGTTGGGAGGGGACCTGAGGTAAAAAGGTGGATTTCCCGGCTGTTGCCGTGGCCACCAAATCCGATAGCCGACCCCAAATAATTCCTCCCCCTTATACGGCAATACTTCCATATGCCGTTTGGAATCCGCATCACCTGACCATTGTCGCGTCCATAAACTTCTTCTGGCAGATATGGACATCGCACTTACTCTCGATGCCAGAGTGCAAATATCCCTCTGAGCATCTCGCATATAAAGAAAAGCATCCTTTAATTGCTCTAAAGTCAATAAAATACTGTCCCTATCTAGGGTATCAATATTTTCAGTCAGGGAATCCGACCAAACCACCCCAGCACTGCACATCCATGCAGAGGCGATGGCTGGTCGCAGTATAACACCAGTATGAGTGTATATACTTTTTAGGGTAGTTTCCAGCCTCCTATCCGCTGGATCCTTGAGGGCGGCCGTTTCAGGAGACGGTAACGCCACTTGTTTTGATAAGCGTGTGAGCGCCTTATCCACCCTAGGGGGTGTTTCCCAGCGCGCCCTAACCTCTGGCGGGAAAGGATATAATGCCAATAACTTCTTTGAAATTAGCAGTTTTCTATCGGGGTTAACCCACGCTTCATCACACACTTCATTCAATTCGTCTGATTCAGGAAAAACTACAGGTAGTTTTTTCAGACCCCACATAATACCCCTTTTTGTGGTACATGCAGTATCAGAGATATGCAAAGCCTCCTTCATTGCCGTGATCATATAACGTGTGGCCCTACTGGAAAATACGTTTGTTTCTTCACCGTCGACACTAGATTCGGTGTCCGTGTCTGGGTCTGTGTCGACCGACTGAGGTAAAGGGCGTTTTACAGCCCCTGACGGTGTCTGAGACGCCTGTACAGGTACTAACTGGTTTGCCGGCTGTCTCATGTCGTCAACTGATTTTTGTAATGTGCTGACATTATCGCGTAATTCCATAAACAAAGCCATCCATTCCGGTGTCGACTCCCTAGGGGGTGACATCACCATTACCGGCAATTGCTCCGCCTCCACACCAACATCGTCCTCATACATGTCGACACACACGTACCGACACACAGCAGACACACAGGGAATGCTCTTATCGAAGACAGGACCCCACTAGCCCTTTGGGGAGACAGAGGGAGAGTTTGCCAGCACACACCCAAGCGCTATAAATATATAGGAACAACCCTATAGAAGTGTTGTCTCCCTTATAGCAGCTTAATATATCAAAAAACGCCAAAAAAGTGCCCCCCCCTCTCTGTTTTACCCTGTTTCTGTAGTGCAGTGCAGGGGAGAGTCCTGGGAGCCTTCCTCGCAGCGGAGCTGAGCAGGAAAATGGCGCTGTGTGCTGAGGAGATAGGCCCCGCCCCCTATTTTGGCGGGCTCTTCTCCGGTGTTTGTGAGACCTGGCAGGGGTTAAATACATCCATATAGCCCCAGGGGCTATATGTGATGTATTTTTTAGCCAGAACAAGGTATTCTCATTGCTGCCCAGGGCGCCCCCCGCAGCGCCCTGCACCCTCCGTGACCGCTGGTGTGAAGTGTGTGACAACAATGGCGCACAGCTGCAGTGCTGTGCGCTACCTCATGAAGACTGAAAAGTCTTCTGCCGCCGGTTTCTGGACCTCTTCACTTTTCAGCATCTGCAAGGGGGTCGGCGGCGCGGCTCCGGGACCGGACTCCATGGCTGGGCCTGTGTTCGATCCCTCTGGAGCTAATGGTGTCCAGTAGCCTAAGAAGCCAATCCATCCTGCACGCAGGTGAGTTCACTTCTTCTCCCCTAAGTCCCTTGTTGCAGTGAGCCTGTTGCCAGGACTCACTGTAAAATAAAAAACCTAAAAACTTTTTCTAAGCAGCTCTTTAGGAGAGCCACCTAGATTGCACCCTGCTCGGACGGGCACAAAAACCTAACTGAGGCTTGGAGGAGGGTCATAGGGGGAGGAGCCAGTGCACACCACCTGATCCTAAAGCTTTATTTTTGTGCCCTGTCTCCTGCGGAGCCGCTAATCCCCATGGTCCTGACGGAGTCCCCAGCATCCACTAGGACGTCAGAGAAAAGAAGTTACCAAAGAGGTGGTAGTAGACTCTCCTATGTAGAGGCACTCTGTGTATAATTAGTTTGTATCCATATTTGGTTAGACACAATGTAATAAAACTTAACTTTTAATGTTTAATTATATAAAACAGGGGTACTTAGACTCCCAAATATTAAAATGGCAAACTAAAGAGAGAGTCTAAACATAAACACATAGACATACATGAACTAAAATTGTACAGGTTTGTGCTGTCTCTTCTAGATATCCGTCCAGTTCTAAAATTGAATCTCGGGATATTGGTTGAAAGATATATTAGAGATAGACAAGGCCTTGAGGCGTATTTTGAGGTTCTGCTGCCCTGTATGTGCTTTCGTAGTGAATACGGGGTGAGAGACCCTTACTCACGCCAGCCAATGAAATTCAAAGATAGTGCCAGGGTATATATGGTTTGTCTCATTCATTTCTGCTCTTGGCTGATGACATCAAGTCAGTGCAACCAAAGAGGAAACTACTAACGTTCAAAAGCCCTGGTATTGAAATGAGAGGAAGAGTGAGAGGGCAATGGTGTTCCGGCTTTGACAATGCTAAATTCCTTTGTCGTATAAACAACCCTTTATGAAGCTAAGAACACTGTACGCTGTTTACTTAAGAAGTACCGTAATGGTACGCTAGTTGCGTAACGATCGCTCAGCCGTAGGCGAGACGCTCAAGCGTCACGTTCGCTCACGGCCCAGGGATCACAGGACACGTTATTGGTTATGTCTAGGGTAATGATTCGCTATGGCGTAGCTTACGCTCGAGACCACGAGGAGGTCACCAGCGATGCAGACGCTCACAACACTATACCTTTATGTTAAAACCTTATACCAATGAAATACACTGAATACCTTAATGTGAGTACAGGGTGTAAGTGCAACCTTGTGTAACCTGACTATCTACAAAGCTGCTTGAGCGTCACCGACGCTCAAGTGAACACTTATCACTATAGAAAATACACAGATACTGGTTTAGGTTCCAAGGCCTATTAACTGTATTATGTCTAATATACTTGTAAAAGGGGATAACAGTACATATGATACACTACAATATAACAGAGACTTCCTAACCACAGAACTAAACAATAAATACAAAAAGACAATACTACGCTGACCTAAATGTAATACAATACAATACTATCTAATACAATACAATACTAGCCTAGTCTAGGGGAGATATGAGAGAACAGAACAGAGAGAGAGAGAGAGAGAGAGAGATGAGATGAGAGAAATTGGCTCACAGAAAGACAATGATAACGGAGAGAAACTTACGCACAAAGGGTATGATCGCCTGCGCCTCGATATCCAGCTCCCGGCTATCAGCAGATAACCGTTGATGAGAGAGTGAGAGCTGGATGTGGTCGGCCTGCCTATTTATGCCCCACACACAATGCAATCTCCTGGTCCTACAATCCCATTGTCCATTGGCCGAAGGAATTCGGCCCTGCATCATAACAAAAGGTCATAGGGTGATTCATACAGGTGGGCTGTGACGATTTCCAACAGCTCAGGTGGGTGGGAAACTGGGTTTCCCGCCGCATACCCGAGTATGTGTAAATAATAGAAATGGACATAAACTTCTTATGTCCATAACTATTCGCACGAGCGATTAATACGCTCCAAACCAACACCGGAATATTGCTAATTAAATACTCTTCCGATGGGTACCAAACACTGCTGTATGATTCCTGTTAGACCCTTTGTACGATATAAAGAGGGATTCCTCAGCTCTGGGACATTGTATTTTAACCAAACTTTCAGAATCTATCAAAGGGACCATGATCTATAAACTACATTAATTGTGAACATTTGTAACGAATGAGTCGCACGCTACGACTACATAAACTCTACCGTAAATACGCATACCGCGCCTGCGAGTGCACGTTATTGCGGGTATGCGAATCCACGGGAGAGCGCATGCACGCGCAGCGCGGACCAGTGTGCGGTGCAAATATGGCAACGTGCATTGAGACATTTTTCTGACTTTGACAGTCCACCCTTTGGCAGTCAATAATAACTGCCACAAAACATTTAAGGAGAAAAATGTAAGTCAGGGGTTAATTGATTTCCATGGTTGGGTAGGGGAGGAGAGAGGAGAAGGTGTGAAGAGGGTATGACCTAGTGAGATAGCAGAAGCATGTGTGTATGAATCCATGTTTGGGGGGTCATGTATCATCGTGCCGTACGTGTTGTAAATCAAGCTTCGAGGTATTGCGAAGTATACATTTGAATTCCTTCTTATCCTGTGGTACAGGTCTGTGGATGGGCTGTCAAACTCTACCGAGCTCATTTCGGCTGTGGTTGTAACAAAATGGGGATGCACATTTTAGTTGATGATACATGAATGGGGGAGGTATGTGGTTGCTGATATCTGTGCCTGTATTCCCTATCGTCTATGTGTGTCGTTACCTGAGGGTTGTAGAGATGAAGATAAAGAACACTTACGAAAAATGCAATGATATTCTATGTCAGGGAAATGTACATCTGTTGTTGAAGTTGTGTTCGGTATCTGTTGAGAGTCGTCTTCTTTGCGCTGTTTTGCTCCTTAGGCATGAGCAACAAGCTTTGTCAGTGCCATCAGATTTACAAAAATGGTGGGCTAGCGTGAGTTTAAAAATACTAGGGAAACTGGGGATCCATGGCAAAGTTCATCAAGTGTCCATATTTAAAGTTGTCAAATCTTCTTCTTTGGTGCTTGTCTGTTGTCTGTATACATCTCGTCTCGTCAGCTTCCTCGTCCAAGGGGGTCTTTGTATCTTGGAAAAAGGCAGAAAAGCAGGTGAAAGAAACGGACCGTATAATCGCATTTTCATCACATTCTGGTTTCTATCATTGGGTCATAAATCAAATCCAGGTTAATTACAGTTTCCTCACTCCTCAAGCTCATCACTTTTGTACTTTGTTTGCACCTCATTAAAGCCTGCCCGCATCTAAATATCAATCCAATCGATATAACGACACCCAAGATACATAGTAGAAACTTTCCAACATCCATTATGACTCCTTGAGCCCAGTCTCCTAAACCGGAGAACCAATTTCGCGGGTTCAACCATGACACCCAACCAGTCAGCTCATTACCTACAGCAGCAAGGGTGAGATTGTGTTTTCGACGAAATTCCCACTTCAATTGGAGAATATCGTCCATCTTTTGGTCTATGACCTCTACCGGATCCTCGGTGCTATTTGTGATATACGTGCAACACTTTATGCCGTACTGTGTTGCCAATGTAACACAATATCCGCCTGTTACTGCTGTAAGATAATTAAGAACCATCCTATGCTGAACTAGTTCTGTTTTGTAAGCTTGAAGTTCTCTTCCAGTGTATCTAAACGTGTCATCATACATTTCAGTGATATTATCTAACAAATTGGCGAGTGCGGAAATGTATCTATAATTCATCACTCCTCGAGCGGTACGAGTGAAATCTAACGCTACCAGAACCTGAAT
The DNA here is from genome assembly GCF_028390025.1 of Pseudophryne corroboree. Classification (NCBI taxonomy): domain Eukaryota; kingdom Metazoa; phylum Chordata; class Amphibia; order Anura; family Myobatrachidae; genus Pseudophryne; species Pseudophryne corroboree. The sequence goes on along the minus strand of NC_086449.1, from coordinate 533,362,409 downwards.
CCCGGTGGATTCATGGATAAGATCAGAGGCCGGATGCTCTAACCTTTCTGACAGTTGTCTTTTAACTCGGTGCTCGTAATGAGTGTGAGTATAAGGAGCTTGGGCACCACGGTGTATGTCTTTCATTTTGTCATGTGTAACAGTCATCACTTCAGGCAATACTTTTCCAATATAACACAATCCTTCAGAGTTTGGGGCAAGCCATTTGTACGCCTTTCTCCCGCATATGAAATATGCATCATCGGGGAGAACATAAGGGACGGAGAAGGACATGACCATGTTACAAACCTTCCAGGTGAAATCTCCTGACCCTAATTCTTCCAACTGCTTAATGCACGTATCGGTTTGTACGATATGTGCACAGTATCCTGGTGATACCTCTCCAACTCTAGTAATCCTATTTCCTAAGGTATATCGATACCGGAAAGATTTTCCTCTACTGGCTATGTGGCGTACGAGCTCTGTATCTGTAGGCATTCTATCTGCTCTGTGTGAAAAGGTCATGGTAAGGTTGCTCCATGACACTTCCCAATTTCCCGGTTTTCTGGGATTGGAGATGTTAAAACATAAGAGGGACCTATCCACATGGTATTGGTGGAGCTTCAAACTAGGAGGGCTGGAGATATTAAACCTCCGGTCCACCGGTCTCCCACCACTTAGCTCAAGTACCTCCCCTAACGTTAAAGGAAATGGTACTAGCCCTGATTTGCTGTGACCCTGAGGTACTTGAGAGCATACCCAACAATCTGTTTGGTTTAACACGTTACCCACTAAGGAGTGATAGTCACTCAATGGATGCCGGTCTATATGGATATTAAAACTAGATTGGCATTTCTTTATGCATCCATCTTCAACCAGATTATCACAGAGCCTACAGATACAATTTTCTTCAGCTAACAATCCATCACAATTTCTTCTATCGGATCGTTTTCTGATACTCGCCTTTGCTTGTTGGTTTGGTTGATCTTGGAAAACTACGCCTCCATCATCATAATCGGAACCCATTCCAGAACCTCTTTCGACCTCTATGGTACTCTCGCCGGAACAGACTGCTCTGGTCAACATCATGGTTAACATCAAAATCCGGATCACAGTCTCTTGGGGCAAGTCCATCTTTGAGGAGGAAATAGAGAAGAATGAGGAGGGGGAAAAAGAAATTTTAAGGGAGAGGGGCTGGGAAGTGGAGAAAAACAATAAAAGGGAGAAGGGAGTCGACAACTGCTTTCGGTCTTCAGGGCTCAGGTGCCGCCTCAATCCTCCTGGAACAGACACTCCAGTGATACAACCTCTACCGTCTGTTCCTTATCGCGGGACTTCTCTGGATCAGCAACCTTTTTGCAGTGGGATGAATGGACCCAAGTCTCTCTCTCAGCAACCTTCAATGCTGTGGTGCTAGTCAATAAGACCTGGTATGGTCCTTCCCATCTATCAATAAGACAACCTGAGCGTAGAAAATTTCGTATCATTACATAATCCCCAGGTTCAATGTCATGACAATTACTATCTGGTAAATCAGGAATCACCAACTTCAGATTATCATTTTGATTCCTCAACTGTTTACTCATGTTAATCAAGTACTTTACAGTTACTTCATTGTTACATTTCAAATCATCCTGAGGGTTAATCATGACATGCGGTTGTCGACCAAACAAGATTTCAAAAGGAGACAGATTAAGAGGGGACCTGGGAGTGGTTCTGATGCTATACAAAACAATGGGTAAAGCTTCTGGCCACGTCAATCCTGTCTCTGCCATTACTTTACTCAATTTATTTTTAATAGTGCTGTTCACTCTTTCGACCTTCGCACTCGCCTGTGGACGGTACGGAGTGTGCAGCTTGCTATCAATACCCATCAATTTACACATTCCTTGAAAGACATCACCTGTAAAATGGGTACCCCTATCACTTTCAATGATTCTAGGGATACCATATCTACATACAAATTCCTGCATAATTTTCTTAGCTGTAAACATAGCGGTATTTGTAGCTGCTGGAAAAGCCTCGACCCAATTCGAGAAAACATCTATACAGACAAGTACATATTTCAAATTTCGACATGGGGGTAATTGAATGAAGTCAATTTGTATTACCTGGAAAGGGCCGCCGGCAGGTGGGATATGGGATGGTTCTGTAGGTATTGCTTTTCCAATATTCTTTCTCAGACAGGTAAGGCATGACATTGCTCTTTTACTCGCATGAGAGGAGAATCCTGGGGCGCACCAGTATGCTCTTACCAATTTGCACATCCCCTCCTTGCCTAGATGAGTCAGCCCGTGAGCTGCTTCAGCCAGACATGGAAGGTATGTCCTGGGGGCCACTGGTTTACCATGTCCATCCGTCCAGAGCCCTGAGGACTCCTGGCCATATCCCTTTGCCTTCCAGACTGCTCTTTCCTGTGTGGAACACAAATTCTGCATCTCACACAACTTCTGTGTGTTGATGGTATTAAATACCATCAACTGTGTGGTGTTTGTCCGTGTGGGGGTAGCAGCTGCAAGCTTTGCGGCTTCGTCTGCTCGGCTGTTACCAAGGGATACTGGGTCTTGGCTATATGTATGTGCTTTACATTTGATAACAGCCACTCTGTCGGGTTCCTGTATCGCTGTTAGAAGCCTTTTTATGTGAGCTGCATGCGCTATCGGTGTACCAGCTGCCGTCATGAAATTTCTGAGCCGCCATAGGGCTCCGAAATCATGGACTACCCCGAACGCGTATCTGGAATCGGTGTAGATATTGGCTGACTTACCCTTAGCCAATTCACATGCTCTGGTTAGGGCGACCAGTTCAGCAACCTGGGCTGAGTGAGGTGGGCCTAGCGGTTCCGCTTCTATGGTGTCTTGGTCATCTACGACTGCGTATCCAGTACACAAGTCTCCCGAGTCTGACTGTCTGTGACAACTACCGTCCGTGTAGAACGTGAGTTCTGCATCTTTCAGTGGATTGTCACTGATGTCAGGCCTTGCGGTAAAATTTTGGGTCAAATATTCCATACAATCATGTGTATCTTCCTTTGCATTAAATCCTCCTTCCCCATCACTCTCACCTTCCACCCTTTGTGTCTGACCAGGCACACCTGGGAGAAATGTTGCAGGATTTAATGCGCTGCATCTCCTTATGGTGATGTTTACGGGGGCCATTAATGCCAATTCCCATCTCGTAAACCTTGCTGATGAGACGTGTCTGGTTTGGGCAGAATTCAATAAGGCAGATACCGCATGCGGTGTATGGATTGTGAGGTTGTGGCCTAGCACGACATCTTCGCTTTTTGTCACTAGCAATGCTATTGCCGCAACGCTACGCAAGCATGTGGGGAGGGATCGCGCTACTGTATCTAGCTGGGCGCTGTAGTATGCAATTGGCCTGCTGGCATCACCGTGTTTTTGTGTTAGTACACCTGCTGCGCACCCAGCACTTTCTGTTCCGTATAGTTCAAAGGGTTTCCCATAGTCTGGCATACCTAGTGCTGGTGCCTGCGTTAGGCACTGTTTGAGTCTCTCAAATGCTGTTTCAGATTCGTCTGTATGCGAAATGCGATCAGGTTTGTTTGAAGAGACCATTTCCTGCAAAGGTAGCGCCAATATGGAAAACCCTGGGATCCAATTACGGCAATACCCACACATTCCTAAAAACGTCCTGATCTGTTGCTGGGTTTGTGGCAGTGTCATGTCTCTAATGGCTTGGATTCTATCAGCGGTCAGGTGTCTCAGTCCTTGTGTTAGACAGTGTCCCAAATATTTTACCTTAGTTTGGCATAATTGTAACTTGTCTTTGGAAACCTTGTGACCTGTGTCTGAAAGATGAAACAGGAGCTGTTTCGTATCCTTCAGAGATGCTTCCAGTGAATCTGAACACAGTAATAAATCGTCCACATACTGTATCAATACTGATCCACTGTCTGGTTGGAAAGACTGTAAACAATCATGCAAAGCCTGAGAAAATATACTTGGACTATCTATGAAACCTTGGGGTAACCGAGTCCACGTGTATTGGACTCCTCTGTATGTGAATGCAAACAAATATTGGCTGTCAGGGTGCAGAGGTACCGAAAAGAAAGCGGAGCAGAGGTCAATAACAGTGAAAAATTTGGCAATGGGAGGAATTTGCATTAGGATGACAGCTGGATTAGGCACTACGGGGAACTGACTCAACTATTTTGTTAATCCCCCTTAGATCCTGCACTAGCCTGTAACCCCTCCCCCCACTCTTTTTAACAGGGAAGATGGGACTATTTGCGGTGCTGGACGTTCTTACTAGAATGCCCTGTTGTAGCAAGCGCTCTATTACGGGAAAAACTCCTAGCTCCACCTCTGGCTTCAGAGGATACTGTGGGATTTTTGGAGCTATCCTACCATCTTTTACTTGCACAACTACTGGAGCTACGTTTGCCATTAATCCAGTGTCCTGTCCATCTTTTGTCCAAAGTGACTCTGGTATCTGAGATATCATCTCTTCTACTTGGGATGGATTCCTATTTGTCATAATGGAACGTGACATTAATTTTGATGGGGAGTCTAGCATGTCTCGTACTTCCTGAGCGTGATTCTCAGGAATGTCCAAGAATACACCTTCAGGGGTACAATAAATGACGCAACCCATTTTACATAGTAAGTCTCTCCCCGGGAGATTAGTTGGTGCCGATGCAGCCAGCAAAAAGGAATGCTTGGTATGCAAAGGCCCTATTGTAATCTCGGCTGGTTTGCTAACAGGGTAGTGCTGGACTACTCCTGTTACTCCCATGGCTGGAATTGTCCTACCAGTGGTTCTCATGCCCACTGTCGAATTTATCACTGACTTGGCCGCCCCTGTGTCTACAAGAAAGTTTAAAGTTTTACCAGCTACATTGATTGCAATTTCTGGTTCGTTTCCAAGACTAGCAATCAACTTAACTGGCTGCAGATTACAGGTATGGCCACACCCCTATTGGGTATGCTGACCTCCCTGAATCCCGCTGGCAGCAACTACTTGTGAGGGAGTTAGCTGGGAACTACCAGAGGCATGCCAATCTCTGTTCGGGGGATATCTTTTTGTTTCCCCTGTATGTGGCTCAAAACTCCGCCTCTGTGGACCCTGCTCCCAATGTCGTGTGTTGTGTTGTTGTCTAGGGGGTTGAAAAGATCTTTGTACATTCTTTGTTCTACATTCTCGTGCAAAGTGTCCCGGTCTGTTACAAGAAAAACATGTTATTACACTTGCCTTACCCACAGGATTCGGTGGTACATACGCAGGCTGCCTTGTGGTCAGCGCCTGTATACTTACGGACATCAACTTATCACTTTGCGATTCCCTGTGCCTAGTGATGTTTCTGTCATGATCAATAGCAGCCTCTCTCAAGCCGGACACTGACAGACCTCGCCAGCACGGTTGCGTGGTCTGAACCCTAGTCTTTAATGTTTCCTTTAAACCATCCATCAGTACGGATACTGCTACTTCTCGATGGTTTGGGTTGGTCTTAATGTCTTCTATACCAGTGTACTTTGCCATTTCTAATAGTGCCCGGTGAAAATATTCTGTTGCCGTTTCGGACTCCTTTTGCTTAATGGAAAATATTTTATTCCATTTAACAACGGCTGGGAAATACTCCTTTAGCTGTAAATTTATCCTTTTTACATTATCCTTGTTGTACACGTCTGTAAGCGGTACATCTTTATCCAATGCACAATCAGCTAAAAACTGAGTTGCATCAACATTGGAAGGTAAACAAGCTCTTAGCAGTATCTGCCAATCCTTGTTGTTGGGTTCTACAGTGTTACCTAGATCCCTGATGTATTTTTGGCTAGCAACTAAATCCTTCCTGGGGTCAGGAAATTCGGACACTATTGTTCTTAATTCCATTCTGGAAAATGGAGTGTACATGGCAATGTTCCTTATGGGAGTGGCTCCAGACACATCTGTTTTTCCATTGGGAACTGCTATTACCCTTACAGGAGCAATTCTAACAGCCTCTTCCTGTGTAGATTCTACAGCTTGTTGTGGTACAATTGTTTCAGTGTAGTGCATGGTGCCGTACTTACCCGTTGACACGACCTCACCTATCCCTCCGCTAGGGGCTTTCACTAATCTCGTGGGTGTCGCTGTGCCTACTGTGGTCTCTGCTATGGTGGCTGCAAGAGAGAGAGCTGAAATTGTTGCTGAATCGTCTTCTTGATCACACTCCTGAGGAAGGTTCAAAACAGGGTACATCTTGCACGGGTTAATACTTGCATGAGTTATTTGGTTAACATCATTAACATTTACAGGGTTACTAAGAGTTTGTGTTTTACAACCCAGTGCGTTTCTCTCCGCAATCAACTTCTCTCCTGCAATGTATGGTGGAGGAGGAGCTGTGGCAATCAACTTCCTGACTGCCCCAGATCCTGCCGCCAGAGCCAAACCTCTCTGTATCTCACCTTCCTGGTGCCATAACTGTAAACAATCATGATGTTGAATTCGTCTCTTTGTTGATTTTACGAGACATATCCTCCTCCTTAAATTTTGTAACACTTCTGGACTAAAGCTACCTATTCTTGGGAACTTGTCCCTGTCTTGTACAGTCATTCTCTCCCATTCATCACATAAAGATTCGGTGTGAATTCCATATTTTTCACACATTACATATCGTGCCGACCCAACTGGTCGGTTCACAGAATCAACCTGAACCAGGGTTGATCGCCCCCTACCTGAACAAATGGCCCCCATAATCTGCAGGCGTTGCTTATTCCTCCTTGAATATCAAGGCTTTCAGCGAACCCTTACAAACAAACCAAGATGTCCTTGGGCAGGCCGGCGGTGGTGGTTTATCAAGTACCCCACTTACTTCTCGCCCACGTTGGCCTGTGCTGCAATCACTGTAGCCAGAGCTGCTGTACCCAACCTAGGGCCCCTGTGAACCTTTATTTACTGGAACATATGAGGGTTACCCGCAGGACACTTACTCTTTCCAGTAAAGTTGGGGTTGTTAGATAGTTCCTGAGTGACCAGCGAACTTCCCTTCCAAAAATAAAAAATTACACAAATCACGTCAGAATGTACAGATAGCGTTTGTGACCACTTTACTCTAATGGTATTAGGTCAGATTACTAACTACTGCACACAATTACGTGCGGTCCAATCGTTCAGTACACGAGCACTACTTGTCATGTACTGAAAGATCAATGGAATCTATGTTTCCGGCTGCGATTCCTTCAGCCAGAGCTTGTATGGCCTATATGGGTTCTGCACCAACACCCCAGGCGTTGTGCCACTGGACTTTTATAGCGGACCTCTTTGTTACCTTATGACCTCCTGGTCTGTTACCTTATGACCTCCTGGTCTTGTTACCTTATGACCTCCTGGTCTTGTTACCTTATGGTCCGCTATACTCTAATGCTCAAATATTATTTAACCAGGGATGCCTCCCTAGCCACCGTATATGTCACTTACACGTATGTCCCTTGACGAGTACCCGGCTTTCCTTTTGGTTCCACCTTAAAGTTATATAAACTTTTGTATACAAAACACACTCACTCAACACATGTACACTTTTGTTTCTATATCTATTTCTGCGCAGAAATTTGTCTTTAGCCCAAGAGTGTTACCAATTAGGAGCAGGATCTGTTAAACTAAATTTCAGATTTTCTAAAAATAGATTTGCGTTATTTACCGCTTCGCGTTATCTACCGCTGTGCGTTACTTATCGCCTTGCGCTAATTATCGCTTTGCGCTAATTCAACTTTTTCGTGACTTGAGCTACGTGAGCGTAACCGGACGCTACGTTGCGTAATGTACGCTGCGTGCGTCTGCCTTTTGGATTGCGTACGCTAGTCTTTGTTAGCGACACGTGTACGCAATGCAAAGGATCCACCGTAACACAATATATTTTTATCAATGTAAATGATCCCTGATCATCTACCGCAATCCACACTGACTGCCTTGTATCTCAGACAAACCGTGTGTTTGTTCTATACTTTAACTATTACCTCTACTATGAAATAACAGCAAATCTCTTTTTAGCACTTTCTATCAACTATAAAATTGGCAAACAGGAATAGTGATATACGAAAAATGAAACAGAAATGCAGATATATGTATGCGTGCGTGTATACGCAAGACAGAAGAGAAATAAAAGTTTTAAAAGACACAAGCGTTTTGTTCTTACTTCCGGTTACCGGGTTCCTTCAGCACTCTTTATCTAAGCGAAGCAGACGCTTATCCCGCCAGCACTGTGAGACAACCTCCCACCCTTTGCTGGGGGATAATGTCTGCTGATCTACCTAGTGCAGATGTGAGAAGTATAGGACGAGCCCGCAATTGACAATGCTAAATTCCTTTGTCGTATAAACAACCCTTTATGAAGCTAAGAACACTGTACGCTGTTTACTTAAGAAGTACCGTAATGGTACGCTAGTTGCGTAACGATCGCTCAGCCGTAGGCGAGACGCTCAAGCGTCACGTTCCCTCACGGCCCAGGGATCACAGGACACGTTATTGGTTATGTCTAGGGTAATGATTCGCTATGGCGTAGCTTACGCTCGAGACCACGAGGAGGTCACCAGCGATGCAGACGCTCACAACACTATACCTTTATGTTAAAACCTTATACCAATGAAATACACTGAATACCTTAATGTGAGTACAGGGTGTAAGTGCAACCTTGTGTAACCTGACTATCTACAAAGCTGCTTGAGCGTCACCGACGCTCAAGTGAACACTTATCACTATAGAAAATACACAGATACTGGTTTAGGTTCCAAGGCCTATTAACTGTATTATGTCTAATATACTTGTAAAAGGGGATAACAGTACATATGATACACTACAATATAACAGAGACTTCCTAACCACAGAACTAAACAATAAATACAAAAAGACAATACTACGCTGACCTAAATGCAATACAATACAATACTATCTAATACAATACAATACTAGCCTAGTCTAGGGGAGATATGAGAGAACAGAACAGAGAGAGAGAGAGAGAGAGAGAGAGAGAGAGAGAGAGAGAGAGAGAGAGAGAGAGAGAGAGAGAGAGAGAGAGAGAGAGAGAGATGAGAGAAATTGGCTCACAGAAAGACAATGATAACGGAGAGAAACTTACGCACAAAGGGTATGATCGCCTGCGCCTCGATATCCAGCTCCCGGCTATCAGCAGATAACCGTTGATGAGAGAGTGAGAGCTGGATGTGGTCGGCCTGCCTATTTATGCCCCACACACAATGCAATCTCCTGGTCCTACAATCCCATTGTCCATTGGCCGAAGGAATTCGGCCCTGCATCATAACAAAAGGTCATAGGGTGATTCATACAGGTGGGCTGTGACGATTTCCAACAGCTCAGGTGGGTGGGAAACTGGGTTTCCCGCCGCATACCTGAGTATGTGTAAATAATAGAAATGGACATAAACTTCTTATGTCCATAACTATTCGCACGAGCGATTAATACGCTCCAAACCAACACCGGAATATTGCTAATTAAATACTCTTCCGATGGGTACCAAACACTGCTGTATGATTCCTGTTAGACCCTTTGTACGATATAAAGAGGGATTCCTCAGCTCTGGGACATTGTATTTTAACCAAACTTTCAGAATCTATCAAAGGGACCATGATCTATAAACTACATTAATTGTGAACATTTGTAACGAATGAGTCGCACGCTACGACTACATAAACTCTACCGTAAATACGCATACCGCGCCTGCGAGTGCACGTTATTGCGGGTATGCGAATCCACGGGAGAGCGCATGCACGCGCAGCGCGGACCAGTGTGCGGTGCAAATATGGCAACGTGCATTGAGACATTTTTCTGACTTTGACAGCTTCATCCCCTATATATGATCTCATAAATAATACGAACATATAGACATAAAGATCATATGCGGGATAGTTCATATGCTTAGTGCAGATATAAAATTATCCTGGCAGGAAATTGTAAGTTAGTGTGATTAAAGCATGCACAGTATTTTCAGGCAAGGGTGATCCCACATATGCACTGTTATTAGACCCTGTTGTAAATGATATTTGCACATGCATTTGTTATCAGACCCTGTTGTAAATGATATTTGCACATGCATTCATATATAATGGATCAGAAGTAAATTTACTAGAGATAATATATCTGTGGCCATTAGAGCTGTAGAGAGATGCTCCATATATGATGCAGTCACAGTAAATCCTTGTCCTAAATAGAGTGCTGTTTCACTGCTCAGATACGCCCGATTACCAGTGTTACGGAGCCTCTCTCATTCACAAATTCTATCGGCGGGCACCATATTTAATCTCAGCTGCGGTCAGTGAATTAAATCTTAAAGCACATGAACACATACAAAGAACATAATTACAGCTGAATGTGACAAATAGCCCAATCTCAGCTGCAGTCATCGAGTTTAAAGCTTAACATACCTAGACACATATGGACATGATTTCAACTGTATGTGACAAAAAACCTAAAGCAGAGATAACTAGTGTTGAATAGTCAGGATACCGGACTGTTTGTTGAGGCAGAGGACACAATTTTGTCTTTCCTCACATGAACATATAAGAGAGTAACATTATTAGAATCAAAGCATATATGGTATATAAAGCAGAGGAGATCATTCCATGTCTGCTACAATTTTACAGATAGTCCTTGTCCTAACTAGAATGACATTCCACTGCTTAGCTACGCATCCATAATCAGTGTAAGGCAGCCTCTCTCACTGATAAGTTGTGCTAACGGCCGCTACCCTTAATCTTATCTGCAGCCAATGAGGTAAGCCTATAGCTCAAAAGACACAGAAGGCATATTAGTGACTATTTACAACATGAAGCCTATTGCAGAGACAACCAATATTAATTAGTCATAACGATAAAAACTGATGTGCATATAACCTGTACAGCGGGTCGCCCCATTTCCTTATAGGACTTGTGGATTGATGCGTTTGCCCACTCAATCAAAACTTTTTTACTCTGGAGCTGTCGGAATTACATTAGTGAGTATGACATGACTAGGCTGAAGGACCATGGTGTTCTGCTTTCTTACCACTTGGAGGCTATCCGTGCACTAATTCTATTTCGGTGCAGTAATATATGATATATATCACATCGCATGAATCATTGATTCCTATGATATACCCGGTGGTGGTGGTGTTAAATGTTTGGGCCCGTGGGACTGATTTTATGTTATATGATTTCATTTTGAACAGCTGTTTGTTCGCTGAAATCGTGAAAATTAATGAGGCTTGTCTTGAAAAAAGATTCTTGCTGTAGAATCAAAACGTCGACCCATTAAAGCCATTTAAGAAGTGTTGAAATACTGATTGGACTTTTCATTTGCGGAGTGTGCCCCACAGGCACACACACACACACACATAAAAAACATACATACATACATACATACATAGACACATACACAATGCTAGCGTCATAAAGTGACATTTGTGTAACGTGTTCTTCAATCATAACTGCTAGAGGACTGTCTCCGAGTTAGTTAGGTTTACTAAAGCAAGGCATCATTAAATTAACTTGATCTAAAACATACTTCATTTAATTTATGAAAATGTTCCCGCATTGGAGCTTCCACTTCTTGCTGTATTTGTAGTTTTAGCAGCTCCAGTTTCTGAGGTGACAGCACCTAGAATTTATACAAAAATCATTATCAACAATGATGATTAAAACCAAGATATACCAAAAGGTGTTAAAATAAGAATTTACTTACCGATAATTCTATTTCTCGGAGTCCGTAGTGGATGCTGGGGTTCCTGAAAGGACCATGGGGAATAGCGGCTCCGCAGGAGACAGGGCACAAAAAGTAAAGCTTTTCCAGATCAGGTGGTGTGCACTGGCTCCTCCCCCTATGACCCTCCTCCAGACTCCAGTTAGGTACTGTGCCCGGACGAGCGTACACAATAAGGGAGGATTTTGAATCCCGGGTAAGACTCATACCAGCCACACCAATCACACCGTACAACTTGTGATCTAAACCCAGTTAACAGTATGATAACAGAGGAGCCTCTGAAAGATGGCTCCCTAAACAATAACCCGAATTAGTTAACAATAACTATGTACAAGTATTGCAGATAATCCGCACTTGGGATGGGCGCCCAGCATCCACTACGGACTCCGAGAAATAGAATTATCGGTAAGTAAATTCTTATTTTCTCTATCGTCCTAGTGGATGCTGGGGTTCCTGAAAGGACCATGGGGATTATACCAAAGCTCCCAAACGGGCGGGAGAGTGCGGATGACTCTGCAGCACCGAATGAGAGAACTCCAGGTCCTCTTTTGCCAGGGTATCAAATTTGTAGAATTTTACAAACGTGTTCTCCCCTGACCACGTAGCTGCTCGGCAGAGTTGTAATGCCGAGACCCCTCGGGCAGCCGCCCAAGATGAGCCAACCTTCCTTGTGGAATGGGCCTTAACAGATTTAGGCTGTGGCAGGCCTGCCACAGAATGTGCAAGTTGAATTGTGTTACAAATCCAATGAGCAATCGACTGCTTAGAAGCAGGCGCACCCAACTTGTTGGGTGCATACAGTATAAACAGCGAGTCAGATTTTCTGACTCCAGCCGTCCTTGAAATGTATATTTTTAAAGCTCTGACAACGTCCAACAACTTGGAGTCCTCCAAGTCGCTTGTAGCCGCAGGCACTACAATAGGCTGGTTCAGGTGAAACGCTGATACCACCTTAGGGAGAAAATGCGGACGCGTCCGCAGCTCTGCCCTATCCGAATGGAAAATTAAATAAGGGCTTTTATAAGATAAAGCCGCCAGTTCAGATACTCTCCTGGCGGAAGCCAGGGCCAGTAACAGTCACTTTCCATGTGAGATATTTCAAATCCACATTTTTTAGTGGTTCAAACCAATGGGATTTGAGGAAATCTAAAACTACATTTAGATCCCACGGTGCCACCGGAGGCACCACAGGAGGCTGTATATGCAGTACTCCTTTGACAAAAGTCTGGACCTCAGGGACTGAGGCCAATTCTTTTTGGAAGAATATTGACAGGGCCGAAATTTGAACCTTAATAGATCCCAATTTGAGACCCATAGACAATCCTGATTGCAGGAAATGTAGGAAACGACCCAGTTGAAATTCCTCCGTCGGAGCACTCCGATCCTCGCACCACGCAACATATTTCCGCCAAATGCGGTGATAATGCTTCGCGGTGACTTCCTTTCTTGCCTTAATCAAGGTAGGAATGACTTCTTCTGGAATGCCTTTTCCTTTTAGGATCTGGCGTTCAACCGCCATGCCGTCAAACGCAGCCGCGGGAAGTCTTGAAAGAGGCAGGGACCCTGTTGAAGCAGGTCCCTTCTCAGAGGTAGAGGCCACGGATCGTCCGTGACCATCTCTTGAAGTTCCGGGTACCAAGACCTTCTTGGCCAATCCGGAGCCACTAGTATCGTTCTTACTCCGCTTTGCCGTATGATTCTCAATACCTTTGGTATGAGAGGCAGAGGAGGAAACACATACACCGACTGGTACACCCAAGGTGTTACCAGCGCGTCCACAGCTATTGCCTGCGGATCTCTTGACCTGGCGCAATACCTGTCCAGTTTTTTGTTGAGGCGAGACGCCATCATGTCCACCATTGGTCTTTCCCAACGGTTTATTAGCATGTGGAAAACTTCTGGATGAAGTCCCCACTCTCCCGGGTGAAGATCGTGTCTGCTGAGGAAGTCTGCTTCCCAGTTGTCCACGCCCGGGATGAACACTGCTGACAGTGCTATCACGTGATTCTCCGCCCAGCGAAGGATCCTGGCAGCTTCTGCCATTGCACTCCTGCTTCTTGTGCCGCCCTGTCTGTTTACATGGGCGACTGCCGTGATGTTGTCCGACTGGATCAACACCGGTCTTCCTTGAAGCAGAGGTTCCGCCTGGCTTAGAGCATTGTAGATTGCTCTTAGTTCCAGAATGTTTATGTGAAGAGACTTTTCCAGGCTCGACCACACTCCCTGGAAGTTTCTTCCTTGTGTGACTGCTCCCCAGCCTCTCAGGCTGGCGTCCGTGGTCACCAGGATCCAATCCTGTATGCCGAATCTGCGGCCCTCCAATAGATGAGCCCTCTGCAACCACCACAGAAGAGATACCCTTGTCCTTGGAGACAGGGTTATCCGCAGGTGCATCTGAAGATGCGACCCTGACCATTTGTCCAACAGATCCCTTTGGAAAATTCTTGCATGGAATCTGCCGAATGGAATTGCTTCGTAAGAAGCCACCATTTTTCCCAGGACTCTTGTGCATTGATGTACAGACACCTTTCCTGGTTTTAGGAGGTTCCTGACCAGGTCGGATAACTCCTTGGCTTTTTCCTCGGGAAGAAAAACCTTTTTCTGAACCGTGTCCAGAATCATCCCTAGGAACAGCAGACGAGTTGTCGGCATTAATTGGGATTTTGGAATATTCAGAATCCATCCGTGCTGCTTTAGCACCTCTTGAGATAGTGCTAATCCCATCTCTAGCTGTTCTCTGGACCTTGCCCTTATTAGGAGATCGTCCAAGTATGGGATAATTAATACGCCTTTTCTTCGAAGAAGAATCATCATCTCGGCCATTACCTTTGTAAAGACCCGAGGTGCCGTGGACAAACCAAACGGCAGCGTCTGAAACTGATAGTGACAGTTTTGTACAACGAACCTGAGGTACCCCTGGTGTGAGGGGTAAATTGGAACGTGGAGATACGCATCCTTGATGTCCAAGGATACCATAAAGTCCCCTTCTTCCAGGTTCGCTATCACTGCTCTGAGTGACTCCATCTTGAACTTGAACTTCTTTATGTACAGGTTCAAGGACTTCAGATTTAGAATAGGCCTTACCGAGCCATCCGGCTTCGGTACCACAAATAGAGTGGAATAATACCCCTTCCCTTGTTGTAGAAGAGGTACCTTGACTATCACCTGCTGAGAGTACAGCTTGTGAATGGCTTCCAAAACCGTCTCCCTTTCGGAGGGGGACGTTGGTAAAGCAGACTTCAGGAAACGGCGAGGTGGATCTGTCTCTAATTCCAACCTGTACCCCTGAGATATTATCTGCAGGATCCAGGGATCTACCTGCGAGTGAGCCCACTGCGCGCTGTAATTTTTGAGACGACCGCCCACCGTCCCCGAGTCCGCTTGAGAAGCCCCAGCGTCATGCTGAGGCTTTTGTAGAAGCCGGGGAGGGCTTCTGTTCCTGGGAAGGAGCTGCCTGTTGCTGTCTCTTCCCTCGACCTCTGCCTCGTGGCAGATATGAATAGCCCTTTGCTCTCTTATTTTTAAAGGAACGAAAGGGCTGCGGTTGAAAAGTCGGTGCCTTTTTCTGTTGGGGAGTGACTTGAGGTAGAAAGGTGGATTTCCCGGCTGTAGCCGTGGCCACTAAATCGGATAGACCGACTCCAAATAACTCCTCCCCTTTATACGGCAAAACTTCCATATGCCGTTTTGAATCCGCATCGCCTGTCCACTGTCGCGTCCATAAAGCTCTTCTGGCCGAAATGGACATAGCACTTACCCGTGATGTCAGTGTGCAGATATCCCTCTGTGCATCACGCATATAAAGAAATGCATCCTTTATTTGTTCTAACGACAGTAAAATATTGTCCCTGTCCAGGGTATCAATATTTTCAATCAGGGACTCTGACCAAACTACCCCAGCACTGCACATCCAGGCAGTCGCTATAGCTGGTCGTAGTATAACACCTGCATGTGTGTATATACTTTTTTGGATATTTTCCATCCTCCTATCTGATGGATCTTTAAGTGCGGCCGTCTCAGGAGAGGGTAACGCCACTTGTTTAGATAAGCGTGTTAGCGCCTTGTCCACCCTAGGAGATGTTTCCCAGCTCTCCCTAACCTCTGGCGGGAAAGGGTATAATGCCAATAATTTCTTTGAAATTATCAGCTTTTTATCAGGGGCAACCCACGCTTCATCACACACGTCATTTAATTCTTCTGATTCAGGAAAAACTATAGGTAGTTTTTTCACACCCCACATAATACCCTGTTTAGTGGTACCTGTAGTATCAGCTAAATGTAACGCCTCCTTCATTGCCAAAATCATATAACGTGTGGCCCTACTGGAAAATACGGTTGATTCGTCACCGTCACCACTGGAATCAGTGCCTGTGTCTGGGTCTGTGTCGACCGACTGAGGCAAAAGGCGTTTCACAGCCCCTGACGGTGTTTGAGGCGCCTGGACAGGCACTAATTGATTGTCCGGCCGCCTCATGTCGTCAAACGACTGCTTAAGCGAGTTGACGCTATCCCGTAATTCCACAAATAAAGGCATCCATTCTGGTGTCGACCCCCTAGGAGGTGACATCCCCATATTTGGCAATTGCTCCGCCTCCACACCAATATCGTCCTCATACATGTCGACACACACGTACCGACACAGCAGACACACAGGGAATGCTCTACACGAAGACAGGACCCACTAGCCCTTTGGGGAGACAGAGGGAGAGTCTGCCAGCACACACCAAAAAAGCGCTATATATGACAGGGATAGCCTTATAATAAGTGCTCCCTTATAGCTGCTTTATATATATCAAAATATTTCCATTAAATTTGCCCCCCCTCTCTGTTTTACCCTGTTTCTGTAGTGCAGTGCAGGGGAGAGACCTGGGAGCCGTCCTGACCAGCGGAGCTGTGAGAGGAAATGGCGCCGTGTGCTGAGGAGATAGGCCCCGCCCCTTTTCCGGCGGGCTCGTCTCCCGCTATTTTGTGAATCCAGGCAGGGGTTAAATATCTCCATATAGCCTCTGGGGGCTATATGTGAGGTATTTTTAGCCTTTTAATAGGTTTTCATTTGCCTCCCAGGGCGCCCCCCCCCAGCGCCCTGCACCCTCAGTGACTGCGTGTGAAGTGTGCTGAGAGGAAAATGGCGCACAGCTGCAGTGCTGTGCGCTACCTTTAGAAGACTGCAGGAGTCTTCAGCCGCCGATTCTGGACCTCTTCTTACTTCAGCATCTGCAAGGGGGCCGGCGGCGCGGCTCCGGTGACCATCCAGGCTGTACCTGTGATCGTCCCTCTGGAGCTGATGTCCAGTAGCCAAGAAGCCAATCCATCCTGCACGCAGGTGAGTTCACTTCTTCTCCCCTCTGTCCCTCGTTGCAGTGATCCTGTTGCCAGCAGGAATCACTGTAAAATAAAAAACCTAAGCTAAACTTTCTCTAAGCAGCTCTTTATGAGAGCCACCTAGAATTGCACCCTTCTCGGCCGGGCACAAAAATCTAACTGGAGTCTGGAGGAGGGTCATAGGGGGAGGAGCCAGTGCACACCACCTGATCTGGAAAAGCTTTACTTTTTGTGCCCTGTCTCCTGCGGAGCCGCTATTCCCCATGGTCCTTTCAGGAACCCCAGCATCCACTAGGACGATAGAGAAAAGGGCAGTACTACCCACAATAGATTGAGTGCTTTTGTAAATAATTGTACTAGAAAAAAGAATCCCTTAATTAAGTAGTAAACACACTAATTCCAAAGGCTTTGCCAACAATAGAAACAATGATCAATGACAGTGTTGAAATTATTGTAGTATCAAAATAAAGGCAAGCACTACTGAATGTAGAAAATCATAATACAGAATACAAATTGAGTAAAATCAAGCATACTTTGGGCCTTAGGTAGTCCCGCTACTTCTTTTGGCAAAGTGAACCCTTCTGGGATGCAGAACAGAATTGTGCAAAATCCATTAGAATCTGGGTACTTTGGCATTCTCCTGGGGGTTTATTTACAGCTTCCAATCATGAAATTTAGGAAGAAATGCTATTTCTAGCCATCTATGTAAAAACATTGCTCTTAAAATTTGGACATAAACATGATCAGACAATTTGTAAACAAACCCCTTAGTCTCTTTGAGTAACAGGTCCCCCTATCCTGGAAGCAGAAGAGTGGGAAGGAATAACCAAGAAAAGTCATATAAAAGGGGTGTATTCAATTATTGTCGGAAACTGCCGTCTTGTCGGAAAGACGGCAGTTTCCAACAGGTTTAAGTCAGAAGGGGTTCCAACCTATTCAATGGTGGCTGTTTTTTCCAACAAGTCGGGAGCTCCCGGCTTGTCGGAAACCACGTGGATAGTCGGAATCCACGTTTGCTGTCAGAAGCGGCCAAACCCGACAGGTTTTAGCCCGGTTTCCGACAATGTTAATCTGACTTTTAAAATAAATTAGGAATTTAATACCTACCGGTAATTCCTTTTCTCGTAGTCCGTAGTGGATACTGGGGAATATTAGATTACCATGGGGTACAGATTGGGTCCACTGGAGCCTGGAACTTTAAGAAATGATTAGTGTGTGCTGGCTCCTCCCCTCTATGCCCCTCCTAACAGACTCAGTCTAGGAAACTGTGCCAGAGGTGACTGACATACTTTGAGAGAATATATTAATAAAAACACAGCGCTTGCAAACCACCAAAAACTGTTTGAATATATATATATATATTATATATATATATATATATATATATATATATATATATATATATATATATATATATATATATATATATATACACCCACAAAAGATTCCTACGTCTCCCACCAGTGGCACTGTCCCACCAAATGTAATCTATATGGAAGAAATAGTATGCACTATCAAGGGAGCGCTGGAACCTTGTTGGATTTTAAATGTATTTAGTTTATTTATACTCCAAGACATAAAACCATATATAAATTCATGTATAAAAATACTATGAACCACATACAATAACTCATAAAAAGTTGCCCTTAAAGTTCTTTTGTAAATAATGTCCATAAATTATTTTTTATATACTTAGTAACAATTGTTACTCTTGGACAACCGTCTCTTTAAGAAAGCCGGGATACAAAGTTGCAGTCATTAATTATAGCCACTTGGTGAGATTGATAAAATTGACAGGGGGAGAGCGCTGTGTATTCAGCGGTCCACAGCGGTATGCTACGACCCCAAATTGTATATTGCCGTATTGTGTTTCTTTAGCCGGAATAAGGATTTAAAGTTGATAATTTCAATCTCTTATAAGCTTTTTGCTGCTGACAGGGGGAGTCCGCTGTATTAGATTTTAGCCGCAGCGATACACTCCACCCCTGTGCTGTCTAGCCGTAATAGTTGTCACAGGTTACTCACGGCTGTAGCGGCTTTGAAATGAACAGGGTGCGGACCTCCTTAGCTCGGTCCCGCTATAGCCTTTACCCTGTTTGAAGGCTCTCCGGCAGTCAGAGAAGGTGAATAATAACGGGCAGCAGGATGCAGGTGCTTGTGCCTTCCATACGCGTTTCTCCGCTAAACTGGCAGGCGGTTTCGTCAGAGGATATTTTTATACATGAATTTATATATGGTTTTATGTCTTGGAGTATAAATAAACTAAATACATTTAAAATCCAATAAGGTTCCAGCGCTCCCTTGATAGTGCATACTATTTCTTCCATATACTTTGAGAGAAGGATATAAAAACACAAAGCGGTGAGGTAACAAACCAACACACAACACAATTAGATAGCAGAACTAACCAAAAAACAGAGGAAATCAACGCTAACTATAGAAGGATAACAATGCGAATCAAAACATGGAACAGGGAAGAAACAGCAACCCCAACCAAAAACTTACTCAGGTAAGCAGGAAAACGAAGCACAGCGGCAGGCGCCCAGTATCCACTACGAGAAAAGGAATTACCGGTAGGTATTAAATTCCTATTTTCTCTTACGTCCTAGTGGATACTGGGGAATACTAGATTACCATGGGGACGTCACAAAGCTCCCAGAACGGGTGGGAGAGTGCTAAGACCCCTGCAAAACCGCCTGACCAAACTGAAGGTCATCTTTGTCCAAGGTGTCAAACCTGTAGAATTTAACAAAGGCGTTTATACCAGATCAAGTTGCTGCACAGCACAACTGTAATGCCGAGACACCCCGGGCAGCCGCCCAGGAAGAACCCACAGACCTTGTGGAGTCGGCCTGAACAGAAGTCTGCAGTGGCAGAGCCGCCGAAGTATAGGCTTGTTGGATAGTCAATTTGAGCCAACAAGCAATTGACTGTTTGGAGGCAGGATGACCAATTTTATTAGCATCAAAGGACGAAGAGCGAGTAAGACTTCCTGTGACGAGCCGTCCTTTTGATGTAAATCCTTAAAGCCTGTACAACATCCAGGGACTTTAGAGTAACGGAAGTGTGGGATAAGACTGGAAACACAATAGGTTGATTCACATGAAAGGTCAATACCACTTTCGGCAAAAACTGTGGGCGAGTTCCGAGCTCCGCCCTATCCTCGGGAAACAGCAAGTAAGGACTCTTACAGAACAAGGACCCCAATTCAGACACACACTTGGTCGAAGCCAAGGCCAGTACCATGACAGTCTTCCACGTCATGTATTTCAAGTCAACCCTCTGCAAGGGTTCAAACCAATCTGACTTGAGAAAGGTCAAAACCACAATGAGGTCCCACGGAGCAGTGGGAGGAACAAAGTGTGGCTGAATGTGCAACACTCTGAAGTACAGACCTTTCTTAAGGGGAAGAACCACCAGTTGTTTCTGAAAGAAGACATAGCAGAGATCTGAATCTTGATGGAGCCTAATCGTAGGCCCTTATCCACTCCTGCTTGCAGGAACAGTAGAAACCGGCCCAGATGGAATTCCACAGGAGAACATTTGACCCTCGCACCAAGAAACATACTTCTTCCAAATACTGTGGTAATGTTTGGAGGTTACCACCTTACGGGCCTGAACCATAGTGGAAACCACCTTGGATGGAAGACCCTTCCTGGTTAAAAATTTCCCTCTCAACCTCCAGGCCGTCAAACGTAGCCTCTGTAAGTCTGGATAGACGAACAGTCCTTGTTGAAGAAGGTCCTTGAGAAGCGGCAGAGGCCAGGGTTCCTCCAACAACAGGGTCAAGAAGTCAGCATACCAGGACCGCTGAGGCCAATCCGGGGCAATGAGGATTGCCTGAACCCTTTCTTGCTTGGGTCTTTTCAGAACTCTTGGAATGAGAGGGATTAGAGGAAACAGGAACACGAACTGGAAAGTCCATGGTACCGTCAGAGCGTCCACTGCTGCAGCCTGCGGGACGGAGCTTCTTGTTGAGATGAGAAGCCAACTGGCCTATCTGCAGACAGCCCCAACGGTGAACCAGCTGTTGAAACACCTGAGGATGAAGGCCCCATTCCCCCAGATGGAGGACGTGCCTGCTGAGGAAATCCGCTTCCCAGATGTCCACTCCCGGAATGAATATGGCTGAGATGACCCTTGCGTTGGCCTCCGCCCATAGGAGTATCCTTGACACTTCTCGCATTTCTGATGCCCGAGAAGAGAGGAAGCCAGCAGAAAGGCATTGTAAATCGCCCTGCGTTTCAGTACATTTATCGGAAGTGCAGATTCCTCAATTCACCACTTCCCCTGGAATTTGGCCCCATGTGTCACTGCCCCCCAACCTCGGAGGCTGGCATCCATTGTCAGCAGAATCCATGACTGGGGACAGAAACTCCAACACAGAGACACCAGCTGGTGCATGTGTAGGTGAGACCCTGACCACTTGTTCTGTAAATCCAGTTGGAAAGGGCGGACATGGAACCTGCTGTGCTGGATTGCCTCGTATGAGGCCACCATCTTGCCCTGTAGATGAATCCAAAAGTGGACAGAGATCCTGCGAGGTTTGAAGACCGAGCGAAACATAGCTTGGATTGCCAAGGCCTTGACCATGGGAAGGGATACCTTCTGAGATACGGTCTCCAGTATCAGTCCTAGGAACTGAATTCTCTGAGACTGTTCCAGGTGAGACTTCAGGAGATTTAGGATACACCCGTGGTCCGTAAGCAGACAATCTCTAAACGCAGCTTTTATCAGGAGATCATCCAAATAGGGAACAATGTTTACTCCCATCGTGCGCAATTGCAGCATCATCTCTGCCATGATTTTTGTAAACACTCTTGGAGCTGTGGAAAGACCAAAAAAGCATTGCCTGAAACCTGAGGGAAGCCTGATGAGGAAGCCATATGGGGATGTGAAGATACGCATCCTTGTTATCCAAGCATACCAGGAACTCCCCTTCCTCCAAGCTGTAGACCACCGCCCGTAGGGATTCCATCTTGAACTTGAACACACGCAGGTACGGGTTCAGAGATCTGAGGTTCATTATTGGGCGTACCCAACCGTCCGGTGTCGAGTTGAATAAAAACCCGTTAAGAGACAGAGGCGGCACTGGAACGATAAACCCTGTTAGCAGCAGCATTTGTATGGCGGCTTGCAAGGTAACCTTTGCTACAGGTGAAGCTGGTAAGCTTGACTTGAAGAATCTGAGAGGGTGTAGTACTTGAAATTCCAACCGGTACCCTTGTGATATGAAGTCCCTCACCCAAGGGTCCTGACAGAATTTTGCCCCCACATGGGTGAAGTGTTGAAGGCGAGCACCTACCCGAAAGCCGCCTTTCAGTTGGGGCCATCAGACACGCGGAGGACTCAGTGGAGGATGATCCAGAGGTCTGGTCCAGGGATGCAGTAGCTGCGAGCTTACGCGACTTACCACTGTAGACACTAGAAGCATTTGAGGCACCTCTGGTTCCGCCCCCGACTCGGACCACCCGAAAGAACTGCAGAGAAGGCCCGGGATAGGGACATCTAGTAGGAGGTGCAGTAGACGGCAGATAGGTGGACGTCCCTGCCGTTGCCTGAGGAACCCAAATGTTCAGTAGATCCCCAAATAAGGCCTCGCTTGTAAAAGGAAGAATCTCTACTCCTGTTGGAATCAGCATCCACTGACTACTGCTGCAGCACCAAGGTCCTGCGGGCCGAGACCTCCATAGCCGTGGCACAGCTACTGATGAGACACAATTTTTGTAATAGTCTCACTCATAAAGTTAGCAGCATCTTCGGTATGACGAAGTAGTGTCATGACTTTCTCCTGAGGGAAAGCGTCAAGGTCATGTATAATATTAGCAGACTATTTAACCATGGCCCTTGAAATCCAGCTGCATGCAATAGTGGGTCTCTGAGCATCACCCACCACAGTATATATAGATTTGAGAATAATCTCAATTTGTGGTCAGTAGGGTCCTAGAGGGAGATCATGTCCAGACTGTCACGTAAATTGGTATTACCTGTGCCTGGGGCTCATGTATCCACCACCCCGGGAGACAAATAATTTTGCCCTCAGAAGGAAAAGGGAAGGAATGCAATAACTGCAGAGTCTTGAATATTTTGTCAGGATTGACCCTTGCCTCCCAGTAGAGTGAGTTTAACGCCTTATTGACAGGGAAGGTAGCTGAGGATTTGTGTTTATATTAAGATATAATTCCTCTTATTTATTACCAGTTATCTATATAACGCACACATATTCCGCAACGCTTTACAGAGAATATTTGTCCATTCACATCAGTCCCTGCCCCAGTGGAGCTTACAATCTATATTCCCTATCACATGTACACACAGACACATTCACGCTAGGGTTATTTTTGTTGGGAGCCAATTAACCTGCCAGTATATTTTTGGATTGTTGGAGGAAACTGGAGTACCCGGAGGAAACCCACGCAAGTACGGGGAGAATATACAAAGTCCGCACAGTTAGGGCCATGTTGGGAATCGAACCCATGACCTCAGTGCTGGGAGGCAGTAATGCTAACCATTACACCGTCCGTACTGCCCAAAGGTCTAAGTCCTTATCCAGTATGTTGAGCAGGTACTGGTACTACTACTACTGCTGGTACTACTACTACTGCTGGTACTACTACTACTGCTGGTACTACTACTACTGCTGGTACTACTACTGGTACTACTACTACTGCTGGTACTACTACTACTGCTGGTACTGGTACTACTACTGGTACTAGTACTACTACTGCTGGTACTACTACTACTGCTGGTACTACTACTACTGCTGGTACTACTACTGGTACTACTACTACTGCTGGTACTACTACTACTGCTGGTACTACTACTACTGCTGGTACTGGTACTACTACTACTGCTGGTACTGGTACTACTACTACTGCTGGTACTACTACTGGTACTGGTACTACTACTGGTACTGGTACTACTACTGGTACTAGTACTACTACTGCTGGTACTACTACTGGTACTACTACTACTGCTGGTACTACTACTACTGCTGGTACTGGTACTACTACTACTGGTACTACTACTACTGCTGGTACTGGTACTACTGCTACTACTACTACTACTGCTGGTACTGGTACTACTGCTGGTACTGGTACTACTGCTGGTACTGGTACTACTGGTGGTACTGGTACTACTGGTGGTACTGGTACTACTGGTGGTACTGGTACTACTGGTGGTACTGGTACTACTGGTGGTACTGGTACTACTGGTGGTACTGGTACTACTGGTGGTACTGGTACTACTGGTGGTACTGGTACTACTGGTGGTACTGGTACTACTGGTGGTGGTACTACTACTACTACTACTACTACTACTACTACTACTACTACTACTACTACTACTACAGGAGCTGTTATGCAGCCTTTCAGTCAGCAGCAGCTACAATGGCACCTTTTTACCGCTGGTCCCACTCTCCAGGAAGCCCTGCCCCTTCAATGGTGCGCGTCTCTACAATTATTTTTATACTGGCTACACGTTTTATACCAACAGTGTAATAATAAGAATTTACTTACCGATAATTCTATTTCTCGTAGTCCGTAGTGGATGCTGGGGACTCCGTAAGGACCATGGGGAATAGCGGCTCCGCAGGAGACTGGGCACAAAAGTAAAGCTTTAGAACTACCTGGTGTGCACTGGCTCCTCCCCCTATGACCCTCCTCCAAGCCTCAGTTAGGATACTGTGCCCGGACGAGCGTACACAATAAGGAAGGATTTTGAATCCCGGGTAAGACTCATACCAGCCACACCAATCACACCGTACAACTCGTGATCTAAACCCAGTTAACAGCATGATAACAGAGGAGCCTCTAGAAAAGATGGCTCACTACAGCAATAACCCGATTTTTTGATTTTTTTTTTTGGTAACAATAACTATGTACCAGTATTGCAGACAATACGCACTTGGGATGGGCGCCCAGCATCCACTACGGACTACAAGAAATAGAATTATCGGTAAGTAAATTCTTATTTTCTCTAACGTCCTAAGTGGATGCTGGGGACTCCGTAAGGACCATGGGGATTATACCAAAGCTCCCAAACAGGCGGGAGAGTGCGGATGACTCTGCAGCACCAAATGAGAGAACTCCAGGTCCTCCTCAGCCAGGGTATCAATTTTGTAGAATTTTACAAACGTATTTGCTCCTGACCAAGTAGCTGCTCGGCAAAGTTGTAAAGCCGAGACCCCTCGGGCAGTCGCCCAAGATGAGCCCATCTTCCTTGTGGAGTGGGCATTTACAGATTTTTGGCTGTGGCAGGCCTGCCACAGAATGTGCAAGCTGAATTGTACTACAAATCCAACGAGCAATAGTCTGCTTAGAAGCAGGAGCACCCAGCTTGTTGGGTGCATACAGGATAAACAGCGAGTCAGATTTTCTGACTCCAGCCGTCCTGGAAACATATTTTCAGGGCCCTGACAACGTCTAGCAACTTGGAGTCCTCCAAGTCCCTAGTAGCCGCAGGCACCACAATAGGTTGGTTCAGGTGAAACGCTGAAACCACCTTAGGGAGAAACGGAGGACGAGTCCTCAATTCCGCCCTGTCCGAATGGAAAATCAGATAAGGGCTTTTACAGGATAAAGCCGCCAATTCTGACACGCGCCTGGCCCAGGCCAGGGCCAACAGCATGACCACTTTCCATGTGAGATATTTTAACTCCACAGATTTAAGTGGTTCAAACCAATGTGACTTTTGGAACCCAAAAACTACATTGAGATCCCAAGGTGCCACTGGAGGCACAAAAGGAGGCTGTATATGCAGTACCCCTTTTACAACGTCTGAACTTCAGGGACTGAAGCTAGTTCTTTTTGGAAGAAAATTGACAGGGCCGAAATTTGAACCTTAATGGATCCCAATTTCAGGCCCATAGACACTCCTGTTTGCAGGAAATGTAGGAATCGACCCAGTTGAATTTCCTCCGTCGGGCCTTACTGGCCTCGCACCACGCAACATATTTTCGCCAAATGCGGTGATAATGTTTTGCGGTTACATCCTTCCTGGCTTTGATCAGGATAGGGATGACTTCATCCGGAATGCCTTTTTTCCTTCAGGATCCGGCGTTCAACCGCCATGCCGTCAAACGCAGCCGCGGTAAGTCTTGGAACAGACAGGGTCCTTGCTGGAGCAGGTCCCTTCTTAGAGGTAGAGGCCACGGATCCTCCGTGAGCATCTCTTGAAGTTCCGGTTACCAAGTCCTTCTTGGCCAATCCGGAGCCACGAATATAGTGCTTACTCCTCTCCATCTTATCAATCTCAGTACCTTGGGTATGAGAGGCAGATGAGGGAACACATACACTGACTGGTACACCCACGGTGTTACCAGAGCATCTACAGCTATTGCCTGAGGGTCCCTTGACCTGGCGCAATACCTGTCGAGTTTTTCCCAACGGTTTATAATCATGTGGAAGACTTCTGGGTGAAGTCCCCACTCTCCCGGGTGGAGGTCGTGTCTGCTGAGGAAGTCTGCTTCCCAGTTGTCCACTCCCGGAATTGCTGACAGTGCTATCACATGATTTTCCGCCCAGCGAAGAATCCTTGCAGCTTCTGCCATTGCCCTCCTGCTTCTTGTGCCACCCTGTCTGTTTACGTGGGTGACTGCCGTGATGTTGTCCGACTGGATCAACACCGGCTGACCTTGAAGCAGAGGTCTTGCTAAGCTTAGAGCATTGTAAATGGCCCTTAGCTTCAGGATATTTATGTGAAGTGATGTCTCCAGGCTTGACCATAAGCCCTGGAAATTTCTTCCCTGTGTGACTGCTCCCCAGCCTCGCAGGCTGGCATCCGTGGTCACCAGGACCCAGTCCTGAATGCCGAATCTGCGGCCCTCTAGAAGATGAGCACTCTGCAACCAACACAGGAGGGACACCCTTGTTCTTGGTGACAGGGTTATCCGCTGATGCATCTGAAGATGCGACCCGGACCATTTGTCCAGCAGGTCCCACTGGAAAGTTCTTGCGTGGAATCTGCCGAATGGGATTGCTTCGTAGGAAGCCACCATTTTACCCAGAACCCTTGTGCATTGATGCACTGAGACTTGGCTCGGTTTTAGGAGGTTCCTGACTAGCTCGGATAACT
Source organism: Pseudophryne corroboree (assembly GCF_028390025.1). Lineage (NCBI taxonomy): Eukaryota > Metazoa > Chordata > Amphibia > Anura > Myobatrachidae > Pseudophryne > Pseudophryne corroboree. Next base: position 533,335,346 of record NC_086449.1, on the reverse strand, counting down.
CCCTGGCTTTCTCCTCCGGGAGAAACACCTTTTTCTGGACTGTGTCCAGGATCATCCCTAGGAACAGAAGACGAGTCGTCGGAACCAGCTGCGATTTTGGAATATTGAGAATCCAATCGTGCTGCCGCAACACTACCTGAGATAGTGCTACACCGACCTCCAACTGTTCCCTGGATCTTACCCTTATCAGGGAATCGTCCAAGTAAGGGATAACTAAAATTCCCTTCCTTCGAAGGAATATCATCATCATTTCGGCCATTACCTTGGTAAAGACCCGGGGTGCCGTGGACCATCCATACGGCAGCGTCTGAACTGATAGTGACAGTTCTGTACCATAAACCTGAGGTACCCTTGGTGAGAAGGGTAAATTTGGACATGAAGGTAAGCATCCTTGATGTCCCGAGACATCATGTAGTCCTCTTCTTCCAGGTTCGCAATCACTGCTCTGAGTGACTCAATCTTGAATTTGAAACTCTGTATGTAAGTGTTCAAAGATTTTAGATTTAGAATCGGTCTCACCGAGCCGTCCGGCTTCGGTACCACAACAGTGTGGAATAATACCCCGTTCCCTGTTGCAGGAGGGGTACCTTGATTATCACCTGCTGGGAATACAGCTTGTGAATGGCTTCCAAAACTGTCTCCCTGTCAGAAGGAGACATCGGTAAAGCCGACTTTAGGAAACGGCGAGGGGGAGACGTCTCGAATTCCAATTTGTACCCCTGAGATATCACCTGAAGGATCCAGGGGTCTACTTGCGAGTGAGCCCACTGCGCGCTGAAATTCATTGAGACGGGCCCCCCACCGTGCCTGATTCTGCTTGTAAAGCTCCAGCGTCATACTGAGGGCTTGGCAGAGGCGGGAGAGGGTTTCTGTTCCTGGGAACTGGCTGATTTCTGCAGCCTTTTTCCTCTCCCTCTGTCACGGGGCAGAAATGAGGAACCTTTTGCCCGCTTGTCCACGAAAAGACTGCGCCTGATAATACGGCGTCTTCTCATGTTGAGAGGCGACCTGGGGTACAAACGTGGATTTCCCAGCTGTTGCCGTGGCCACCAGGTCTGAAAGACCGACCCCAAATAACTCCTCCCCTTAATAAGGCAATACTTCCAAATGCCGTTTGAAATCCGCATCACCTGACCACTGTCGTGTCCATAACCCTCTACTGGTAGAAATGGACAACGCACTTAGACTTGATGCCAGTCGGCAAATATTCCGCTGTGCATCACGCATATATAGAAATGCATCTTTTAAATGCTCTATAGGAAAAAATATACTGTCCCTATCTAGGGTATCAATATTTTCAGTCAGGGAATCCGACCACGCCAACCCAGCACTGCACATCCAGGCTGAGGCGATTGCTGGTCGCAGTATAACACCAGTATGTGTGTAAATACATTTTAGGATACCCTCCTGCTTTCTATCAGCAGGATCCTTAAGGGCGGCCATCTCAGGAGAGGGTAGAGCCCTTACAAGCGTGTGAGCGCTTTATCCACCCTAGGGGGTGTTTCCCAACGCACCCTAACCTCTGGTGGGAAAGGATATAATGCCAATAACATTTTAGAAATTATCAGTTGTTATCGGGGGAAACCCACGCATCATCACACACCTCATTTAATTTCTCAGATTCAGGAAAACTACAGGTAGTTTTTCCTCACCGAACATAATACCCCTTTTTGGTGGTACTCGTATTATCAGAAATGTGTAAAACATTTTTCATTGCCTCCATCATGTAACGTGTGGCCCTACTGGAAGTCACATTTGTCTCTTCACCGTCGACACTGGAGTCAGTATCCGTGTCGGCGTCTATATCTGCCATCTGAGGTAACGGGCGCTTTAGAGCCCCTGACGGCCTATGAGACGTCTGGACAGGCACAAGCTGAGTAGCCGGCTGTCTCATGTCAACCACTGTCTTTTATACAGAGCTGACACTGTCACGTAATTCCTTCCAACAGTTCATCCACTCAGGTGTCGACCCCCTAGGGGGTGACATCACTATTACAGGCAATCTGCTCCGTCTCCACATCATTTTTCTCCTCATACATGTCGACACAAACGTACCGACATACAGCACACACACAGGGAATGCTCTGATAGAGGACAGGACCCCACTAGCCCTTTGGGGAGACAGAGGGAGAGTTTGCCAGCACACACCAGAGCGCTATATATATATAGGGATAACCTTATATAAGTGTTTTTCCCCTTATAGCTGCTGTATCTTTAATACTGCGCGTAATTAGTGCCCCCCCCCCTCTCTTTTTTAACCCTTTCTGTAGTGTAGTGACTGCAGGGGAGAGCCAGGGAGCTTCCCTCCAACGGAGCTGTGAGGGAAAATGGCGCCAGTGTGCTGAGGAGATGGGCTCCGCCCCCTTATCGGCAGCCTTATCTCCCGTTTTTCTATGTATTCTGGCAGGGGTTAAATGCACCCATATAGCCCAGGAGCTATATGTGATGCATTTTTTGCCATCCAAGGTGTTTTTATTGCGTCTCAGGGCGCCCCCCCCCCCAGCGCCCTGCACCCTCAGTGACCGGAGTGTGAAGTGTGCTGAGAGCAATGGCGCACAGCTGCAGTGCTGTGCGCTACCTTGTTGAAGACAGGACGTCTTCTGCCGACGATTTTCCGGACCTCTTCTGTCTTCTGGCTCTGTAAGGGGGCCGGCGGCGCGGCTCTGGGACCCATCCATGGCTGGGCCTGTGATCGTCCCTCTGGAGCTAATGTCCAGTAGCCTAAGAAGCCCAATCCACTCTGCACGCAGGTGAGTTCGCTTCTTCTCCCCTTAGTCCCTCGATGCAGTGAGCCTGTTGCCAGCAGGTCTCACTGAAAATAAAAAACCTAAAACTAAACTTTTCACTAAGCAGCTCAGGAGAGCCACCTAGTGTGCACCCTTCTCGTTCGGGCACAAAAATCTAACTGAGGCTTGGAGGAGGGTCATAGGGGGAGGAGCCAGTGCACACCAGGTAGTTCTAAAGCTTTACTTTTGTGCCCAGTCTCCTGCGGAGCCGCTATTCCCCATGGTCCTTACGGAGTCCCCAGCATCCACTTAGGACGTTAGAGAAAATAATAATAATAATAATAAAAGTTTTCACCACTTTCATAAATCGCCAGTGTTTGGGTCTGCGGCGGGAACTGCAGCTTGCAGTCCGTGACCGCCGTCATATGACCCCGGGGACCCGCTAACCAGGACCTCTGTGTAAGCACTCACCGCACCGGTCATGTTTTTCAGCATCTGTTAGGGCACACTTCCGGCTGGGTACACACAGTATGGTATGTGAAACAGAGCCTCAGGAGCTTAAAGTCCTGTCAGCTGGGATTATGGAGCCATTAACACTCAGGAGGTTGGTCCTGTCCCCCCCCTAAATTCCAATAATGCAGGTAGACCGGTTGCCAACCAGTACTACCTGAAAATAACAAACTAAATAAAATTTCTGAAGAAAACTCTCTGGAGTTCAGGAGGAATGCACCCGGCTCCTTGGGCACATTTTTCTAGACCGAGTCTGCAGGAGGGGCATAGAGGGGAGGAGCCAGCACACACAGTTGACTTCTTAAAGTGCCAGGCTCCTATGGACCCGATCTATACCCCATGTGTAACTACTGTTCCCCAGTATTCACTAGGATGTTAGCGAAACAAGAGTATATATCCCCCGTTTACTTGTTGCCAGTCTGGGTAGACCGTGTACACTGTGGCCCGGAGCCAAAAACAAACAAACAGGTGACCTGTTTCCAAGAATGCACTCTGTAACTATTTTAAATGCACAATACTTCTTCCTCAAGCATCAGACACATATACTGAGCACATATTTTAAAAATGTGCTGTTTATTTAGCTCAGGCTACCACAAAGCCTAATGTGTGCTACAGCTGAAAAAAAACCTCAGTTTATAGATCAGCATTTCTATTAAAAAGTTTTCCAACTTTATATATATTGTGTCCTTCATCTGGACTGGGGACCTATTAGTCAAAGAAGTGAAGGTACAGCCCAGTGCTCAAATTCTGCACAAATTTCATTCCGCTACTAAAACAGAAGAGACGTTACCTAAAGAGGCGTGGGGAACTGACTAAACCTGCTCGAGTCAGCAAATTGTGCATAGATATATAGGGTTTTTGTTTTGGTTTTTTTAAGATGTTTTCTCCTAGTGCGTATCCCTCCATTTTTATAGATCAACAAGACCATTCCTCTTCAGAAGAGCTCAACTTTATTATGCCTGGCTTTAGCCTTTTGTCCAAGAAATCTTCCATTGCAGTGTGGCTGCAATAAATAGGAACTGAGACGCTGCAGAAGACTAGCGTTTGTAAGACACATACATTTATTTTACATAAATCAACACACAAAACAAAAAAAGTTGGGTGGTCCAAAAAATAAATAAAAACACCGGGGAGAAATATATATTACACACACACACACACACACACACACACACACACACACGTGTCTTCTCAATTATATTAGTATATTTATCATACATGGAATATACTGCTTTTAATATAAAAGGAAAAGAAAATGTAAAAAACCTAGATACCTGCTCTTTGTGTTCAGTCAGAGTTTGTTGCTATGACAGCCACACTGAGTACAAAGTAAGTGGTCTCAGAAGACCTATGTAGTAGCAGGTGGCTGTATAAACATAGTTACAAATCATGTGGGTATTGCTAAAAAGAAAGAACAATGAAAAAGGAAACCACACAGGAGAAGCTGTATGAAAAGGAATACTAATAAAAAGGGAGACATCAGGGTTAGGGGGGGGGGGGGGGAGAAAAAAAAAAAAAAAAAAGACCTTACTTGTAGCTTCAGTTCTTCCACTGTTTTGGTTTTGTCTAAGAGCTCTTCTCGCAGCTCAGCTATTGAGAGTTGGACATTTTCCTGGAAGCGCTGGTTCTCAGCAGACAGTTGTTTGTTCTCATTTTGAGATTTTATGAAGTCAGCCTGCAGCCTGCAAAATTAACATGAAGTCACAATGTCGTGTTATATAAACTTGCAACTTACACACCTCCCAAAAAAAAAATTAGATAGTACATTTGCAGACATGTTGTAGGTTGTAACAGCTAATCAAACATTTCATTTGAAAAAATTTCCAAATGCAGAAATGGGTGTAGTATAGCTTATAGACAGTCAATAGTCAGACAGGGTCATAAGTCAGACAGAAAAAAAAATAGTTTTCTGTGCTTTTACAATTTTTTAACCCAAGTTTGGTGAAATTCTTCTGCCTGCCATGCTTCGGGCTCGGTGTCTTGCTCCGCTTCGCTCGCCACAACTTTACTAAAAGGTAATAGTTTGTGACGTGGATAGTAAAATGAGGTAAAAGTTGTAAAAAAAAAAAACACAGAAAAAAAACACAGAAAAACAAAAGAATTTTTTTTTTGTGTGTCTGACTTTTGACCCAGTCTGCCTTTTGGCTGTCAACCATATAGTGTCTAACTAATGACTGTCTATCTTTAACTGTCTGTCCATAGACAGGAACCCACAGAAATACTATGCAGAAACCGATTAGCTGAAAATGTCCTACATGCTCTCAAAATGTAAACCTTCACTCATACTACATTTTAGACATTTGCAGGTCAGGTGTTTTTTTTAGTGCAGGAGCACTACACTTGCAAATAAAACCTCACATAAGGGTGTATTAGGAAATAAAAATATTATTAACATGAGTGTCTTTGATGCTTGGGGGGGAAAAAACCCATAACTCAAAGCCTCAATTAACATAATAGAAGCAGTGTAGGATAACATTACACTGTAATTTATATATATATATATATATATATATATATATATATATTTATTATATATACACAGGTTGAGTCTCCCTTATCCAAAATGCTTGGGACCAGAGGTATTTTGGATATGGGATTTTTCCGTATTTTGGAATAATTGCATACCATAATGAGATATCATGGTGATGGGACCTAAATCTAAGCACAGAATGCATTTATGTTACATATACACCTTATACACACAGCCTGAAGGTAATTTTAGCCAATATTTTTTATAACTTTGTGCATTAAACAAAGTGCATCTACATTCACACAATTCATTTATGTTTCATATACACCTTATACACACAGCCTGAAGGTCATTTAATACAATATTTTTAATAACTAAAGTTTGTGTACATTAAGCCATCAAAAAACAAAGGTTTCACTATCTCACTCTCACAAGTCCGTATTTCGGAATATTCCGTAATTCGGAATATTTGGATATGGGATACTCAACCTGTATATATAACATACATATACACATATATACATATACACATACATACACACACATACATACATACACACACACACACACACACACACACACACACACACACACACATATTGCACACAGTTTAATTCCAATAGAATAAAGCCGATGAAACGTACCTAGTATGTTGCTCTTTCAGAGTTTGGTAGTTCATCTTATGCATTTCACTTCTCATTTTTTCTTCCATTAAAAGTTTATGTAACTCAGTTTCCGAAGTGGGAGCACTGGCGTGTCCACTCAGCGCTGCAGGAAAGGATTCCATCTTTACAGAAAAAGTAGTACTTGCAACCACGTAAAAAGGATAAACAGCACACAGGCAGCAGTTGTTGGTTTGCTTTTTTTCTGTTCTTTTACATCATGTCCCAAGGGAGTATATTACACAGGTAACTAGAGGGTGCAGGAGGGGAAATATAAAAACCAAGTAGATTTATGGAAGAGGTTACATTTATATACCTTAAAATAGATAATTATTTTTTGTAAAGGATGGGTCAGCAAAAATGGAGAGTTTCTGTTCTTTCTTATAATCATAGTAATTTAGAGTCAGAAATTATCCCATTACCATAAACTATGAACATACTACAACTCAGTGTTCAATACAGTCAGTAGGGTTGGTATACTTTACATACATTGATATATTATACTACTAAAGATTTCCGTATTTACAAGCAAAAGGGGGAAAAAAAAAAAAAAAAGCTACTAAAGCTGGGTACACGCTAGACGATGTGCAAACGTCTCGATGGTTGTCCCGATTTCCCTTTAACTCCAGAACAAATTATATAGTGCTTACACCCTGTGCAATCCTACAAACGACCTAACGATATATCATGCATCATTAGGTCACTTGGGGGATAATTCAGATTTGAACGCTGGGCTGCGTTTTTTGCTGTCCTGCGAACAGATAGTCGCCGCCTACAGGGGGTGTGTATTTTCACTGTGCAAGTGTGCGTTCTTATTAGGGAAGCCAATCCCGGGTATCGGGATTGAAAAAATGGCCAATCCCGGGATTCCCGGGATTGGCTTTTACCTAGGTGGCCACCCCCTAGCCCCACCCCGCCCCGCACATATAACTCACCATATACCGGGGGCGGGAGGGAGGGGAACATCCTGAGAACGCTGCTGGCGGCTCCCACCAGCAGCTGACAGCGCAGCGTGACCTCTCCCGCTGCGTTGGGGACCCGGAAGGAGGAAGCCGGGCAGCGTTTGAGCGTCCTGTGGACGCTCAACGCTGATCCCTCAATCCCCGGGAATGGAGCTTCCAATCCCGGGATTGAATCCCGGCTATTTTTGGGCCTAAATCCCGGGATCCCGCCGATCCCGGGATTGGCCACCATAGTTCTTATGTGTTAGCAGAGCTGCTAAAAATAGGATTTTGGTTACCTACCGGTAAATCCTTTTCTCGTAGTCCGTAGAGGATGCTGGGGTCCATATTAGTACCATGGGGTATACATGGGTCCACCAGGAGCCATTGGCACTTTAAGAGTTTAACAGTGTGGGCTGGCTCCTCCCTCTATGCCCCTCCTACCAGACAGTCTAGAAACGGTGCCCAAGGAGACGACATACTTCGAGAGAAGGATTATATACAGATAGTGGCGAGATTCATACGAGCTCACACAAGGCAAATCCGGCCAACATGCCGGAATAACTCAGCAACAGCTGACACAGTACTGAAACAGTAAAAAACGCAGAACTTACCTAGAAAAAAGGCAGTACTGAACTAAATAACCACAGCAGGAAAACGAAGCGTTGGGCGAGAGGCCAGCATCCTCTATGGACTACGAGAAAAAGGATTTACCGGTAGGTAACAAAATCCTATTTTCTCTTACGTCCTAGAGCAGGCTTTCCCAACCACAGTCCTCAAGGCACACCAACAGTGCAGGTTTTAGTGATATCCAGGCTGCAGCACAGATGGTTAAATCAGAATAAGTGAGCTACTAATTAAGTCACCTGTGCTGCAGCCTGGATATCACTAAAACATGCACTGTTAGTGTGCCTTGAGGACCGTGGTTGGGAAAGCCTGTCCTAGAGGATGCTGGGGTCCATATTAGTACCATAGGGATGTACCAAAGCTCCCAGAACGGGAGGGAGAGCGCAGAGGCTTCTGCAAAACTGCTTGACCAAACTTGTGGTCATCAGAGGCCAAAGTATCGAACTTGTAAAACATAGCAAACGTGTTCGACCCAGACTAAGTAGCTGCTCGGCAAAGCTATATAGCCGAGACACCCGGTGCAGCCGCCCAGGAAGAACCTACCTTACGAGTAGAGTGGGCCTTAACAGATTTTGGACACGGCAATCCTTTTCTATGACGAGCCGTCCTATTCACATAAATCTTCAAAGCCCTCACAACTTCCAAAGGCCTTTGTAGCAATTGAGGAGTCAGTTACCACTGGCACCACAATAGGTTGGTTGATATGAAAAGCTGACACAACCTTAGGAAGGAACTGTGGACGAGTCCTGAGTTTCGCCCTATCTTCATGTAAGTCCAGATAGGGACTTTTACAGGACAAAGCCCCCAATTAGGCTAAGGCCAACAAAGTGACCGCCTTCCACGAGAGAAATTTTATTTCAGCCTCCTGCAGAGGCTCAAACCAATGCGATTGCAGGAACTGCAACACCACATCAAGATCCCAGGGTGCTGTTGGCGCCACAAAGAGAGGCTGGATGTGCATAACTCCCTTTCAAAAAGGTCTGAACCTCAGGGAGGACAGCCAATTATTTTTGGAAGAAAATGGATAAAGCCAAGATCTGGACCTTGATGGAGCCCAATCTCAGGCCCCTATCCACACCTGCTTGCAGGAAAAGGAGAAAACATCCAAGTTGAAACCCAACGCAGGAAATTTCTTGGATTCACACCAAGACACATTTTTTCCAAAATCAATGGTAATGTTTAGACGTTACCCCCTTCCTAGCCTGTATCAGGGTAGGAATAACCTCGCTCAGAATACCCTTCCGAGCTAAGATCTGGCACTCAACTACCATGCAGTCAAACGTAGCCGTTGTAAGTCTTGAAAAGCGAACGGCCCCTGCAGTAGAAGATCCTCTCGAAGAGGTAGGGCCCTTGGATCTTCCAGCAGTAGATCCAGCAGATCCACGTACCAAGCCCTCCTTGGCCAGTCCGGATCAATGAGGATTGCCAGAACCTTTGTTCTTTTTATAAGTTGTAGAACTTTTGGAATTAGAGGAAGTGGAGGGAACACATACACTGACGTGAACACCCACGGTGTTAGTAGTGCGTCCTCCGCCACTGCCTGCCTGTCTCTCGACCTGGAACAGTACCTCCGCAGCTTCTTGTTGAGGCGGGAGGCCATCATGTCTATGTGAAGAACGCCCACCAACCGGTCACCTCCTCGAACACCTCCGGGTGGAGGCCCGACTCTCTCGGATGGAGATCATGTCTGCTGAGGAAGTCCGCTTCCCAGTTGTCTACTCCCAGAATGAATATTGCCGACATTGCTACAGCGTGCCTTTCTGCCCAGATGAGGATTCTTGTCACCTCTGCCATTGCAGCCCTGCTCTTCGTTCCGCCTTGTCGGTTTATGTAGGCCACTGTGGTCACGTTCGACCCTGCAGAAGGTGTGCTGCTTGAAGAAGGCCGTTGTATACGGCTCTTAGCTCCAGGATGTTTATCGGGAGAAGGGATTCTTGACTACCTTCCTTGGAAGGTTTCCCCCTGAGCAACTGCTCCCCAACCTCTTAGACTTGTCTCCGTGGTTAGAAGGATCCAGTCCTGAACTCCGAACCTTCGGCCCTCCAGAAGGTGTGGTAGTTGAAGCCACCAGAGGAGTGAAATCCTGGCTTTTGGTGACAGACGTATCCTCTGGTGCATATGTAGGGGAGATCCCGACCACTGGTCCAAGAGATCCAGCTAAAAGGGTCGAGCATGAAACCTTCCGTACTGCAGAGCCTCGTAGGAGGCAACCATCTTCCCCAGAAGGCGGATGCACTGATGAACCGATACCCGGGCAGGCTTCAAGACATCCCGGACCATTGTTTGAATCACCAACGCTTTCTCCACCGGTAGCAACACCCTCTGCACCTCCGTGTCGAGGATCATCCCCAGGAAAGACAGCCTCCTTGTCGGCTCCAGATGAGACTTTGGAAGGTTCAGGATCCAACCGTGCTCCTTGAGCAGATGTTAAGATGCATTGCTCTCACAACACAACTTCTCTCTGCACAATGCCTTGATCAGCAGATCGTCCAGATACGGAATTATGTTCACCCACTGCTTGCAGAGGAGAACCATCATCTCTACCATCACCTTGGTGAATACCCTCGGTGCCGTGGAGAGACCAAACAGCAGTGCCTGAAACTGATAGTGATCGTCTAACAGTGCAAACCTGATAGGCCTGGTACGGCGACCAAATGGGAATGTGGAGGTACGCATCCTTGATGTCCAGGGACACCAGGAACTCCCCCCTCCGTCAGTCCTGAGATAACTGCTCTCAGAGACACCATCTTGAATTTGAAGTCCCTGAGATAAGGGTTCAAAGATTTCAAGTTCATAATTGGCCTTACCGAACCATCCGGCATCGGTACCACAAAAAGGTTCGAATAGTAACCTTTGTTCAACTGATGAGGTGGAACTGGAACAATGACCTCGGACACTACCAATTTTCGGATAGCGTCCAGAAGAATAGCTCTGTCTGACGGCAAAGCTGGCAAGCCTGATTTGAAGAAATGGTGAGGCTGGAGAGTTTTAAACTCCAGCTTGTACCCCCTGGACACAATATCCTGTACCCAGGGGTCCAGGCCCGACGACACCCAGACGTGGCTGAAATGCCGGAGTCTTGCTCCCACCTGACCTACCTCCAGGCTGTGCGGTCCACCATCATGCTGAGGACTTTCAGGTACCAGAAGCTGGCTTCTGGTCCTGGGAATCTGCGGGAGCATGCTTTTTGGTTTTGGCACGACCACCTCTAAAGAAAGGTGTGAGAAGGTTTGTTCTTTCTAGGCCTCGCGGGCCGAAAGGACTGTGACGTGTTGGGGGTAAAAGGCTTCTTCGTAGCCGGTGCAGCTGACGGGAGAAAAGGAGAATTACCCGCGGTAGCTGTGGCAATCCACGCATCCAGTGCCTCCCCAAACAGAGCCTGACCTGTATAGGGTAGGCTCTCCACACTTTTCATGGATTCCGCGTCCGCAGACCATTGGCGCAGCCAGAGACCCCTGCGAGCCGAGACGGACATGGAGGAGATCCCTGCAGCCATGGAACCCAGGTCCTTCATGGATTCTACCAGGAACCCTGCAGAATCCTGTATGTTACGTAAAAACAAATCAACGTCACCTTTATCCATCGTAGTCATGTCCTCCTGCAGAGTGATTGACCACTTGGCTATAGCTTTAGAAATACATGCACAGGCAATAGTAGGCCGCAGTATAGCTCCTGAAGCAGTGTATATGGATTTGAGCGTAGCATCCACTTTGCGATCAGCTGGGTCCTTCAACGCGGTAGATCCCGGGACTGGCAATACCACCTGTTTTGACAGCCTGGAGACAGAGGCGTCAACTATAGGCAGGGACTCCCATTTTTTTTCTATCGTCATCCGGGAAGGGAAAAGCAACCAGGACCCTTTTAGGGATCTGGATTTTTATTCTCTGGGTTTTCCCAGGCTTTTTCAAATATAGCATTTAATTCCTTAGATGCCAGGAAGGGGAGAGAGGCTTTCTTACTGTCCGTGAAAAAGGCCTCCTCAACCTGCTCAGGAGGTGTGTCAGAAATATGTAACACATCCCGCATGGCCTCAATCATCAACTGCACCCCCTTAGCAAGTCATGCTGTTCCCCTTGACACATCCCCATCACCGTCTGCTGTGTCAGAATCGGTATCAGTATCATCCTGCATAATTTGGGCAAGAGCACGTTTGTGATAATGTACCGCAGGGGGCCCCGATAGAGCAGTATCAGACCATACTGCCATAGAGTACTGCAACACCTGAGTTGCATGTTCAGTCCTTCAACCCTTTCAGAAATCTGAGAAATAGCCCCCCTAAAAGAGGTCAACCACTCCGGTTCTCTAGCTGGGATCTGCGCTACAACAGTGCAATCCTGATTACATGGGATGGGATCTTCCTGAGAAGATAAATCCTCTGCAGCATATGAGACAGAGTCTCAAGACATGTTTGCTCATACACCCCACATACACACAAGGTACAGGGCAGACAGAGTCCCCCCCCACCCCCCCCAAAGAATGGCAGAGAGAGACAGAGATTGGAGCCAACCCACATACAGCGCAATATAGGTATAGGGAGACCCTTAACCAGCGACACAGTCTTACACAGCCTCCCCTCCCTTCTACAACCCTCTGGTACCGTACAGATAACTGGAGTTGCTCAGGAGGGACTCGACCTATTCAACTCAGTTGCCGTTTTTCCGATTTGTCGGAAAACATGTGGATTGGCGGATTAGCCGCCGCTCCATGTATTTTGTCGGATTTGCGGGCATTTCGGACAGGTTTTTAGCCCGATTTCGACTATGCCGATCCGACTTTAATAACAGTTGGATCAGCATTATCGAAAGCAAGCTAAACCTGCCGAAAATGCCCGGAAATTGAATACTGAACTGTTGGATCCTCTCGGTCGGAGAGGAACCGACAGGAACTGAAATGACCCCATAGATCATGCATGTCCAAACTGCGGCCCTCCAGCTGTTGTGAAACTACATGTCCCAGCATGCCCTGACACAGTTTTGCTGTCAGAGAGTGCTAAAGCTGTACAGGAAAATGGAAAGTGATAGGCGCAAAAACACATATAAGAGGGTCCTTACATCTGATATAGATGAATGTGAGAAAGTCCCCTTGTGATCCCTTTATAGAGTGTTTGTAGGTGTCCTCTGTAGCGTCCACCAAAAAGGTAGTCTCTTATCTCAAGACAAAAAAGCAAATCATAGGGCAGACCAATTTGGAAAAGGACGGGACAACAAAATTTATTTCACAAAACACTCACAATAGGTAAAAAGATACAAGGCATATAACCACACACGTAGGTGGGTAAAACAGGGTGCTGGCAGCTGGAAAACGAATTACCCTCCCAAGAGGAAACACTGAAAAGTCCGGACTTCTACAGCGGATCAGAAGAGAAGGTCATCCAAAGAAGACAGCTCCACTGCTCCACACCTGGTACCACTAGCTTGACGCGTTTCGGACACCAAAGTCCTTCATCAGAAGCATAGTGGTAGTCTCTCGACCTATTCAACTCAGTTGCCGTTTTTCCGATTTGTCGGAAAACATGTGGATTGGCGGATTAGCCGCCGCTCCATGTATTTTGTCGGATTTGCGGGCATTTCGGACAGGTTTTTAGCCCGATTTCGACTATGCCGATCCGACTTTAATAACAGTTGGATCAGCATTATCGAAAGCAAGCTAAACCTGCCGAAAATGCCCGGAAATTGAATACTGAACTGTTGGATCCTCTCGGTCGGAGAGGAACCGACAGGAACTGAAATGACCCCATAGATCATGCATGTCCAAACTGCGGCCCTCCAGCTGTTGTGAAACTACATGTCCCAGCATGCCCTGACACAGTTTTGCTGTCAGAGAGTGCTAAAGCTGTGTCAGGGCATGCTGGGATGTGTAGTTTCTCAACAGCTGGAGGGCCGCAGTTTGGACATGCCTGCTGATATGCACCCAATCTTATTTAATTTCTGTGCTTGTTCCCAACACTAAAAATCTGTAAAGTATGCTGGCACTATATAAATAAAGTTATTGTTTCACACAAATTTTATACTGAGAAGACATTTTCCAAGTGTGCAAAATGTAGGCATACTTATTATCTCACCCAAAATGAGATGAAGACTCCTAGAAGTAGCCAGAAAATCACTAGGAAGGAAGAACTTGATGATGTAATTTGCTGCAGATCACCTAATAATGGGCTTGCCCCAATGCAATGCTGTTAATCACCACTCTCTCTATACTTGCCACTTGAATCTCCAGGAGAGGAGGTCCCAAACATAGGTATGATTTCAAGACAACTGTAGGATTAGATTAAAGGCACAACTGCAATATACATTTTAATCAGCTACCTTTCCTTTGGAAAATATTCCTAATTTCACACTAGGTGTCATACTCACTGTATTTTTCTATAAAAGTGAAATAAAACATTTGGGTACATATTATGCCTAGTACACTTTATTGCATTCCATTTTGTTTTCTTTGCCAGGTTTGCCTAGTGTGCATCTCCACATAAAATTATATAGAGCTTAATTAGGAGAGCTGCTGTGGCGATTTGATAGGGAAGCAGTTAGCTTCCCAACAGATGGGATCCCGGCAGTCGATATACAGACGCCGGCAACCTGAAGGACGCAATCGCAGCGTCTAGATACCAACAGCCGGCATCCCGGGAGGGGGTGGGGGTGGTTAGGTTTAGGCATATAGAAGGGGAGGTTAGGGTTAGACATCAAGCAGGGAAGGTTAGGTTTAGGCAGCGGGGAAGGGAGGATTAGGATTAGGCACCACCCAGGAGGGTTAGGGTAGGGGGCAGAGGAGGGTTAGGGTACTTTAAAGGGGGCTGTTGGGATTCTGATGGAAGGAATTCCGCTGTCGGTATTCTGACTGCCGGCATCCCGTCCATTGGGAAATCATACTGAACCCATTTGAAAATATGCTGGTTGTGCGTTTTTGACAGATTTTCAAAAACTTTACATAGCCATAATTTGGAAACGGCATAAGATATTTAAATTGAATTTTGTATTTTTCATAGACTACATATAGGGGTCGACTCAATTCACCGACCGTTGAATAGCACCGGGAGCTATACAGCGCCAAGTGTCACTCAATTGTCGGGAATTCTTCTCTCACCCCCGGGGGATGAGAGAAGAGATCCGACAAAAGTGCTGCCGCGAGGCTGATTCTGTCAGGAATCAGCATCGCGGCAGGGAGTTAAGTCGGAGAATGCCCGTTCTCCCGACAATTCAACCTGTTAAGTCCGGGATAACGGACCTTCGCAGACTTAACTGGAGCTGAATTGAATAGCACCGGGAGCTAATTCCCAGCGCTATTCAACTGTCGGTGAATTGAATCGACCCCATATAGTCTCCATATACCAAATTTGAACAAAATCTGAGCTGGTGAGGTAAAATTTTAACAAAAAGTGTTTTGAATTGACACATATGACCCTACCACTGTGGAGCTCTTTGTGTACGTCCTGGTGTATGGGACAGCTGTCACACAGCAAAATGTGCAGGGAGACTCCTTACAGAGAGCTCCACAGCGGCAGAGGCTGCTGCAGGTAGCTGGTCCAACCTGGCGTTCTGGGGTCCAGACAGTTCCAGCTTTAACCTAATCCCAATATTATACAGCATTAGCTGTTCACAACAATTGCACAGATCAAAAAGAGAGGCATCCCAGATATCCTACAGGGAAAAATGGAATGCAACACTTGCTTTAACTGCTGTGAAGTGTTTCTATTATTATGCTTTAATTATAAAGAGCCAACATATAATGCAGTGTTGTACAACGATGGGATTGCGATACAAACAAATTACATGTAATGACATAAAATGAACCTGCCCAAATTCAGTTTACAATCTAAAAGATATGGTAAACGCTCGATGAATCAGAAGTAGAGGCACACTATTTACTTAATTGCTCAAGTGCGGTTTTATGCAGCTAGCTCATTTTAAGATGCATGCTTACTGAACAATAGAACCGAACAAGACAATAATAAGATTTTACTTACCGATAAATCTATTTCTCGTAGTCCGTAGTGGATGCTGGGGACTCCGTCAGGACCATGGGGAATAGCGGCTCCGCAGGAGACAGGGCACAAAAGCAAGCTTTTAGGATCACATGGTGTGTACTGGCTCCTCCCCCCATGACCCTCCTCCAAGCCTCAGTTAGGTACTGTGCCCGGACGAGCGTACACAATAAGGAAGGATCTTGAATCCCGGGTAAGACCCAAACCAGCCACACCAATCACACCGTACAACTTGTGATCTGAACCCAGTTAACAGTATGATAACAATGAAGTAGCCTCTAAAAAAGATGGCTCACAACAATAATAACCCGATTTTTGTAACAATAACTATGTACAAGTAATGCAGACAATCCGCACTT
Source organism: Pseudophryne corroboree (assembly GCF_028390025.1). Lineage (NCBI taxonomy): Eukaryota > Metazoa > Chordata > Amphibia > Anura > Myobatrachidae > Pseudophryne > Pseudophryne corroboree. The sequence goes on along the minus strand of NC_086449.1, from coordinate 533,319,073 downwards.
GGGATGGGCGCCCAGCATCCACTACGGACTACGAGAAATAGATTTATCGGTAAATAAAATCTTATTTTCTCTAACGTCCTAGTGGATGCTGGGGACTCCGTCAGGACCATGGGGATTATACCAAAGCTCCCAAACGGGCGGGAGAGTGCGGGTGACTCTGCAGCACCGAATGAGAGAACTCCAGGTCCTCCTCAGCCAGGGTATCAAATTTGTAGAATTTTACAAACGTGTTCCCCCCTGACCACGTAGCTGCTCGGCAAAATTTTAAAAGCCGAGACCCCCTCGGGCATCTGCCCAAGATGAGCCCACCTTCCTTGTGGAATGGGCATTGACAGATTTTGGCTGTGGCAGGCCTGCCACAGACTGTGCAAGCTGAATTGTACTACAAATCCAACGAGCAATAGTCTGCTTAGAAGCAGGAGCACCCATCTTTTGGGGTGCATACAATATAAACAGCAAGTCAGACTTTCTGACTCCAGCCGTCCTGGAAATATATATATATATATATATATATTTTTAGGGCCCCGACAACGTCTAGCAACTTGGAGTCCTCCAAGTCCCTAGTAGCCGCAGGCACCACAATATGTTGTTTCAGGCGAAACGCTGACACCACCTTAGGAAGAAACTGGGGACGAGTCCGCAGTTCTGCCCTGTCCGAATGGAAAAACAAATATGAGCTTTTTTTAAGACAAAGCCCCCAATTCTGACAATCGCCTGGCCGAGGCCAGGGCCACAACATGGTCCCTTTCCATGTGAGATATTTCAAATCCACAGATTTGATCGGTTCAAACCAATATGATTTGAGGAATCCCAACACTACGTTGAGATCCCACGGTGCCACTGGAGGCACACAAGGGGCTGTATATGCAATACTCCCTTGACAAACGTCTGGACTTCAGGAATTGAAGCCAATTTTTTCTGGAAGAAAATCTACAGGGCCGAAACTTGAACCTTAATGGACCCCAATTTGAGGCTCATAGACACTCCTGTTTTCAGGAAGTGCAGAAATCGACCTAGTTGAAATTTTTTCGTGGGGCCTTCCTGGCCTCACCCACGCAACATATTTTCACCACATGTGGTGATAACGTTGTGCGGTCACCTCCTTCCTGGCTTTGACCAGGGTAGGTATGACCTCTTCCGGAATGCCTTTTCCCTTAGGATCCGGCGTTCAACCGCCATGCCGTCAAACGCAGTCGCGGTAAGTCTTGGAACAGACCAGGTCCCTGCTGGAGCAGGTCCTTTCTTAGAGGCAGATGCCACGGTTCCTCCTGGAACAGACATGGTTCTTGCTGAAAGCAAATCCCATCTTAGCTCCCGAGGCCATTAGTCCTCTGTGAGCATCTCTTGAAGTTCCGGGTACCAAGTCCCTCTTGGCCAATCCGGAGCCACGAGTATAGTTCTTACTCCTCTACGTCTTATAATTCTCAATACCTTGGTTATGAGAAGCAGAAGAGGGAACACATACACCGACTGTTACACCCACGGTGTTACCAGGACGTCCACAGCTATCGCCTGAAGGTCTCGTGACCTGGCGCAATACCTGTCCCGTTTTTTGTTCGGGCGGGACGCCATCATTTCCACCTTTGGTCTTTCCCAACGGTTCACAATCATGCGGAAAACTTCCCGATGAAGTTCCCACTCTCCCGGGTGGAGGTCGTGCCTGCTGAGGAAGTCTGCTTCCCAGTCGTCCACTCCCGGAATGAACACTGCTGACAGTGCTATCACATGATTTTCCGTCTAGCGAAAAATCCTTGCAGTTTTGACCACTGCCCTCCTGCTTCTTGTGCCGCCCTATCTGTTTACGTGGGCGACTGCCGTGATGTTATCCCACTGGATCAATACCGGCTGACCTTGAAGCAGAGGCCTTGCTAAGCTTATAGCATTACAAATTTGCTCTTAGCTCCAGTATATTTATGTGGAGAGAATTCTCCAGACTTGATCACACTCCCTGGAAATTTTTTCCCTGTGTGACTGCTCCCCAGCCTCTCAGGCTGGCCTCCGTGGATACCAGCATCCAATCCTGAATGCCGAATCTGCGGCCCTCTAGAAGATGAGCACTCTGTAATCACCACAGGAGAGACACCCTTGTCCTTGGATATAGGGTTATCCGCTGATGCATCTGAAGATGCGATCCGGACCATTTGTCCAGCAGATCCCACTGAAGAGTTCTTGCGTGAAATCTGCCGAATGGAAGCGCTTCGTAATAAGCCACCATTTTTTACCAGGACTCTTGTGCAATGATGCACTGACACTTTTCCTGGTTTTAGGAGGATCCCGATTAGCTCGGATAACTCCCTGGCTTTCTCCTCTGGGAGAAACACCCTTTTCCTGGACTGTGTCCAGAATCATCCCTAGGACCAGCAGACGTGTCGTCGGAACAACTGCGGTTTTGGAATATTTAGAATCCACCCGTGCTGTCGTAGAACTACTTGAGATAGTGCTACTCCGACCTCCAACTGTTCTCTGGACCTTGTTCTTATCAGGAGGTCGTCCATTTTCTTTGAAGACGAATCCTCATTTCGGTCATTACCTTGGTAAAGACCCGGGGTGCCTTGGACACTCCAACGGCATCGTCTGAAACTGATAGTGACAGTTCTGTACCACGAACCTGAGGTACCCTTGGTGAGAAAAGCAAATTTTGGGACATGGAGGTAAGCATCCCTGATGTCCCGGGACACCATATAGTCCCCTTGTTCCCAGTTCGCTATCACTGCTCTGAGTGACTCCATCTGGATTTGAACCCTTGTAAGTGTTCAAATTTTTCAGATTTAGAATCGGTCTCACCTAGCCTTCTGGCTTCAGTACCACCCTATAGTGTGGAACAATACCCCTTTCCTTGTTGTAGGAGGGGTAATTTTATTATCACCTGCTGGGAATACAGCTTGTGAATTGTTTTCAATACTGCCTCCCTGTCGGAGGGGGACATTGGTACAGCAGACTACAGGAACCTGCGAGGGGGGAAACGCCTCGACATTCCAATCTGTGCCCTTTTGATACTACTTGTAGGATCCAGGGGTCCTGTACGGTCCCAGCGTCATGCTGAGAACTTAGTAGAAGCGGTGGAGGGCTTCTGTTACTGGGAATGGGCTGCCTGCTGCAGTCTTCTTCCCTTTCCTCTATCCCTGGGCAGATATCTTATAGGGACGAAAAGACTGAGGCTGAAAAGACGGTGTCTTTTTCTGCAGAGATGTGACTTAGGGTAAAAAACGGTGGATCTTCCAGCAGTTGCCGTGGCCACCAGGTCCCATGGACCGACCCCAAATAACTCCTCCCCTTTTATACGGCAATACATCTTTGTGCCGTTTGGAATCTGCATCCCCTGACCACTGTCGTGTCCATAAACATCTTCTTGCAGATATGGACATCGCATTTACTCTTGATGCCAGAGTGCAAATATCCCTCTGCGCATCTCGTATATATAGAAATGCATCCTTTAAATGCTCTATAGTCAATAAAATACTGTCCCTGTCAAGGGTATCAATATTTTTAGTCAGGGAATCCGACCAAGCCACCTCAGCTCTGCACATCCAGGCTGAGGCGATCGCTGGTCACAGTATAACACCAGCATGTGTGTGTATACTTTTTAGGATATTTTTCTGATAAGCATGTGAGCGCCTTATCCACCCTGAGGGGTGTTTCCCAACGCGCCTTAACTTCTGGCGGGAAAGGGTATACCGCCAATAATTTTCTATCGGGGGAAACCCACGCATCATCACACACTTCATTTAATTTATCTGATTCAGGAAAAACTACAGGTAGTTTTTTCACCTCACATATAATACCCTTCTTTGTGGTACTTGGAGTATCAGAAATATGTAACACCTCCTTCATTGCCCTTAACGTGTGGCCCTAAAGGAAAATACGTTTGTTTCTTCACCGTCGACACTGAAATCAGTGTCCGTGTCTGGGTCTATGTCGACCGACTGAGGTAAATGGGCGTTTTTACAAGCCCCTGACGGTGTCTGAGACGCCTGGACCGGTACTAATTTGTTCGCCGGCCGTCTCATGTCGTCAACCCACTTGCAGCGTGTTGACATTACCACGTAATTCCATAAGTAAGCCATCCATTCCGGTGTCGACTCCCTAGAGAGTGACATCACCATTACAGGCAATTTGCTCCGCCTCCTCACCAACATTTTCCTCATACATGTCGACACACACGTACCGACATACAGCACACACATAGGGAATGCTCTGATAGAGGACAGGACCCACTAGCCCTTTGGGGAGACAGAGGGAGAGTTTGCCAGCACACACCAAAATGCTATAATTATACAGGGACAACCCTTATATAAGTGTTCCTCCCATATAGCATTTAATATATATGTATATCGCCAAATCAGTGCCCCCCCTCTCTGTTTTAACCCTGTTTCTGTAGTGCAGTGCAGGGGAGAGCCTGGGAGCCTTCCCCTCAGCCTTTCTGTGAGGGAAAATGGCGCTGTGTGCTGAGGAGAATAGGCCCCGCCCCCTTTTCGGCGGGCTTCTTCTCCGGAGATTGTGAAGTCTGGCAGGGGTTAAATACATCCATATAGCCTCAAGGGCTATATGTGATGTATTTTTCGCCATACAGGTATTCTACATTGCTGCCAGGGCGCCCCCCCCCCCCGCGCCCTGCACCCTCCGTGATCGCTGTGGGAAGTGTGCTGACAGACAATGGCGCACAGCTGCAGTGCTGTGCGCTACCTGAGGAAGACTGAAAAGTCTTCTGCCGCCTGGTTCCGGACCTCTTCAATCTTCAGCATCTGCAAGGGGGTCGGCGGCGCGGCTCCGGGACGAACCCCAGGGCGAGACCTGTGTTCCGACTCCCTCTGAAGCTAATGGTGTCCAGTAGCCTAAGAATCCAATCCATCCTGCACGCAGGTGAGTTGAAATTCTCTCCCCTAAGTCCCTCGATGCAGTGAGCCTGTTGCCAGCAGGACTCACTGAAAATAAAGAACCTAAAAACTTTTTCTAAGCAACTCTTTAAGAGAGCCACCTAGATTGCACCCTTCTCGGACGGGCACAAAAACCTAACTGAGGCTTGGAGGAGGGTCATGGGGGGAGGAGCCAGTACACACCATGTGATCCTAAAAGCTTGCTTTTGTGCCCTGTCTCCTGCGGAGCCGCTATTCCCCATGGTCCTGACGGAGTCCCCAGCATCCACTAGGACGTTAGAGAAAAACACATATCTAACTTTGTGGATAGAGCTGAAAATGAGCCTAGTGAAAAAGAGTGCAGTAGTTATAGGGGCATAGTCAATTGTTTTATTCGTGGCCGCCACTAGATAGCCCTCGACGGCAGCAATTCAATTGTTCTGCTGTTTGGGCACCCAGCAGCGATGGAGGACACATTTTTTTCTCCCAGCCTCCTAAGGCTGGAGCCACACATAGCGGCCAAGCGGGTCCCGCTCAGTGGGACCCACTTGGCCATTATGGGAGGCCCCAGCCTAAGGTACCAGGAAAAAAAAAATGTGGGCAAACTCGGCACTGTGAGCTTCCAAAGCAGGAGTTCAGATGGGCCGGTCTATTTGGGTGCGACATGCGCAATGTGCATGTACACCCAGTCAATTAAATAGTGATAATTGTTTGGGCATCTAAAAAGATCCATTTAGATGGGAAAATTAGATGCCCAGAACAATTGAATACCCCCCCTTAATGGCCCTTAAACTTTAGCAAGAGGGTGCAAAACTAGAAGTGCATCTAATCAGCGCACATCAAGATCAACCAAACTCATCTCATTGCATGATACAAACTTCTGCACTCCGACAATGCCAATGGTTTGGAAATTCACATGCTTACCTGTAAAGCATGGTGCATTTGTGCTAAAGTATCCAAATATATGCTAACTAAAAAAAAAAAAAAAGCACAGACGCAGTGAAAAACACCACTCAAAAGTGTTACAGATGCTAGGCTGTGACTTTGGGGGTCATTCCGACCCATTCGTACGCAGCGGTGTGAACGGGTTGGAAATGCGCATGCGCAACAGGCGCATTGCGCATGCGCTGCCAGCGACAAATGTGATCGCAGCGGCGAACGCAAGAAGATGGACAGGCGGGAGGCGTTCCGGGACGGAACTCACCGTTTCGAGACATTTTCGGGAAGTGGTAAGAAGAACGCAGGTGTGTCCAGGCGAATGGAGGGCGGATGTCTGACGTCCGGACCGGGACCTTCATCGCTGGATCCGTCGCACTGGGTAAGTAGCTGCAGGGCTAGTCTTGTTTTGAGTGAAACTTTTTTAACATAGCAGAGCTGCAGAAGCGTTCGTAGCCCTGCTATGCTAAAATACTCTCCTCCATAGGCGGTGTCTAGTTGATCGCACGAGCAGCAAAAAGTTGCTACGTGCGATCAACTCGGAATGACCCCCTTTAACCGCACAGGAATTTGGAAACCCATACAAAGTAACAGATGAATCACAACAGAACTTGGCGAAAAAAAATGCTGCGGCATCGTAGCACTTTGCAAACATATTCATACTCAGTCTCACATAGATGTACAAATATTGCATATCAAATTGATCAGTGCAGCATAGGATAGCAGTTCTGTTGCTTCCAATTGATTTGTACAAATAAGGCGCACATTTGGAATGAAAAAATAAGAATTTACTTACCGATAATTCTATTTCTCGGAGTCCGTAGTGGATGCTGGGGTTCCTGAAAGGACCATGGGGAATAGCGGCTCCGCAGGAGACAGGGCACAAAAAGTAAAGCTTTAGGATCAGGTGGTGTGCACTGGCTCCTCCCCCTATGACCCTCCTCCAAGCCTCAGTTAGGATACTGTGCCCGGACGAGCGTACACAATAAGGAAGGATTTTGAATCCCGGGTAAGACTCATACCAGCCACACCAATCACACTGTACAACCTGTGATCTGAACCCAGTTAACAGTATGATAACAGCGGAGCCTCTGAAAAGATGGCTCACAACAATAATAACCCGATTTTTGTAACTATGTACAAGTATTGCAGATAATCCGCACTTGGGATGGGCGCCCAGCATCCACTACGGACTCCGAGAAATAGAATTATCGGTAAGTAAATTCTTATTTTCTCTATCGTCCTAGTGGATGCTGGGGTTCCTGAAAGGACCATGGGGATAATACCAAAGCTCCCAAACGGGCGGGAGAGTGCGGATGACTCTGCAGCACCGAATGAGAGAACTCCAGGTCCTCCTTAGCCAGGGTATCAAATTTGTAGGATTTTACCAACGTGTTTGCCCCTGACTAAATAGCCGCTCGGCAAAGTTGTAAAGCCGAGACCCCTCGGGCAGCCGCCCAAGATGAGCCCACCTTCCTTGAGGAATGGGCATTTACATATTTTGGCTGTGGCAGGCCTGCCACAGAATGTGCAAGCTAAATTGCATTACACATCCAACTAGCAATAGTTTGCTTAGAAGCAAGAGCACCCAGTTTGTTGGGTGCATACAGGATAACAGCAAGTCAGTTTTCCTGACTCCAGCCGTCCTGGAACCTATATTTACAGGGCCCTGACAACATCTAGCAACCTGGAGTCCTCCGAGTCCCTAGTAGGCGCAAGGCACCAAAATAAGCTGGTTCAGGTGAAACACTGACACCACCTTAGGGAGAGAACTGGGGACGAGTCCGCAGCTCTGCCCTGTCCAAATGGACAAACAGATATGGGCTTTTTTGAGAAAAAAACCACCAATTTGACACTCGCCTGGTCCAGGCCAGGGCCAAGAGCATGGTCACTTTTCATGTGAGATGCTTCAAATCCACAGATTTGACTGGTTTTAAACCAATGTGATTTGAGGAATCCTAGAACTACGTTGAGATCCCACAGTGCCACTGGAGGCACAAAAGGGGGTTGTATATGCAATACTCCCTTGACAAACTTCTGGACTTCAGGAACTGAAGCCACTTCTTTCTGGAAGAAAATCGACAGGGCCGAAATTTGAACCTTAATGGACCCCAATTTGAGGCCCATAGACACTCCTGTTTGCAGGAAATGCAGGAATCGACCGAGTTGAAATTTCTTCGTGGGGCCTTTCTGGCCTCACACCACGCAACATATTTTTGCCACATGTGGTGATAATGTTGTGCGGTCACCTCCTTTCTGGCTTTGACCAGGGTAGGAATGACCTCTTCCGGAATGCCTTTTTCCCTTAGGATCCGGCGTTCCACCGCCATGCCGTCAAAACGCAGCTGCGGTAAGTCTTGGAACAGACATGGTACTTGCTGAAACAAGTCCCTTCTTAGCGGCAGAGGCCATAAGTCCTCTGTGAGCATCTCTTGAATTTCCGGGTACCAAGTCCTTCTTGGCCAATCCGGAGCCCTGAGTATAGTTCTTACTCCTCTACGTCTTATAATTCTCAGTACCTTAGGTATGAGAAGCAGAGGATGGAACACATACACCGACTGGTACATCCACGGTGTTACCAGAACGTCCACAGCTATTGCCTGAGGGTCTCTTAACCTGGCGCAATACCTGTCCCGTTTTTTTTTTTTTTTTCAGACGGGACGCCATCATGTCCACCTTTGGTATTTCCCAACGGTTTACAGTCATGTGGAAAACTTCCCGATGAAGTTTCCACTCTGCCGGGTGGAGGCCGTGCCTGCTGAGGAAGTCTGCTTCCCAGTTTCCATTCCCGGAATGAAACACTGCTGACAGTGCTATCACATGATTTTCCGCCCAGCGAAAAGTCCTTGCAGTTTTTGCCATTGCCCTCCTGCTTCTTGTGCCGCCCTGTCTATTTACGTGGGCGACTGCCGTGATGTTTTTCCCACTGGATCAATACCGGCTGACCTTGAAGCAGAGGTCTTGCTAAGCTTAGAGTATTATAAATTTACCCTTAGCTCCAGTATATTTATGTGGAGAAAAGTCTTCAGACTTGATCACACTCCCTGGAAATTTTTTCCCTGTGTGACTGCTCCCCAGCCTCTCGGGCTGGCTTCCGTGGTCACCAGCATCCAATCCTGATTGCCGAATCTGCGGCCCTCTAGAAGATGAGCACTCTGTAACCACCACAGGAGAGACACCCTTGTCCTTGGATATAGGGTTATCCGCTGATGCATCTGAAGATGCGATCCGGACCATTTGTCCAGCAGATCCCACTGAAAAATTCTTGCGTGAAATCTGCCGAATGGAATTGCTTCATAGGAAGTCACCATTTTTACCAGGACCCTTGTGCAATGATGCACTGATTTTAGGAGGTTCCTGACTAGCTCGGATAACTCCTTGGCTTTCTCTTCCGGGAGAAACACCTTTTTCTGGACTGTGTCCAGAATCATCCCTAGGCACAGCAGACTTGTCGTCGGGATCAGCTGCGATTTTGGAATATTTAGAATCCACTCGTGCTGTTGTAGCAGTATCCGAGATAGTGCTACTCCGACCTCCAACTGTTCCCTGGACTTTGCCCTTATCAGGAGATCGTCCAAGTAAGGGATAATTAAGACGCCTTTTCTTCGAAGAAGAATCATCATTTCGGCCATTACCTTGGTAAAGACCCGGGGTGCCGTGGACAATCCAAACGGCAGCGTCTGAAACGGATAGTGACAGTTCTGTACCACGAACCTGAGGTACCCTTAGTGAGAAGGGCAAATTTGGGACATGGAGGTAAGCATCCCTGATGTCTCGGGACACTATATAGTCCCCTTCTTCCTGGTTCGTTATCACTGCTCTGAGTGACTCCATCTTGATTTGAACCTTTGTAAGTGTTCAAAAAATTTTTAGATTTAGAATAGGTCTCACCTAGCCTTCTGGCTTCAGTACCACAATATAGTGTGGAATAATACCCCTTTTCTTGTTGTAGGAGGGGTAATTTGATTATCACCTGCTGGGAATACAGCTTGTGAATTGTTTCCCATACTGCCTCCTTGTCGGAGGGAGACCTTGGTAAACCAGACTTCAGGAGCCTGCGAAGGGGAAACGTCTCGACATTCCAATCTGTACCCCTGGGATACTACTTGTAGGATCCAGGGGTCCTGTACGGTCCCAGCGTCATGCTGAGGGCTTGGCAGAAGCGGTGAAACGCTTCTGTTCCTGGGAATGGGCTGCCTGCTGCAGTCTTCTTCCCTTTCCTCTATCCCTGGGCAGATATGACTCTTATAGGGACGAAAGGACTGAGGCTGAAAAGACGGTGTCTTTTTCTGCAGATGTGTGACTTAGGGTAAAAACGGTGGATTTTCCAGCAGTTGCCGTGGCCACCAGGTCCGATGGACCGACCCCAAATAACTCCTCTTCCTTTATACGGCAATACACCTTTGTGCCGTTTGGAATCTGCATCACCTGACCACTGTCGTGTCCATAAACATCTTCTGGCAGATATGGACATCGCACTTATTCTTGATGCCAGAGTGCAAATATCCCTCTGTGCATCTCGCATATATAGAAAATGCATCCTTTAAATGCTCTATAGTCAATAAAATACTGTCCCTGTCAAGGGTATCAATATTTTTAGTCAGGGAATCCGACCAAGCCACCCCAGCTCTGCACATCCAGGCTGAGGCGATCGCTGGTCGCAGTATAACACCAGTATGTGTGTATATACTTTTTATGATATTTTCCAGCCTCTTGTCAGCTGGCTCCTTGAGGACGGCCCTATCTATAGACGGTACCGCCACTTGTTTTGATAAGCGTGTGAGCGCCTTATCCACCCTAAGGGGTGTTTCCCAACGCGCCCTAACTTCTGGCGGGAAAGGGTATACCGCCCATAATTTTCTATCGGGGGGAACCCACGCATCATCACACACTTTATTTAATTTATCTGATTCAGGAAAAACTACGGTAGTTTTTTCACATCCCACATAATACCCTCTTTTGTGGTACTTGTAGTATCAGAAATATGTAACACCTCCTTCATTGCCCTTAACGTGTGGCCCTAATAAGGAATACGTTTGTTTATTCACCGTCGACACTGGATTCAGTGTCCGTGTCTGTGTCGACCGACTAAAGTAAACGGGCGTTTTAAAACCCCTGACGGTGTTTTTGAGACGTCTGGACCGGTACTAATTGTTTGTCGGCCGTCTCATGTCGTCAACCGACCTTGCAGCGTGTTGACATTATCACGTAATTCCCTAAATAAGCCATCCATTCCGGTGTCGACTCCCTAGAGAGTGACATCACCATTACAGGCAATTGCTCCGCCTCCTCACCAACATCGTCCTCATACATGTCGACACACACGTACCGACACACAGCACACACACAGGGAATGCTCTGATAGAGGACAGGCCCCACTAGCCCTTTGGAGAGACAGAGGGAGAGTTTGCCAGCACACACCAAAAACGCTATAATTATATAGGGACAACCTTATATAAGTGTTTTCCCTTATAGCATCTTTTATATATTTCTAACGCCAAATTAGTGCCCCCCCTCTCTGTTTTAACCCTGTTTCTGTAGTGCAGTGCAGGGGAGAGCCTGGGAGCCTTCCCTCCAGCCTTTCTGTGAGGGAAAATGGCGCTGTGTGCTGAGGAGATAGGCCCCGCCCCTTTTTCGGCGGGCTCGTCTCCCGCTCTTTAATGGATTCTGGCAGGGGTTAAATATCTCCATATAGCCCCCGGAGGCTATATGTGAGGTATTTTTAGCCAAAAAAGGTTTTCATTTGCCTCCCAGGGCGCCCCCCTCCCAGCGCCCTGCACCCTCAGTGACTGCCGTGTGAAGTGTGCTGAGAGGAAATGGCGCACAGCTGCAGTGCTGTGCGCTACCTTAAGAAAACTGAGGAGTCTTCTGCCGCCGATTCTGGACCTCTTCTCGTTTCAGCATCTGCAAGGGGGCCGGCGGCGAGGCTCCGGTGACCATCCAGGCTGTACCTGTGATCGTCCCTCTGGAGCTAATGTCCAGTAGCCAAAGAAGCCAATCCATCCTGCACGCAGGTGAGTTCACTTCTTCTCCCCTAAGTCCCTCGTTGCAGTGATCCTGTTGCCAGCAGGACTCACTGTAAAATAAAAAACCTAAACTAAACTTTTCTAAGCAGCTCTTTAGGAGAGCCACCTAGATTGCACCCTTCTCGGCCGGGCACAAAAATCTAACTGAGGCTTGGAGGAGGGTCATAGGGGGAGGAGCCAGTGCACACCACCTGATCCTAAAGCTTTACTTTTTGTGCCCTGTCTCCTGCGGAGCCGCTATTCCCCATGGTCCTTTCAGGAACCCCAGCATCCACTAGGACGATAGAGAAATACTCAGTGCGGCTGATCCACCCGGGACTGGGCACAAGAAGGTGGTCTGGTTTGTGTGACAGAATCCACAGCGTATGAGGACACAGCTGGGCCTGCATTATGAAATGGGAGCAGTACAGACAGATGGGAGATTTTACAGCATACGTACATACTGTAGCAGTGACTTGCACTGAGGTAAATGGCTGGGGAGGCACTGGCTAGAATCAGAGCCAGATTTATACCCACATATATGAACCCAAGGGTTCAAGTGGGCATTATACACAGGTATAGCAGTATATACTACGGACAATATGGGGAGTTTTGATCAGAGATGTGTGGACAAGGTAGGCAGGTGAGTGTCATAGTCCAGTATACTCCAGTTTTGGCTATAAAAATGATTATAATACAGAAAAAAATTTTTTATATCTAATAACTTTGGGGTCGATTCTATTCGGCAACTAATGAATAGCGCCGGGAATTAGCTCCCGACGCTATTCAATTCAGCAACTAGTTACGTCAGCGATGGCCCGTTCTCGCCGACAAAACAGGTTGAATTGTCGGGAGAACGGGCATTCTCCGACTTAACTCTACAGCGCGAGGCAGATTCCCGACAGAATCAGCCTCGCGAGGCAGCACTTTTGTCGGGTTTTTTCTCTCATCCCCCGGGGATGAGAGAAGAATTCCCTATAATTGCAGGTAATTAGTTGCTGAATTGAATAGCGTCGGGAGCTAATTCCCGGCGCTATTCATTAGTTGCCGAATAGAATCGACCCCTTTGTATTTTTCGTATTTTTAAAGTCAAAACTCTGTAGTATACCGTGGTATGACAGGAAAGGCTCTGCCTCCCCTGACCACACATCAGTGATGCATACACGGTCTTTTCACTACTTTAAACTTGCAATGTTACAGTGACAGCAACGGTGTCAGAAAAGCAGCTTTTCTATTCTGCTTTTCTATTTCTTTGCAACATCATGAGACATATTATATTAAAAGATTTAATAATTGGTTTAATTTGCCTAAAAAGAATAATACAGTACTGTAATTTATGTGGACAAGTAACAAATAAGAGAGTACCAAGATTTTTCTAGACATAAACAAACATATGCGCCAGCAGAATAATGCACCAAGCCTGTCGGGCATTTTATCAGTTTGCTTTCACTTTATTGCCACCCATTTTATTTTATTTGTTACCCGTGTGGGAGAATGTACCACGTCTGAGAAACACGGTCATGAAAAGAGTAACACACGCGCTAATTTCGGCCTCGCGCAACCCACTTAAATAAAAAAGATCCCTCAGATACATCTCCATACAGCACCTGTATCTCTATGGCGAGAGAGCCCGCAGGCACCAGGACAGCAGACATGGGACAGGAGTCAGGCGTCCGGTTTCCATGGCAACCACCTAGCTGCTCCTCCTGACACCCCGCACTACGCTGGCCCCAGCCCCGGGAGAGATGGAGACAGCCAGCAGCACATAACGGGCACAGGGCAGAGACGAGGCAATGCTAAGAGCAGAATAAAGTCCCCACCTTTACAGACTGTGACACACACATACACACAAGCTTACTGCTCAGGTGTGATCCATAGCACGTACGGCGCTGCTTACTGCGGGTCAGTGATTGCGGATAAGAGAAGGGAGACTCAGCAACTCCTACAGCCGCATACTGCAGCTGTTACCACCACACGTCAACATATTTTAAAAATGGCGCCTGTGCCCCTCCCCTCAATCAGCTATCTCTACTGCTAGCATTCCCGTAGTGTGCAGGATATGTGGGCGGGGAATTTGAATCTTGCACTACGCCATTTTTGTGAAGCTCCACATCCATGCTACACGGTACAGCGTCACATTCCCGCAGGCAGGCATCTCCGGCCGCGGCTGTGCGCTTGCGCAGTACGGTCAGCAGCGCGGCGATCGCTGCGATAGGGAAACCAACCGCAGGCGTCCGCGGGAGGGCGCGCGCTACCCATGGAGCGGGAAAGCTGGCGGGCTCGGGCTGGCATGAGATGATGTGACCCGCGCTGCCAGACACTGCAGCCCGCCACCGTCTTCCCAACCTCCCGAGAGAAGATACTGTACTTTATTTTGCCAAATTACTTAGATTCATTATGATCATACCTCCCAACATGACCCTCTCCAGAAGGGACATAATGCTCCTCTTCTGGACTTTTGTCTTAATGTATGATTGCCGGCACCTGTTTTGAACAGGTTAATGGATAAGAAAGGTGTTTCAGCACAGGTGATGGCACTCATACATTAAGGGGGAAGTCAAGGAGCAGCGCATTCTGTCCCTCCTGGAGAGGGTCATGTTGGGAGGTATGATTATGGTTCTATTTGGTGAGGGGAAGTGTTGGGCTTTTTTTTAAATGCAATTTCTATTTTTGTAATATATTTAGTGGTTTGTTTGCCACAGAGGAGGAGGCGTGTGCAGTCACCCTCCTCTCTCATCTGCCCAGCTGCAGGGTATACTGGCACTGTGCCAGCGTCTTCTGCTTGTGTGCACGTATGTGAGAACATGGCACCCATGCCATGTTTCCAGTGATTCCCTACTGTGCATGCACAAGTTTCTGGGAAAATGGCAGCTGTGGTCTATTTGCAGCATGCCTACCAACTGTCCCGATTCCAGCGGGACAGTCCCACTATTCGGACACTGTCCCGCTGTCCCACCCGCAGGTCGCAGTGTCAGGCGGGGGCAGTTGGGAGATCTAAACAGTGCTGGGAGTGAGGCGGGGGCTGCTCAGGGAGAGCTGGGTACACCCCCAAAATTTCAAAAATGGGCGCCGTGCGGTGAGGCCCTGCCACCGAAGCTCCACCCTTTATTTGGAAGCCCCACCCCCTTTCCGGCTGCGGCCTCTTCATTTTAAAAGTTGGGAGGTATGTTGCCGTGATTTCAGCAGTGTCAGTGCTGGACTTCTGAAAAGCAAGTATATTATATGGGTACAGGATGTGTGGGGTGGGCTACTTTTGCAAATGTACCTTCCTACATGATCCTTCATAAGTCTTCAGAGGACGCCAAATGCCTCTGTCTATGACACTAGAGAACCCCAAGATGCCCCTTTACCATTAGACTTCTAGTAATAATGGTCACTATTGATAGATAATCATGATGGTGTGAAACCATCTGCAATGGAACCATCATTGGTTTCACGCACTGATGGTCACCCCTGCTTTAGTGTGAAATAAGCTGCGGGTCAATCAGAGTTTGGGGCTTCGTGGGTGCTGGGGGGCAGAGATAGGCTCCCTGTCCCAATACCTTGGAGGACAAAAAAAAAAATATTCGTTATGGTAAGAACTTACAGTTGATAACGTTATTTCTCCTATGTCCACAGGATAACATTGGGATATGATGATGCGGCAGCGGATTTGCACCAATCGGTCAAAGCTTTCAGCCTCCCAGCATGTAACCCGCCCGTCCACATATCCCTGACTCGGGCAAATCAGTTGTTTTTCCAAAGCTCAAAGCAGTATCATCATAGAGAGCCATAATCAGGCGAGAAGAACACACATACACCATTCCGTACAAGAAGGAAGAGTGAAAGGATCCTAAAATCAGGTGCGTCAGGGTGGGATCCCTGTGGACTTAGGAGAAATAACATTATCAACGGTAAGTTCTTACTATAATGAATATTTCTCCGGCAGGGTCCACAGGTTATCAACAGGATAACATTGGGATGTCCCAAAGCAATTTAGTGGTGCAGATGCTCCTGATTGGACAGGAGAATCCTTCGCCCGAATTCAGCGTCCTGAGAGGCAAAGGTATTAAAGGCATAATGTCTAATGAATGTGTTCATGGAGACCATGTGGCTACCTAACATATCTATTCTGCTGAAGCACCACGTTGTGCTGCCCATAATGGACCTACCTTACAAGTAGAATGAGCAGAGACATTAGTCGTAACGGGGAGATCAGCTTGAGAGTATGCTTCTGAAATTTTCATCCGAAGCCACTTCAGCAGTGTCTGCTTATCAGCAGGCTATCCTCTCTTGTGAAATCTGTGGAGAACGAAGAGAGTGTCTGGGTTTCTGATGGCACTGGTATGATCCACGTAGATCCTTAAGGCATGGACTACGTCCAACGATGCATCTCCCGCAGAAAGGTCCGGCCCCTGGAATGCCGAGACTACAATTTCTTTGTTAAGGTGGAATTTAGACACCACTTTAGGAAGATACCCAGATTTGGTTCTAAGAACCGCTCTACCTGGATAAAAATCTGAAATGGAGGGCAACATAAAAATGCCCCTAAATCTGACACAATTCTAACTGAAGCATAAGCCAATAGAAAGAGAACTTTAGCTGTCAACCATTTAAGATCCACTCTTTTAGTGGTTAAAATGGGGCAACTTGAAGTGCCTTTAGGACTAAACCTAAGTCCCAAGGCACTGTAGGAGGAACGAAAAAGGAGGTTGAATGTGCAACATTCCCTGGAAAAAAGTGCACACATCCTGCAGGTTAGCAACTTTCTTTTGGAACCATACAGTCAATGCTGACACTTGTACTCTCATGGAAGCCACCCGTAAGCCTTTATGCATTCCTGCTTGAAGGAATGCTAAGACTATGTGGGTGAGATTCAAATGATCTATCACGCCCAATTTCCTTTCTAAAATGATCTCTGTTATCGTGCATATTGCGCCCATAGTAATCAGGTTTAGCTGTGTAAAGGGTTGGGTGCCTCGCTACTCCGGGAGTAGCGAGCTGAAATAATTATACAACGACCCTGAGGGCAGAAACAGAATGAGTGTGGAAAGGGGTGAAAAAAATTGAATCCCGCCCTCTAAACTCTGAAAAACCAAGGGTTAATTTTTAAACACTGCACCATTGAATATAGGCTTGCCATATTTGGTGATAAATGCAAGCTGAGGAAAGTATTCTTGCTCTGAGCATAATTTGAATTACCTGTTGTGACAATCCTCTTGCCTTCAGGATATAAGTCTCAAGAGCCACGCCGTCAAAGACAGTCGATCCAGATTTTTTTTATGATAACCAGGACCCTGAGACAGTAGATCTGCCCGTTGAAGGAGTAGGAATGGAGCATCCATCGACATCCTCTGCAGATCTGGGTGCCATTGTCTTTTGGAGAAAGCCGGAGCTATAAGTATCACGGCACCCTTACCTTGTCTTAACTTTCGCATCACCCTGGATCACAGGGCGATTGGTGGGAACACATGAGCCAGATGAAAGTTCTATGGGATCATTTGTTCTTGAGCCATATGCAGAAACTTTGTTGTTCTGATGGGACGCCATGAGATTTATCTCCGGCAACCTCCATTGTCTACCAGAGTTTGTAAAACCTTGGGGTGTAAAGCCCATTCGTTTGCATGAATGGTGTGCTGACTGAGAAAATCCACTTCCCAGTTTAGGACTCCCGGAATGAATACTACAACCACCAAGCTATTGAGCTCCTACCTTCCAGAGGAAGACCATAATCTGCGCTTTCATTGTTTGATGAAAACCATTCCACTTGGAAAGGATCAGACGTTGCAGATGTATTGAGTGGAACGGAATATACTCCATCCATCACGTTGAATGTCTGCACCATCAAACCCATCACACGCATTACCACGTAAATGGATACCGTTTGACTGTGTAGCAACTCCTGAATCCTAAAATTTATTTTGTGTATTTTGTTCAGAGGTAAAATTACTCTCTGAATACCCAATTCTAACACAGCCCCCACGTGAGTCATCCGTTGTGATGGAACCAGAGACGACTTTGCCCAATTTATGAGCCAACTTTATCTCTGTAAACAGGCTATTGTCTTTTGCAGATGACACTGAAGCTATTCTTTCAGAACGGGCTGTGTTTGTGGATCCGTTGGACTCTGACCAACCGAAGGAGCAGATGCCCCTGAGTGCTGTAAACAAGGAGGATGAAGATAATTCCTTTTCATATATTTATTAAGGATAACAGATCAGAATGAGACTGTAGGAAGACTGAGACAAATTAGTTCAGTATTGGGAAACTGTAGGGAATGAAGTCACTGAATGATACGAGGCCGAGATTGAAGAACTGTGAGGAATATACTTAGGTTGTTATAAAGACGAGACGGAAGAACTGTGAAGTTGAGTGATGCGAAGACAAGGCTGAAGAACTGTGAAGACTGTTAGCCGGATGATGTGAAAACGTGAATGTGGAACTGTGAAAGCTGGTTGCTGGATGATGCAAGGATGTGAATGAAGAACAGAAAAAACTGGTTGCTGGATGATACGAAGATGTGAATGAAGAACAGTGAAGACTGGTTGCTGGATGATACGAAGACTTGAATGAAGAACTGTGAAAACTGGTTGCAGGATGATGCGAAGACGTGAATGAAGAACTGTAAAGACTGGTTGCTGGATGATACGAGGACGTGAATGAAGAGCACAGGCTGAAGCTGGCGAACCACCGCGAGAATCCTGTGGAATCCGAAGGCACTGGTGGGAGAGCAGTTGACCATGACAGCGGACTGGGGAGCGTTGTGCAGCAAGAGTCGGCTGAGAACTCTGAGAGCCTGACAGGACCAATTAACAAGAGACACACAGCACAAACTGCGGGAGCACAGAGCTAAGGCACAGAGTAACCACAACAAAGCACTGGCACAGAATGCAATAATCCCAGCCTATTTATAGGCCGCAGGAAAACAGGATTGGGTGACACTCACCCATCACGCTCATTGGTACTGCCCTCGGTCTCCAACATGGCTGCTCCCAGCACTGCAGACACGCCAGGAAGCTGCAGGCCACTAGGTCCTCCCTCCAGCCTCCGAAAGCTGTCACTTCCACCGCCGACCCAGCTGCGGCCACAGGCAGCCGCACCGGCAGAGGACGGATCCCGGGACCCGCTGCGGTAAGCGCCCGCTGCGTGACAGTACCCCTCCCTTCGAGCTTTGTTAGAATTTTGGGAGTGAAAGTTTTGAATTAACCTTGGAGCATGGACATCCTCAGCGAAAACCCAAGACCTCTCCTCGGGTCCATACCCTTTCCAGTCGAGAAGATATTGAAGACGTCCATAACGATGACAAGAGTCTAGAATTTCTCTAACCTCAAATTCTTCATCTTGTAAATTACGAATTTTAGGAGGTTTGGACAAGGCTGTACAAAATTTGTTGATGATCAAAGGCTTCAGAAGTGGTATGTGAAAGGCATTAGGTATCTTGAAGGAAGATGGCAGTTTGACTTTATAAGACACAGGATTAAGCACTCTTTCTATAGGAAAAGGACCAATGTACCTGGGCGCAAATTTCATGGAGGGTACTTTGAACTTGAGATTGCGAGTAGATATCCAGACCTGGTCCCCCACCTTGTGACTGGGCACTGCCTTTCGTCTACTATCAGCGAAGGATTTATAACGTATGGAAGTTTTAACTAAAGACTTGTGTACTTGAGTCCAAATCTTGGAAAGTTGCTTGAGAACTAAGTCAGCTGCTGGCACTTCCTGAGTTGGAAGAGGTTGAAATTCTGGTACTCGCGGATGGAAACAATAGTTGACATAGAACGGCGTGGATTCAGAAGATGAATGAAAGAGATTATTATGAGCGAATTCTGCTAGCGGAAGATAGTCCGACCAATCATCTTGTGAAGAGGAAATATATAAACTAAAAAAGGTTTCAAGATCTTGATTTACTCGTTCTGTTTGTCCATCCGACGGGATGATATGCTGAAGAGTGATTCAGATTGATGCTTAGGGAACAACAAAGTGCTTTCCAAAATTTGGCCACATATTGCGTGCCCCGATCCGAAACAATTTCTAAAGGAAGACCATGCAGCTTGAAGATCTCGGAGATGAATAATTTGGCAAGTACTGGGGCCTAGGGCAGTCCTGTTAGAGGAATGAAATGCGCCTTTTTTGAAAATCTATCCACAGCTACCCAGATGGTAATTCGTCCCTTCGACGGGGGTAACTCAGTTATAAAATCCATCGAGATATGGGTCCAGGGCTTTTCGGGTATGGATAACGGATGTAGCAGACCAGGTGGCGAGCCCTTGGAATTTTTGGGTTGGGCGCATTTAGGACAGGCGGCTAATAAATTCTTGAACGTCAGTTCTACTACGTGGCCACCAGTAGAACCGTTGAATGAATTCAAGAGTCTTGCGGACCCCAGGGTGACCCATAAAAGATGAAGCATGAGCCCAAGTCAATAGCCATTTCTGGAGATTTGGGGCAACAAATGTTTTTCCAGGCGGTATACAGGAACTGAAGAAATCTGAGTCGTTAAAGATGGACTTACAATAGCTTGTTCACTTTTTAGATCATTGGATTCAGAAGAATTGAAGGACCGGGAGAGGGCATCGGCTTTCTTATTCAAGGATCCTGGGCGATAAGTGAGCTTGAAGTTAAACCGGGTGAAAAAGAGAGCCCATCTTGCTTGCCGCAGATTGAGACATTGAGCTGTTTGAAGATAAAGTAGATTTCTGCAGCGGGGTACAATGGTATTCCACAGGGAATAACATCAGGATGTAGAGTTGGATCTTGATCCAAGGCACCAACAGGCTAAAGCTTTGACTGTTCCCAGGATGCACTGCACTGCCTCCTCTATGTCCCCACCTCCATGCACTGGAACTCAGTTTGTAAGTTGGTGCCTGTAGTGCAGGCAGCTAACAGGGAGGGCTGCGCTAGGCAGCCCTGAAGAGCTTTTCTGACAAGAAAGAAGACTTCAAGGGCCGCAGCATAGGCACTTGGTGCTATATGTCATGCTGCCATATCGTGCTGCCGCTACTTCACTTCCGCACCATAAGAAAGAGGTAAGAGGGTCCCCCAGGTGAGACCTGCCGAAATCGCTATCTGGTCGCGGTCTCCGGAGATGGACCCTGCCGCTGGCGTGGACACTTGACCGCATTATATCCACCAGGGCAAGGAGCACAGGTCGGATTTCCTAAAATCCGTTTAGTACAGGCTCTACAAGTACCCGGTGGTGAATTCCAGCAGAGGGATAAGGCTCTGACCTGTAGCCCCAGGCGCCGTCTACAGCAGATGTTTCCGCCCTGGAGCTGCATCTCTCTCACTCCCTGTCAGTGTTTGGGCGCCATTACAGAGCTGCGCTGATTCTGGGACTGCTGGGCACTGTCTCCTTTGTAAAGCCGCCTGCCTCATCAGCGCTGTGCATTTACAGGACACTTAAGTATTCTACATGTCGTTTAGACAGTGTTAGTTAAGAACAAGTGCATACCTACAGGAATATTTAGTACAAGTATTCTGTGGTATACATCCAGTATTTCTCTTACGTCCTAGAGGATGCTGGGGTATAGACGGGTCCACCAGGAGCCATGGGGTATAGACGGGTCCACCAGGAGCCATTGGCACTTTAAGAGTTTGAGAGTGTGGGCTGGCTCCTCCCTCTATGCCTCTCCTACCAGACTCAGTTTAGAAAATGTGCCCGGAGGAGCCGATCACAGCTAGGGGAGCTCTCCTGAGCTTTTCTGGTAAAGTTTTATTTTAGAGTTTATTTTTTTTCTCTGACGTCCTAGTGGATGCTGGGTACTCCGTAAGGACCATGGGGAATAGACGGGCTCCGCAGGAGACTGGGCACTCTTAAAAGAAAGATTAGGTACTATATCTGGTGTGCACTGGCTCCTCCCTCTATGCACCTCCTCCAGACCTCAGTTAGAATCTGTGCCCGGCCAGAGCTGGATGCACCTAGTGGGCTCTCCTGAGCTTACTAGAAAAGAAAGTATTTGTTAGGTTTTTTATTTTCAGTGAGATCTGCTGGCAACAGACTCACTGCTACGAGGGACTTGGGGGAGAGAAGCAAACCTACCTGCTACTGGACACCATTAGCTCCAGAGGGATCGAACACAGGGCCCGACCTCGATCGTCCGTTCCCGGAGCCGCGCCGCCGTCCCCGTTGCAGAGCCAGAAGACGGAAGATTCCAGGAGAAAATCGGCGGCTGAAGACTCCGGTCTTCAATAAGGTAGCGCACAGCACTGCAGCTGTGCGCCATTGCTCCCACAGCACACCACACGCTCCGGTCACTGGTGGGTGCTGGGGGGGGCGCCCTGGGCTGCAATTTGTATACCTTACTTGGCAAAATGCACATAATACAGTTCTAAACTGTATATGTGCCTAATCCCCCGCCATAAATATTATTAAAAAAGCGGGAGAAGCCCGCCGCTGAAGGGGCGGGGCTATCTTCCTCAGCACAGCCAGCGCCATTTTCTCTTCACAGCTCCACTGGAAGGACGCTCCCCAGGCTCTCCCCTGCAGTATACAATACGGAAAGGGTAAAAAAGAGAGGGGGGCACATACATTTAGGCGCAATTGTGATAATAAGCAGCTATTGGGGGAAAATTCACTTTGTATTAGTGTAAATCCCTCTGTTATTTAGCGCTCTGGTGTGTGCTGGCATACTCTCTCTCTGTCTCCCCAAAGGACTTTGTGGGGTCCTGTCCTCAGTCAGAGCATTCCCTGTGTGTGTGTGTGTGCGGTGTGTCGGTACGGCTGTGTCGACATGTTTGATGAGGACGCTTACGTGGAGGCGGAGCAGGAGCCGATAAGTGTGATGTTGCCCCCTGCGGGGCCGACACCAGAGTGGATGGATATGTGGAAGGTATTAACCGACAGTGTCAACTCCTTGCATAAAAGGTTCGATGACGTAACAGCTTTGGGACAGCCGGCATCTCAGCCCGCGCCTGCCCAAGCGTCTCAGAGGCCATCAGGGGCTCAAAAACGCCCGCTACCTCAGATGGCGGACACAGATGTCGACACTGAGTCTGACTCCAGTGTCGACGAGGATGAGACAAATGTACAATCCACAAGGGCCATCCGATGCATGATTACGGCAATGAAAAATGTGTTGCACATTTCTGACATTAACCCGGTTACCACAAAAAAGGGTATTATGTTTGGGGAGATAAAGCAGCCAGTGACTTTTCCCCCATCTGATGAGTTAAATGAATTGTGTGAGGAAGCGTGGTGTTCCCCAGATAAGAAATTAGTGATTTCTAAGCGGTTACTAATGGCGTACCCTTTCCCGCCAATGGATAGGTTACGCTGGGAGACATCCCCTAGGGTGGACAAGGCGCTCACACGCTTATCAAAAAAGGTGGCACTGCCGTCTCAGGATACGACCGCCTTAAAGGAGCCTGCAGATAGAAAGCAGGAGGCTATCCTGAAGTCTGTGTATACACACTCAGGTACTATACTGAGACCTGCTATTGCTTCAGCATGGATGTGTAGTGCTGCTGCAGCAGCATGGTCTGATTCCCTGTCAGATAACATTGATTCCCATGACAGGGATACGATTTTGCTAACCATAGAGCATATTAAAGACGTAGTCTTATATATGAGGGATGCACAGAGGGACATTTGCCGGCTGGCATCTAGAATTAATGCAATGTCCATTTCTGCCAGGAGAGTATTATGGACTCGGCAGTGGACAGGTGATGCTGATTCTAAAAGACACATGGAAGTTTTGCCTTATAAGGGTGAGGAATTGTTTGGGGACGGTCTCTCGGACCTCGTGTCCACAGCAACAGCTGGGAAGTCGACTTTTTTACCTCAGGTTCCCTCAGAGCCTAAGAAAGCACCGTATTATCAAGTACAGTCCTTTCGGCCCCAGAAAGGCAAGCGGGTCAGAGGCGCGTCCTTTCTGCCCAGAGGCAGGGGTAGAGGGAAAAAGCTGCACCAGTCAGCCAGTTCCCAGGAACAAAAATCCTCCCCTGCTTCCACTAAGTCCACCACATGACGCTGGGGCTCCACAGGTGGAGCCAGGTGCGGTGGGGGCCTGTCTCCTGAACTTCAGCGACCAGTGGGTTCGCTCACAAGAAATGATCTCAGAGGACCCTTGGCCTCTGCCGCTCCGACAGGACCTGCTACAGCAGGGGCCCTGTCTGTTCCAAGACTTACCGCGGCTGCGTTTGACGGCATGGCGGTTGAACGACGGATCCTGATGGAAAAGGGCATTCCGGTTGAAGTCATTCCTACGCTGATAAAAGCTAGGAAGGATGTGACAGCAAAACATTATCACCGCATATGGCGAAAATATGTTGCTTGGTGTGAGGCCATGAAGGCCCCAACAGAAGAATTTCAGCTGGGTCGATTTCTGCACTTCCTACAGTCAGGAGTGACTATGGGCCTAAAATTGGGATCCATAAAAGTCCAGATTTCGGCCCTGTCTATTTTCTTTCAAAAAGAACTGGCCTCACTGCCTGAAGTTCAGACGTTTGTTAAGGGAGTGCTGCATATTCAGCCCCCTTTTGTGCCTCCAGTGGCACCTTGGGATCTCAACGTAGTGTTGGATTTCCTAAAATCACATTGGTTTGAGCCACTTCATACCGTGGAGTTGAAGTATCTCACGTGGAAAGTGGTCATGCTTTTGGCCTTGGTTTCGGCTAGGCGTGTGTCAGAATTGGCGTGTCACAACTGAGGGCCTGAGCTGACGGGAGGCAGCCTCAGTTGTAGGGGCTGAGATGTACCGGAACCTGGGAGGTTGTATCAGACCCCTGGACATGTAAGTAACATGAATAATAACTGCCCGAAGGCGTGACCACGACAACTTGGATAAAAGTCAATGATGTTTATTATGACAACTCCGCAACACAGCAGCAGTAAAAGAAAACGTAAAAGTCAGCAAAGAATAAATACAGTTCCTGGGTACTACAGGATGGCAGGAGCCACAGGGCACTGGTAGTGTGAGATAGATCTTATGATCTTCTAGATGGAAAGTCCTTACCAGGCCCGACTGTAGCAATGGAGATAACCCAGGATTGTGCCAGCTGGTGTTCCAGGAAAAGCTGGGTTGCTGAAGATAAAACAGCTGCTGTGGATACTGGCTGGAACCAGACTGTTGTTAGCACGGAGTGGATACTGGCTGGAACCAGTTAAATAATAAATGAACTTGGGAGCGATGAAATATGAACTGAAATGTAGAACTTGAGAGCGGAGAAATAATAATACCGGTGGAGAGTGGTAAAGTGTAGAAAGGACACCGGCCCTTTAAGGGAAGCTGTACTCTGCTGGAAGCTGAGCTGGAAGCAGGTAATGTTGTAGCTGGAAACAGATGAATCCACAATGGATTGGAGAGTCAGGCTACACCGCAGGTGGAATGCTGGTCTCTATGGTGGAAGTCTTGAGACAGGAGCTGGAACCTGGAAGACAATCACAGGAGAGAGACAAACAGGAACTAGGTTTGACAACCAAAGCACTGACGCCTTCCTTGCTCAGGCACAGTGTATTTATACCTGCAGCAAGGAAGGGATTGGCTAGGCAATTATGCAGATTATCAATACTGAGAACAGATTGGTGGAAATGATCAGCTGACAGAATCCAAGATGGCTGCGCCCATGCAGACACTTGGAGGGAAGTTTGGTTTGTAATCCATGTGGTAATGAAAACAGTAATGGCGGCGCCGGCCACCGGAGACAGGAGGCGCCAGGCTGACAGATGCACATCCAACCACGCGGACACAGCGGAGGCCGCGGCTGACGTAATCGCCACTCAGACACTCTGCATGCAGAAGTTCAGGGACGGCGGCGGAGGCCGCGGGAGACGCCATGCCAGGTGTAATATGGCGTTTACTGTGACAGCGTCCCAGAGTGACAGGAGAGGATACAGGAATGTACACATCAGGATAACAGATGGAATCCGGTCCTGGAGCGCTGAGCCAGCCTTAGAAGGCATCTGATGGGTAAGAAATGGCGTCCAGATACCCGGATCGTGACAGCACCCCCCCCCTTTAGGAGTGGCCCCAGGACACTTCTTTGGCTTTTGAGGAAACTTGGAATGGAATCTCCGGGCCAAGGCAGGAGCATGGACATCAGAAGCATTGGTCCATGAACGTTCCTCAGGACCATAACCTTTCCAGTCAATAAGATATTGTAGTTGACCGTAACGGTGACGTGAGTCCAGGATCTTGGCCACTTCATACTCAACGCCTCGTTGAGTTTGGACTTTCGGAGTTGGAGGAAGTGAGGAATGAAACCGATTCAAGATCAGCGGTTTCAACAGGGAAACATGGAATGTCCTTGGTATTTTTAAGAAGGGAGGCAACTGGAGTCTGTAAGCAACAGGATTGATGACTTGTTCAATCTTGAAAGGACCGATATAGCGAGGTGCAAACTTCATACTGGGAACTCTTAACCTCAAATTCTTCGTGGATAACCATACCCGATCACCCACCTTGAGAGCAGGAACTGCTCGACGCTTCTTGTCCGCAAACTTCTTGTACCTGAACGATGCCTTGAGCAGAGCTGATCGTACGCTCTTCCAGATATTGGCAAACTGATGCAAGGTGATATCCACTGCGGGAACAGAAGTTGCTGGAAGCGGTTTGGAACTCAGGGACTTTAGGGTGGAATCCAAAGTTAGTGAAGAATGGTGTTGAAGCAGATGAAGAATGATACTGGTTGTTATGACAGAACTCGGCCCAGGGAAGTAATTGAACCCAGTCATCTTGAGAGGAGGACACATAGATGCGGAGGAAGGCCTCCAAGTCCTGATTCACCCTCTCGGTTTGACCATTGGTCTGAGGATGGTAAGCCGTGGAAAACTTTAGCTTGACTTGGAGGACTTGACATAAACTTCGCCAGAATTTGGCTGTGAATTGAACTCCTCGATCTGAGATAATT
Source organism: Pseudophryne corroboree (assembly GCF_028390025.1). Classification (NCBI taxonomy): domain Eukaryota; kingdom Metazoa; phylum Chordata; class Amphibia; order Anura; family Myobatrachidae; genus Pseudophryne; species Pseudophryne corroboree. The sequence continues at coordinate 533,292,453 of NC_086449.1, read as the reverse complement.
TCTTCAGGAAGACCGTGGAGTCGGAAGATCTCTTGTATGAATACTTGAGCCAACTTGGAAGCTGACGGAAGACCGGTGAGAGGAATGAAGTGTGCCATCTTGGTGAACCGGTCAACTACCACCCAGATGGTATTGAACTTGTTGCACATGGGTAAGTCTGTAATGAAATCCATCGACAAGTGGGTCCATGGTCGACGGGGAACGGATAGTGGAACCAGTTGCCCCGCAGGCGACTGGCGGGATACTTTATGTTGGGCACACTTTGGGCAAGATGCAATAAACTCCAAGACGTCCTTTTTCAGAGTTGGCCACCAATAGGACCTAGAGATAAACTCCAGGGTTTTTTGGATACCTGTATGTCCGGCAAAACGGGAAGCATGGGCCCAATGCATGAGCTTCTTCCTTAGCATCGGCTTCACAAAACTTTTCCCTGATGGGGGCGTAGAGTCCATCCCTACCGTGGAGAATGCCAACGGATTTATAATAGGATGCTTGTCTGAAGACTCTGACTCATTTTCTTGCTCCCATGAGCGGGAAAGGGCATCGGCCTTGCGATTCTGAGAGCCCGGACAGAACTGGAGTTTAAAGTCGAACCTGGAAAAGAAAAGTGCCCATCTGGCCTGACGAGGGTTGAGACATTGTGCGCCCTTCAGGTATAAAAGGTTCTTGTGGTCTGTAAGTATGGTGATTGAATGAGAAGCTCCCTCCAACAGATACCTCCACTCTTCTAGAGCGAGCTTGATGGCTAGCAACTCCTGGTCGCCAATGGCATAGTTGCGCTCAGCTGGGGAGAACTTCCGGGAGAAGAAACTGCAAGGGTGTAAATGGCCATCTTTAGCCCTCTGCGATAACACCGCTCCTACTCCAACGGAGGAGGCATCCACCTCTAAGATGAAAGGAGAGTCGATGTCAGGCTGTTTCAGAACAGGCGCAGAGATGAACCTTTGTTTTAAAAGATGAAATGCTTGCATGGCTTCTTCAGACCACTTGGACGGGTTAGCACCCTTCTTAGTGAAAGCAGTAATAGGCGCCACAATGGTGGAAAAGTCTCGTATAAACTTTCGGTAATAGTTGGCGAACCCTAAGAACCTCTGGACCCCTTTGAGGGTTAAGGGTACCGGCCAATTTTGGATTGCTTGTAGTTTCTCAGGATCCATCTCTAGTCCGGAACCGGACACAATGTACCCTAGAAACGGAATGGACTTGACTTCAAAGACGCATTTTTCTAATTTGCAATAGAGATGATTGACACGGAGACGGGACAGAACCTCTTTAACCCAAAAACGATGTTCCTCTAAATCGTTGGCAAAAATGAGGATATCGTCTAGATAGACCACGACATGATGGTATAGAATGTCTCTGAAGATCTCATTGACAAAATGCTGGAAGACAGCTGGAGCATTGCTCAATCCGAAGGGCATGACGAGGTACTCATAATGTCCGTCACGGGTGTTAAAGGCGGTCTTCCACTCGTCACCCTCACGGATCCGGATGAGATTGTATGCACCTCGCAAGTCCAGCTTTGTAAAGATGGTAGCTCCGCTAACTCTGTCAAAGAGCTCAGTAATCAGGGGTAAAGGATAACGGTTCTTGATGGTAATGTCGTTCAAACCTCTGTAGTCGATGCACGGCCGCAGACCACCATCTTTCTTTTTTACAAAAAAGAAGCCTGCGCCGGCTGGAGAAGAAGAAGGTCGAATGAACCCCTTTGCTAGGTTCTCTTTAATATATTCCTCCATAGAATGCGTCTCAGGCAGAGACAACGGATAAGTTCGGCCTCGAGGTGGAACCTTCCCTGGAACGCATCTTTCGGACAGTCCCATTCTCTATGAGGAGGAAGGATATCAGCAGAAGCTTTACTGAACACATCCGTGAAATCTTGATATGGAGGAGGTGGAACATCAGACGACCTGGGGGAGGAAGAACAGACAGGCAATACTTTAAACAAACATGTCTCAGCACAGGAGGAACCCCATGCCAGGATTTGCGTAGTCGTCCAATCAATTGTAGGATTGTGAAGACGGAGCCATGGAAGGCCCAGGACCACAGGATGTGTGGCTCTTGGAATCACTAAAAAAGAAATAAGTTCGGAATGAAGAACTCCCACTCTCAGACGAACTGGTAGAGTCCTTAAAGAAATAACTGCATCAAAAATTTTGCTGCCATCCACGGCAGTTAAAGAAATGGACGAAGGAAGTCTCTCGGTGGGTAGGGACCACCGTTTAACATAGGCTTCGGTAATAAAGTTCCCAGCTGCTCCGGAATCAAGGAGGGCAATGACGTTCCGATAACGTTGAGCAACTTGAAGCGAGACTGGGAGATTACAATCTTGAGGAGATGGAGAGGAGATCATTACTCCTAGCCGGCCCTCTCCTTGGCGAGCTAGGATTTGGAGTTTCCCGGACGTTTGGGACAGGCATTAATGGTGTGAGACGGAGCTGCACAATAGAGACAGAGAAACTCGGAGAGACGTCTTCGGCGCTCAGCAGGAGTTAAACGGGAACGGCCAAGTTGCATGGGCTCATCTTTAGATGGTGACAGTTGACGAGGAGGAGGAGCAGAAGATTTTGGAGCAGATGATCTTCCACGCTCAGTTGCTCTCTCTCTGAAACGTAAATCAACTTTCGTGCAGAGTGAGATTAGCTCATCTAACTTAGAAGGTAAGTCTCTGGTAGCTAACTCATCTTTAATACGCTCAGATAAGCCATGCCAGAATGCAGCGTACAGGGCCTCGTCGTTCCATGCCAGTTCGGATGCCAGGATCTGGAACTGTATCAGATATTGTCCTACAGTACGTGACCCCTGGCGTAAACGGAGAATCTCGGATGAAGCTGAGGTTACCCGGCCTGGCTCGTCGAAGATGCGCCTGAATGTTGACACGAAGGCAGTGTAGGAAGATAGCAGGGTGTCGGACCTCTCCCATAACGGTGATGCCCAATCAAGGGCTGAGCCACTGAGAAGAGAAATAATGTAGGCAATTTTTGTACGGTCACTGGGAAAATTGCCAGGTTGTAGCTCAAACTGAATCTCACACTGGTTGAGAAATCCCCTGCAGAATCTTGGAGATCCGTCAAATTTTGCTGGCGTTGGAAGATGAAGACGTGGAGCAGAAATGGATAAGGTGGGTGGGGTTATAGCTGGAGTCACTGTGGTTGACGCACCAGACGCGCCTGATCCACGGAGAGTTGTCTGAATCCCATCCAGCCGAGTAGAGAGATCCTGGAGACAGCGGATGATGTGGCCCTGTGCAGCCTCCTGATGTTCTAGTCGGGCTGCCAGTTCTTGCATCGGCCTGGCCGCTTGATCCTGGTCTCCGGCTGGATTCATTAGGTCAGTGCTTACTGTCACAACTGAGGGCCTGAGCTGACGGGAGGCAGCCTCAGTTGTAGGGGCTGAGATGTACCGGAACCTGGGAGGTTGTATCAGACCCCTGGACATGTAAGTAACATGAATAATAACTGCCCGAAGGCGTGACCACGACAACTTGGATAAAAGTCAATGATGTTTATTATGACAACTCCGCAACACAGCAGCAGTAAAAGAAAACGTAAAAGTCAGCAAAGAATAAATACAGTTCCTGGGTACTACAGGATGGCAGGAGCCACAGGGCACTGGTAGTGTGAGATAGTTCTTATGATCTTCTAGATGGAAAGTCCTTACCAGGCCCGACTGTAGCAATGGAGATAACCCAGGATTGTGCCAGCTGGTGTTCCAGGAAAAGCTGGGTTGCTGAAGATAAAACAGCTGCTGTGGATACTGGCTGGAACCAGACTGTTGTTAGCACGGAGTGGATACTGGCTGGAACCAGTTAAATAATAAATGAACTTGGGAGCGATGAAATATGAACTGAAATGTAGAACTTGAGAGCGGAGAAATAATAATACCGGTGGAGAGTGGTAAAGTGTAGAAAGGACACCGGCCCTTTAAGGGAAGCTGTACTCTGCTGGAAGCTGAGCTGGAAGCAGGTAATGTTGTAGCTGGAAACAGATGAATCCACAATGGATTGGAGAGTCAGGCTACACCGCAGGTGGAATGCTGGTGCGGGTCTCTATGGTGGAAGTCTTGAGACAGGAGCTGGAACCTGGAAGACAATCACAGGAGAGAGACAAACAGGAACTAGGTTTGACAACCAAAGCACTGACGCCTTCCTTGCTCAGGCACAGTGTATTTATACCTGCAGCAAGGAAGGGATTGGCTAGGCAATTATGCAGATTATCAATACTGAGAACAGATTGGTGGAAATGATCAGCTGACAGAATCCAAGATGGCTGCGCCCATGCAGACACTTGGAGGGAAGTTTGGTTTGTAATCCATGTGGTAATGAAAACAGTAATGGCGGCGCCGGCCACCGGAGACAGGAGGCGCCAGGCTGACAGATGCACATCCAACCACGCGGACACAGCGGAGGCCGCGGCTGACGTAATCGCCACTCAGACACTCTGCATGCAGAAGTTCAGGGACGGCGGCGGAGGCCGCGGGAGACGCCATGCCAGGCGTAATATGGCGTTTACTGTGACAGCGTCCCAGAGTGACAGGAGAGGATACAGGAATGTACACATCAGGATAACAGATGGAATCCGGTCCTGGAGCGCTGAGCCAGCCTTAGAAGGCATCTGATGGGTAAGAAATGGCGTCCAGATACCCGGATCGTGACATGGCGGCTTTGTCATGTAAAAGCCCTTATCTGATCTTCCATATGGACAGGGCAGAATTGAGGACTCGTCCCCAATTTCTCCCTAAGGTGGTATCAGCGTTTCATTTGAACCAACCTAATGTGGTGCCTGCGGCTACTCGGGACTTGGAGGATTCCAAGTTGCTGGACGTAGTCCGGGCCCTGAAAATCTATGTTTCCAGGACGGCTAGAGTCAGAAAAACTGACTCGCTGTTTATCCTGCATGCACCCAACAAGCTGGGTGCTCCTGCTTCTAAGCAGACTATTGCTCGCTGGATCTGTAGCACGATTCAACTTGCACATTCTGCGGCTGGACTGCCGCATCCTAAATCAGTAAAAGCCCATTCCACGAGGAAGGTGGGCTCTTCTTGGGCGGCTGCCCGAGGGGTCTCTGCTTTACAACTTTGCCGAGCTGCTACCTGGTCGGGATCAAACACGTTTGCAAAATTCTACAAGTTTGATACCCTGGCTGAGGAGGACCTTGAGTTGCTCATTCGGTGCTGCAGAGTCATCCGCACTCTCCCGCCCGTTTGGGAGCTTTGGTATAATCCCCATGGTCCTTACGGAGTACCCAGCATCCACTAGGACGTCAGAGAAAATAAGAATTTACTCACCGGTAATTCTATTTCTCGTAGTCCGTAGTGGATGCTGGGAGCCTGTCCCAAGTGCGGACTTCTGCAATACTTGTATATGTTGGCAACAGCCTGCCTGCAGCGAGGGACTAAGGGGGGGAGCAGTGTCCGCCCTGGTCTGAGCAACTGACTCCGCTGACTGGACACTGAGCTCCAGAGGGGTCTGATCGGTCTTCGCCACAGGGGAACCGCTCGCCCCAGCAGCATGCCGCCGACCCCTTACAGAGCTGAAGAGAGTGGTGAGTTAGTTACCGACCCTCCTAACAAGCGGGGGGCCGGTGTAAAGATGGCGGCAATGGGGAGGGAGCGCGGTATTAACCGCGCTCCGGGATGGTACCAGAGGCACATAGTGTGGCATTGTGAGGGGCGCCCTCAGCCAGTGCTTACCCCCCACACTGGTCAGCAAGCCTGTCGGGGTCCTGGGATCTCAGACAGCAACTTTCCTCAGGCCAGTATAATCACCTGAAGTGCGAGAAGACAGCGCCATTAAGGGGGTGGAGCTTCTCAGAGCGGACCCAGCAGCGTTTCGGCACCATTTTCCTGCCTGCAAGCGCTGAGAGGTAGATTCAGGTCCCTCCACAGCAACTCCAGCTTACTGTACACGGTACCAGGGGGTTGTAGAAGGGAGGGGAGGCTGTAATTAGACTGTGTGTCCTATTAAGAAGCACAGTCAGCACTGACAAGGGTTTTCTCCTTTCTTAAAAGCGCTGTGTGTGGGTTGGCTCCAATCTCTGTCTCTCTCTTGCCATTCTTGGGGGGGGGGGGGGGGGGGGGGACTCTGTCTACCCCCTCCTGTGTGTGTGTGGAGTGTTTGGTGGTCACCTTTAGCTATGTCCAGGGACACTGTGTCATATGCTGCAGAGGATTTATCCTCCCAGGATGACCCCATTCCATGTAATCAGGTTAGCACTGGTTTAGCACAGATACCAGCAAGGGGACCACAGTGGTTTTCCTCTATCAAAACTTGGATTTCTCAGATTTCTGACAGGGTTGCTAGTAATGAATCTGCAACCCAGGTATTACAGAGCTCTATGGCAGTATGGCCTGTGTCTGGTACCTCAGGACACACTGCTATATACCCCTACAAACGTGCGCTTGTGCATGTCACGAAACGACACGGATACCGATTCTGACACTACAGATGGGGATGTGTTGCGGGGGTCCGCATCTCTCGCAAGGGGGGTGCAATTGTTGATAGAGGCTATCAGGAATGTGTTAAATGTTAATGATACCACACCTGAGCAGGTTGAGGAGGCTTTTTTCACTAAAAATAAGAAAGCCTCGCTAACCT